>NC_143014.1:219718480-220318480 GCF_055824585.1 Amblyomma mixtum
TATAAATCAAATTCATTTTACTCTGTCTCCAGCTGTGCGGAATTTGCTGATTTGTTATGACGTTCTCCAATGCTTTTATCAGCGCTTCCTTGCTTCTTGGGCCAAGTTCATTAATCAGCTTAATTGGAATTTCGTCTATCCCTGCGGATGTGGTTTTAGGAATATTCGCTTCCGCCTTTTCCCACCTAAGACTAGTCAGCTCTAAGCTGTTCTCTATTGTGCTGTCCTGTGTTGCCGCCTCACTTGGGGAGATTACCCCATTGTCGTTGCTAAAAGACGCAGTTATAAATGACGTAATGTAGTTCACAGCATCGTCTCCCTCTAAACCTTTTCCCTCAGCATCTATAATCTGTTCCTGCGTTCTTTGATTTCTTTTTCCCAACCAGCTTATATGGTTCCAGAATTTTCTTGGCCTCCCTTTATTTGCCTCGCGAACTTCAGCCAGCCATTTATCAGAGGACTGTTTCATTTTAGCCTGGACTAGGACCTGAACTAGGCTGTTTCTTTTGTCGATAAGACAAAAGCTACTGCGACAGCGCTTCGGTGGTGCAACCTGATGGCAGAAAACTGAACTAGGGACGATGGCGGCTGCCAGGGCGGCAAAATAGCTGGCTATGAGAGGCAACGGTACAGCAATGGCGAAAGTAACGTGCACGTGACGTGTAAGGGGTCGGTCGGCCAATGGTGACACTTTATTTTTAATTCCACAAAAGATGCAATGACTCAAAGTACAACGAGCAACTAAACGAAACAGCTGAGAGTTCGCAACAGCAGCTTGGGTTGGTTGGTTGGTTTATGGGGTTTAACGTCCCAAAGCGACTGAGGCTATGAGAGACGCCGTAGTGGAGGGCTCCGGAAATTTCCACCACCTGGGGTTCTTTAACGTGCACTGAAATCGCACAGTACACGGGCCTCGAATTTCTCCTCCAAAGAAATTCAACCGCCGCGGCCGGGATCGAACCCGCGTCTTTCGGGCCAGCAGCCGAGCACCATAGCCACTGAGCCACTGCGGCGGCGGGAGCAGCTTGGGGCCGAGTGACTTTCGCGAATATATACACGCGTCATTTGCGCACTCGCATTTGTGCAGAAAAGAGGCGGCGAAAGTCTGCTCGGGCTACTGTCTTGAAAGAACTTCTGGCAGCGCAGCAGAACTACTCAAGGAGTTAAACTACCACTTCCGTAATGGATGTCGCACTGTTTGGCGCAGATAGGAGTCGTAGGGTACTCAGGAGCTCTTCTTTCGCCGGTTTTCATTCGTGCTATACTGAACGCTGACCTCCTGGTTCAAACATTATCATACCACAGTAGTCGGTGGTCCAAGCTTAATGTGATAGAGCAACAACGAGTAAGTACTAATTACTGCCTGGACATTAGCCTTCAACACGGTACGAGATGGCTTAGCAGGAAAGCGTTGCTTAGCCCAAAGTGGCGGCGGTGCTCGCAGGTGTGGGGACGCCTTCGTCCCCTGCGTTCGCTTTCCCTCAACTCACTAGTTACCTGTGGTTAGCTTCCCCGCAACGCACTCCCTTTAGTGGGGCTATTTTTAACTAACAGGGGAGGGCGCTCGCGTCGCAGCGACAGCAGCGCCACGGATGGCGTGTTTTGCCGCTCGCGCGCGGGGGAAGGCTCGCTCTCGAATCTCTTCTCCCTGGGACCGGGAAGCGAGCAGACGTTTCGCTCGCAGCTTCGCTCTTCGTTGGCGGGCGACCTCGTGTGGAAACGTGTTCCCCTCAGCTCGTCCCGTCCGGCCTCGGAGTTATTCCCTCTGCCCTACCGTGGGCGGACGTTCGCTCGTAACCGTGCTGGTGAGTCGGACATCCTCGATTCCTCAGTGTATTTCGTTGCTAGCTGGCGTTATTGTCGTTTTAACAATAAATGCCTTGTTTGTGTCAGCCAGTGTGTCGTTCCTTTGTACCCGCAGAGCACGGCCCGCCGTGGTCGGCGAGCGCTCGGTAGCGCTCGCGACCACGGGGTGGGGTCCGCGCGGTTTTGAACTGGGTCAGCCGCGCTTAAGCGGGGAGAACGAATTTATATCCCCATTTTCAACCCCACATCTGGCAGCCCAACGTGGGGCCTGCTCTTGGAACATTGGACGACTGTCGGTTCAGTTCGAGGAACGCTCTTTGTCCGGACTTGACAAGTGGTAGGCCTAGTGTGAATTTTGATCGCTAGGACCTGCGGCATGCTTTCTTGAGTGCGAGGTGTATTGCGCTGCAGCTTGTTTGAACTTTTCGACATGCTCAGCATGTTTATTTTTTGGTCAAGTTTTTCTTCCTGGAGTTTCTTCAAGAACCACTTGGTCCGCATCGAGGGAGCGCGAGGCCTAGCGCCCGCGGAGTTGCCGAGCCTGAAGCGAGTGAGTGCGGAAGCCGCGTGGGTGGTCCGAGTTTTCTGTATATGTTTTCTCGCTGTCTCTTTTTTGACTCTGGGAGTCGCGGCTCCGGGAGCCGGGTGGCCTGTGGCCACGGGTGCCGCTACGAGCTCGCTGGTATTGCAGCTCGGAACCGGGCGTTCCGACACCGTCCGATACGGTGGGCGCCGATCACTCAGAAGCTGCTTCGTGCAGTGAGTGGCGTATGACCATCCCACTACGCTGATGTCTCCTCGCGGCTGCACGCACGAAACCCGTTTCGTGTCTTTCTTTTGTTAGGGGTCGACGACCGTCACAATGGTAGCGAGGCCTATGGCTTTTCAAAGCTGCCTGCGCCATGTCAAAAGTGACACGACCACCGGACCGTGGTGTTGAGACGGGGCGCATTTTGCTGGCCGCCCGTTTTTTTTAACCTCGCATGAAAAGAGCATTCTCGTTCAACTCAAGAAAGGGCTTTGTTCACTCGAACTTTGCGTTGCACGGCCGCCCGACACGTTTTGCTAGCGAGTTGAGCATTGAGCCACGAGGCCCTTGTGTACGCCGCTTCCCCTCCCGTGACCTACTTTAAAGGCATGCGGAGTGTGTTTCGGAAATTTTGCAGATCCAGTGGAGCCACACCGGCTTGCTGTCTTGTGCACATCGTCTCGCTGCCGCCTGCTGCGACGGAGCGGCCTGTATTCTGTTCGCCGCATCCATCCGGGGCAGCCGTGGCGAGACCAGACAGCAGCCACATCCGGCTGCTGTTACCCTGGAGACTACTGCAGAATCCTGGTCTGCAGTGGTCAACCGGCCCTCCTCTTCGCGGGCCTGTGGATACGTAGTCCGCGGGCCATGCGAGTCGTCCCAGCGGAGACCTTCACGCCGCCTTCGGAATACCGCGGAAGACTGCGTGCACGCTGTCGTCGTGACCTCCGCTGCACGACCTGCCTCAAGCGCATGAAGACCAGGAGACTCCTCCATAGCATGTAACTTGCAGGCGCGTGGGTCCATTTAAGGTTGGGGGATGTGGGGACGCCTTCGTCCCCTGCGTTCGCTTTCCCTCAACTCACTAGTTCCCTGTGGTTAGCTTCCCCGCAACGCACTCCCTTTAGTGGGGTTACTTTTAACTAACAGGGGAGGGCGTTCGCGTCGCAGCGACAGCAGCGCCACGGATGGCGTGTTTTGCCGCTCGCGCGCGGGGGAAGGCTCGCTTAGAGTTCCTGTATATGCTACACCTTTGGTAGCATATACAGGAACTCTAGGCTCGCTCTCTTCTCCCTGGGACCGGGAAGCCAGCAAACGTTTCGCTCGCAGCTTCGCTCTTCGTCGGCGGGCGACCTCGTGTGGAAACGTGTTCCCCTCAGCTCGTGCCGTCCGGCCTCGGAGTTATTCCCTCTGCCCTACCGTGGGCGAACGTTCGCTCGTAACCGTGCTGGTGAGTCGGACATCCTCGATTCCTCAGTGTATTTCGTTGCTAGCTGGCGTTATTGTTGTTATAGCAATAAATGCCTTGTTTGTGTCAGCCAGTGTGTCGTTCCTTTGTTCCCACAGAGCACGGCCCGCCGTGGTCGGCGAGCGCTCGGTAGCGCTCGCGACCACGGGGTGGAGTCCGCGCGGTTTTGAACTGGGTCAGCCGCGCTTAAAAGGGGAGAACGTGTTTATCTCCCCTATTTTAAACCCCATACAGGATAAAACTATTAAAACTGTGCCCACAAGTACCGCACAAAAAGAGAGAGAGAGACCGCCCGTAGACCATAAGGTCAACAAGCTACCGTCGCAACGGGTGACAAAATGGAGTCTGAAGCGAAGGAAGCATGCACTCTGTTCGGACAGGACCCCGAACGCGTAAATTTGGTGTACAAACTCTCCTACTCTAGCCGAAGCCGGACATGCCACGTTGTACGTGTGTGTGTTTTTGTTTAGTTGTTTTACCGTGGTGGAACTGATTATAACGTATAAAACTAAAGCGTCCAGGGCCGTGCCACTGAAGTATAAAGGGCTCGAACCATTTTTTTTAACGCTGGATAACAAAAAAAGAATTTCGCGTAGCAGAAGATACAAAAAATAATAGACAAGAAATTATAGGTAATGGGAGATAAGGACAATTAAGTGGGATGGGACTCAAAAGGAATAGGTCAGAAAAACTACGTAGTAGTAAATGGTAATTGTTTTCTTCCTGAGCTGGCTAGGGACATTAAATTCTGTATATTGCCACCTGGTGCCATAGGATATGCTGCGGACGTCTTGGGCAAAAATTCCTGGATGAGAATGTAAGAAAATAATCACCCCCCCCCCTCATTACGTTTTATTTTCTGGCTGCTACTTACCTTCGGCCAAGAAAGAATAGATTTACAGTTTTTTTTTGCTGGGCTTACGATTTATATTATTTTTGTAGTGCAGGTATGGGATTTGATTATACAGGTATTAATATTTAGCTGCCTGGGGTTTCGATTACTGTAGTTCTACTGTTGTCGAAGTGAATGGCGGCGCAAATTTCATAAGTGATTATATTTTGTCCATAAAGGTAGGCTGACAGGTCGTAGGTGGGAAGAAATGGCGGTTCTAGAAAAAGTGCTGGTTAATGGGCAGTGAAGGATGCGTATTGTGCTGGAGACCCTTCCTGTGGGCGAAATGATTAGCTCATGAAGTGGGCCCGATGAGGCTTTGCTGCCTGTAGGTGTGGTGTGCGCTTTTTCAGTTCGTTTATTATGTTTAGTTGCGACCTGCTGCATTGGAGAAAGTTTTGTATGAAATGCTTTTATTAATGACAAGTGTTCTCTACTGGCTGGCCGCTTTTATTGATTATTTAAAGTCAGTTATTTATCTTAATGTTAAAAAATGCTAAAGGTTTAGTTTTTTGAGTGTCACACTTATTATATAGCTGTCTCTTTGTCTCTTTTTAGGAGCGGTGTTTTATGGTATCTGGGCACAGGTATGTTCGTGCTATAAATGTAGTGGTGCGATTTATTACATTTCCTTCCTATTTTTCCTGCTTTTCCTTCCCTTCTTTATTTCCGCAATCTCTCTCCGCTTTCTCGCTGCTTACTTTGTCATCTTTTTTTTTTTCAACAGATCGCCCACTTGGATTGGTTTTTTTATTTTCTTTGGGGCTCATTCTGATTTCTATTTAAAGCGAAGGGGGAAAAAATACAAGGAACTTTAGCGGCTAAAGTGGTGAAAGGCGAAAGCCTGAGTGCTGCATTCTACTACGCGATTGTTCACTGCACATTTTGTTGGTACATTAATTAACTGCCAATTAATGACGCTTAAGCTTCGCCTTTAGGAGTGGAACGCGACAGCGTGTTGTAGCGCTGCCACGGAGTCCAAAGAACGCCACCACCTGTTCGGCGCAGTGCGTTGCCCTTCGAACGCAACGCTTTTTGAGGAAAGGAAATGGTCTGTAATTCTCTGTCATCTCGGTGCACACCTGAGCCGCACCGTACAGGAAGGGAGGAAGTGTGAGTGAAAGAAGAAAGAGGGGCCGTAATGAACAAATTGAAAATTGTATTTGAGGAAAGGAAATTACTCATTAACTGTCTCACATATCTCAGTAGACACTAGTCGAAAATTGTATTTGAGGAAAGGAAGTTGCGCAGTAACTCTCTCACATATTTCGGTGGACACCCGTCAAATTTCGCGCGCGGTGACGTCACGACAACTTGGGTCAATCTGAAACGCGGACAAATACGCCTTGCTCGTCGGTGAATTGGTTTTTGAGGAAAGGAAATGCATCTGTCTCTCATATCTCGGTGGACACCTAAACCTCGCCGTAACGGGAAGGGAAAAAGATGGGAGTGAACGAAGACACCGTATTCACTAGACGCACCTTTGTTCATTCCAAACCATCGAGCTGGCATGGCGGAGTGGTAGCGTGCTCGACTCGCACGCCGGAGACCGGGGTTCGATTCGCAAGCTCAGCAAATTTCTTACTGGGTTTTATTTATTTATCTGGTCTGACTAGAAAGGTTTGACTAATTGGTTAAGTAGGTAATTAATTAAACTCAGTCAAACTTACTTGGAGCATCACTAAACGATCCCTTTAGTTGGTTGCATGGTTAGTAGGCAAAGTGCAATTGGCCCTGTTTGAAATTCGCGCACTGTGACGTCCCGACCGTTTCGACCAATTGAAAAGCGTGACATTTCTGTCGACAGCTCCTGCTTACAACGATGAGGCATTAAAGGCTTCCGCCTTAAAGCGCGCTTCGATCGCGGAGGCCACGCCATGGTGGCACCGCCGCGGCTTGCGACGGCGCGAGTCGGTCGCCCTTCTCTTCGGCGTGACGTCACAAAGCACCTGTTGCGCTCCTAGCGGAGAGCGCAGGCGTTAGGCGCCGGTAGTGGTGGCACCGCCACGCCAAAGGCTGAAAGTGCAAGTAGTAAAGCTTTCGCTTTAGAACGAAACACTGGCTTAGGGGAGGGGGTAGAGGCCTTATATATTCGAGGGGTGGAGCAGCGGGGAGCGAAAAGTATTTGTTTGAAGAGAGGGCTGGTCCGATGATAGGGAAAGGAATTACTGCCGGTTACTTCCTGTGATTACTCTATGCTGGTTGTGATTGCGTGTGTTGATCTGTGATGTTTTTTACTTGCTCTATAAGTGATCCTATGACTTTGTACGTTATTTATTTTTCATTATTTCTGATTTGTGTGCCATAATTCTTGAGGGGAATTTATCAGTGATTAGCTTTAACTTTTCATAAGGGAGCAATCTGTTAAGTAATGGTCAATATGACGAGCTTGTAATCCTGATTTGCATCGAACATCACCTGTGATGTGAAATTTCTTTACATAGAAGTGGAAGCCGCCATGCCCAGTTATAGCTTGACTAGTAAAAAAAAATTATACGGAACTGGAGGGGAATGTTGTTTGTGAAGGGACACTATGCAAGGAGCGCATGTCTTTCATGGTTTTACAGTGCCATCGCTGACGGCATTTCGCAACACAGTCGTAGAGCCACAGCAGCGCCTGAGTAGCACACGAGGCCCTGTACAGCCGGATGATTTCGCACGCGGTTTGCAGGCTGCATGCGGGCCGCCGGGCATTATTATGTGGGCCACTAGCTGGTCCTAATGGTTTCTTCATATCCCTTGCAACCACGTCTCAGTATCATATCTCATATCCTGGCTAGAAACAACTTAGCGCAGTGAAGAGACAAGACGAAGACAGGCGGACAACAACAATCATAGGTGCTACTACTGACTGTTTTATTCAGACTAGAGACCGTGCGTATAGTATATACAGGGTGTTTCACCTAAGACTTTCTGCAATTTTTAAAAATAAGCTATTTGAATTAGATGCGCGCTTTTTCTGGCATAGCATTGTCAGTGGTGTAGTACATCATAATGCAGCTAAGACGTGCTAACTAGCAGGCTTGTTAACCAATATTTAATAGTTAACTTTTAAACTATTACCATTCGGCTCCTTAATTATTGAGAGGCATGCAACCCACCGTAAGTAATGTCCATATCCGTTTTTAGAATTTCGAGAACGCGATTATCCTTGGCGCTGTGGCCCAACAAATTTCGCCTACATCGCGCCAAAATACATGCGTTTTGAGAAGCTTGCAGGCAAAGCAACCTCTCCAGTGCACGTAACTCGTCGAAATAGCCAAAATTTGTTGGGCCACAGTGCCGAGGATAATCGCGTTCTCAAAATTCTAAAAACGGATATGGACATCACTTACGGTGGGCTACATGCCTCTCAATAATTAAGGAGCCCTACAGTAATAGTTTAAAAGTTAACTATTAAATATTGGTTAACAAGCCTGCTAGTTAGCACGTCTTAGCTGCATTATGATGTACTACACCACTGACAATGCTATGCCAGAAAAAGCGCGCATCTAATTCAAATAGCTGATTTTTAAAAATTGCAGAAAGTCTTAGGTGAAACAGCCTGTATACCCAAATCTTCCTCAGCAAATTCCCTCTCAAAAGCACATCTCAATTGTTCCTTTCGACACCTCTCGAAACCAGGGGTCTCAAAAATGGAGCTGGTTAGCCTGAAGTGTTTCAGCCATAGTTCCCCGAAAAAATCTCCCCAATTTTCTATTTCTGCACACTGATAATTTATAGCCGTAAAAATTCCTCGACGTTCGGGTGTCCCTGCGGCAATAGTTAGCCTTTCGCGAGAACGTCCTAGAAGATTTGAATACTACTGAACAAAAAAAAAGCCTTGGTTGTCGAGTGGCTTCTACTGCAGGACCGATTATTCACTTTGATTTCATCATTTGTTATTTCCTTTGCCTACTTTTTACTTTCTCATTCAGCCCCTCCTTTCGCCTATTCTACCTCTGGTTACTGCCCGCGTGGTGAGACTTGTTTGAGGCCCCTGCCCTATTCATTAGTTCTCGCGAAAGCGAAGCGAAAAGTCTCAGACAGTAGCCAAGACTGTGCTATACTCCGTTTCATACATAGCACCCAATGTTGCCAAAGCTAGCGCGCCTGTTCGCGCAGGCTAATTCCGCACCAAAAAAGCAGTTCGCTACACAACCATAGTGAACATAAATATATTTCGTTGCGGCAAATCTTAAGTACCGTTAATGGCACCTTCCTGCACATCGTTTTACCTTGCCACATTTTCGTCCTGCTACTCATCGAGACTTCGAGAAGTAAGAATGGCATATGTGGCGGTATGATACGTGGCTCGTAAGGCGGATCGCCCTTTCACTATCCACGGTGAGAATTCTAGCCAAAGGCTCAGAAAGCGCATGCTATTGTGCAGACTTTAAAAAAATTCTACGGGTAAACTTGGAAGAGAAGCAAAAGCAAACACGCAAAGGCAGTAAGTTGTCATCTTTCGTCTTCGCCTCAGATTCACTCATAGCGCCGCTACTGCCAGGCACCTTTCGTTTTTTCTTATCACCTCATCACATTCAGTAGTGTGAACGGCTCGCTGCATTTCGAGCTTCATGCGCTGCGCTCTTCCGGTGTTGCAGTTCGCCAGTTTTCACCCCACATATTTTGTCGCTTTGGTGCCACGAGTTATAATGAAACGGAATGTTTACGGTCCTGTGCTCACTCAGGTGCGCGAGGGGCACGCTTCGCAGTGCTGTGGCCACATCCGCCATTCCCTTCTGGGTCCTGCATAACTTTTCTTAGAACAAGGTAGAGACAAGTATCTTTTCCGATGTGCAAACCAAGAAAAAACAAGCCTACCAAGAACATGCTTGTCTCTAGGTCCTAGCAAGGCGGAATTGCTACCAGAGCACTTCAGAATGCACATTTCGCACGCACAAGACCAATGTTCTGAAGGCTCTGCAAACAAAACTGCTCGCGTGAGAAACGGTTTGCCCCGTTTTTCAAAACTTCGGGCTATGTACTGAGACAATAACACTTAGAGGGAACACGGCTCCGCGTGGCCACGTACATGCGGAGTACGATTGCATCTAACCGGGGCATGAATCTGCAGAAGGGCGCACGAGAAGAGAGACCTCGACGTGGTGTTTCATGTCATCTGCCCCTTTGAACGGGTTTGCTACTGGCTTGGTTGCAATGATACTCCGTGTTTGGGCAGCCACGCGGAGTCGTGTTCCCTCTAAGTGTGTTTGACCCTGTACATTTATCGCCTGACGCGCCGATACTGGTGATAGTGGAGCAGGGTGTCGGTTAAAGAGAGTGAAGTTCCGAAGTGCACCTCCGCAAATGATGTGCGGGACTGCGAGCTCGTGTATCTTGTGAAGCCGCGTGCAAGCTGTCAATAGCATATTAAAATCGGTGATGGCTGGCTGGAGCTTCGTAGCAAGTAGAAATGCCACTGCGCAGACTTGTAGACAAGTGTAGCCATTATTGAACGACACAAGCGGTACTAATTTTCACCGTCCTGTGAACGTTTTCATCGCCTGACCTAACCTTATAGCCGAAAAACACAAAACTTCGCCTCTGAGCTCCTCAAGGATTTTACTGTGGACAGTGGCGTGCTGTGATACTGTGGGGCTAGGTGATACTAGGTGCTTGGGAAACTGAGTTTTTGACCTCACCTCGACCGGTCCAGACCCTTTACCAATGACGCTATTAGGCCAAGCTACCTTTGCGCCATTTTAAAGAATTGGTCATTATCGTCATCGATGGGAGCCGGCGCCTGGTCGCTAATATGCTATAGAACTTTTTTTACGCGATAGCGCAAGGAGTTTGTTCTCCTGAAAACCCGGCGTCGGCCGTCGTCCAGCGCATGTCGGAAAAATCTCCCGAACAAGGTTAAATCATTAAAAGAAAATAGCCGCCACTGGGGTTCGAGCAAAGGCCTTCTGCGTGTCAGGCGGGCAAGCAGCGCATAGGCAAGAAGGGGTTCGAGCGTGTTAGAGGGGCACCTAGTGGACGCGTTGTAGTGTGTATTACTTAGTAACGGGTGTTTGGGATGTCTACTGACGTCATAGTAATTAAAACAAACAAAACCAAATATAGATACTCATTAGGTGTCAGAAATAGCGCAGAATGGAAAGCCAGTGTTATCAACCAAATGGTGCGTATGTGTATGTAGTGGCGTAGTATATCGTATAGTGTTAACTAATGACTGATGATTAGTGACTGGAAATCGATAATTGTGATTACTGCATGGTAATCGGTAATGTGATCGGTAAATGTGATTGTAGTCGATGACCGCGATCGGTAATGTGATTGGGGATTGGTAATCGGTGAGAAATGAGAAAGAAAAGAATATAAAGATAAAAAATACGGTTGGTTGGTTGGTTTATGGGGTTTAACGTCCCAAAGCGACTATGGCTATGAGAGACGCCGTAGTGGAGGGCTCCGGAAATTTCGACCACCTGGGGTTCTTTAACGTGCACTGACATCGCGCAGTACACGGGCCTCGAATTTCTCCTCCAAAGAAATTCAGCCGCCGCGGCCGGGATCGAACCCGCGTCTTTCGGGCCAGCAGCCGAGCACCATAGCCACTGAGCCACCGCGGCGGCAAAAAAAAAAAAATACGGAGAAAGCCCTATCCTGTCTACTCTTAAGGCTGAGGTTAAGCGTCCTATTTTTTTTTATTCGATAAACTCAGCTGCATTCAGCATGACTTAAGGTGAGGAAGGTAGAGGTTAAAATGGCCTAAAGGAAGGAGCAGCGCCTCTTCTATTTTTACAGTGCCAGCCGCATCGCCCGCTTCGCAATGGGAGCCGTCGGGTAGGCGTCATTTCAGTTAGTTGCCGCGCTGCGGCGCTAGCCAGATGGTAGCACTGCTTGCGTCATGCTTGCGCATAGACGCGTGGTGGTTATAGCTCTGTCCTACCCCTACACCACGCGTCTGTCAGATTCTTCCTTCCTACCCTTTCCTGTGTAGCTCTCGCTTCATCCGCGGCGCGGCGCTTTCTCCCACGACAATCGGCTGGAGCGGCAGCTTTGCTCGCCGTTTGCAGAGCTGGGCTGAGCGTTCGTTGCAAGGTCTATTGAAATAGGTCGCGAAGCCGGAGCCCGAATGCGGTCCAGAACCAAGTGCTAGCGACATCAAATTAGTGGTGCAACTAAAGCGCCAAAATGAAATGAGTGGACAAACACGACTAGAAGAGGAAAATAATTGGGACATATTTTGTGTTTCAAAAGCATTCAAAAACAATTGCAGTGATTTCTTTTTAAAATGCTTTAGTTGTGTGCATTTTGTTAGAAAGTATAGCGATTGCTTTGTAAAAATTTTTATGACAGCGTTCGCTCAGAGCAGCGGCAATGGCAGCGGGACGATGCCAAGGTTGACGGTGCTCTGATGTCATACCCTTGTCATATCTTTTGACCATTCTGCTAGCCCTACTTTTTCCTCGTTGCTTGTTGCTCGAGTTATTGGTGTGCATCGTTCGTGTACAGTTTCCGCTTTTCCCTTTTGCCAGCGCTTCTGTGTAGTTTCGTTCGGTTGGGTGCGGTTCTGTCGCTTTTGCCCCAAAAGGGCATCGTCTGTGGCCATGGGGCCCCCGTACGCAAAAAAGAGGTGTGTGCGGTTGCACGATGTGCGAGCGATAACCTGTCTGGCGGCGTCACATTTCATCGCTTCAGCGCTACACCTGCGACATTCAGCGCGACACCTGAGGCGAGGACGAAGGAAAAAGGCACAACGAGAACTGACTAGCTAAAAATAGCGTTGGTGGTCGGCACTCGTCGTGTCTTCTTTCTTCGTTCTTGTGTCGGGTGTCGCGCTGAAGCGTCGCGGCATTCAGCAGTTTATTTTTCCCGTCAAGCAGCACGTGACGCTGACGTCACAAACATGACGTCACTAAAACACGTGACTTTAACGTCGCATTTTTGTTTTAATTATGACGTCACTTTTTAGTTGTCCACGCATTTCGAAGACGGCGCTGACTGCGCGCCATG
Organism: Amblyomma mixtum; assembly: GCF_055824585.1. Lineage (NCBI taxonomy): Eukaryota > Metazoa > Arthropoda > Arachnida > Ixodida > Ixodidae > Amblyomma > Amblyomma mixtum. Next base: position 219,731,120 of record NC_143014.1, read on the forward strand.
AGCCGCCATGTTTTGAACGTATGGGCTTCTATGCAGCCTACGCTACCATAGTACATCTACCTTGTTCGTTGCGCTTATCACTCGATGATGGCGGCTGGCATACTTGAGGCGTTGTTTGAGGTGTGTTCGCCGCTTATTGGTGTTCCTTGCCAGACGAGTGGAGCGTTGTAAGTTGTTAGGTTCGTTCATACGTGGCGCCATTGTTAACGAAAATTGTTTTGCGAGGGTAAATAGTGTGGTCGGCTACGCTGACGAGGTGTCCTCGCACCAGCAGTAAAATGGCACCGGTTAATTATATGGAGTAGGGCTGCTGCTCTCAGTTTTGTGTGAAGTCTGAATTTTAAGTTCGTTTATGTGGAGCTGCGGAACATTCTGCACAGACCGTACTTAAGGGGACTTTTACGTGCATTCATGTACATATATTTACAACTATTTACGGTAATGGTATATACAATAATTTGCATGTATCTGCGGCAATATACATTACAACTCTTTGTATTATAGCCATTTACATACATAGAATGTGTGTCTATTTGCTTGTATTTACACGTATTTACAGTCATAAGAAGTTTGCATTGTAGCACAACCACTTTTGTACGTGCGAGGAGGGCAAACCATCTCGTGCGCGAGCGGAACTCAACAACAAACGAAACAAAACACACCTAACGCCCAGGTGGAGACGCCAATTCGTACGCCCTCATGGGTTTGGTCGTCCTCTCTTGCGGCGCCGAACGACACTGCCGGTTGAAGAGACGCTGACGCGGCGCCGAAGAAACGCTGCCTTGTGGTTCATCCTTTACAGTGACTGTCCCTGAACACGCGCTGAAGCGGACTTGATTTTGATTTTATCTGTCTTCTTTCCTTCTGCCCGCCGCGGTGGCTCGGTGGTTATGGCGCTTGGCTGCTGACCTGAAAGACGCTGGTCTGATCCCGGCCGCGGAGGTCGAATTTCGTTGGAGGCGAAATTCTGGAGGCCCGTGTACTGTGCAATTTCAGTGCACATCAAAGAACCCAAGGTGGTCGAAATTTCCGGAGCCTTTCACTAAGACGTTCCTCATAACCTGAGCATAAACCATAAGCACTTCATGCACTTCTTTAAGTTTTGCATCGTTTTATTAGCACCTGGTTGTAGTCAGGACCAGGCAGAACTTCCGAAATGCTTTGGCAATAGCTGCTGCGCCGTGTACTTGTGAATGAAGACCATTTTTTTTTTATTCTTAAAACAATAATTGCTGCAGGCTGGCATGGAGAAAAAATCTTTATGTAGTCCTAACGATGACAGCTTATCTTGGCAAAAGTAGAGCGACGACTTAGAAGCTATGACTAAAATTCCTTCTAGGGAAAATTTACCATGACTTCTTCATTTCATTCTCCCATTTTCCTTACTGAGCATGACTTAATCCCAAGCCAGAATAGCATAACTTATTACCAACTACATGTAGCACCTGATTTCATATTTCCACCAGGCAGTTTCAGTGCCTCCCTCGGGAATGTTTCAGCGTAGTAGCTAAAAGATCGACATGATTCGAACAACCCACTAGAGCCTTTCGTCGCAATGCCAACGCCGCGGCGCCACACCCTCTGTGACTCCTTTTAAACCTAGCGCCTGCAGCGGCTCCGCCATGAGCAGTGACACGATGAGTAGCGCCACGAACAGTGCGCCCTGTGACGCGTTCTTACCTAACAGGCAGCCTGATCATCATGAGAGATTCAGAGCCCCGCCTCACGAAGAAAGAGAGAACGTATCAAAATTTGTCATCGTTCGCTTTCCGTCGTCAGGCGCCACTCAGATGGTACTTTCCCCCTCAGGAGTAGAGCAGGCGCGAATGCTAACCTTTTGGGAGAGTAGGAAAGGAGGATAGGAGAGGGCTTTGACGGTTGGATCGGGCGTACTCGGAAGGCATTTTAAAAATGGAGGAGGCGCTGGAAGGAGTTCTCAAGTAACACTTGTTGCTGGGCTAGTCGGTGCATTATTCTTCGTACAAGAGTTAGCGCAAAACACAAGGCACTCACAAGAAAGGCGGGCAGGACAACGCGCTGCTGACAACTGATCCTTTATTGAAGAGAAACACGTAATATATATACACTCCGTCACACCAACTATCAGCTGCAGCAAACGTCAGAATCATGTAAAGGGTCATAAAAGCGATAAAAGACACAAAAACTAAAAACTCGACGTAGCTAAAAACGATGAAAAGCGGCGAAAGAACATTAAAAACGTGACACGTGGTGTATAAGGCCAAAGAAACATGACTGAATGGAATCCAACAGGATGATACCAAAACGATATTCCATAAAAAACGTAACAAAACGTAACACTGAACACTTCAGATTACATTGAGGGGAAAAAACACCTGTACACATGCTCGTACTACGAAAAAAACCTTTCTAAAAAGCATTCTTCAGTTTTGTACAAGAAGGTGGATGCATCCCTAACAGCATTTGCGCCCTTTATTCAGATCAAAAAAGCTTCTTTTAATTCACGGGACACTCGATCATGGCTTCTACCTAAAACAACGGTTTTTTCAAGAATGGGACGGCAGGAGTTTAGCTCACAGTCCTTGCAATGAAGAGGCAGATTCGAACTTGTTCCAGTCCTCATCGAACGTTCATGCTCCCTCAACCTTTCATTCAGGCAACGCCCCGTTTGTCCAACATACACTTTTCCACATGTGAGGGGGATCTGATATACAAGCCTTTCACAGCATTCCTTTCACATTCCTTTCAGCCTTTCACTTTTTTCCGAGTTGACACGAGGACACAACGAGGCTAGCTTACAGGGAGCGGAGAATACTACTGGAACCTTAAATTTAGATGCAACTGTTTTTAGATTATGGGCAACGCGGTGGGAGTAGGGAACCACTTCTAGCTTAATTCCTTCCTCAACAAGCATAGGCTGCTTTCGTTCCACGTCTTTTGTGCTATGAAAAAGGGACTCCACCACACTTGTCAGAACAGACTGTGGGAAGCCTGCATCCTGAAGCCTTACCATCTCAAACTGAAAGCTTGTTTCCATGGTATGGCAACAGGACTTCGCAATGGCGGCCTTTAGCCCTGACAAGGCAATGGCGCGCTTCACAGTCTTAGAGTGCGCCGATTTATAAGACAGAACCCCTTCTGGGCACGAGGGTGGTACATCCAGCACATCCTCTCATTGGTTATGGAAAGTTCCAGGTCTAAAAATTGGTGTTAGCTGGAAGGAGTGACTAACTGGAGAGCGCTTTACTTACACTAGTAATTTCAGCTTCGCTAGTAAGCATGTTCTGATTTCTTGCCTCATGGATGGCGTGATCACAAGGCGTGTACACGAGATAACGACGATAAGAACGATGTTAACTAACGATAACCAGGTAATTAACCGGTAATAAATAATCAAATCAAACAGGTAATACATGAAATAAAATAACAGGTAATTAATATTTGATAAAAATAATTTGAGATAGTAATAGGTAGTGATAGTAGTAGTTAGTGGTAGCAATAGTTAGTGACACTAATATTTGGTGGTAGTAACAGTTAGTGACAGTAATAATAGTATTGGTAGTAACGGTTAGTTGAAGTAGTTAGTGATAGGAACGTCATCAACCAGTCGCTTGATGGTGCCCAACTAGTCACGTTATAGGAACATGTCTAAACAAGAAGTTGGCGACGAGTTCATGACGTCTCAAAAGACAAAAAAAAACGTGTAGACAAAAAGTTGCGTCGCTCCCTGTCAGTTCGTTCTTGGATGCCGACACGTGTGGTACTCTAAATTCTTTCGCATTTCCACACGTAAGGAGGCTTAAGTGCATCCCTTATTTTTTTCTACTGCTGGACAACTGGCAATAGCGGGTCTTCCACGCTGCGCCCCAAGAAACGTTTGCGCAACACCCTCTGACGTGACTCCGCTGTGCATACTTCCTCGCCCACCGCTGCAAGCTGTATAGGCCACCTGCTGGTTTGACGTTCTAAAAATTTCGGAACTCGCACTCAGCCAACGCATACCTTAGAAGGGCTATAAAAATAAATAGTGCCCGTAACACCTCTTGGCACATCGAACTTAGACAACACAATAAGAATGCCGTACGCGCTTTAAAGCTTGATATTGACGCCTTTAAGTTGCAGGAAGTGCTTTCAGACAACGACCACTTGGCGTGCATTTTCCATCTTGCGCCTGACGTAAGCCAAATATACTAGAATAATCAATAGTCAGCGCTCACCGTGTGCGTCCTTAATAATTACACTATGAGCTGGACCTGTAAGGGATGGCGGTATAGTTTAAAAAAATTATCTCGAATAGGCTGGCATGCGGACCCGTTATATGGAGCTTCGTACAGCTTAATAAAGCAAAAAAAAAGCGGTGGTCTGTGTCAACCGAGCAAGTTGGTGATAATGCAGGTTGCACATGTAGCAGACGTGAGCTCCTGGAATCTATACTTCCCTTAGGACTGCAGCTTAAATACAGTTACGGCGAACAGCTCTTCCAGTGAGCATTCACCTAATTATAAGCTATGCAGTCCGTGCCTTCTATGATTCAGGGCATTTCATAATTTTGACCAGAATTCACGAGAAATGTAAGAAAACGGTGACACCACTCTCAGAAAACACATTCTAACTTGAAAACGTGGCATCGACGCCTTTATGTGGAGAGTTTTATGCACGCATTTACAAGGCGAGACACATGGCCACTATTCCTTAGACAACCCCGCAAAAAGCGCAGTCAGTCGCCAAGTAGCCCATTGCGACAGTCGGCTCTACTTGGACAGACAGGATTTACTATCTTGGTACAGTGCGATTAGAGTGCGCAAATTCGCCCGATACAAAACGGTATCATATCAGTGTCACGGCCGGAAGGTCAATAGCACTGTTATCAAGCTGTCATATACACGAATCCGGCCAGCGCAAACGAGCTGCTATTTAACACTTTATTACCAATGTTCCCATATCACTGCGTGCAAATTTCCACGCAGCTCTGGAGGATTTCGAATTCAGAGCCGCAACCAAACGTCAGTTCTCATTTGTTAGTATGTCCAGAGCACAGGTCGTAGCCGAGTCCACCGCTGATAATTCCGGTGCGTCACGCATCATGTCCGTCCGTGTCCGGTAACACAGCCTCACGACGCGCAGGAGTGGGTCGCAAGGGGATATTAACGCTGCGAGGAAAGTTGTGCGGCACGCTGCATGCAGAATCGGCGATTCTAACCGGTAGGTCACGAATCTCGTTTAGTAGAATTGATGCCAACCGGGATGCCTCCCGTTGGTGGCACGCGGGGTGGTCCGAGCATAGACTATATATGCACGCACAGTCTGTCGAAAAGACAGTGAAAGAAAGTGAAGGAGACTAGCCTGGTCTCTGTGTGTCATTGCGATTAGAAGCAGATTACGCTCGTGTAATGTCACTTAGGAATGCTACAAGAGTCAGGGCACTGAAGCAAAGCGCGTAGTTGTAAAGCGCGCCAGATTCTAGCAGCAGTGAACGCCGGTTGATATTCGCCGTCGCACTGAAGAACTCCGGTGCCTAGACATTGTTCGTGCGAAAGTTCATCCTGTAGAGCCCCACGTGTCGCAAATCTGGAAGACATCGAGAACCAGGAGTTCACACATACCCGGAGGGCTTTTGCTTATCCGTGTACACTTGGTGGAAGGGTAGCACGCCAATTTTGAGAAGAATCAGAAAGACGCCAATGTACGCAAAAAAAAACAGGATAGGGCACCAAATTGAGCTTTCAATCTCGCGGTACTTTCGCAGGGCGGAATGCCACCTGGCACGGCAACACCGTTTGCCTGCACCGAGTTGCACACTCCACCACAGCGCGCCGTCTTCTGTGCCACTGTCGCCTTCCAATGGCAGCTTATGGACGAAGTGTATGCTCTCTTCACTGTATTCTTCGCCTTCCCGACGCACTGGCATCGGGACTACATGCGCCGCGGAGTGCGTCACCATGAACTGGAAGGACATATCTTCCTGCGGACCTGTGGTTTTTCACCCGACGAATGGGAATTATCGAAGATACTGCAGCTTTGCGAAACACCGGTGATAGAAATTTGCCGAAACTCGCGTCCAGCTCGACTTCAGCTGGCGAGGCCGTTACAGGCTTTGTGGGCTACTTGGCTGCTGCTGCTGGAATATTGCTGGCCATTGTCAGCTGCCTGCACATGCGCCACTGGCGTTGTGGCTTTCGTCACACGTGACTGGTCGGCTCGAGGCAGAAAAGACCAATAAAGTGAACTCTTGTTCATCTTTCATGACTGCTCGTATCGTTCCCGATAAATCGATGATAACTGCCAGCATACACAAATGACGGGGGTTCGCTTGAGCAGCAGGGGAAGGGTGAAGGCTTAAGAATAAACTATACAAGGCAATGAGGTGGATGGCACGGGAAGCTCTCCAATTGTCTGAAAAATGAAATGCTGCTGGAAATGTCCAAGACTAATAGCCCTGGGACAAAATAAGGCTGTGCTGAGCGCAATGGCATAAAAAATAAGAACCCTAGCTTTGGTGCCATCAAACAGAGGTGAAAAAGGTGCGGCGGTGGTTCAACCGCCATCCTCCGCTCACAAGAGCGCCCAGTGAAGCCTACGTAGGTAAACGCTTTAGTATAAAGCAATCCTTATGAACGAGTACGTGGACACTGCATTTCTCGATGACGACAAATTACGACAGTGCCATTTATCCCGGACAAAGAGCCACGTCGAGCTATCGCTCTGAAAGCAAGAAAAAAAAGCCTGAAGGCAGAACTGGGAAGGAAATGGGGTGCCCTATCGCAGTGCCTGGGAAAGGAAGTCGAAGATGTGATGAAAATTCAGAACAAATTAATAACAAATCCACTATTGGAGACTCGCGAAAGACTAGAGGTTATGCAAGAGGTGCTTATAAACAGTTTTGCTCTTATCTTAGGGTTCGTCGTTCTTTTGATGTTTCTCCACGAACTCTGATCGAAATGATTACACGCGCGGAAGACTATCCAACGCGTCCACGGCGCGATAGTAATACACCTAGTAAACTGTATTCTGGGGATGTCTCATATATGCCTGCACTTCCGCGCAAAACCGGCAGGCCTACGCGACAGTAGAGTGGTGACCGTTCACGTGAACATGGGATCGCGTGGCTATAGGGCTCCTCGACGCTAGGTTTTGGTATTATCATAGCTGCCTAACGGCGCCATTGGAAACTACGCGTATGCGCACTTGCTTTTCGATGAGAGCACCATCCTTAGCGCGCACTACGTCATCGGAGCGGCCGCCCGCCGTCTGATACGGGCTTTTCTTGGCCCCAGTGAAGCGCCAGAGAAAACCAGAGAAGTTTCGCAAGCAGAACATGAAAGAAAAAAGATTATTGGCGGTTCATCCGCCAATAATCCAAGGAGTGTGCTTGCTTGCGTCTTTTTGCTCACGCTACCATATCTGTAATACATGTCCCGTCGGCCTCATTTCATGTTTGCGGCTAGATGAAGCTATAATTGCAACTATAGCACTGCGAAGCCCACTGGGACAACAGTTTTCACGTTAAAAAGCGCGGACGTGGGTTGCAGTTAGAAGCGTCATTGTTGTCTCAATGTTAACGGGATGGTAATGCTCCTGGTCGAAAATAGTGGTTATATTAAAAGCATTGAAATGAAAACAGCTCCAGACGCTGCTGCGCACTAAATTTTTCAGTGAGGCAATGCTGTTTTGTTTTTTTTTAAACCCAAGGTAAAGTGGCACATAGGGGTGCACAAAACAGGGCCCACTGAAAGACAGGATGTTTTATTGTTGCATAAATGATTCTTAAAGAGAAATTCAACTGTACAGGAAAGGAAGTTAACCCCGGCCGATTTACTTCATTAAACAGAATGCGACGTAGTTGCGCCACCACAGTCATTTTACTTAACTTTGTGCACCTTTGTGTCACTTTAGTACCACGTCATTTAGCAGTTCGCGCTGATGACGGCTGCTACCCCGCTAGGCAGTGGCTCAGATAAAAAAAGCGCTAGTAGCCCTTAGCTGCTGCTACGAAATTTACTGCCCAGGGTTCGCCGCCATGATCGAAGCGCTTTTTCTGCTTATGGTATCCAACTGAACTACCCAGCAAGCTGTCTGATATCATGAAGAATTTTCTTTTTCATCGATAAAACATTCTGTCTTTGAGGCTTTTATGTTTTGCGCATTGAAAATCATAGCATTGAGATTAAGCAAGCTATAAAGTTGTGACATAGCGAAAATATGCATGAGGCTTCGACCTTTGTAGCTATTTGCACTGCAGTGAGTTGGAGAACAAAACCGTTCACGCCTCACTCACGACCAGACGAACTTCGGACCTGCTAAATTAATAATGAAGAAGCGATATTCCATTCCCTAAAGCTAGGCATTTTAGTGCAGTTGCGCAGACCCTGCTTTCCGACGAAAATCCAGTGCGCGTACTTGCCACCTTAAGATAAAAGTAAAGTTCGAGAGAAGACGGCGACGCGCGTGAAGCAGATGGAGGACCGTTGGCACTGACTATAACGAAAGGAGCCTCATTTTTTAAAAGCCGAGCAGCACCGACAGCACAGTGTTCGAGCCCGGTCTCTCGGTGCAATTCCGCTCGTCAAATTCGAGACCTTCAATGGTACTAACATGTAGCGCGCGAAGCGTATATGATGCACAGCGAAGGCAGACGACGAGGGAGCCCCTCAGTGACGTGGTGCGCGCAAAGGAAAGATGAACTCATTGAAAACTCACTGCGCATGCATATAAATTATCCTGGTGCCATTAGACAACTCTGATAGCATCAATCAAAGGCCACGCGTTACCGTGTTCCCGGAAACGGTAATCAACGTTGCACTGAAAGCCACTCGCGCTGCCGTGTCCCAGCTGACAGTTAAGGAAATGTACCAGTCATGTCTATGCGCGAAGAAAAATTACAAGGCCGCCTTCGACTTTCATGGTAAACTGTTTTGCTGCAGCACAACATGCCCTTGGAAAAATTATCGAAGACACTTTGGAAATTATAAAGTGTTCTTGGCGAAAGCCTTGAGGTCAACCAACTGCCGCTTCCCCGAACCGCTTGGCGCGTTATCACTGCCGCTTCGGAGCCATGCGTCTCAGTCACTCGACTGCAACGAGACGTCTGGCGAAGGAGGGGCGGTGCAGCTGCCACTGCCAACGCGCGCGCGCTCGTTCTACCGCTACTGTGTGACGTCATGGTTGCTATCTACAGCTCCCCCCCTCTCCCCTCCCCCCTTCCGGCGCGCCGGTTGCCGAGGAGGTTGCGCCGTTGCGCGGAGGAGAGGCTACAGTTGGCACGATTCCAGCGCACGGACGGACATCGCGAGCATGGATGGACACCAAACCGCGAGCATGAGCCATTAAAAGGCTTTCGCCTTAATACTGCTTTTAGTGCGCTATATCTGTTCGCTTCAGTCAAAATGCGGCCAGCGCTGCTGGCTACCAGACCCGCGAACTTGCGCTGACCACCAATGAGCTGTATAGTACCGCGCCTCCACGTCGGTAAATGAGCGGGGCAAGTCTCATAGGCCAGTTTACATATCTCATTCAGCGTGCTTTGCCGTCTTCGAAAGCTTGAATATCAACGTATACCACCGACCCCGACAGCGCGGAGCGGCAAAGTTCACGCCCTATTAATTGTACCACGAATACTCCGTCACCTATTAATGAGAATGCGTTAAGGCTCCAGCGGAAAACCCGGCGGCGTTGTTGCGTCCAGAAGCACATATCATGCGTGACGTCACGCATGTATGTATGGAATGAAAATAATTGAAAAGATGGTTTATGGTTTATTGGGCTTTAACGTCCCAAAGCGACTAAGGCTATGGAGGGACGCCGTAGTGAAAGGCTCCTGAAATTTCGACCACCTAGGGGTTCACTAACGTGCACTGACATCGCACAGTACACGGGCCTCTAGAATTTCGCCTCCATCGAAATTCAGCCGCCGCGGCCGGGATCGAACCCGCGTCTTTCGGGTCAGCAGCCAAGCGCCGTAACCACTCAGCCACCGCGGCGGGTTAACTGAAAAGAGGACTTGTAAGGTGAATTAAATATTAGCGCATGTCTCAAATGACTTACTGTATTTACTTGGTTTTAACGTGCCCTCGAGTGTAACGCGCTCCCGTTTTTCATGGTCAGAAAAACAAAAGTGCAACGATTTCGATTTCAATGCGCATCAGATTTTCATTCTCCGATACACATTATCACCATATTTTAAAGCGTTACCTTTTGTTTGCACATCATTCGCGCCCACGTCGGCGTCCTCACTGCAGACCCTGGCAGGACACCGAGATGCTGGGCTGCGATAACATCATGGCTCGATTATCTTTTGCGCTCTGGCCGCGGCGACCTGCTCGGTGAACTGGGACGAATGCCACAACACTGTGCGCCCTGACCGGGAGCGTCTGCGACGGTTGCGCGCTCGGCTTCCCGGTAGCGCCATTGTGTCTACAAGTCTACGCAGAGAAAATCGTTTTTTTTTTAGAGCGCAGCACTTTCGCGTCCGTTCCTGGGTTTCGCGTCGTCGTCGGCGTCGGCCTCGTAACCAGCTCCGCCCCCTTTCATCCCCCCAGCGCTAGCAGCGACCGACTGATACCGCTGGATGCCGCTGACGCCGCTAGAGAGTCAAGATAACGTGACTGCATAGAACACCGTCGCCGCCATGCAGAAAGAGGAGGAAAGGGTCCCCCCCCCCACAGCGCATCAGTCAGTCGCTGCTATCTCTTCCCTCCTCCCTTTATTGTGTTGTCCGCTTGCTGCGCGCGCTTCTGCCCCCATCGTTTGCCGCTGGGTGTACACGCCGCCCCCCTCCCCCCTCTTCCTGCGAAAAATAAAAAAAAAATTCTGTGATAGCGCATACATGTGTTGCTCGATTTCTTTGCCTCAATCTATCGAAAAGGTGAAACAGCTTATTTGCTGCGCTCAAATTTCGCATTAGGAAGTAACGTAATCGTCAGTAATTTTTGTTTAATGTTCAGCCCGACATCGTAGTGAACTTTGCGCGTCTTCGCAACCGACGTTCTCATGCCGTCTGAAGTCCAGGTCGGTGCCTTGCTAACGGGAGACTTCGGATGCTCTCGAAGCCTATCGGTATCGACGACTGCGGTAGGCGATATCGATAACACCAATGCGCAAGAAATACCAACTAACATTTTATGATGCGGAGGACACTAGTGTGTTGATGGTTTTTTTTCTTTCATTTTCGTACTCGTTTTTAAAGCGCATGTCATCTTGTCATCTTTGGGCGATTTTGCTCGTAAAAACGGTGCGCGTTAGAATCGAGTAAGCACGGTAACTTTTCAAGTGAACGATTTTATGTAAAGAAAAAATTGCATACGCTTTAGACGGAATTTCAACCCACGACGCTTGGGTCGCTAGCCAGGTACGCTAGCGACAAGGCACGTAAGCACGTTTGGCTGAGCTAGAACAAGGGGGGGGGGGGGGGGGGCGAATGCATGGGTGGTGTCTGCTTAATTTGAAGCTTAGTAATGTAATTTGTGCAGTGAACTAGAGAAGTGCTAACTAGTGAGATACTAATTAGAGCAATATGGTGTGCATCAACTCAGTGCGAAAGAGTTCAGAGACAATAATGCAGAAACTATAGATAACTGATAAATGTGTGAATGTGAGCAAAGAACACTGAGTGTGAATGAAGAGAAACCACCCAAGGGAGCTATTCACGCTGTCGCGTCATGCACGTAACGGAGGAGCTTAAGCGTACCCCCTCAGTGTTTTAGTGTGAGCTCATGAAAAAAAAAGACTGGAATCGACACCGTAGCGTTTATTGATAAGTACATTACAAATACCGTATTTGCCGGCAGACGGCTTGTCGAGATAAAAGACAGGTTAACCTATCATACACTGTGCATTTTCGCTAAAAGCACGCAAGGTCCGACAAGATGAGCACATACAGCAAGCTGCTTTCAACAGTCCAGTGACGAAAAAATGGTCGCTGCGTGCAGAAAGCACTTTTGTCGTGGTGAGGAGAGCAGGAATCTGTCGTGGGCGTAAGGAGAAGATCGCTCGCAGCAAACGAGCAATAGTCGTTCAAGCACGGTTCGGCTGTCGCTTCACAGCACGGAGCGGTCCTCAAGAACTCAGCCTTGGTGCGTATACGATGTGAACGAAAGGGGCTGTTCTGAACACAGTCAATGTAGGCGCGAACCGACCACAGAGTTAAAGTCCAATGTCCACCACCCAATGGGCCAGGCTTCGAGCGTACAGCTGTGCGACGCGTACGTGGCTCAGTCAAGAAGAGTCAGCTCTGGCCTGACAGGAATAAGTAGAGGCGCACTGCCATCCAAATGGCAGCCAGGCTCACAACGTAGAGCACAATCACAAGGAATGCTGAGCCTCGCATGCAAGCGAAGCATTCAAGCAGCTTGTTACAATGACTCCGACAAAACCATCTCCAGTTCCACCATTCCGAGCGCCTTCGCAAACGCATGCGCCCCATTCTGTCGTAAAACACGCTATAGAGGGGCCATGGTAGAGAACTTGCTATGAGAGACCTAATCTGGTGCGCGCGAATCGCGCTCTCCACATCCTCTTCTGTGAAGGCCGTCTCGACTGACCTTTCGAGCTGCTCCTCCGGATAAGGTGGTGACGGCGGCCGACGAAGCTGTCTGTCATCTACACCGTGGTATTCTGCCATAGGAATATCCCAGCCGTCCCCGACGGCCCCATCGCTTCGCACGGCGTATCTGCCAGCAGTCCACCCGCCTCGGTATGGTTGCTTGGCTACCGCACCTTCGGTTCTGTTCAGCTCGGCCATAGGAAGTAGACTGGACGGTCGCGCAGCGCGGCTTCAGGAGAGGAAGCTTGGCAGTCTTGTTAACCTTCGTAGCAGCGGCCGACACGGCAGAGCAAACTTGAGCAGCGCGCCGCGTACTGCACGCCGACGACAGAGTGCTGGGAGATATGCGGTGGTATTTATATGCTTCAAAGGCTCTGCGTATCAGCTGTCAGAAAAGGAACAAGCAACGCTTTGGTGGTGGCCACGAAAAATGTTTCGAGCGCCTTTTCTGCGCACAGTGAACTGCGCAACATGACATGTTTGCTGTGCTCTACCGAGCCTCTCAGTGGCATGCCGCATCACCTTAAATATTTTAGTTATTCACAGATAGAAGAAGGCCTGTCCTCGAGTTGAGTGTTGCAAAGGTGGATGGGAGGGGCCGGCGTTCTTCCGTATAAGAAAAATTTAGGGGCGATCAACTGGACTGAAGACGAGGAAATGCAATATCATTTTTTTCACTCGCCGATCTATTCCAACTCTGATTGTAATCCAAAGACATTCCTCTGTTGATACAAAGACGAATACAACAACCGAAAACACTCTCCGGGGGGTAGAGGAGGACGGTATGGCCACCAGCCAGGAGGGAAAGCTGGGGGGGGGGGGGGGGGATGGATGACTTCAGGTGTGGCTACCTGGCAGGTGTGACGACAGCGGCGGTCGCCGGGTTTTCGCTCTAACAAAGTTTCCATGTTAGGGCATAATAACTCGGGCCGAAACGAACCTAGCTAAAAATCAAGCCTGCCATATATACATAATACGAGGTCTGTTAGAAAAGTATCCGACCTTCGGCCGAAGAAAAAAAACTGGCATAACTGGAGCGTTGGAAACCTAATCACCTTCAAAGTAGTCTCCTTGGGACTCCGCACACTTCTCCCAGCGGTGCTGCCATTGTTGGAACTATTCCCAAAAGCACTCTTTCGGAATGGAGTTTAGTTCAGCTGTCGTTGCAGCCATAATGTCCTCTCTTGTCTGAAATCGCGCTCCTTTCAATGTCCTCTTCACTTTGGGAAACAACCAGAAGTCGCAGGGGGCCATATCACGAGATTTAGGAGTCTGTTGAACTACAGTAGTCTGGTTTTTCACCAAAAAAGTCTGAATCAAGTGCGAGGAATGTGTTGGAGATTGTCGTGATGGATGCGCCAATTTCCTGTTGACCTCAACTCCGGTCTCTTGCGCCGCACAGCACCACGTAGGAGACGGAGGATGCCCCTATAGTACTCTTTGGTCATTGTTTGACTCTGTAGGGTGCGTACTCGTGGTGTGCCACTCAGAGGGAGTCAAAGAAAGCTGTCAGCATCACTTTGACATTGCTGCGCACTTGGCGGGCCTTCTTTTGTCTCGGTGACATGAAATGCTTCCACTGTGACGACTGGGATTTGGTTTCCGGGTCGTACCCGTACACTCAAGACTCATCACCAGTGATTATGGTGTTTATGAAGTCGGGGTCACTGTTTGTGGAATCTAGCATGTCCTGCGAGACTTCAACACGCAGCTGCTTTTGCTCCGCCGTGAGCAGCTTCGGCACGAATTTCGCCGCAACTCTCTCCATGGCCAAATCTTCGGGAATAATGGAATGTGCAGGAAAATTGCTGATGTCCACCTCTTCCACAGTTTCTCGGATAGTCACACGACGGTCCCGCATCACCACAGCGTTCACTTCGGCAATGGCCTGGTCATTTCAGCATGTAGATGGCCGACTGGAGCGTGGCTCGCTCTCCGCCGATGTGCGTCCATCTTTAAATCAATTGAACCACTGTTTAATTTGTGTGCTGCTCAGAGCACCTTCACCGAAGGCCGCTCTGAATATTCCGAACAGTTTCCACTCGGTTATCATCCGGTTTCTGGCAAAATTTGATGCAGTAGCGTTGCTCCTGTCGCTCCGCCATTTTCCTTGTAATAAAAAACCGACGAGAGCAGTGCGCACTGCCTCACTCAAACGCTGCGTCCCAGCGACTGACGCTATCGGCAGGCCGGAAAATATTCGTACATGCGCACGAAGGTTCAACGTCGGCTCGTGCAAGCGCGCTTGTTTCATATCCATCAGGTGTTCGCAAAAAAAAATAAAGTCGGATACTTTTCTAACAGACCTCGTATATCTCTTAACCATTTCAAACAAATACAGTTGGCGCGTCTGTTACCACTTCCTCATGCTTTATTGGTGAATGCTAACCCAAGCATTTCCCTGGGTTATACGAATGGCCGTGGGGTTATCGAGTGAATATTATTGTTCACTATTATTATTCTTATTAATAATGAGTGGTTATTATATTCAGTCTGCGCATTCCGCGCCATTCATTCCGCGCATAATAGCGCAACTTTCCTAGCATGCCCGCGAAAACAAGAAATTCTGATGGCACTTAAGTCTGCTCACGTGGAGGAATGCGAAAGCGTGTCACCTGTTGTTGTTTTTTTGCATTTCATCCTGATGTTAGATGTTAACTCCAGTCAGGCGAGACTCTAGTATGACGTCATACATTTTTTAATGTTATCCAGACATCAAGTGATATTACTCATTGCCACATGACTCTAGTATGACATCAAACATTTTTGACATTGATTTTGGTTTAAATGGGCCAAGGTCAATTTTTTTTTTTTGGGGGGGGGGAGGGGACGTGGTGAAAATTATGAATATTGCCCGGGCCAAATTTGGAAGACGCCATCGTGTCGGGCATGCTCAGTTATGGTTGAACATTGATTTTAGTACAAATCATCCAAGGTCAAATTTCGGCGATCACCTGGGCGAAATTTTTGGAAATGACCCGGGACAAATTTGTTACTCGTCACCGTGTCGGGCACGGTCAATTATGGCTGCACATCGGTTTTGGTCCAAATCAAGCAGGGCCAAATTTTGGGGATTGCAGGGCCAAATTTTGGCAAGGGCCCGGGCAAAATTTCTAGGTCGCCATCTGTCGGACGCGCGCAAGAATGGTTGGGGATCGATTTTGGCCCAAATTGACCGAGGTCTAATTTCGGGGGTCACCCGGGCCAAACTCTTTATTATCGTTACAACATATTACACCGCCATTAGCTAGTACCTCACTGACAAAATTCTGATTATCAGGTGACGTGACATGCTGCCACTTTCGGTAAACACCTTCTGCGGACACGATCTGCGGACAACTTCCTGTGACAGGTTTTGCTTCTCGTGAGCCATATAGTGCTGTCGCATTAATAAAAAGGACGTACCTCGATTCGCGCTCGCAGTCAACAAGGCTTGTAACGGAGAAATGAAAGCCATATGCCATCACGTAGCGAGCCTGCCGGCATGCGTCAATATCTTCGGCGGAGAATCAAACTGGTAACCTTGATGAAAGCAGTACGACTTCTCACTTCTGGGTGACGACAATATAAAATGACACATTTTGAGCAAAATACTACTACTTCGCTCTTATATGTAACGAGAGAACGCACTTTTTTATATTTCGCCGAGTTCACAGCAATTTTGCTTCAACTAGCCAGTGATTTCTCGTTAAAGATGGCCCCGAAAGGTTGAGCTTAATATTCAGCCTCGTTTACCGCACTCGGAGATCACGAAAGTTGGCTCCTGACATTAAGTCGCGTCATGGTCAGGTGAACTGGCAGCCATCAGAAACCGTAAGATAAGTTTTGAGGAGCCGGCTCGCGCGTGCGCGTCATCTGCTGATCGCTTTCATCATGTCGAGCGAGGCGGTAGCTGCTCTTGCTGCCCTCACCGATGCTGTTGACCGAAGCGAGCTTGACAGCGAAGATGACGACGGTGACGACTTCGTCGTGCTTCTCCTGGCGGCGGCATCTAGAGAGGCAGGACCGTGACAGGGTTCCATTCTATATGGAGAGAGTCGTGCCCACATATCTGAAATTCGAATTCAGGAAACTGGTTCGCATTTCAAGAAACTTGTGCACAGACCGGACTGGAGAATTTGAGGCGTCGGTTTGAGGATGTCGAAGGCGGCGCCATATATCTGTCCAGAAGACAATGTTCATCGTCCTGACGTACTACATCAGAACTCAAATCACGATGTATCAGATTGCCGACAAATTCGACGTGAGCGAGTCGACGGTACACGCTGCAATCTGTCGGATCCTGAATTTCTGATTTTCAGTAAGCGAGAGAGAAACATGCTGGCCGGACACAGACGAGCGACAGCGCAATAAGACAGGTTTCTGCTAGCTCGGCCGTCGCGGACGAGGGCTGCCGGACGTCATCGGGGCGATCGATGGATGCCACTTCCGCATTGCTCGACCCTCGGAGTCGGAAGAAAGTTATTATAATAGAAAAAGTTTTCATTCTGTCGCACTCCAGGGGGGCTGCAACGCGGATATGGTTATCATCGACGTCTTCATCGTATTCCTCGACAGCGTGCACGACTTCAGAGTTAACCGCGAGAGCTTCGTCTTCCAAGACGGAGCGTCTAAACGCGAAGGTGAGAAAAACGATTACATCACTAATGCATGTTTGATACATATATTATGCACGGAAGAAAACGGAAAGCGACGCGCGCATATATGCAAGATCGATTAATCGTCATGATCGTTTCCGCTAGCTTTAACAAAACTGAACTGTGAGCAACAGCTATAGATAGTCATGCTCAGAATTAAGAGTTTGCACATCTACATACGCTACTGTCGGTCATATACACAGAAGGCTTTTGTTAATTTTTATTTCTTGCATGTGATTAATAAATACAGAAAGTTGGGCTAGTTGGTGTGGATTCATACTTAGCAGCGCAAAAAACGGGGACCAGAGCGAACGAGGAGAGACAACACAAGCGCAGACTATCAATTGAATTTTTATTCATGAAAGGGAAGCTTTTAAAGGCGTTAGAAATTACAAAATCGAAACACAACAACCACTACCACGCGTGCAAGGAAAGCTATGACATATAATTCCTGCGTGAAAACGAACACAACAACAGGATAACAAGTGCAATCACATTAAGCCAACCCCCCGTACTGCCTGCTCATACTCAAGAACCTGCGCAGAAAAGGAACCTCCTTTTTCCTGCACGCTGACCGACGGTGATGCGGCACACGCGTCTCCTTCTTTTTTAATCAAGAAAGCTTCCATCAGCTCCCGGCAAACCTTATCGCTGTGCCTGAGCAAGATGTTTGTCCTATCTAGGTGGGGAAAGCAGTCTTTGCAACCCCTGCAATGCAAGGAGAGGTTGGAAGACACAGCACCTTTCAATGATCTCCGGTGTTCCGCTAACCGCTCATTGATACACCGACCGGTCTGGCCGATGTAATTCTTACCACAGGAAAGCGGAATGCGATAAAGAACACCTGTGTCACAATCTGCGATCCTTTTTCAGTGGACTATCGTACAACTGCCCCTCCCGCGGACATCACCATGCTCAAGCCTTTTTCGCACAGCACTGCACACACCAGCAAGCTTGTTCTTCGCGGTGTAAACAACATTCATCCCATACCTCGCCCCCACTTTCTTTAGGCGATGTGAAATACCGTGGACATAGGGAATTCCTACCAATCGTTTTTTTCCTCGCAATCTCGTTCACGGTGACCTCGGGCCTATCGGTCCTGGCCAAGATCCTTTCAGTGACTCTAGCCAGAGTGTGATCAGGAAAACCTGCTTCCTTAAGCCGGCGTATTTGCGCCAGGAAGCTTGTTTCAACCTTGTGGCAGCAAGATTTTGAGAGGGCGGCTTTTAGGCAAGAACTAGAAATGCCGGCCTTTACCAACTTCGAATGACCAGATCTGTGGTTGAGGAGGGGCTTTTCCGTCCTTAGGCGATACTCCCAGCACACCCCACTCGCATTTGAATTACCGCAGTCAGGCTTCATCCAGTTCCTAGACCTTAGGATTGGTTGCCATGCGAGTGGGGTGTGCTGGGGAGTATCGCTCAAGGACGGAAAAGCCCCTCCTCAATCAAAGATCTGGTCATTCAAAGTTGGTAAAGGCCGGCATTGCCAGTTCTTGCCTAAAAGCCGCCCTCTCAAAATCTTGCTGCCACAAGGTCTAAACAAGCTTCCTGGCGCAAATACGCCGGCTTAAGGAAGCAGGTTTTCTTGATCACACTCTGGCTAGAGTCACTGAAAGGATCTTGGCCAGGACCGATAGGCCCAAGGTCACCGTGAAAGAGGATGCGAGGAAAAAACGATTGGTAGGAATTCCCTATGTCCATGGTATTTCACATCGCCTGAAGAAAGTGGGGGCGAGGTATCGGGTGAACGTTGTTTACACCGCGATGAACAAGCTTGCTGGTGTGTGCAATGCTGTGCGAAAAAAGCTTGAGCATGGTGATGTCCGCGGGAGGGGCAGTTGTACGATAGCCCACTGAAAAAGGATCGCAGATTGCGACACAGGTGTTCTTTATCGCATTCCGCTTTCCTGTGGTAAGAATTACGTCGGCCAGACCGGTCGGTGTATCAATGAGCGGGTAGCGGAACACCGGAGATCATTGAAAGGTGCTGTGTCTTCCAACCTCTCCTTGCATTGCAGGGGTTGCAAAGACTGCTTTCCCCACCTAGATAGGACAAACATCTTGTTCAGGCACAGCGATAAGGTCTGCCAGGAGCTGATGGAAGCTTTCTTGATTAAAAAAGAAGGAGACGCATGTGCCGCATCACCGTCGGTCAGCGTGCAGGAAAAAGGAGGTTCCTTTTCTGCGCAGGTTCTTGAGTATGAGCAGGCAGTACGGGGGGTTGGCTTGATGTGATTGCACTTGTTATCCTGTTGTTGTGTTCGTTTTCACGCAGGAATGATATGTCATAGCTTTCCTTGCACGGGTGGTAGTGGTTGTTGTGTTTCGATTTTGTATTTTCTAACGCCTTTAAAAGCTTCCCTTTCATGAATAAAAATTCAGTTGATAGTCTGCGCTTATGTTGTCTCTCCTCGTTCGCTCTGGTCCCCGCTTTTTGCGCTGCTAAGTATGAATGCTTGCATGTGAATTCGCGCAGGAGGATACATTTTGGGCGACTCTGCACATCCGCTGCTGCAGTGGCTGCTGCCCCCGTACCGCCAGTCCGCGACCAACTGGAAGCCTTGGATGGCGGCATTCAATAATGCACACAGTTGGAAGCGGGTTCTGTGGAGGGAAGTTTCGTTCTCCTGAAGGCGCGATTCCAGCGGCTCCTGTATATCGACGTCGCCAATATAAGCCAGGCAGTGCACATCGTGCTGGCAGCTTGCGTGCTGAACAACAAAGCGAGGAGGTGTGGCGAAGCAATGGAAATCTTGGAAGATGTCGACAGCGGAACCGACGTGTCGCCAACCGAGCCAGCCGACGCTGAGGAAGAGAGGGCTGTTTTGGCTGCAACTTTGTGCGACAGCGTGGCTCAGAGCCTATAATCGTGTAGTCTCCCACCTGCCTTCATTTATTATTGCGAAAGCAATACTACTTTCACTTTCAAGCCTTTGGGGTGCGACGGCGGTGCACATGAAATGACCTTTCGCATGACCTCTGTGTAACGTCACGCCGAAGAGCTGGGCGACCATCTCGCGCCGTCCGTGTGCGACGGCGGTGCACATGAACGGCGGCCTAACTCCCGCTCTCTCCGCCAGGAGCGCCACAGGTGTTGTGACGTCACGCCGAAGAGTTGGGCGACCATCTCGCGCCGTCCGTGTGCGACGGCGGTGCACATGAACGGCGGCCTAACATTAGATTAGATTAGACTACATTACATTACATTAGATTGGATTGGATTGGATTGTATAACCGATGCATCACCGCAAGTCTAACCACAAGCACCACCACCAGCTACACTACCAGCTGAACCATGGCGTAGGTACGGATATTGCTTTCGCAATTGCCGGGCTTAACCAAGCTAAGCCACAGCGAATTTTTTTTTCGCTGCTTCAGTTTTATGCAGTTTGAGCTTCCATCACTCATTACATTTAAAGCTAAAATTGAGGCTGCAAGTCATTAATCAATCCCATGCATTGCTTCAAAATTTATAGTCCTAATTACAGAAAGATACTGAAATTATTGCTAAGTACGTATATATAATGAAAGAAAAGAAATTAACTTCTTTGCTTTTATGTGACAACAAATATGTTAAAATATATGTTGTCTCTTGGGACAATAAATGAAGCAACGTAATTGGCAGGACGAATGCCTTGCGACCTTTCTATATCTTTTCTTTAAATGCAATGGAGTGGTCTTCTTAAATAATTTGGCCAAGAGTTTTATTGTACTTTTCTATTTTCAATTTCGGTTTCTTTTTTACAATAAATATTTATTATGTACATCGCAGATAGATGATGCTGTGAAGAGTGGTGTATTGTTAATTGCAACCGGGCTTTAATTAAACATTAATTGTGACCATCCTTTCTTATTTCATATCAAATCAGATATGGTTTTACCTCATCAAAATATCTGAGGTATTGATTTGCTAATGGGAATTTGCTGGTTTCTGTCGTTTTAAAATTTGTCCCAGAAGGAATAGCTTTTCTTTTAGTTTGCTCCTAGTAGGGACTAAGCTGATTTTGTGCTGGGCTCATCTTCGCTCTCTCCTGGGAACTTTTGGTTCTGAAGTGGGGTCTGCTAGCTCCTACTGATTTGCTACTGCTTGTCAGCTACCCACACTGCTTAATGTTGCAAACAATATTGGCGCACAATATGGTGTCCATGTCTGGTGGTCAGGAAATAAAATGTTTTGTACGGAAATTATGCAAAGTAGTCTTTCACTTTTCTCTGCCTACGTTCCTGAATTCTGTCCCCTGAACAGTAAACGACAAGAGGCAGTCGCTAAGTTGCTGGAAGGAGGGTGTGCGATAGATAAGTTTTAGGCAGTTATGCCCTAAAAGTAATCAGAATGTACATTAAATGAAACACCAAGATCTTATTACATGGTTGTAGAATATATGGAAAGAATAAGCATAAGGACTATGAAGTGTAATTGAGGATAAGAGATGAATTTAAATGTGTGCGTATGCACACACACATGCAGCCAATTAATTAGTGGAAATATATGAAACTGAACAGAATGAAACGTAGAGAAGCAATTAACGAAAGCTATAAAAATGTCAGCTTCTCACTAGGCAGAATAAAATAAAACATTAAAAATGATGCATTAGTTAGGAGGTGTGGAGAATGAAGTGAGGAAGAGGCCCATCGCTCAAGTGCTGCAACCACCCAATTAAGTGCTGCACTCCTCCTCTAGTCCACTGCAATTTTTTTCTTCGATGCCATCCGCTGCTGTCTGTTAGCCCCTAAGCCCATCCCCATTGTCAAGTCCCCTGCAACAGCAACCAGGCCCAGCCAGGAAGAGGCCCAGGACAGATACTTCCCATGCAGTGCTCGAGAATGCCGTCAGCCATCTTGAGGTGACTGAAGCTAACTGACAGTAGCGGCACACGGAGCGCACTGTTATTGGAGAAAGGAAGCTTGCTGCGGAAGAGAGGAGGACTGCAGCTCTTAAGCGGGTGGCTCCAGCACTTGAGCGGCAGGCGCTTGTCTCGGTCTGTTCTCCGATGCATGCTCCAATCCGTTCCCTAATTCATTCCCCCCGTTCTCACATCCTTTCTCCAAACCATCTTACTATAATGTATAGTTTTAATGTTTTCTTTTTCGTCTAGTCAGCACTTCGTTTTATCATTTTCATTCATAGTTGCTTCTATATGTTTCTGTTCAGTTTCGTATATTTCTACAAAGTTATGTATGAGTGTGTGTCCATACACTTACACACATGTATGTACATTCATCTCTTATCCTTGGTTGCACTTCATATTATGTACTATATACTTTAATAAATCTTACAACCATCTAATAAGATCGGCGTGCTTTACGCAATGCACATTCTGATCACTCGTTTCTGTGTACACTGAAATAACTTGGATGGCGGCAAAATTTCCAGAGCACACTAGTCTAAAATTTCTCTAGCAAACACCATTCTTCAGTTTAGCTTGCACACTTGCTCTATCATTTACTGTTCAGGGGACAGAATGCATACTTGAACACGCTGTCAGCCATGTTGTTGTGACTGAAGCGCGAGTCTGCAGCAGTGCTGCCCCTGCTTGCTGCTTGTGTTTGGTTGTGTTGTGTCTCTACCCCACCCCTCTTTGTGTGTTCCCGTCACACCTGTATCCACATAGGCCATTCCCAGAGGCAGTGTGTGGTTCTGCGAAAGTGGTCTTTCGTCATGCACGCGCTCCCATGCGACCTCCTGAAAGGTGGAACCAGACACGATGGGACAGATACGACTCCTGGATTCCACGTACCACCACTTCTGTCTAACTGCCACGACGTGTTTTCCGGAGTTCCCCTTAATCTGCACCCAACGCAGCAGTATTGACCCTGCGACTTTGTGTGAGCATCTGCCAGGGTGACATGACTTAGAGTTCCTGTATAGGCTCCCGCAGGGAGCAGAGTTGCGCGAAGGTCCGCCATCATGTTCCAAGCTGTGCGGGAAAGCCACTTCTCGTACGTACAGGGGCTGCGTACCTCGCTGTGTAGGGCGCTTGGGCTATTCTTTTTCTCCTTTAAATAGATTGCCTAGAAGGCAAGTTTCTAAACGTAACGCTGAAAACTAATCTGATTTGCGGAGGGTGTGCATACAGCACGAAAAAAAAATCGCCAAAGGTTAACAGCAAATCGTAACCATGACAAACTGACGAAAAAAGACTGGAAACGGCCTGCGAGTCTTTTTTTCTTTCTGGAACCAGTAATTTCATAAGAACAAGCAGTTCCGTTCCATGAGGCAGCGTCTGTCCCATCCTGTCTTGCTGCGTGCACGTCTTAAGAACAAAAAGAGTATAGCGATGAATTACTTTTTTTCACAACTAGCACCGCCGCGTGTTCTGTACGAGTTATGCGCGAAAAATACGAAAACGCATCTTTCTAGAACCACATTAAAATAATTGTTCAACTTGTTGTAGGCAAGCAGACTAAAGCAACGGGAATGCATTGAACGAGGCGAGTCTGACATAACGAAAAAATTAACACTCAATTGCTTGCCCAACACATTTCACAAAATGTACCCCGTTGCTAAATGCAGTGATAGGACGGATCTTTAAAGCACCTTGAAAGTACTCTTACACGTAGATATTATTTAACTTTCCTCATTTTTGATCGAAAAGCACTATCGTTTCACCTGAGTTATTAATTTGCAATAGTTGTTGATTACTGTGGTAGGTTTTCCTGCCTGCTTCATCCTTATTGCTCGGAAAAGCTAATTTAATGTTCTGCTTTGCATTTTTGTACTCCTTCTTCGTAGATTCGGCTTAGTTCGCAGTGTCAAAACATTTCGCGACTCCTGGATTTTTTTAAAGCCGAGGTTATAGGCTGATTTTCTGTCTTCTAGCTGAAATTATTCGCGGCATCAAGATTTGCGACACTTGTTTACATGCGATTTTTGCCTACCCTATCGTCACATCTCTCACTTAATCCTTGTCAGATGGTTTTTAAGGGCATTTTTACTAAGAACAATACTTTATAGCATAGGCAGACAAATGGTTTAGGGGGGTTTAACTGCCCAAAGCGACTCAGGATATGACAGGGAACAGTACATGGCCTCTAGAATTTCGGCTCCATCGAAATTCGACAGCCGCGGCCGGGATCGAACCCGCGTCATTCGGGTCAGCAGCCGAGAGCTATAACCACTAAGCCACCGCAGCGGCTGCATAGGCAAATTAAATGTTTATGCAGGTGAGACTGCCATCGAAATGTAGCAAAACTTTGCATGGAATTTGCTTCTTGAACATTCATTGTCCCTTATATTTCACCTCGAACCATCACTACAGAAGGCTCGAAGCAGCAGTAGAGTAAGCAGAGCCTGCCCTAGTGAAGGGCCAAAAAGTTGCAGATGCAGATTGTAAATTCTGTACAATTTCAATGCAGTGATATGCTGCAAATACTGCTTCGAGGGACAGGTATAGGCTCAAACTAGTATCCATAAAAGGACACTAAATGAAAGATATAGACAAACAAGATTTTCGTTGCGTGTTCCTTATTTGATAATGTCTGTAAGATAAAAAAAACTAGTGATTTGTTCAAGGTAAACAAATGTCGACACATGAAAAATGTTTTTACCAATGCAATTCTGATTTTGCTGTCGAAACGGGCAAATGTTGGTTGTGATGGCACTGGTAGATCTTAGAACATGTTAGAAATTTTTATTTATTTATCAGTACTGTAAGCCTTTCACAGCCGCAAACAGGAGAGGTTCATTCTCAAGAGCCACTTGAGGCGTCGACGCACTTCGGCCGCCGACCTTCCACATGGCACTGCGTAAAACGCTTTGCCGTTTCCCGTGCGATTGCTGCAGTTTGGCGCACTGCACCCAGTCATAGCTGACGAGTGCGTCCGTCACCGCCACTTCAGAACGCCAAACCAGACGCCACAGGTGTGCACAGAAAACAAATGTATGTAGCCGACAGCGCGGGCTCGCATGAGGCGTCGAGCTGACAAGGGCTCGCTCGGCGCTGCACCTGTGAAGTCAGCTTCTCCGCGGAGTGTAGAACACACGACGTCACGAAAATCATGTGACCGCCTCTCGGCGATGGCGTTCGGAGCGGCGAGGGAAAACAGACGCGCAACTCTGCTACCTTTGGTAGCATATACAGTAACTCTAACATGACTCAACGCCTGCTGCCACCTGCGGAGACGAGCGTCTGCCATTCAACCGCGCCTCGCTCTTTTGTCAACAGCGGGCTGACGCCGCAGCAGGTGTTCGCCTTTGGGGCATTTCCTTGAAACAAGATATAGGATCCACCTGGCCGGAAAGCCGACTAGCCCGACAACACGCTCTTCTGGACACTTCCGAGTATCCAAGTGCCTCAGCCGAGGAAGACGATGGACCAGGGTAGCTCCGAGTACCCGGTTTCGAGAAGATGACAAAGCCAGCCTTTGAGCATCGTTAGTTCTACTCAAAGCTCCACTCAAAGGCGACGCTCAACACGAAGTCCTACGATTGGTCGAAAAAGGCGGGAAGATCTCGGGAGGGTCTATTTAAAGCTCTCGACACGTTCATCGAGGAGCCATTCCCGGAGCGATTCCCTGGGCGATTCCTTCAGCGTTTCCCTGAGACTTCTCAGCTTTTACCCTGTTTGTCATTGCTTGCAAATAACTTTGTAAATATGTGAATACATTTTTCCTTTACTTCCCCTACTCCCTGTCTCCGGCCCACGTTCCTTCCTCCGTCGGCACAGCGGCGGTGCTCCTGGACCCGATGTCTGATGGAACACGCTACTAGCCCGGCAAAACATATCAACTGGTTGGCAGCGGCGGGGTCGTCCACGCTTGGTCCTGGCTTCAGCAGTGGTGAGCGCTTGACTTTCTTTAAGAATCTGCCAGGCTGATAACTCTGGAAATTTTATCAGTACCTGCAGATTAATCTTCTGCACGTGCTCGCTAAAGCATTTCACGTAGCAGCTTATTTTTGAAAGTCCTCGTTCGGGAGTTGCCATGGATTTGAGCAAACTGAAGAAGCCATAGTTGATTTTGCTGTGTGAAAAACTGGGTATTGAGGTCAGGAAAAGTCACAGAAAGCCGCAGCTGATTTAGGCTATTAAGGAAAGTGATGCTGAGGGTGACGGAATTTTGGAGACCTGGGAGGTCATACAGGAGGGGATCAGGAAGGCTAAGGAGGAGGCCGACAGGGTTGAAAAAGAACGCCTTTACCGCAAGGAAGCCGCTAAGGAGGAGGCTGACAGGATAAAAAAAGAACTGGCTCTAAAGCGTTTGGAGTTGCAACAAATTCTAGAGGCGAAGCCCGCCGAGAGGAATTCGACATTAGATCAGGAGGCTTCGGCGCGAAAAGAAATTAAATTCGGGAATTAAAACTGCGTGTCTTTGCCCATTGCCCGCGCCGCGATCGAGAGCCCGCTCAGGGTGCGTCTGACCGAGGCAGCCGTCTCCCAAAACCTGCCTAAGCAGCATCCCTCAGTTTTCTCAAATCGCTTGGATATGCTGCCCAAAGAAAAGGGCCTTATATTTTTGGAGATAACGCTGCGCAGGTCCTCTGCATTTCGAAGGCTCGTGAATTAGCAGCGCCAGCAGAGGACGTAGTTGAAGAGGGCAAACATCACCCTGCAAGCCTGAAAAACTCTCACGGTGGGGAGCTAGAGCAGGCTCCATTAAAAACTGGCGATGAGGCAAACGCCGGCGACTTAACCCGTGACGGTTCCGCGTTAGCTAGCGACGTGCCAGGCAAACCAACGGCAAGGGTTTCCACTGAGCGGCAGTGTACAGAAGTGGCCAAACGGGAAGTGTTCGTCAAGAACGAGAAAGTTCGGCCCATGTTGACTGTTCGACTGAAATCCGAACCGTGTAACCGCCCCAATTTGGCACCTCAGCGCTCAAGAGTTCGCACGCGCCCCGTGAGAACACAAGCCAAGAGTACGCAACGCGCGAACCAAATCCAAAAGAGGGGGATACGCTGGCACTACCTTCGCACTCGTTCGTTCCCTTCTCGTGTTCTGCTTTCTAAGCGCCAGCCAAACTCCAGAACCGCGAGACTTGGACGAGGAACAGTTCAGGGTCCCAAGCTGAAGTTCCTAGCATTGTGTAATGTCTCATCTGCTAGAGCAGCTATCGGACCGCGGCCGCGCAGGGGGCGGCTGAAGAACAGGAACCAGTAAATTCCTTGAGTCGCAACGCTGCTTGTGGGCGGATTGGAGTAATAATCCTATCTTGAGTTTAATGCTTGTTTCCTTTTGTTCATTTAACTCCTGTACAGAAATGCAAGAAATATTTTGGAGCTTGGCACTGCGGGAACATTCCGTTCACATGCGTTGCAGAAAAGTGTGAAATCATGGCAACGCTGATGGCCTCAGCCGAAGCTTTCCCGTGTAATGCCCTTTCCTGACTCCCCAGACGTTAATCCGCTAGGCAAAATTTGTATTTTCTTTTTTTGCTTTAGCGGGAATCTTTTTTGTCTTTCGGTATGTATGTTCAGCAGCTCCCCCTTCCCTTTATGCTCTCACGGGAGGTGGCTTTCTGTGACATAAACCGTGCTGCGGCACCCTTCAAAATCTTAGGATTTTTTCCCTTTTGGCTAAACAAGCTCTCTGGATTCTGGTTTGGTCAAACTTCGGAACTTTCGGAGCAGGACGTAAATTTCACGAGGCAGCTTATTTTCTCGAAGGAGGTTTTGTTGACTGCAGACAGCTTGGCAGGTCTTAAAGTTGGTTTGGCGCTTTCTGCTTGTTGGGCTTTGGGCTTTGCTGGTTGAGATCGTTACAGCTGTCAACGAAGCAAGAACCTTTGGGCACAGCTGTGACCAAAAGCCAAACGGACACAACTCCAGGTCTCTGCGCGCAGCAGCTTTGGCTGCAACCACTCCGAGACCTCTTCGGGCGGCGGACGTGCTGTTGTGTCACTACCCCCCCCCCCCCCTAACTCTCTTTGTGTGTTCCCGTCACACCTGTATCCACATAGGCAATTCCCAGAGGCAGTGTGTGGTTCTGCGAAAGTGGTCTTTCTTCATGCACGCGCTCCCATGCGACCTCCTGAAAGGTGGAACCAGACACGATGGGATAGATACGACTCCTGGAATCCACGTACCACCACTTCTGACTAACTGCCACGACGTGTTTTCCGGAGTTCCCCTTAAACAACACCCAACGCAGCAGTATTGATCCTGCGACTTTATGTGTGCATCTGCCAAGGTGACATGACTCAACGCCTGCTGCCACATGCGGAGACGAGCGTCTGCCATTCAACCGCGCCTCGCTTTTTTGTCAACAGCGGGGTGACGCCGCAGCAGGTGTTCGCCTTTGGGGCATTTCCTTGAAACAAGATATAGGATCCACCTGGCCGGAAAGCCGACTAGCCCGACAACACGCTCTTCTGGACACTTCCGAGTATACAAGTGCCTCAGCCGAGGAAGACGATGGACCAGGGGAGCTCCGAGCACCCGATTTCGAGAAGATGACAAAGCCAGCCTTTGAGCATCGTTAGCTCTACTCAAAGCTCCACTCAAAGGCGACGCTCAACACGAAGTCCTACGATTGGTCGAAAAAGGCGGGAAGATCTCGGGAGGGTCTATTTAAAGCTCTCGACACGTTCATCGAGGAGCCATTCCCGGAGCGATTCCCTGGGCGATTCCTTCAGTGTTTACCTGAGACTTCTCAGCTTTTACCCTGTTTGTCATTGCTTGTAAATAACTTTGTAAATATGTGAATACAGTTTTTCCTTCGCTTCTCCTACTCCCTGTCTCCGGCCCACGTTCCTTCCTCCGTCGGCACAGCGGTGGTGCTCCTGGACCCGATGCCTGGTGGAACACGCTACTAGCCCTGCAAAACATATCAGTTGTGAGATGCCGGGAATTGGGCTCGCTGTGGCATCTCCACTTACACTGCTGGGGCCAGGCTTGGGGCTGGCTGCGGGTTCAGCCTGGCTACTTGTGGCAAAATAATGTGACATCATTAGGCATGCCTTGCACTAAAGAACAGAGACTTTGTAGCGCACATGTGTAATCTCTACACAAAGGGCACTGTCATTCATTTAGTCATTTCATTCTCGCATAATTCTGCTCACAGCAAAAAGTCGGTTTGGAACATGTTTTAAACTTTTTAGGACACAGGAATTGACATGCTATCAAAGGCTTTTCCATTTCAATTGCAGATTCTTATGTCATTTTGTTGAAAAAGGTCTACCCTATCGAATGAATCAGTCAAGTTAAATCATTGTGCCCCAAGCAGCCATTTAAAACAAATACAAATAACTTTATAATGCTGATGCCACATTTATGTTTACAAAGAAGCTGGAGCACAGAATTTTTCATTAAGGACGAAATAAATTCAACAGCTTTAATGCCCTTCCAAATGTCTCAAGATCCATTATCAAAAAATGAGAGCATTTTATTGTCAGTAATTCTAGAATGGTGAGAGGGATGACACACTATCGCTCAAAACATGAAGCCTTAGATAAGTGGTGCCATAGTGTTAAACTTCATGAGCCAGTGGACTCCAGCGCTGTGTGTACTGGGTCACTATACTTCACATGTTGCCCACATTAATCAAGAAAAACCACTAATTTCCACACAAAGACAAACTTTTCAATGCTGTCGAGACCGTACTTCTGGCCACGTGGGCCCGATCAAGCAGCAACCGTGAACAATCGACGAGGCCGACAACCTCGCGACGGCGGTGGTGCAGTGGGGTGCTTGGAATGCCCCCCTCCGAGCCTAAGTGGATTAGTGCAGCGGACTTCCTTGAGCGGAGGTGACCGTGGCAGCAGCGGCGAAGGCAGGAGATGCGCAGGAAGTATTGTCAGCGCAACCACAGCGGAAGCGCAGGCGACGTGGCGGCGCCAGTCACGCTGGCTGTTAATTGAAGACGGCTGTGTCCCCGACTCGTGTTCTGGACATCCGGCGTGGAAGCAAGTTCATTACCTGCGGGTAGACTTCGGGAGATTCCTTTCCAGCCGTGTGGGATTAGTCAGCATCTACCCCTTCCCATCGACCCAGCTGCGAGAGAGTGGAACAGGCCCGCACCGCCCCTGCCGTGGGTGGTAACACCAGCGTCCCCTTCGGTCCATCCGATTGTGCAGTGCTCTTCGAACTTTATTCCCCAGCCAGGGATCTGGGGAATCGGAACCCTATTTAACTCGGCTGTGAGGTGGCCGAGAGAAGCCTGCTAGCTCCAGTCAACTACGGTTGACGAAGACGTTCCCTTCCACTGAGAGTCATTCTCAGTCACCCTTTGTAAATAATGCAAATAAGTGTTTAAAGTTTTCGTTCCCTTCCTCTTAACCCAGTCTCCCGTCCTCCACGTCCCATCACCGGTCTCCGGCCATGCTACCCGGGTCGCAACAATGCATGTGGCCTTCCATATGCCCTTAAACCAGATGTGTTGATGTTTACTGCCTGCGATATCATTCTGTGTGAGGTTCAGTCACTTCCCTACACACTACATTGTCCTTCTGAAGGCACTTCCTTAACTGGTAGCGAAAATTTTTGCACATCTAACTGGTGGATGTAACTGCGCGGAATGTGGTTGACAATGCGCCATATATTTGTGGCAGTTCACTTGTTTTATTAGTAGAAAATAGATGGATACTCACGTTTTGCTTTATATTTCTTCATTAATTTATAGTTATAGAGTGTACAGTTGCAGTGCCTGTGCTTGTACATATTCAACAAGTTGTGTGCAGCAGCCGTAAATTTTGTTACCTAGACGTCTCAGCGTCATTCAAATCGTCACGACAGATATCAAAGCTCTGATATGCACCTTGCACGTGTGTGTACGGTGTTTAGCATGGACCTGACTTCTTGGTGTGTGTGTTTAATTATTGACTTGATCTGTTGTGTTCAGTGCACAGGTGAGTGTTTTTCAGTGTCCACGTCTGCGATACGCGACTGGTGTTGAACAGTGACAGTTTTTTTGGTAAGGTTTATTCGTCCGCGCTACTCCGCAGCTTCTGGACACATTTCGTGTAGTCCTTGTTCTTTAGTTTTGTCCGCGGGTAAATCTATGACTTGTATTCTAGTGCAAAGCGAAGCAATTGTTGGCACTCTTTGTCATCAGCGTTGAAGTCATGAGCCTTGCTACTCCTACATGACACATCAAGACACAAATAAAAATTTAAAAATGACTACCGCTACTCCTCTACTCTCAACATCCCCCTGATTTTATTCCTGAGGAAACCCCTGGTGGTGATTGATATCATATGTCTTGCACGACATGCACCGTCTTTTCCAAAAGTAACCAAGCAACTGGGTTCGCTCCTTAGGCATGTAGTGCAGCATATTATACAGCAGCTTTCAAGCCCAAAATCTCTAAGGAGAACCATTCCTCACTATTTGAGGCCATTTGGTGTGCAGTGGTGCCATAAGGGCTCCACTATATGGCTGTGAGGCAAACCCCATTGACTAGTTACTTGCGGCAAAGGCTGTGAAGGCAGTCGCTATAATGCATGTAATTTTTCTGTCGCAATTGCCGTATACAGAAAAATGGCTGAGGCTTAGCTAAGGTTAAGCCTGGTCAGATGCGAAGCATATTGATGGCTAGGCTTGGTAAAGTTCCTCGCTTTGTTCTTCAGTTGTTGTAGAACGTTGTCGCCGAGCCGCATATTGAGCACGCCGCTTAGCCAGATGTTCATCCCGCTCTTCATCGGTCTCTGTGGCACGCTGAAGCTTTCGCTTCTCGTTCAAATCAGCCCTGCTTCTAGGCGGCATCGCAACACCTGGCCGCCTCGTAAGTGCCCGGAGAGCGAGGCAAGCTCAGCTTTATACCGCTGCTGTAGCGTCACGTGGTCAGCTGCAGCGCCTCTGATGTGGAGCCTCCACCGCCGCGGCCGACCGCGCGAGCCGGCAGCCCATCTCTCCTCTGCTGTGACGTCATGTTGTCACGCGGTGTCACGTGGTCACGCTAAACGTCACGTGGTCACGTGGTCAATGGTAGCTCCACCGCCGCGCTCGACGGGCTGTAGTGTAGCTCTAGTAATATGCTTCGCATAAAAAATTTACTCGCGCTTGGGTGCCCCGCACCAGTCCTGGCCCCGGCAGGCAGGGTGGGTTGATGCTGCGAGTTTTCTCAAAAATTTCACACAGCTCCCCGAAAAAAAAAAAAAAACATAGGATCCATTTGACACATATATGATATCACTTAATGTGCATTCACCTCTTTGAAAACACTCTATTTCATGCATGAAGCTTGATATCTATAAAACCTTCAGTGATACAACATACATGCATAGCCCATAACCACGACATGCATAATACCTGATAGTTGCCGAGCAGCAAAGCTGTTAACATTAGCACAAAATCCAGGTTCATGCCCCTCAGCAGCCGCATGCAGTTGACAAAAAGGCAGTCAGTTTAACCGCCCAAATGTTGCTGCGTGATCAATAACACCCTTACATTACAACAGGAATTACATCAATTGCTTAGCGAGGGCCTCGGTTCTGGCAGCCTTGACGCCATAGGAAGCATAAGAGGGTTTTCACGCAGCTTCCACCCTCTCCGTTCGATGACGTTCTACGTCACACCTGCGGTAACTCAGGACGTTCCACGTCCGCCGCTTATGAACGTGGGTGGCGCTGATGAACACTCTCAAGGTTAGGTTATTTGTAAACATAAATACCCCTGAAAGCAGAAGATTTGACAGCCGTCGCCGTAGCTCAGAGGTAGAGCACCGGACGCGTAATTCGGAGGTCGTGGGTTCGGATCGCACCGGCGGCATGTGGTTGTTTTTTCTTCTGCTTTTCTAATCAATTAGCTTTAAGCGATAACATATTCAGAATATTCCAAACTGATCAACACCACAAAATTTATAAATAAATTAAAAATCCCCTGTGCCTCTTGGTTTCTGTGGCTGTTGGCTTCTGTCACATTTAGACAAGAGATGTCTAAAATTGGTATAGTTATCCGGTCGTACATTCTACCTGGACCAAAAAGTAACAAATGCTGCAAAATTTTTCACAGGCTTGTGGAATGACTACAGGGGCAAAAGCCACGTGTGCATAATCAGGAAAACATAAGTTTTTCATTCGGAAGAAATTAACTCTACCGAGATCATGCTCTACAAATAATACCTACACTTAAAGTCACATGTTCTCCGGCCCGTCCCTGATTCACTGTTATGGTGTCGCACCTATTTATATCTTTTCTCAAGACCCCGTCACTTTTTTTTTAATTTGTGAACGGGTTAAAGGGCATCCGAATTTTGAATTCACCAAATCTGCCAAATTTTCCCAGAGTTGTGTTAGTTTTTAGGCATTTAGAAGGGCCTGATTTTTAATGTTTGTATTCTTCAATCAGGAACAGATTTTTTTCCCGAGTCCACAACTCCTCGGGCTCGGTAGTAGGTGAGGCGGGGGCTGCCGGCACATTCAGCTAAACCTGCACGTTGGCTGCAACCAAAGTAAAGTATATATGTTGCGCACTACGTAGATCAAATATTGCATATACATATATTGAGAAAGTAGACGACAAAACCTGCCGCCACAGAAAGGCGCTGGTTTCCGTGGACAATGGGTGCACTGGTGTCATCGACTGCCTCAACAATTTTTCTCCGCACCTTCCAAGGGGATGCTCAGCGGCGCGGCCATCCTAGCTCGTCCGAAATGAACGCATGAAGTGAACGTCGGAAGGGAGCTGACGTATAAATAAAGGATGAAGCAAGATACAAACGATAGTATGCAGAATCGAGAGATCCCTGCTAGACAAATGTAAACCGCCAAAGAAATAAAATAAGATACCATCCGTAAGCTTGCACTAACACAGGTGCACGCATGCATGTCTGCACCAAAGAGATGCCGCACGGGTGCCGCGCAGAGTTGGATGCCGAAGCGCGGTCTGAAGCACAGGCATCAGAACGATATCGCTCAACCAGAAAGAGACGAACCAAAGGTACGTTGATACCAGAGGAAAGCTATAGATATATCGTAGAAGCCAGAAACGACGAATTAGATACCACTTAATCCAGCAGCAAAAAGTGGTATACAGCGCCTGCATGCATCCGACATCAGAGGGGTGCGCCGACACGCACGTGCATATGTGCTGCAATAAAACACAACCCGATACCAACTCCGTGAGTTCAGGTGAGATAACGGGTGCATCGTATATTAGACGCCCGCTGTCTCATATAGGATGCATTCGTTATCTCTTGTGAACCGCGCCTCACCTATACGAGACGCCCGGAGCGCGCGCACGCCGATACGATCGAGCCGAAGCCCCGAAGCACGCAGTGCGAACGAAACAGCCGTTGGAATCGTCGTCCGAAAGACAAATCGGGAGTGATCGCTCAACCTGCAAGACACGAAGCGAAGATATAGACGGCTGATACAAGAATAGAGATATCGTAGACGACGCAAGAAGAGTAGATATACCACCTGCAAGCCAACAACAACAAGCGCTCTCACTCATGCATGCAGTACGTCAGTGAAATATGCCGACACGCACGTGCATGCACTGAAATAAAATACGACCCGAAACCAACCCATCCGCGCGAGTAATCAAAAGAGGTAACGACGCTTTTCTTGAGACGCCGCACAGAGGTGCCGAGATGTGAGTCGGAACGAGTAAACAGGATTCGCCGTGGAGATTCCATTCTAAATTAGATACGTATAACCATCGGAAACAAGGATTTGCAACCCTCGATTCGGGACACCACGCGACGTGCAAATATTAGCAGAGATACTAACGCGAACGCCGTTTCTCCGCGCTAGCTGTTGACACCACTCCCAAGCTGTCCTGAATGCGCCTGCCTCCATTTTGTCGTGTGCTAGCTGTCACAGTGGAGAGCCGTGGCAGCTAGCAGACGACGCTGCCAGCTCAAAATCGTCCTGGCCTGCCCGCTGGCAGCCCAAAATCGCCCAGCCAGAGAAAAAACGAACGTGTTCTGGGCAGCCTCCGGAAGCGCGCGGAACAGCCAGAGAAAATCGAGCGTCTGGCTCTGCGCTCTGGCAGCCCGCGGCCAGCCAGAGACGGATAATCGAAGAGGCCCATTGGCTTTTATGGCGCTCTCATGCTCCTGCTAACGCCTCAGGTTTGGACTGCCTGCATGAAATACGAAGGCGAAGTACATTAAACTTAGAAACATCTAGTTTTAATGGGTCGTCTAGTATAAATTTGAGCCCCAAAATTTGCCGCCACCTCAGCTCAAGGAAATGCGAAGTTATTCCATGGTGTTTTCTTGATCTAACAATCGCCAACTGCAAGGCGCCGAAGCAGTCCAGTTCACCTATTTTATGATGGAAGTTTGGTTTATTGGTTTATTGAGGTTTAACGTCCCAAAGTGACTCAGGCTATGAGGGACGCCGTAGTGAAGGGCTCCGGAAACTTGGACCACCTGTGGTTCTTTAACGTGCACTGAAATCGTACAGTACATGGGCCTCTAGAATTTCGCCTCCATCGAAATTCGGCCGCCGCGGCCGGGATCGCACCTGCGTGTCTTTCGGGTCAGCAGCCGAGCGCCGTAACCACTGAACCACCGTACCGAGGTTTTAGCATAAGTCAAGGAACAGCTAGAACCTAATATAACTTTGTCTGAAGGTAAAAAGTTACGGCAGTTGCGAATCTGCTGCACTCTTCGATAATCCACTGGCGGCACAGAGAAGCACATGATTGACGGCGGCGCCAATGCAGAAATTGCGTGGTCACTGGCCCACGCTCAAGTTCAACGCACACGGCAGTGGTTCTTGTGCACGCAACTGTCCGGGTTCACTGGGCGCAGAACTCGTCGAAATGAGGTACAACACGTATCGCGCGTGCCTGCACACACTGCTACGAGGAAAACTTGGAGCTCTTCAATTCCTATTCGGGCTTACCGGCGTCACTAAGCCACCCACGTTGAAGTGCAGTATCAGCCACACAATGAATGCCGAGGCAAGCAGCACTACGATCAAGCGGTATTCAGGTGCGCAGTAGATCTGCCAAAACTCGTCGCACCCACAACAGCACCATGCAAACCAACCGCACGAGCTTCGGCTTGATAGTGGCATCTGCAGTTGCACGTACTGCTGGGTTCCCGACAACGTCACAAAGTCGGTGGCAACGTTTTCATCATAGTAGCTGCTACTGTCTTCATAAAGTCGCGGCCGCCACCGATCTGCGTCCCACGTTTCGCTCATCGCATCATTTTCGGCGCTGGGCGGGCCGGAAAGGGGCAGAAAGCACACAGCTGACTCTGGCGATGGAGGTGGCCCTGGAGGCGTTGGTGGTTCATCAAGAAAGGGCTCCTGGAGAGAGACTAGTGATGGGTATGGTGTTGGAGGCGTCCACGAAACGTCTGACAAGGATTCCTCCGAAGACGCTTGCGACAACTGCAGCGCTGAAGGCGGTGACGGCGCACCGAAAAGAGACCCCCGGAAAGACGCTGGCGACGAGGGGGGTACTGGAGGTGGTGGGGGTATGCCATCTTCAAACACGCTCGAAGTATCGTATCCAGTGTCTTCAGCGCGCAGACCATGTGCATTACCTACACGATGCCAATAAGCCTTGTACCGGGCACCTTTCTGGCCACGAGATGAGGTCGACGCATATCCTCCATAACGATAATTCATCTTATTCACATTAGAGGTAACAGACAATTAAACATCGGGCCTGCTGCTGGTGAAGTATACAAAAGGCGACGGACTATTTTCTCAAGCATCCGCAAAGTTATGTCCGCCAATATACCAAAAAGCACAGAGCGCGCAAAACACTCAGGAGTGGCACCGCCTGGTTTCGCGAAGCACACACGCATATGACGAAGACGTGCTCACGATTCTTCTGCGCAACAGCGCGATAAGTGCTTGTCGGACTACGATATCTTTTCGATTACGAAAGGCGAAGAACATAAGCATTGGAAGTCGAGCTTTCAAATCCGGAATAAAGGCGACCATCCTTTCGGCTATCTTGGCGAGCTACCCAAGTAACTCTTGCAGAAATTTGGCCAAGTTATCAGTTCCCTGTCCCACGTTCCTTTCATCGCCGATAGTACCTGTGAAGCTCCGATGTCAATGAACCGAATTCGCCCTCTGCGCTCCAGTGCTCGAAAAATTTGCTTAAAGTTGCTGACTGCAACTGCCTCCTATTTTGGCGGGGACGTCATAAGTCTAACTGCGACAAATTTCTACGCTTCTTAGAGAGCCAGTTCAAGGTAGATGTACAATGGTAGCGTAGGCTGCATAGAAGCCCATACGTTCAAAACATGGCGGCTTGTGGTGCGCAGCCAGCGCCGTCTTCGAAATGCGTGGACAACTAAATTAAAACAAATACAGAATTAAAACAAAAACGCGACGTCAAAGACACGTGTTTTAGTGACGTCATATTCGTGACGTCAGCGTCACGTGCTGGTTGGCGGGAAAAATGAACTGCTGAACGCCGCGACGCTTCAGCGCGACACCCGACACGAGAACGAAGAAAGAAGACACGACGAGTGCCGACCACCAACGCTATATTTAGGTAGTCAGTTCTCGTTGTGCCTTTTTCCTTCGTCCTCGCCTCATGTGTCGCGCTGAATGTCGCAGGTGTAGCGCTGAAGCGATGAAATGTGACGCCGCCAGACAGGTTATCGCTCACACATCGTGCAACCGCACACCTCTTTTTTGCGTACGGGGGCCCCATGGCCACAGACGATGCCCTTTTGGGGCAAAAGCGACAGAACCGCACCCAACCGAACGAAACTACACAGAAGCGCCGGTAAAAGGGAAAAGCGGAAACTGTACACGAACGATGCACACCAAGAACTCGAGCAACAAGCAACGAGGAAAAAGTAGGGCTAGCAGAATCGAGTTTCAAACAAAAGCAAGCAGAATGGTCAAAAGATATGACCAGGGTATTACATCAGAGCACCGTCAACCTTGGCATCGTCCCGCTGCCATTGTCGCTGCTCTAAGCGAACGCTGTCATAAAATTTTTACAAAGCAAGCGCTATACTTTCTAACAAAATGCACACAACTAAAATATTTTAAAATGGAATCACTGCAATTGTTTTTGAATGCTTTTGAAACACAAAATATGTCCTAATTATTTTCCTTTTCTAGTCGTGTTTGTCCACTCATTTCATTTTGGCGCTTTACGCCGCCGCGGTGGCTCAGTGGCTATGGTGCTCGGCTGCTGTCCCGAAACACGCGGGTTCGATCCCGGCCGCGGCGGTTGAATTTCTTTGGAGGAGAAATTTGAGGCCCGTGTACTGTGCGATGTCAGTGCACGTTAAAGAACCCCAGGTGGTCGAAATTTCCGGAGCCCTCCACTACGGCGTCTCTCATAGCCTTAGTCGCTTTGGGACGTTAAACCCCATAAACCAACCAACCAACCATTTTGGCGCTTTAGTTCCGCCACTAATTTGAGGTCGCTAGCACTTGGTTCTGGACCGCATTCAAGCCCCGGCTTCGCGACCTATTTCAATTGACCTTGGCCAGTTCTGTTGTTCAAGCGATGAAAAATCGTTATAACACGCGTCGCGGGCACCTGGTGGTGTATCGTACAGTTGGGCAACTTGCCAGACATGACGTAGGTACCCACCGAGAACCTTCCAGAAAACGAACCCTCTGGGAATGAACGGATTACGGACGGCTTGGATTGAAAAGATGGTGGCCGAAATGAGGCTTGGCAGTCCTGTATACTGTGGTACTGTAGAAAAGTGTTGCAGAATTTCATGCGAGAATACCAAACCGAAGCGCCGTGTAGCCGGTGGGGGCGTGAACACCCATGCCGCACACGAGCGCTCACACCTCATGCATTTCCGAAGTATACGGCAAACAGCGGTCGTTGACCGGCATATGGCGTTCTCTTTTCTCCACGTGGCGTTCTGGTGAGGTCCTTGCCTGTATTGGTACGAATGAATCGAGAGACCGTATCACCCGCCGCGATTTCGGTCGTAAAAGAGAATTTGCTCAGAAACTGTACCAGCAGCGCTATGTCTCCTCGGTGACAAAAGGACGAAAGTAGACGCCTTGAAACAAAAGGCGGCCTCCGCTCGAGTGCGTTCATTTCAAGCGCTGTAAATTCTTGCGATCAGCGATGGTATTTCTAATAGTGTTCGCTTGAAACGCATGTCTGAGCGCGGTGATTCCTTCGGGAAGCGCTTTGCCTCCGGAGCCCCACTACTACGGGGCCGAGGAGCACCTCCTTAGGCCGAGTGGTCATTTTTTACCTCATTTCTAGCATTTGATAATGGCGACCTGTTCTCGAGTCTCGGTTTGAAAAACGGCGAATTTGTGAGCAATTCCTGACGCATTAAAGTCTGCTACGAATGTAATCTCTTCTTTTTACGGCTTTCTGCTGACATAGTACCATAAAAAAAAATCTTTTTACCGGTGGAAAATTTTTTTTGCAGTAGGCCTTTAATCCAGCAGCCATGTTGTTCAAACGATTACACTCTCCTGTAATACACGTGAATTAATGTAATGCGTCGCGCACCAGACAGTGGTAGTGCGGAAGACGCCAGTCAATTTTATTGCAGGAGTTTAACGCTGGCGTCTATAGCTGCCGTTGGTGGCTGTACGTGCGTAGAATACTGCATGAACTCGCGTAAGGGCAGCGCTCGGGTAGAGTGTACTAGAATTTTTGAGTGGCGCGACCGGCTACCGTGGAGTGGGCCTTTTCGTGCAGAAAAGTAGCGGCGGCGCTGTAGTCGCCTACTCTTGAAAGCGTCGCCCGGCCACTCCGGCCTCGCAGGTGGCTGCTCGCCGGTGCGTTTGAAGAAACAGCGAGTTTTCACAAAAGGAACGTAAAAAATGGATCTTTCATCGCAATTGAACTACATTACCGTCCCGGCTACAACTAACCTGCGCTGGGCGAGCACCTGGTAGGCTCGGAGAGATTTTGTTATGATGCGCAAAATGGTTGTAACATGACTGGCTGTGGTGAAGCACGACAAAAGGTTATTCTAGAAAACCCTATTATTAACCTGCTGCTTGTAAGTAGGATCAAACGTCACTATTTGAGCGATCAGTGCCCTTCATTCATTTTATTGCCTGTTTACGATCATGTTTTCTGTACAAAACGCATTCTAATGAGCTTAGTGGAGCGTGTGAGCAGTATGGCGGTGACTGCATAATAATTTTTGCAGCTGCAGTTCTGCCGAAGGCAATTGGTGGATATTGTCAGTTGCTGCGTTTATATGGATCCTATAGACCTCCTTCACCCCGCGACGTCACGGAGATGCGGTGGCGCTGATGTCAGTAGCGACTTTCGCGTGGTAGGCAAAACAGGTTCCGCCTGGCCGTGCCTACCGCAGCTACCGCAGCTATCGGCGGCTGCATATCGTGGCTGCGCACTGCAGAAGCAGCATGTACTGACCAGCTGCGTCGCTGTTGGATCCGCGTAGTATCATAAAACGGAAAATTAGATTAGCCTTAATAGGTTCCTCGCATATAAATACCGAATTAGGAAATGGGCCGCAGTAGTAAAAGCGCGAAGCCTGGGTGTCGACCGGCGCTGCCAGTCAACATACTTCACAGCAGGGAGATTGCCGCGCTCATTCACTAGCTGAACAGCATGGTACGCTTAAAATTGTGCAAGAAAAAAAAAGCATGTATGTAGCTGCGCACATATTTATCACCCTGAGCTGGTGTGCACGGGCGCCGGCAGGGTCACTCTCCACCAAGGAGTGCATTATTTTGTTGATAGCACAGCATGTTTTAACTTGTGTAGAAGTTATACGAACGTATAATGGCGCGTTTTAGGGCATTTAATACATACTTCAAACTATTTCTTAACATGACCGACATATTTATTTAATTCTAGTAGAAAGAAGTCTGGTAAGTTGAGACAATCTTGCGCGGTCACATTGGCATGCTTCGAACAGCGCACTTTAAGTGTGACAAAAGCCATATGCTTTTCATTGCATCACGCATGTGTCATAAGCGGCTTCATGAAGTAGTACATAATCGCGAAGACTGTTTGGAAAGAAGCAACCGCAGGCGGGCTACCAACAGAGGCACGTAGCGAGATTGACAGGAGATGAGGCAATAAAAAATGTTTTCTTTATTGATGCGTGAGGTATGTAACAAATTTGGCGCAAATATGAAATTGATCTGCTAATTTCAGTAATGCGTTTTATTTTCAGCTATACCTGTTGCAGTTCTTGGATAACTATATTT
The DNA here is from genome assembly GCF_055824585.1 of Amblyomma mixtum. Lineage (NCBI taxonomy): Eukaryota > Metazoa > Arthropoda > Arachnida > Ixodida > Ixodidae > Amblyomma > Amblyomma mixtum. Next base: position 219,772,270 of record NC_143014.1, read on the forward strand.
AACACCCTGGTCAAGTCTCCCCAAGTCTTGAATAATTAAGCAGAAAGTGCGGAAATTTTTTATGCCAGCATGTTGCCAAAGCACTATTCTCTATGATGGCGGTATTACTTCTTTTTTTTTTTAGATTCTCAGTACTTATGCATGCATAGACACATGAAAACTTTTCTTATAAAAATAACTAACATACTACTGCTCCTGTGGGAAAAAAATCGAGAGATTTATTGCACTCCTCAACGTCTCTGGAATCGTTTGCGACAAATTTCTATTTCCATTCGTTACAAATTTACGAAGGGGTGAGTGATGCCAATCGCATAAAATGTGGTAGATCGCAAAACAAACCTTTAAGTGTATTCCCTCGTTTATGGCCTCTTCGCTTTCGCTTTGGTCAAAGAAATGCGGCACTGAAATCAACGAAACCTCTGATCCCTGTTCTTTGTAGTGATACTACCATTGTGGTGCTCCGTCGTCGGAAGCCCGCAGAAGTCGCGACGTGCCAGGACCATCAGAAAACCCATTACCTCACAATTTTTGACGACCACAGATCTAAAAACCGTAATGTTATGAATTTCTACTGAATATTTTGCTATAATTTTTCGTAACCAAACAGAAGACCCGGGGCTGGGAAAGAATATAATTTCAGGAATCCAAACTTTTCACCAAATTGACAGTTTAAGAAGGGGAGAAGTCGCCCTGGCTGGTGCCTGATCTGACGGCTAAAAACAGCGGTTACGCGAGACAGATGAGATCGGGACACGATCGACGCTGTCTCCACATTTCGCACTGTGCGACATGTGCGTTAACAGACGGTGAGCGCACGTCGGCTCTGCTTGAAAAACGCCAGCACTTCCCTCACCACTGCCCCGAGGTAAAATCATTCTTGCTAGTGTAGAGTGTCAAAATCATTACTTTATTCAATGCCTAGGGCAGAAACCAACATTAGAAACGCTTTTTATCCATAATAACACTGTGGCGAAATACGGCGTACATGCCAACGCGAGCCCGTGTACTTCGAAGAATACTAAGTTGAAAGCATCAACCATTGTTATGATTCTCAGAAACTCAAAACGCGCCTACAAGCCTTGAAAACCGGCGCTGCACCACTCGAACCCGACGCCACTCCCTGGCCTCTTGCCTACCGCGAGCCGGGTAGCGACTGCAGCGCCACCTCGCTTGTTTGCAAACATGGAGGAGGTCTATAGAGGCGCATAGAATTTCTAGCGCATCGCATTCATGTAAACAGCGTTAATGCGCTAGGAAGGCGCATCGCAATAATGCGCCAGATGAGGGTTGAGTTACGGGAGCGAGTCGACTCACGCATGTGGCGGTGCGTTCTCGCGATAGTTAATGCGCTACATGTAAATAGGGTATTTTATCACAATATTTATTCGAACTGCAAGATGCAGACCTAAATGCAGGCGAAAAGAAGGAGCAATTTGCTCAGCATCCAGTGCACCGTTCTTGATGGGGTTTGTTGCATTTTGGAAGAAAACTTTCAAATTATCAAACTGTAGGAAGCAGAGTTTATATTAACGTCGTCAGTCTTCTTCGTACAAATATCGAGAAACTAAAGAAAGGCAAGCATCAAATTTAACTCAGTACTATACACAAAAATGTCAAAAATTCTTATACTGCAATAATCGACTGGGACATCCACAGTGCACAAAATCGATGCATTATACACTACTCTCAAATATACCCATAATTTCAGAGAGAGAATTTTTCAAAATCTCCGTAAACATCGTAAATATTTCTTCCAAGCTGTACACTTATATTTCTCATTTGTCCACTTGAGAGGCTCCAGCAGACGCAGTTTACAAGCAGATTTACAGGTTTATAAGCTTTGTTGCATTTTTTCTTTAACGGGCTCAATTTCGTGGGTTTCTGTAGAGAGTACAGGCAAGGGCGTCCGCAGAATTTTTTGCAGGGGGGGGCCCCATTGGTTGTTGGCGCCGGAGGGGGGGGGGGGGGTATGTTCGTAGCAAAAAGGCACTATTTGCGGAGTAAATTTATTTATTTATATACAAATAAAATAAATAAGTAAAATACACACATGAAAGAAAAATTACAAACAGCAAATTAAAGCGAGGCTAGGAGAGATACATTCGAGTTTATCAACGAAGAAACAATTAAAATTAATAAAAATGCAAAAAGATACTATCACTTCGTGGAGAAGAGTGCTCAGTCTTGCTGCATACGGGTTCTCGACACACCCGGATTGATGACCAGCACACAGCACAATATGTTCACAAACACGCAACGACAGTCACTCAGTCAGTCTTCCTTGAACAGAAACTGTAGACGCCTCGGATTTTTCTGGGCGAATTGCGTGATGACACTGGTGATAAATTCATTTCTGTGCTTCATTACACGCTCTCGGTGCACACTCATCATACAAACGCCGTCCAGTCTGTCGTTTGTCATCGTTGAGCGTAGCCACGTTTTCACTCTCCTCATTGTACTGAAGGAGCGCTCGACCGTACAGGTAGTAACTGGCAAAGCCAGAGCCACCTCAATGGCTTTTGCAACACCAGGGAAGAATGTCTTGGCCTGATGTAGAAGCTCGCAGTAAGTTATTTCTGATGGGTCCCCAGTTTTGTTGCACCACATCTCGTACCAAGAGATGGCCTCTTCCTTGAAGTTGTCGATGCCGTAAAAGCACTGGAGTTCTTCGGCGAGAACAGCGAACTCAACACGGCTCAAGTGCTTCATTTTTGATGGATGCAGCTGGAGAAGTTTGAAGCTCCTCTCATTGCTTTCAGAAAAGCGCCGAGCTAAATAAGCAGTGAGGGAGTCCAAGTACGGCACATATATTGCCACACGGTAGTATTCCTCTGGCGACTGAATCCCGTAGTTGTCTCGGTGGGCCTGACGAGAGACTTATCTTGGTACAGATATCACCACATTTAAGTGATTGGCTGCCTCCCTTGCTGCATTCATGATGTTAGAGAACTCCTCTACAGCGTTTGTCCGGTGGCCGCGAAAAATACGTTGTAGCTCAGTGATGTGGCCATGCACAGAATGGAAGTCCATGGATACACCTTGCAGAATGTTCGTAGCTGGTTCGAGCCGAGCGCTGTACTTCGCTACAATATGCAAGCAGACGATGAAAGATGAGCTTGTTGTTGCGCAGTAGAGCATGTGAGCTCGTTGTCTAGTTGCAGCGTTCGAGCATGATTCCGTGGACGCGAGCTGCTCGAGTGCTTCGACTATGGCCACGTAATGCTGAGAGAAGATCCTAATAGACTTGTACTTTGCAGACCATCTTGTCTCACACAGCATCGGAATGTTGGGCACCAATTTTCTCCGGAGCACGCTCTCGCGGAAGAAGTTTATGGTTTGTTTGATTATCCCAATTGTGTTTCGAATTTCAGAGACGTCGTTCAAATCGTTGATGACGAGATTTAGTTTGTGACTTGCACAGTGGAAAAATAGTGCCTTCGGGAACTGTTTTTGTATAATTTTGTTCACTCCAGCTTCTTTTCCAGCCATTGTAGAGCATCCATCGTACCCCTGTCCAACGAGGTTCGAAAGAATCAGTCCGACATTCGTCAAAAGCTTCAAGATTGCCGCGGCGATGCAAGCGGAGTTTAATTGCTCCAGCTCTACAAATCCCAAAAACTGCTCTCGAACGCACACTTCGACTTCCGCCTTGTCAATAAAGCGAACGCCTATAGACATCTGCTCTTTTCCTGAAATATCTGCAGTTTCGTCAGCAAGAACGGAAAAAGCAAACGCTTTGTTGGTTTCGGTAACTATCTGCTCTCTCAGGATGTCGCCACAGATTGTGATGATCTCGTTCTGGACGCGGACAGAAGTGTACTTGGCATTGCCAGCAGAAGAAGCGAAGTGCTCCTGAAGTAGAGTATCTCCAGCTTCTACACGAAAGTCAAGCAGATCATTGAAGACTCCACTATCGGACTGCTTGCCGCGAATCGGCAAGTCATGCATCGCGCAAAAGACAATGGTGGAAACTATTGGAAATAGTTTCTCACGGTTCCTTTCAACTTGCGCGTGCAGTGCTCTGTTCAGCTGCTGTACAACGGGTAGCTGCTTGCCTTTCATCACATCCATAAAGTTTTGTGAGGCCGTCATTGCCTCCTGGTGCCATTGGGATTTTACGTGATCCCTGCACGCCTCGTGCAGTTTTCTGTAGTTACTGAAAGCGCGCACGATAAAACTACCTTGAGCACCCCGGTGAACACGCGGAGGAAAAATGACGCAAAAACGACAAAAGGCGCCTTTCGCTGTCGCTGAGTACGCAAGCCAGGGGGCGTAATCTCCCAGCCACTGATGTCGAAAAGGCCTCTTTCCAGGTGTTACATCCTTCTTAAAATCATATGTGACATTTGGCGACCATGGCTTAGTAAGAAGACGTAACTTCAAAAAGTCCGGTGTGCCAGTGAGTTTAGCTTTGCCTAGAAACTCTCCTAAGTCATATTCTTGAGGCAAGTTATTTGTTTTCTTGATGTTGTCTCCGGACTTCGATCCCAAGCAAGGAGAAAGGGAATCGTTTCGGCTTACTGCGTGACCGGAGCTCGCTGGTGGAGTTCCTTCCATGGAGACGACGACGCCGGCTACTGTCCGGTGATGAAAGGTTGCATCGCTCTGGTCAAATCCGGACTTGAATCCCAAGAAAGGAGAAATGGAATCATCTCGGCCTGCTGCATCACCTGAACTCACTGTTGACAGAGTCCCTTCCATGGAGTCGACGACATCAGCTACTGTCCGGTGATAAAAGCTTGCATCACTCTGTTCAAATGCTACACCGTTGTCACATGTCACACCAGAATCTGCAGGGGCGCATTTGGATAATGCTTCGTCAGACAACCGCTGACGCTTGAAGAAGCGTCGAATATCCATCATTCGGGACCGCGCGAGACAAAGCTGGCTATGGAGTTCCTCGGGGTTGGTAGTGTTAAAAATATATACACATTGATTGGAAAAACGGTTGAATGCGTACGTTGAAAACAAAAAATGACTATGTATGCAGCGAAAACTTATTTACAAGATAAATGCACGCTCGCAGCTTCATACACCTCGCTCCATCTTGCTCGCGCAACCGCACAGTCGAGTATTTGCACACACACTACTCGCCGCTCGTCGTTTTCTCGTCCGCTGTCTTGGTTGTTCTCAGCTTCGTTGACAACCGGCCACTAAAAACACCGAAGCACAAACAAAGAGGCGCGCACACGCAAGGAACGCCGCGCGACTTCCGAGGGGAAGGGACACTCGCCACTCCGGTCGGAAAATTTGTTTTGTGTGTTTTTATGAGGTTCAGAGCCCCAAAACGACTCAGGCTATGAGGGACGGACGGTCTCTTTACCATGCACTGACATCGCACAGTACATGGGCACTGTTGGGATTTGAGGCCCAGCCAGAGGTGACAGGCGAGCCAGGCAGGCGCCATCGGGCTGCCTTGACCAAAGGCGCTGGTTTCCGGAGAAGACACAAGGAACGCTGGTGTGGGGGCGCCTCTGGAGACTGCGTCGCCGTGAACAAAAGCAGCTAATCCCCTTTGCCGAAAATTCTGAAAGCGGCGCTTGTACCGAACTGCGCTCTCCCGTGGATCGGAGGAGACAGCGAGCGGCGGCGGCGCCAACTCATCGCCCGCTTGCCCCTGAGCAGTCCGACAAAGCGGGGATGGACACGGCTGATTTGTCCCTCCCTCCTGAAGAATTCATCGGTGGCCGGGGTGTGCACTGTCTGCCTCCGTGTCGCTATCTCTCTAGAGATCAAAGAAACAGGCACACATCTCAAGACGGCTCGAAACACATGCTCGCCGGTGCCGCTGTATGTCTGCAACGACGCGTCCCCGGACGCGGCACTTTGCAGATGTGACCCAAAGCGTGGAAGCAGGGCCGCTTTTACTCTTTTGGCTGAGCGCACCGCCGCCCCTGACGTGCGGCCATCACTCACGGTTCGAGTGAGTGATTTTCCAGGGGGGTGCAGCCGCCCCCCCCTTGCCCCCCCCTCCGGACGCCCATGAGTACAGGGCCTGAAATCGAAATTCTGCAGCACACATTTGCTTTAATTTAACATACTCTCTTTAATGAAACAAATTTCATTCTAATTAGTCCAGCAGTTGCCTCAATAGAGCACTTATGTGCTTCATGTCGATTTGTGCTAAAGCACTTATGTGCTTCATGTCCGCACGAACACTTCACAATCTACGCTGCCTTCCCCTGTGTATTTGAAAAACATTGATCTCTCGATGGGAGTACACCTGTGCGAAAGTTCAACTTGCACTCAACGTATGACACACCATTGAAGTCGGGGAATTCATGTAGTGCCCACGATCTCGATGGCACGGCGAGCTTGCGAAGGTCGGCAAGGGAGGCGGCTGGCTCAGAAGCAAAGTGGCCGACTGCGTGATCCGCTTCTTCGGCTTCGTTATTCTCAGTAGCGGCTGTTGCACGTCCGTCTGATGACGCCATTTTACCTCGGTCAATGCGACGTCGTTTTCTTTCGCCGTCGTTATCAGACGCGAACTGACGCCGTTTTGTCAGTGGCCGCGGTGCCGGTGTTTTCTTCGTTAGGTATGAAGGCACATTCGGCAAAATCGTCGGCACAGCGTCAGGCCGAAGAGTTGGTTTGCCTCTTGGCACTCGAACTTCTGTTCCGTTAATTACGTGCACATAATCTCTCACGATTAAATGAGGCTCAAAGTGAAGCTCGCACCCAGCGCAATCGGCGTCGAGGGGCTTATCAAGCCTACACAGATTTCTCTCCCAGACAAGTCGTCGCTCTTCATCTCTTGGGGCTTTAAAAAGCGATACCTTGCGGCCTTGGACCGTGCGAGCCTACCCAGTCTTGCACCCGGGCGCATAACAGTGATTTAAACGCTGTTTTCTTTCCATTTGAGTCACAAATCTGCGATAGAGCTCGCATGCGCGCACGCACACAAACGCATACAGGTCGGAACACGACAACTTGCTTCAAGAGTGTACGACGCCAGCGCCACCGCTACTTTCTTCAAGAAAGGGGACGCTGGTATGCAAGGCGCGCCGGCTTCGGTCGCGCCACTCAAAAATTATAGTACACTCTAGCTCGAGTGAGGGCGGCAGTGGCGGTCCTAGGGGGGGGGGGGGGGGGGGTCGGAGGGGGCGGTCGCGTCCCCCCCCCCACCACCCAAAAGCCTTTGCAGATTCTCCCGAACGTCCGTTTTCGGGCTGTCATAGAGCGAGACGTAATTTTTGACGTAGAACTGGAAAGCTTTTTTGCCTGTGATGTGTCAAGTAGTCCCCTACTTTGGACGTTCACCATGTTAGCGGCTGTCTTGTTTTACACAATTCCACGTTCTACACGTTGGTAGTTATACCAAGCGCAATTTGTAGTGATTGTCGAGCTATCGTATTCCTTTCGTGCCACCCCCCCCCCCCCCGTTTTCTTGCCATGCCTCCGGCACGGCGACCACGGCGACAGCGGTGCCATTCATCTGTGGTTGCGATGGCCAGCAACCTCGCCGGGGCGGAAAGGAGCCAGCCATTCATGTCATTATCCCCCCATGGGACACAGCCACGCCAGCGAGGGGATAATCCCTTTTTGGCTTGACAAGAAGCGCCGACCAGCCGCCTTGAAGAAGGGGGTAAGGGCGGAACAAAGCCACTTCCCAGAACTGAGTAATGAAGGCCGCTAATCCCACTGGTGAAATGTTGGGGCAGGTGCTGTGACCTTTGTGGACATGCCGTGGCGGGATATCTCAGCCGTCGACTTGTCTCCCCTGGTATCGAAATGAATATTGCTCGCGTAAACGTTAACATTCAAAAAATGAGGAATGGTATAACATGTATATCGCTCGCCATTTATTGTTCAACAATGAAGCGCACAAAATTTTTTACGTAAATAAAATAAATAAAAAAACGTCTCTATTTTTTTTTTCTTCTTTGGTATACAGAAGTCTTTCCCCCTCCCCCCCTCCCCCACCTCCCCCTAAAACCACTCACTGGGACCGCCACTGGAGGGCGGCTCCCTTCTGCTTGGCAGCTGGTGAATTAACGATATAAAAGACATTGAAGAGTAGCTGTGTGTCATGCCTGTATAAGTTTCCTCGCGCGGCACATTCATCACGGCAGCACCAGACGGCGACGACTGCCTGGGACGCATGGCACGCTTGGCTTCGCCGCAGCCTCAGCAATGCTGCACTCGATGTTAGCGCTCAGAGTTATAATTACAAAGGAGAAAACTTCCATCACAACGCTTGCCTGCTGCGTAAAAGCCAGGATGAGCTTCAGCCACGCTAGATTCGATTCTCCGATCGGCTAGAGAGAGGATGGTCTCGTACCATGAAATTAATTCCCTCTACAGAAACAATGGGCTTAAATTTCCTCCCCCGCACCCCCAGCCCAACCACAGGCAAGCAGCAGACTGCAGGCAAACAGGAACCTCTATTAGTCCGTGCATTTATTCTTAATTCGCTCTGGATGAAAGCAGACCGGACTGCGTTAAGTGTGGGGCACCCAAAGCCACTCTCAATCACATTCTTTTTTAATGCCCCGCGACAAACCCCTTGAGCATTTGCGACTCTCCAGCCCATAGACCAGTGGGAGACTGCGTTGTTCTAGTTCGAACACAGACGGACAACTCAAAGCGAAGGGCAGGGCCGAAGAGGTCACTGCAAGGCTATGTTGGTTAACCACCTGACGTCCAGTCTGGACGGTAGCCCATGATAAACTTTAATCCAAATATCCCGTGATTCCGTGCTTCACACTTTCCTATGAGTGAAGTTTTTCTACTACTAATAACTGTGCGCTTCCCTGCAGCCACGAACCGCCCGCCGGCGCGCCGGGCCAGGGCGGAAAGTTTATGGGGGTTTAACATCCCAAAGCGACTCAGGCTATGAGGGACGCCGCAGTGAAGGGCTCTGGAAATTTCGAGCATCTGAGGTTCTTTAACGGGCACTGACATCCCACAGCACACGGGCCTCTAGCATTTCAGCTCCATCGAAAATCGACTGCCACGGCCGGTTGCGAACCCGCGTCTTTTGGGTCAGCAGCCGAGCGCCATAACCACTGAGCCACCGCGGCGGCCAGGGCGGAAATGTAGCGCGTCGGTCGGTCTCCATCGTTATACCTAGGGTGCTTCGCATTGAAGGCCTGGCAGAAGGTTTGTTGGAGCTAGCCACCACTTTCCGTAAATGGCCTAACATTGTGCCAGTTTGTCTGGAAAAAACTGCACCCCCTCTGGATCTTAACTTGCGCTCATATAGCAAAGCGCACGAGCTTTTCACCATTTCCCCTCCAACGATGCGCGTAGACGCGGCCAGGATCGAACCCGGGACCTTGAGCTCAGAAGCCGAACGCCAAAGAAACTGAGCCAATGTAACGGGTGAAATGAACCAAGCTCAAATTATGTAAACAAGCCGGCAGTATCCGCAATGTTTTGTACTCCAGGCAATATCATTCAAATTGAGCCACTAAGATTGATTCGTCTATATCACCCCATGCCTTATCGATGGGCTGTAGTGAAACATCCGAACATAATCTGCAGTCAGCGCAGGCTGCACCAACCATTCCGTAGACGATGGCGCAGCTTCCCTTGCGTGCCCGCGAAGGCGATGGCGATAAATAAGATGTACCTCGATTTGCTCTCGTAGTCAACAAGGCTTGGAACGGAGGAATGAAATCCATCCGGGAAGCGTAAAAGCGGAAAGCAAGCCAACCGGGAAGATGTAAAATTGTTTGTTGCCGAATCAACTGGAAAGCTCGCTGAAAACAGCGCGCAGGCATGACTGTTCACTTCAGGTTGAGGGCGATTTGAAATGATCTAGGTACTTACTTCTTGAGCTAAACACTACTACTACACTCGCTATTATGTGAATCAATATTTGTTTTATTGGGGTTTAACTTCCCAAAGCGACTCAGGCTACGAGGGACGCCGTAGTGAAGGGCTCCGAAAATTTCGACCATCTGGGGTTCTTTAGCGTGCACTGACATCGCACAGTACACGGGCCTCTAGAACTTCGCCTCCATCGAAATTCGGTCACTGCGACCGGGATCGAACCCGCAGCATTCAGGTCAGCAGCCGAGCGCCGTAACCACTGAGCCACCGCGGCGCGATTTGAATCAATAGAATGCGAATTGTTACAATTCATTTACTGTACACCACATTCCCATCACCTCATCGATACGCTCTTTTTTAAAGGAACCTAATTTTGGTGGCATGTTTCCTTCTCTATAATCATGCGGAAGACACTACTATGTATGAATCGCCATATGGATTTCGCCTACGACCAATAGATAATTTATAATCGTATTTCTTTCTCGTGCTACTTCGGTTTCGGCTCAAACAGCCGAACGATGAGTGTGACGTCAAAGAGAGGTTATAGCTCACGTGAGGCATTAAACAACTGCGATATAATCGCTGCTACATAATTTTAGTTCACTACAGTGCTAAAGTCAACCTTCCTCAAGAGCTCTAGGGGCACGGCTTCATGCAGATGTCGATGAATTGCGACACCAAGGGTTCCTGAGCATCCGCCAAAACATACCAGCAGGGGGATGATGGTGAGCAGTGCGCCACCACGGACCCGAGCACCCGCGCTGAGCCGTGCGTGGCACCACCATGTCCGGGGAAAAGAGGATCCTGGTGGTTCAGCCGATGCCGAACGTTTGGACCTTTTAAGGCCCCTCGGCGGACGCAACACACCACTTTGGCCTCAGCTTCCTGTAGACGGCCCCTCCGGCCTGACCCGACCGGGGGAAATCGTCAGTCGCCTTTTACTATCCTCTCAATCTATCTTTCACTTTCCTATATCTTTCTAACCACTTTCCTTTCTCCTATTCACTTCTTGGATTTCCCTTTTTCCTGGCGGCAAGGGTTAACCCTGTGGCCAACTACCCCGAGTTGCGTCATATTTGGTTATAGTTGAGGTGTACAGCGGGCGTGGGCAGGGCTTGCTTGCAAGTTCCTGGCCCGTCGCCTTGTTGAGCTGCGTGGTGGGCGGCTGGCACCAGGCCGAACAATGCACATATTTCATGGCTCCCCCTTACAAACAAAATGATCGCCCTCAGAAAAGATGTGGACCGACGTGACAGCCCTGTACATCCAGAAATCCAAATAAATTTTCCCGTAATTCCATGTTGTGCACTGTGAAGACACAGAAATAACTGCCAGAACAATATCCCCATTCTTTTTTGCAAAAAGCCTGACCGATGCCTTGAGCATGGTCTACAAGATAAAAAAAATGCCTAGTGATGACCTTCTACTCGAGCTTAAAGACAGTACCCGACATTTAAAACTATCCACCATAACGTCAGTTGGAGAAACCCCAGTGTCAATAACTGCACATGAATCCCTAAACACAGTTCAGGGTTTAACTCTGAAGCCCACTTCCTCAATCTAACCGAACAAGAAATGCTGGAGGGTCTCAAGGACAAAAATGTCATCAGTGTCTACCGCACAACAATCAGGAAACACAGCCGTCGCGTTGGCTCAGTGGTTATCATATTCGGCTGCTGACCTTCGCCGAAAGACGCGGGTTCGATCCCGGCCGCGGCGGTTGAATTTCGATGGAGGCTAAATTCTAGAGGCCCGTCTTCTGTGCGATGTCAGTGCACGTTAAAGAACCCCAGGTGGTCGAAATTTCCGGAGCCCTTCACTACGGCGTCTCTCGTAGCCTGAGTCGCTTTGGGACGTTAAACCCCATAAACTAAACCAACCCAAACAATCAGGAAAGACCACAAAGAAATACCAACCAAGCATCTTGACCTCACTTTCACCTCAAGTACACTACCAGAAGCAATAGAAGTTGGCTATTTGAAAATAAATATCCGCCGCTACATCCCGAATCCGCGATGGTGTTAAACGGTGATGCCTCACAGAGCTGCTGTAGCCGCAAAACATGCCAAAAGATGCACGAAATGCGCCTCACATGAGCACCTCTCATAGAACTGTGAAGCAGCACCGTACTGCGCCAACCGTGAAGGAGATCAAGCTGCTTATTCAGGGTCTTGCCCCACATGGAAAACCGAAAAAGTAATAATCCCTTTACAAACAAAGAAAAACCTTTCATTTAAAGAAGCCCGTCAACGACTTTCACATACCATTGGCACGTTCTCCTTGAGTGCAAAAACAAAATTCGCCGTTGTGGTGCGACGGGGCGCAACACCACACCGGCCTTTGGCACCTGCTCAGGCCACACACAGTGAGCCTGCGGCAGTGCCATCTGCGCCCCCGGCAGACGCGGCGAAAGCCGCTCTGCCATCTCTAGAAAAGGGCTTGCCAGCCCGCGAGTCGGCAGCCCAAAAGACTTCCCCCATTGGGGGAGGTCTGCACCTCGCACAGCCGTGGCTTCTCCGTGACGCTCCAGTGCCTGCGGTAAGAGAATGGACATATCCCCCAGCACATCCGCAATGCAGGGGCGGCACAGGTCACTTGAGCGTACCTAGAAACCAGAAACTAAAATTACAGGCCCCAATAGACCGGGAGCCTAGGTTTTTGACCCTATCCCCCGAAACAGTAAAAATGGCATTCCTGATTCACTGGAACTGCCGAGAACTGTCGAACAACTGTAGCGATGTAAAGGACCTCTTAAACTCATTCTCACCTGTAGCTTTATGCTTACAGGAAACAAACTTAGGTCCTCAACACAGGAATATTTTAAAGAAATATAAGGTTTTCCACTATGACAGAGAGCACTCAAGTAGGCTCTCTGCAGGTGTCGCTATTATAGTGCAGAATGGTATTGCAACTCACGAAGTCAAACTTAAGACGAGATATGAAGCTGTTGCAGTCACAGTTCTACATTTCAAAACAATTACAGTATGTTTTATATACCTCGAGCCACACTGAACAGTCGCACTACATGATCTAGAAGCACTTTTTAAACAGCTACCAGAGCCATACCTAGTTGTTGGAGATTTTAATGCCCATTCTGGTTTTTGGGGAAGTGAACAGAAAGACACTAGAGGTCGTATTTTAGAGGAGTTTATTCTGTCCAACAATATCTGCCTGCTCAACACACGAAAACCCACGTACTGCTCTCCAAGCTCTGGAAAAATGAGCTGCATAGACCTATATTTTAGTTCGCCGTCTGTTTTTATCAATTTTAAATAGAATGTTCTGAATAATCTCATTGGAAGTGATCAGCTTCCCGTGGTAATTAACTTGTCATCACCAACATCAATCATTCCAAGTAACCCGCGTCGTTGGAAGCTCCACGTAGCTGACTTGGAGCTATTGCGGGAAAAGGTCTCTCTTGATAACCTATTCGCAGATAATCTCAGTATTGATGAACTGAATGAAACGCTTACATCTTGTATCATTGCTGTGGCACGTCTTGCTCTTCCTCAATCCTCGGGAGTGGTTCGACAGTACCACAAAATGTGGTATAACAAAGAATGTAGAGTGGCGAAACAGAAGCAGAATAATGCCTTGGGAAAGTTTTGCAGGTATTCAACACACGAGAATCTTATTAACTTTATAAACGCGAGAGCTAATGCACGGCGTATCCGTTGGAATTCTGAGAAAGCGCTCTAGAAAAACTACATATCGTCCACGAACAGTTAAATCACATCGAAAAAAATGTAGGAGCAACTTCGTAAATTAAATGGCAACTTCTCCCCTCCAACGATTCCTTTCCTTACAGCCCCTGATACACAAACACGTCTGCAGGAACAAGCAGATATTTTAACGAACATTTCTAAAGAGTTTCTGCACACTACACAGAATCATTTTTAAAACATAAAAACACAGCTGAGAAAACAGACTTCCAACAAGTGGTTGCACAAATGACCCATTAAATAGATGAATTACAGTCGAAGGAATAAACAGTTTTATCTGCTGGCAAGCAGACTGCTCCCAGCCCTGATGAAATACATTGTCAAATGCTGGCACATCCTTCCAACCCTTCTATTGGAGCTCCTTTAAAATGTTTTAACAAAATTTGGACACTAGGAAAAATTCCAGAAACTTGGAAGAAAGCCATAATATTATCATTCCTGAAACCTGGAAAGCAGCCAACATCCCCCGGTAGTTATAGACCAATAGCTCTTACCAGCTGCCTCTCCAAGTATTTTGAAAGTTTTGAATATCCGGCTAACCTTTGTGCTTGAATCTCCTGAACTCCTTGACATTCATCAGTGTGGGTTTAAAAAGCCATGCTCGACAACAGACCATTTAGTTCGCCTCTAAAATACTGTCCGACAAGCTTTCATACATAAACAGCATTGTCTTGCTGTCTTCTATCTCGAAAAGGCATATAACACAACGTGGAGGTTCGGGATGCTCTGCGACCTAGCAGAACTTGGCATCCGAGGAAGGATACTGAATTGCCTAAATCATTTCCTATCCAACCGTTCCTTTCATGTGCGCCTAGGTTCAACACTCTCAAAGAAGTTTAAGGAGAATGGGGTACCTCAGGGGTGTGTTTTATGTGCTACACTCTATGTCGTGAATATGAATTCCTTAGCAAATATAATCCCAAAATCAATTATGTACTCAGTTTATGTTGACGATCTTCAGATAGCCTGCACGTCTACAAACGTATGAACATGCGGGAGACAAGTACAAATGACAATGAATAAACAAGCGACATGGGCAGACAGAAACGGACTCCAGTTCTCTCCTCAAAAAATAGAGGCCATCATGTTTTCTCTCAAACCAGGCCTACAGAACAATCCCACCCTAAACCTAAAGGAAACTGAATTACCACTAAAAGAACAACACAAATTTCTAGGTATAATTTTTGATAAAAAGTTCACTGTTAGGGACGAGGTAGCAACATCCCACCGCTGCCACCAGTTTGTTAAGGACGAGGTAGCAGCACCCCACCGCTGCCACCAGTTGTTAAGGACGAGGTAGCATGGTCGTGTGCCGGAGAGAGAATGAGGGACGTCTGAGACGAGGCTGCTGGAAAAGGACAATGAAAGAGGACTTTATACAATATTTACAAGTGAGCTGCAGGAACGCTGCATCACGACAGCTCATCAGAAGTCCATGATGACAAAAAGCTCTTCGGCCGTGCCGCTGCCGGCTTTTTTTAAGAGTTCCCTTCCCTAGGGTCCCTAGATGGGGGCCGGGTTTCACTGGCACCAATCACAGACACGCACGCACTCACTCACTCCCGAGAGATCACGCCGTCGTCACGCGCTGGGAGAGGGGAACGATGCCATCCACGTAGCGCAGACGCCGGAATGTCCATGAGCGGCGTTCGCGCGCATTTCGAACGCGCGTTCACACTCGGTGTACGGGAAACGCTCGCTCAACCGGGCAGACGGACGCGGCTTCCGTGGCAATCCAGGCGCTCACCCAACGCGCGTCTCGGGGTTTGTCGGCCTTTCGGTGCTGCCATGTCGTTGTCTTCCCCACGACGAAGGCGAGACGTAACATCACATTTCTTCCACACATAAACAACGTGAAGAAGAAAGCTTCCTAATCCTTGAATGTCTTAAAGACACTTTCAAGAAAACGAGGGGGGGGGGGGGGTTAGGACATGCATTTTGCACATTTATCGTGCTCTAGTTCGATCCTTCCTAGATTAGGGGTGCATTGTGTATGGGTCTGCGAGACCATCATACCTAAAACGACTGGACCCCGTACATAACCTCGGTTTACGTCTCTCAAGTGGCGCATACAGAATATATCCCATAAACAATCTCTATGTCGAAATCAATGAGAACCCTCCCTTACAGAAAGAAGAACTATGCTCACATGCACGTACGTCCTAAAAATCCGCTCCCTGCCGAAACACCTGTGTTATCCCATAGTTACAAAGTGCACCTCCAGAAGACTGTTAAACCCTAGTCCACCAGACCTCTGCTTCTACGCTTCGAAGATATTTGCTAAAACTTGGAAATACTGGATTTCCTTCCTAATGCCGCCGCAAGGCACGACCCACTGCCCTCATGGTACAGTCTTCCCACTGTACTCGTATGTGACTTTACATTAACACACTTTCGAAAAAAACACCACATGAACACATATTACAGGAATACTTCGCACTACAAGAATAATATGTGAACTGCACAGAATTTTACACTGACGGCTCAAAAATACCAGATTATGTCGGAGCGCGGTAATTCAAGGAAACTGGCAAAAAATAGTAAGGCTGCCAAACTGTGTATCCATTTTTACTGCCGAATGTTACGCTGTCTCTGCAGCTGTAAGCAAGATAATAAATAAAAGTATTGAAAACAGCATAATCTACTCAGATTCACTTAGCCTGCTCACGGCACTCAACTACAGAAATGCAGTTGAACCGTTAGTAGGAAACATGCACATGGGCCGCCGAGGTGGCTCAGGGGTTATGGTGCTAGGCTGCTGACCCCAAAGACGCATGTTCGATTCCGGCAGAGGTGGTCGAATTTCTATGGAGGCGAAATTCGAGAGGCCCGTGTATTGTGCGATGTCAGTGCATGTTAAAGAACCCCAGGTAGTCGAAATTTCCGGAGCCCTTCACTATGGTGTCCCTCATAGCCTGAGTCGCTTTGGGACGGTAAACCCCCACAAACCAAAACATAATACACAACATAGAAAAAGTCACAACACAGGGGCATATGATAAAATCCTGGTGGGTGCCGAGCCATATTGGCATAGCTGGAAATAAAAGAGCCGACTTATGTGCTGCACAAGCTCGCAGTCATAAAATCAAGAAAGTTAGCATGCCCTATAGAGACTGCATGAAATTAATACATAGTAATTTGAAAGCTAAATAGCAGATACCTTGGGGTAATGAAATAAACAAGCTGCATTTTCTAAACCTGTCCTCGGGGAATGGAAGGCCTGCATACACCAGGAATGTTTTATAAAAGTAATTTTATGTCATCTCCGCATAGAACATACACACATGACACATAACTTCTTTGTAACTAATCAAGACAAACCTCTTTGCAAAAGATGTGGAAACCATATTAAACCATATTTTACTGTCATGCTCAAAACTGGAAGAAGTAAGGAAAAGGTATTTTGCTCAATCTTATAATGAACAGATCCTTTTTCATCCATTACTGATATTAGGAGATCATGCAATTGTTGACATGCCTTATGTTTTTGGCTTTTTAAGAGAAGCTGCTTTTCTTGACAAACTAAATTTTAGCCCAGCGCCTGACTTGTCTTTGATACACCTCAGCCACTGTCTCGTTCCTGAGAAAAAGGCTGAGATGTCTATTCCATTGGTTGGGAGCCTCGAAATCCTTGCTCAGACAAGGATGGCCACCGAGGTCACCTGACCTTCTTTTAAAACTTTTACCAGTTGTGATTTCAAACTTTTTTCATTTATCTTCACTAGGTGAAACAAATTAACTTTTTAGGCTCTTTACACCACCATTGTTTCACACTTTTTATAAAATCCTGCACAAATAAATAATTTTTTTATATTTTGCTAACATCAGATCAATCATGGAGTATACCTGGGCTGTATGGGACCCTCAGGCCGGAACCCATTGTGCTATTCTGGAACGAGTTCAGAATCGTATAGCGCGGTTTGTTACTAACAGCTATAGTTTTGTTGTTCGTAGTAGCAGCATTAAGCAGGATTTGGAGTGAAACTCCCTTAACGAGCGCCGATTACCGATTAAACTGGAATTTCTCTACCACATTTATTTAATAAAACTGCCATAAACCCTATAACATATTTGCTGCCACCCTATTTTACATCGAAAAGGTGCGATCATGAATGGAAAATACTCGAGACGCAATGTCGTACTGATGCTCTCAAGCACTCTTTCTTTCCTCATACCACCAATAAATGGAATAAGCTGCCTCATGCTGTTGTTGAATGTCGGTCTGAGAATGCTCTTCGAGCAGTGTTGTCGAGACTGCGGCATGCGTGAATGCTCACGTACACTTTATCGCCTTTTCTCTGTTTTTCATTGGTGCCACCGGTAAACCTGACATGTGTACACGCAGTTGATGCCACTACTTTTTTTCTATTTTCTCCTTTATTGCAATGTATCACTGACTGGGTAGCTCATGTTGTTTGTTTGACATGTATGTACTACGTATGTATCCCCCCTCCTCCAATTATGCTGTCACGGCGCTGCAGGAAATTGAAATAAATATTTTTTTAAATACCTAATGTTTGGCGCATGTTAGCTTTAGATGCTTATGCGCCGCTAAACCGAACACAACACAAATAGGATTTCTGAACCCTATCAAACCCCCCTGAAAGCCTTTTCAGCTGATCTGCATGGACTTGCTTGGTCCTTCCCGAAGTCAACATCTGGAAATAAGTGGATCATCATAGCGACCGACTAGCTGACCCGTTATGCCGAGACAAAAGCCCTACCGAACGGAACAGCAGCAGCAGTCGCCAAATTTTTCGTGGAGTGCATTCTTCTGTACTTATCACGGACAGAGGAACAGCATTCACGACATAACTGACACAAGCCATCCTGCGTTACAGCCAAACCAGCCACCATAGGGCAACTGCGCACCATCCGCAGACCAACGGACTGACCTAGCCCCTCAACAAAACCATCACCGATATGTTCGCCATGTATGTCGATGCCGAGCACAAGACTATCCTTACATCGTCTTCGCCTACAACGCCGCAGTGCGGGAGACCACATAGATAACGCATTTTAGGCTCGTCCATAGCAGAGTGGCCACGACCACGCTAGACGCCATGCTGCCCAACGTTACCGAAGAAGCTAACTTCGATGTCGCCGCCTACCTTCAACGCGCAGAAGCTCGAAGACTTGCCCGATTACGAATCAAAGACCAGCAGCAGACAGACGCCAGGCGCCACAACCTACGAAGACGCAGCGCGGAATACAAGCCAGGAGACCGAATATGGGTTTGGACGCCCATTCGCCGCCGCTGATTGAGTGAAAAGCTTTTGGGCTGCTATTTCGGCCTGTACAAAGTTCGTCGGCTAAGTGAACTTGGCTATGAAGTCGTCCCTGACGATAACTTCATCCCAGCGAAGCCACGTACGACCAGAAGTTGACCATGTCATGCGTCTAAAGCCCTATTATGAGCGCTGAAGGACGCTGAGTTTCCAGACTGTGTGTTTATTTTTGCACAATCCATTTTGTTTCTAGTCGCCTCGTGTTTTAAGGCGTCGGGTCGATGCTTCTTTGAGAGGGGAGTAACGCCGCGAATCTTTGTAGCGTTCGTTTGTTCATTCTTCAAAGCTGTCGGCACGCCGCTTTATCACTTTGCCATGCAAGAAGCGACCAGATTTATCTCGATTGGTCACATCCAGGCGGAGCCGCTTCTGCGTTGTTCCGAAATGTTCTAACAACTTTGCAGACTTGATCTCGAAAGTTCGCTATCAGCTTTAAATTCAGCACAGCCAAGAGCGGCGGGCATTCCGTTCGACGACCGCCGAGCTCGCCTGTTGCTACGCCGCCGCCAAGTCATTCAGTTCTTTGCGGGCACAAGTCAGCCCAAATAAAGAGTTCAGTTTAGAAGGCATTCTCGTTGTTTTTCTCTTCGCCGGAACTGCAGGCAGCACTACGTGACACTATATTGCTTAAAATATTCTGATTTTGCACAAGAAAGCGTACAATCTTCAAGCGTCACGTGAAGGAAGCGCGAATCCGCCAGTTGTCAGTCAGCACTTGCGTTGTCTCCTTCTTTTGACCCGTCTTTCGCGCTGTTTTAAATATGAATTAAAACTCTTCTTATAACCCTTTCACGGGATCTGCTCACATGGTTTTACGTGCGTTTGCATTGTACCGCACCCACAGGCCTACTATTTCTATTGCGTCACACTTGACTAATAGTATCTTTGTTTTCTCTTCGCCTTTTCAACGGTGTGCGCGCCATTGCGCGTCTCCGAAAAAGTGATACTTGTGTCAGACAGGCAAGTTTAGCGTCACTTCTAGGTAGTGGTTTTCGCCTTGTAAGGTCTCACTGTGGCGACACGGTGCTACACTAGGAAGAAAAATGCCACACGGAACGCACATTTTCCAGCAACGTACTATGTATGCGTTCTTCCTCCCTTCATTCTATAACCCGAAGCCGCTGCGCCTGCCTTCCGACACGACGAACCAAGGGAACGATTAGGTGTTGTGCTATCGCTTTCTAGGCACATGCTCATGCCCTCGGTGCTGACCTGCCTCAAGAAGGGGTGCACTGTCTTGTTCACTAGCCTCCTTGAGCCGAGGAACGGACCATTTGCGGGAATAATTAAGTCGGCATCTCCACAAGGCTTATTTTCCAACCAAAAGGTCTGGTTCCCGGACAATTAACGCTCTCGCATTCTATGCGTAAACGTCTTTCCCTCTACTGAGTAAACTCAGGAATGTCGCCAGTTGATTTCAAGATGGCTCCGCGAGAACATGTCCAAAGAGTACAGTGGTAGAATGTAGAAAAGGGGATAGCGGTTAACCTTCTGCAGCACAACAGTAGAGGCTAGGCAGGAAAGAGAAGGAAGTGGGCCTTTGTTCTCTGCCGACAGGAGTGGGCTGTGCTCATACTAAATTTTCTTGAAATTTTCGGCTGACCAAATTAGACTGACCCCGGACCGTCGCTCCAAATTCTTTCCTTCACCCTTCCCCACACGTAGCCCGAACAACGAACAGCCCACTCACCACGGAAAGGCGACGAAGGCCGGTCTTCGCTGCAGGAAGCGCACGACCATCCGCAGTTTTCATGCCCACGAAGAACGCGACAGTGTCGTATGGCTTCGAGACCTTTTGGTTGGAAAACAAGCCCTGCGGAGAAGTTTACTTTGCAGATTTCCGCAAATGGTCATTTTCAACACAGAAACTCAAATGCAGGATGTTTCTCCAAAGGCTTTACACAATTTTAAAAAGTAGGCTTTTTGAGTTATTATCGCGCTTTTTTTTACATAGCATTGTCAGCGGTGTATTACATCAGAATACAGCTAAGACAAGATAACTTGCAGGCCGTTTAACTAATATTGAACAGTAACTTTTTAGCTATTGCCATTAGGCTCCTTAATTATTGAGAGGCATGTAGCCCACCGTAAGCACTATCTATACCAGTTTTAGGATTTTGAAAACGCGGTTACCATCGGCGCTGTGACTTGGCAAATTTTGGCTATTTCGACGAGTTAGGTGCACTGGAGAGGTTGCTTCTCCTGCAAACTCCTCGAAAACGCATGTACTCTGGCACGATTTAACCAGAATTTGTTGGGCCACAGCGCCGAAAGTAACCGCGTTTGCAAAATTCTAAAAAGTGATATGCATATTACTTACGGTGGCTACACGCCTCTGAATAATCAGGAAGCCTAACAGTAATAGAAAGTTAACTATTCAATGTCAGGTAGCCAGTCTGCTACTGATGTATTACACCGCTGACAATTCTGTGCCGAAAAAAGCGATGTTCTAACTCAAAAAGCCTATTTTAAAAAAATTGTGTAGACTTAGGTGAAACACCCTGTATATTAGCTCCTGGAGATTAACTACAAGCGATATTGAAAGTAGTCTTGGCACCTTCAAACTGAAATTATCCACACTAGTTTGGACCACCACAACAAGCAATAATCTATGGTTTGCCTTACGGACATGAAACCAGGCTTTATTCACGACATTCAGTATTGTCAACATGCCGAATCTTTATAACTACAAGACTAATTAAATATTCCAGAACTGAATAAAAGCCCACCTAAACACAATTACAAATTTAGCCTCACTCCAGCATTTCCAGACTCCGCACCCACAACGTCACAAGCCTCAAGCCACTGTACTTTACCTACGGCACGAACTAATTACGACCACCAAATGCTTAATTACCGACTCCCACTACTTTTAAATAGATTCACTGATTCAAATAGTGATGTGCGTCGTGTTTCATTTTCGACCGTTTGAAATTTCTTCAATGAAAGCGCCTGTTCCAACCGTCTTGATCATGGGCAACACCACCACCGCTTGTGTATGAAGCCTTGTATTGAGTGTTATTCTTTGTTGCATTTTCTTTCTTAGTTTTTCCTACATGTGTAGATGATGTATGTAAAGAGTGGAAGTGTTTCTCGCTGTGTGCCACTGCTTCAAAATTGGTGAGAACTTAGTCAAGCGTCTTCGCTTTTTTTCTCGCCTACTCCGTCCTTTCTGTACGCTGTGACGGGATAAATATTATTATTATTAGTTCTTACTTATTACTTATATAGTATTCAGGTTCCTCCAGCAAAGGCCTCATTTTGCTGTTCGCGTTTTTTCGCATTCTTGTCCGAGTTTTATTTGTTCCTTACAGTACCGTTCACAATCGATTAACGTGGCGAGAAGAAAATATTCGAACACCTTGATCGTGAATGCATATAGAGCCCACAAAATGGTCCGCTTAAACTGCATTGTTTGGTAGCAGTCTTCAAGCCGCCTTGTGTGTCAGCACCTGTCGGATCGCAAACATAACTGACGAGAATGTATACAGTCGCTGGGTGGTGCACTCAGCTGTAGGGACAGCAGCGCGCGCGTGTTCTTTTTGCACCTATGGCACCTAACGCCATCGTTGCTTTGTTTGAGACGCCATGCACGCAGCAAATAATGCACTGTTGCAACGCTAAACGCGCACCGTAAAATGCTTCCCTCGTTAAACCGCTCGCTCACTCGCGCGCTGGAATTTGTCGCAAAGATGGCATACGACAGGTTTGCTTTTTCAATACCAAGTTTGGAACATGAACTTTCCTGATGCGGTCAGAACTAATTATAATCGTCTGCAGCATTGGGGACCCTTATCAAGCAGCCTTAGCATAGTGCGCGTTAATATTTGCGACGGTCAGTATGAAGGGTCAAAGACCGACGGATGTCGACCCAGCATGACAAACTTGATATGGACAATTGCTGCCTTCATTGCAGTCTAGGGTGACAGCGTGTTCCCATTTCTTTCGTAAGAGACAGTGAAATAGGAACGCACTGGAACTGCGAAACAAGCAACATTCGCCAGGAATGTGTGCGATATGAACGCACGTACACATTGTTGCTAGCAGACGACGCGCGTAGCATCCATACTGAGGGTTCACCGTAGCGCCGCGAGGTGGCGAGTCTGCGCGATCTCGCGCTTTAATCTCGCGGCCACTAGCTGGTTGCCGGGTGTGCTTTTGGCCTGTTTTGGTACTCCCACATGGAGTGGTATAGAGTAGGTTGGGTGCTGTTGCAAGACGGCGGGCATTGAGAAGGTTACCGGGCAACCGCCGATAAGAATGTACCTCCCACTTACGAGCCTCCGCCAAACCATCCACCTCCCCCTTCAGAATCCTTCGTCCATCAGAAGTCCCCCGCTGCAGTGGCAGAAAAAAGCGACGGCGAAATCAAATTGAAAGCCGCAATGGAAAGGCGACCAATGCAGAAGCGAAACGGTAACCAATACTGCTAAGCTAGTCTAGTCGTACTAACGCAGATTTCTCGCATCCCAACGTGTGATCGTCTGTGCCTTTTTTTAGAGAGCATTGGCTCTTATTCATCGCGTTTCTCGATTTCTAGGGGTCTGCCACAACCTCCCTTCGGCGTGAAATTTTCCAAGTCCGAGGAATTCAAGATGGCTGCCCCCATAGTAAATCGATATAGCAACCCAAATGGTGACATGATTAGTGTGTCGAATTGGTGACGTCACTGATTTTGGGACTTCATAATTAACTAGTCACATGAGTATGTTTAATCGCTTTTAACTCAGTATAATGAGGCATCGTAAAACGAATTAAATATTTCGAATCCTCTTTATGAGTAAAACAGGTTAGACACCATAATTAACTAATGAAGTCAATATTTAGTGATGGTTATGCGCATAATTAATTGCTTACAATTAACTAACCGATAATGTCATGATGTAACTAATGGATATTCGCAACGGGCTCGATGAGTGTTACACACCAATATTGCTAATTAGGCTAATATTTACTTATGGTTAGGCTTAACATGGCGGTCATGTCGTCAGCACCCGCCAGCTCACAGTTTCATACCTAACACACACACACACACGCACACAAGGCGCGCGGCGCAAAACCGCGTCCGCCGTAGCGCCGACGCTGGTTTGAGGCAGGTGTAGACGAAATCCCAGCGATGCCATCACTGGTTGACCTCAGTGTGGTGCCAGTATTCCCGAATATATTCACCAAAAATGTTTGCAACCACTCGTCGTGCAGCATTTCGGGTGGTGCCTTAGCATTTCTCTTTCCATATAGCTTATATGTTTTAGTCAAGTTGGAGGCTAGATTGCTACAGGGATTCGGATCAATGACATATGCATGCACCTTCAGTTGCATCCTTTAAGGCATGGTTGCGTCCACCGAGATATCGACATTGGAGAGCTACTGCACCCTTTCCTTTCCTCAAGATCCTTTCTAGCTTTCCTCAAACACATGCTTTCGCATTCCTCAGCTAAGCAGGCAGGTGCCCTCAGAATTTTTTTGGTCCAAATTGGTAATATCCCACCTCAAGGAGGTATAAGCTCCCGCTCGCCAATGCGTACCTTCGATGCGTAAGGTATGGAAAAGTAGCCTAAGCACGTGGAAATACATTACATGGACAATAGATAGCGCTACCGAGCAGCTAACGCTCATTATTTCACTGTCTTCCAGACGGTGGCGGCATTTTTTTTTTGTTCTTGCCAATTAGCAATCTCGATTTCCCAGACTTCCACTTTGGTAAAGTTGGCAACTTGATTTTCCCTGTTCCCTGCGTAAGCCGTCGCGTACGCTTTCTACTCCCAGTATACCATTTTTTTTTTGCCTGGAGCTCTGCTCTGACAGCCTGCATCGCATGCCTACACAGCGTGTTTTCAGCGAATGTGAACAAGAGCATTTGAAAACAGGTAATAAGGCTAATAATAACACTGGGGCCAGTTGTTCCATCACGTCCGAAATGCACGCGGGACTTAGAATACAAGACAGGGGACGCACACCACAAGCGCAATTTTGCAACTGCTTCTTACTCCTCAATTACGTATTTTTATACACATATGATATCATGATCATAAGCAAGGTCATGCATGCATTCGAGCAGTTTCATCATCCCTGTTTCCTCGCCGCTCTAGTACTATCAGATCGGCCTCGGTTTTCGAGTGTTTGATTTATAGATTGCTTACACGCGTTCGTTCATCTGCAGTCGCAATCAGAAACGCTCCCACAATCTCTCTTTCGACTCTCTCTTTCACGCCCTACTGTCTCTGTTTTTTCGAACAGTGGTTCGCATTTTCCTTTGCATCGGTTACAATGCGACGCTATATCTCCGGGGTGGGTAATTTCACTGCAGTCATTCTAATGTTTTTGTAGCCTCGTGTTGACACTTCAGCCACACTCTCCAATACATTGCCTGCCATACGATATCGTAATCTAATATGTGATCACTTTTCTGCATTGAGTGAATCTTTTTCCGTAAGCAATTTCACAATCTTTGTGCCTTTCACGCTTTTCTTTTGCTTTCATCTTGTTGAATAGGGCTATCAACTTCCTTGGTGCGTTGAAGACAATCTTCACTTCGTGCTGGCTTGCTACCTCTTTCAGTTCATGCGCTACTTTGCGAACATACGGTATCGTGACAGCCTTTTCTCTTTTCTTTCCTCACCGGTTAGCTCAAATCTTGTTTTATCTTTTTCGGTGATATCAGCATTTTTTTCTGACGCTGATAATACCGCACTATTAGGAAAGCCACTATCAGGTAACCTCCCAATTTGCACATGGATACTATCGGTTATTTTGCGTTCACATGACTTCAAACTGATACTCTGTGATATTCAAGCACAGGCAACACTTTCTTTAACAAGCTTTGAATGGCTTGAATCATATCTCATGAGGCTTTTGTCATTTTTAGCAGTGCTTTTAGCGTCGTACAACCAGCATGTATGTACAACCAGCATGAGGCAGCTTTCCTGTATTTCAAGGTCGGGGGATCTCATCGTCGACCTTTAATTTTGTCTTATCGTCGAAAAGAGGGAGCTCCTTTAAAGAAGATCATGGAAAACAATAACACGTCGCAAAGCCACGAAGCTCGATATTTGGAAATGCATTTATCTAAGCTGACATTTTAAGACCCATACTGTTCCTAGTGATGTGCATATATGTGGACGTTAGACATGTCTCACGAATTCCTCAAGATTCGGCGATTTCTGCAACAGAAGAAAGTATCGAGCACTTCGGATCTACAAGGTTTCAAAATGAATGTGGGATGAAGTCGGCGATTCTCTGAACTGATTTCGATGTGTTTGACATCTTTTTATGTTCTTTATAAAGCGAAAGCCTACACGCAAAAAGGGGGAATATGCACTGGCTCATTCCTGGCTCCTATACTTTCCTACTTGTACCTTGTAAAGGTTGACCGGCCGCCGCCGTGGTTTGGTGGCTACGCATGGTGCTCGGCTGCTGACCCGAAAGACGCGGGTTCGATCCCCGCGGCGACGGTAGCATTTCGAGGTAGGCGAAATTCTAGAGGCCCGTGTTCTGTACAATGTCACTGCGCGTTAAAGAAGCCCAGGTGGTCGAACTATGAGGAGACTTCCACTACGGCGTCCCTCATAGCCTTAGTCACTTTGGGACGTTAAGCCTCAGAACCGAACTGAACTTTGTGGCATGTTTTCGCTCCGCGGATTGCTGATTACTGTGCTTCGATGCAGAAAAGACCGGAGGGATTGATGCAGTTGAGATTGTCACACTTTTTAAGCTTTTGTTCACTGGCCTAGATTTCACGTATGAGTTATCTAAAAAATCAACAGTAAGATATCAGGATCTAGAAGTACAAGAAAGCCCGGCACACACGTGTTGATGGTACAACACTAAAAGCAGTGCTAAAGATGAGAAAAGCCTCATGAGATATGATTCAAGCCATTCCAGGCTCGTTAAAAGAAGCGTTTCTCATGCTTGCATGTAATGAGCGTGTTGTATGAACGAACCCGACCTGTGTTAATGAGCGAACCCGACGTCTGCACAGCCTGCAGAATCACCTTCCTATGATGGTTTCCTGCTGCTGTCAGCTTCTGCTTCTAGGCAGTCTAGCTTGCCCTAGACGCACGCCACTGGGAGCAAAGCCCATAGCCGCAGTGCATGCATGCTTGCTTGCTTGCCATAGGCGTTCGATCTGACTTCCAGCAAGAACCAAGAGAAAACGCCCTTTAAAACAAGCAAGTTTAAAACAAGCAAAACAAGCGACCACGTTCCCGCACGGTTACTTTTGCAGCCTCATTTTTCCCCCGTACCATTGTGGACTGGAACGGCCTTCCCATCGACATTGCAGCCATCATGTGCTCCGCGACCTTCGCTGATAATCTTCATGCTCATTTGTCATCGTGTTAACACTTGCCGCCAACGAATATTGTACCCACCCCTTATGTAATGCCCCTCACCGGGCCTTTAAGGAAAATAAATGAAATGAAATGAAATGAAGTCGATTTACTGTTGCCTTTATGGGGGTCACAATAGATGCAAAAATACCGCCGGGAAGCAGTTCAAGATTACGTTTTATCGTTTTCCCTTGGACTCATACAAGAGAAAAGCGAAACAACACCACCGAGAGCAGCATGGCGTGAAGGGCAAGCAGGCCAGCGTAGAGAGAGAAGCATTTCGGTCGTTCCAACTACGGTGGCGGTGCCACGCAGCCTCTTCCTGAAGCAGAGAGATGGTGATCACTGTGAGCGGCGCGTGCGATACGCGTCCAAAATGAGATTATTCTGCGATGTACGAATATTCGAAAAAGCAAAGGTGTTGTTTCTGCCAACACGAAAAGAGTGAGAAAAGCAGTGATTTAGAGCGTTCGGTAGGTTGTTACGGCTCGGGTAGCGTGACCAGTTGTTAAGTCACCCTGGGGGCTCGTCGGGGATGAGGGACGACTGAAGCTTTGAAGTTTGGGAAATGAAAAACAAACGGGTTTAATGGCACTTTTTAAGACACTTATTTACATACTGAAAGGCAGAAAAGCAAAGAATCAAAAATTAAGATTTCATAGCGTCGAGCGTCTGGATGGGCCTTTTCGGCAGGGCCCAGAGCCTTCATTCTCACTTAGGGCGCTGGTTAAATACCCTAAGGCTCCGCCCCTTCACCAGGCGGCAATTCAACACGACGCAGAGATCGGCACACCACAGCACGGAGGCACCTGGTGCAGAGTCCACGCGTGGGAATTGGCGAGGAGGAAACGCAAGTCTGCACCTCTTTCGCACTGCGGTGCAACATTACTGCAAGCAGCACGTGTCCATCGAACACAGGTGTGGCGTAGACGTGCTGGCGCCGCGGCCGCGTCTGCGCCGTCTTCCTCCGATTCGTTCCGGTTCCTCTCAGACGTGGTGAATCCCTTCTTCCCTGTCGTCTGTTCATCGACGGTCGCTTCTTGCGGGGTACCGAAGGGAAGGTCGTTCGCACCGAGCCGAGCGTGGGAACAGCTCCATCGGCCACTTCCCAGCTAGTCATCTTTTTTTTGGTGGGGTCATCTTGAGGTCAAGCGACCTTTCGAAATTTCCGCTGCTGAATCCGCCACCGTGATCATCGCGGCTCTCAAGCTAAGTCGCAACAAGGTTGATAAAACGTTTCAACCCCATGGCCCGTGTGTGCCTCATCGACGTTCTTTTTTGACTCCACGACACCGCATCGTCAATGCATTCCTGTTCCGAGTTTTTTTTTATACGACCTTCGTACCGTATTGCAGCTGCATGAAAGCAGTGCAGCCCTTAAAAATTGCGCTGATGTGAAGTATATTGGTTGTATATTTAGGCGGACGTTCGCACCAAACGAAGAATTTTCCTCAAGCTTCAGTCCATTCAGGTCTAGATTAAATACGGCATTCTGGCCACAACGTGATTGTGAAATAGCGATATGAATGGCAATAATTTAGCATTTGCAAAATGGCTGAATAACCGCAAACGTTTCTTGATAACTGTCGTCTGCTCTCTCGATCGCAGCCTTCCTCCGCTTGTCGAAAACACATTTTGAGTGCTAATTTCGACTGTATTATTATGCTCAAATTACCCTCTGGCTGCCGCTTCAAAAAGTATACACTGCGTCTTCTATTACTGCATATGCGACCCACGTAAGCTGTAGATAATCTATAGTCGGATACAACTCAATCTGAAGTGAAGCTCCGCCCCATTCAGGACCGACGAACATAATTCCTCCGTGAGAAATTGTATACCGCTGGTAAAGCTTTTTTTTTTCATCCAAATAAGCAGCTAATCATGAGACAAAAGTGTAGGCTGAAGGATCGTGACGTTTCTGCCTTGTTTGATACAGCCAAATATCAAAAAGCTCATTTTGTTGACTGTAATTAGTAAGCGGAGTAGTACAGGACACTGCGAACCATGGTCAGTGTTTCCTACTGCTGTTTATTTTTCAGTGGTGCCCTTATAACATCAGCGCGCAATAAATAAATATACCGTGTTTAGGCGGGTAGGGGCGACATTCGTGCGGGCTGCACATATAGGCCTCTTGCGCTGGAGTTTGAGGTAACGTGGCGGCGCCTGGTAGCAGCAAGGAAAAGCTGGCTGGGTAGTACCAGGTTGGGTAGTAGTGAGCGCTGGCTGTGGCGGCGTACCTTTCTAGCCTGAGTTTTGCGTCGATTCGCACGTTTTTCTGCACTGTTGTGAGTGCGACAAGGCTCGTCACTTGTGACCAACCACGCCGCGGCCTGGCCGTGGCTTAGTTTTTAGAAAACCGACACTCCGTGTGCCTTAGGACGAAATGCAGGCGGCAGAAGGAATCTGCGACGTCGATCCGCCCGAGAGACTTCGCTCAGTCTCGAAAAAGCGTCACCGTCGTTACTGCTGTGTCGTGGGCTGCCACGAGCAAAAAGGTCTGAATCTCAATATCAAATTCCACCGTTTTCCTCCAAGGTCTCACGAAGCGGAGCGCCGGGCGCGCTGGATAGCTGCAGTTCGACGCACTGCAGTAAGCGAACCTTCGCGTTGTGCTGGCTGCTTCGCCTTGATGTTTGTTTGGTTATCCGCGTTGCTGAAATTCGTTCTTTTTGCACATGCAGTCCGTACGGCAAACCGTGGGATGCAGTGCCGAACACCAGGATATGCAGTCGCCACTTTGTGGGTAACGAGCAAAACAATGCCAGTCATCCCTCATATGTACCTACAATCTTCCCTGTGGTCTACAGCCGGTCTCATCTTCCTTGTGTTCGTCTTCTTTTGACGCCTACCTCTCTCAGAAAATGTATATGTAGGGAGCAGCCGCATATGCAGGCGTCGAATGAGAATTTATGCATTCTACAACACTCCCCGCAGGGAGGCGTCTGCAGCATGCAGACGTTGGTGAGTGGCGACACCACGGGGTTAACCCGAGCATCCGCAGGGACATCCCCACAGGGGGATGATGGTGAACAATGCGTCACCACGGACCCGAGCATCCGCGCTTAGCCGTGCGTGGCATCGCCGTGTCCGGGGAAAAGGGGATCCTGGTGGTTGAGTCGATGCCGAGCGTTTGGACCTTTAAGGCCCCTCGGCGGAGGCAACACACCACTTTGGCCCCAGCTTCCTGTAGACGGCACCTCCGGCCTGACCCGACCGGGGGAAATCGGCAGTCGCCTTTTCCTGTTCTCCTCTCCATCTTTCACTTTCCTATCTCCTTTCTTACAACTCTCCTGTATCCTCCTCCCTTCTTGGTTTTTTCCTCTTTTTCCTGGCGGCGAGGGTTAACCGTGTGTGACCAACTACCCTGTGTTGAGTCATATTAGGTTATAGTTAAGGTGTACAGCTGGCGTGGGCAGGACTTTCTTTCAAGTTCCTGTCGCGTCCCCTTGTTGGACTCCATGGTGGGTGGCTGGTACCATGACCGAAAAACATCAATTTTTTATGGCTCCCCCCCTTTCAAAACCTGATCGCTCTCTTAAAAGAGTGCGGAACGAGGCAGCAGACTTTTTTTCGAAAAAGAAACCTACATTCACAAAGTTTCATGTGATACATAGCAACAGTGACGAAAAGCAAGCTCGAATAATATCCCCATTCCTTGTAACCAAATGTTTAACAGATACCTTAGGGCCTGGCTACAAGGTATCCAAAATGTCCAGTGGCGACCTACTCCTCGAACTCCGTGAGAGCATCCAATGCTCAAAACTCTCAAACATCGATTCCATAGGGGACATCTCTGTCTCCGTAACTCCCCACCGATCCCTCAACACAGTCAAAGGCGTAATCTCAGAGGCTGACTTCATCCATCTAACAGAAACCGAAATGCTTGAAGGACTTTCCGATCAAAATGTAATTGAAGTGCACAGAATCAAAATCCGCAAAGACAACAAAGAAATAGACACCAAACACATGGTCCTCACGTTTAACACCAGCAGTTTGCCCGAAACGATCGATGTTGGATACCTGAAAATCACCGTAAGGCATTACATACCCAATCCCCGTCGCTGTTTCAATTGCCAGAAGTTTGGCCATGGCTCACAGAGCTGCCGCGGCCGCAAAACCTGCGCGAAATGCGCATCAAAGGACCACCAGTCTCAGGAATGCGACGCAGCTCTACGCTGCGCGAATTGTGAAGGAGATCACGCTGCATACTCCAGGGCGTGTCCGTCCTGGAAAAAGGAAAACGAAATCATCACCATTAAGACTAAAGAAAACATTTCATTCAAAGAAGCGAGGAGGCGTTTTGCGCTTACCAATTCATTCTCCTTCACAGCAAAACCAAACTTCGCTGATGTGGTGCGCGGGGGCGTAGCACCACACAGCGCTCCGGCACCTGCCGCGGCCACTTCCACCGCGCCTGTGGCAGTGCCACCCACGCCCCAGGCCGAGACAGCGAAAGCTGCTCTGCCAACTACAAGCCAGGGAGTGCCGGCCCACAGGTCAGCATCCCGCAGGACTTCCCCCCGTCGGGGGAGGCCTGACACCCACACACCCGCGGCTTCTTCGCGGTCGTCCAGCACCTCTTCCGAGGTGATGGACCAAACTCCCAGCCCGTCTGCTTTACAGCGGCGGAACAGCTCTCTTGAGCGAAAAAAAGGCAGGGCTACCATAACGGCCCCAGAACATAAGTAAACCTCTCGTTGCTCCTACCCCAAAACATAAAACATGGCTTTTCTAGTTCAGTGGAACTGTAGAGGAATATTGAGAAATTACGATGACATAAAAAACATTTTAGGGTCAATGTCACCCGTAGCCTTATGTCTCCAGGAAACCAATCTAGGTCCACAACATATGAACATCCTGAAGCATTATAAAACTTTTAGACGCGATCGTGAGCAGGCAAATAGACTCTCTGGAGGCGTCGCGATTATCGTACAAAGCGGCGTTCCTGTTCGAGAAATAAAACTCAAAACAAAACTTGAAGCCGTTGCGGTCAGTGTCGTCAGCCATAAAACAATTTCTCTTTGTTCTGTATATATTCCTCCACATTCTACATTAACAGTCCACGATTTACAAGAACTTATCAATGAACTTCCAGAACCGTATCTAGTAGTTGGGGACTTTAACGCTCACTCCCCTTTTTGGGGAAGCGAGCACTGTGACTCTAGGGGTCAAATAATCGAAGATTTTATCCTCACAAACAATGTATGTCTTTTAAATACAGGAAAAGCCACCTACTGCTCCCCTGCCTCGGGGAAAATGACCTTTTTAGATTTGTCTTTTAGCTCACCTTCTGTTTTTAATGATTTTAAATGGGATGTCATTGACAATCCATATGGCAGTGACCACCTCCCTGTACTAATCACTTTAACATCCCCACCGGAAATAATCCCCACAAGGCCACGGCGCTGGAAGCTTCACCTCGCCGACTTGTCACTTTTTAGAGCAAAGGCAAATTTAGAAAATATACTTTTAGATAATCTCTCCATCGACCAGATAAATGAAAAGTTCACTAATTGTATCATAACTGCCGCACTCACAGCTATTCCACAGTCGTCAGGAGTGGTGCAACAAAGTCATAAAATATGGTGGACAAAAGAGTGCAAGGAAGCAAAAAAACTACAAAACAGAGCTTGGGGTAAATTTCGCCGGTACCCGACACATGAAAATCTCGTTAATTTTAAGAAGGCAAGAGCCAAAGCTCGGTACGTCCGTCGGGGTGCCGAGAAAGCATCATGGCAGAGTTATGTTTCATCCATTAACAGTCAGATGACATCTAAAAAAATGTGGGAGCAGGTTCGCAAATTAAACGGTAGCTTTTCACCATTCACAATTCCGCTTTTAACAACACCTGGCACACAAACAAGCATACAGGAACAGGCAGACATATTGGGGGAACATTTCACTGCAGTTTCAAGTTCATCACACTACACGCAGTCCTTTTTAAAATACAAAAATACAGCTGAAAAACAGCGGCTGCCAACAACTGGAGGTGCAAATGAAAAATACAATAGTCTAATTACCCGCCAAGAAATCAACAGAGTACTGTCTGCCTAAAAAAAACTGCTCCAGGACCCGACCATATACATTATGAAATGCTTGCACATCTTTCTGAGCCTGCCATAGCAGCACTTTTAAGATTCTTCAACACAGTTTGGATGTCAGGGAAAATACCTGTAGCCTGGAAGAAAGCTATTATTGTACCGTTTCTCAAACCTGGTAAACCCCCAACCTCTCCTAGCAGTTATAGACCCATAGCCTTAACCAGTTGCCTCGCCAAATCCTTCGAAAGTGTCCTAAATACAAGACTAACCTTTGTTCTTCAATCCTGTGAAGTGCTTGATATCCATCAGTGTGGATTTAAAAAAGGATGCTCCACTACAGATCACTTAGTCCGCCTTGAAAATACTGTCAGAGAAGCTTTTATACACAAACAACACTGTCTTAGCGTCTTTTTTGATGTAGAAAAAGCATATGATACAACCTGGAGGTTCGGGATTCTCCAGGACTTAGCTGAGCTCAGCATCCGTGGCAGAATGCTCAACTCCATTAAAGACTTTTTGTCTAACCGCTCATTTAATGTCCGCCTAGGCTCGACCCTTTCGAGGGATTTTATTCAGGAAAATGGAGTTCCTCAAGGGTGCATTTTAAGCACAACTCTCTTCGTTGTAAAAATGAATTCTATTAGAAAAATAATCCCAAGGTCCATTATGTATTCAATGTATGTTGATGATCTTCAGATACCATGTACATCTTCCAATATATCCACATGCGAACGACAAGTACAACTTACAATCAACAAAATGGCAACATGGGCAGACAAGAATGGTTTCCAGTTCTTAACACAGAAAACGGTGGCCTTACTTTTTTCACTCAAACGAGGCTTGCACACAAATCCAACATTACACCTCAACCAAACCGAGCTGCCTTTCAAAAACGAACACAAATTTCTAGGCATCACCTTCGACAAAAAACTAACTTTCCTGCCTCACATAAACGCACTGAAAAAGAAGGCGTCGCTAGCACTGAACATACTGAAAGTCCTATCACGCAAACACTGGGGTTCTGATCGGGTATGTCTTCTACACATTTATCGCTCTGTAGTACGTTCCGTTTTAGATTATGGTTGCATAGTGTATGGATCAGCAAGGCCATCGTACTTGAAGCGACTGGATCCTGTGCACAATTCTGGATTGCGCCTTTCAACTGGTGCATACAGGACGTCACCAATAAAAAGCCTGTACGTAGAAACCAATGAACCACCACTTGCAGACAGAAGAACAACGCTCACATGCTCATACATTTTAAAGATCCGTTCCCAGCCTAAACACATCTGTTACCCACTCGTTACAAAGTGTCCATCTCGAACAATATTTACCAACAAACCTCTAGCAATCAGACCACTTCTTCTCCGCTTTGAAGAGAAATGCCAAGAACTAGACATAATGAACATATTACCTAATATTGCCCGCAAACCTGATCCACTCCCGCCTTGGTACTGCCTACCATCTGTGTGCGACTTCACATTAACACAATTTCAGAAAAAACATACTCCACATGAACAGATATTACAGGAATATTTAGCACTCAACGAAAAATACGGAGAATACGAAGCATTTTATACCGATGGATCAAAATCGGCGCACTACGTGGGAAGTGCTGTAGTTCAGAATAATTGGCAAAAAATAGTACGGCTACCTGAGTGTACATCCATTTTCACCGCCGAGTGTTACGCAGTCTTGGTGGCTGTAGAAAAAATAATAAATGAGAACATTCAGAACAGTATCATTTACACTGATTCTCTGAGCATACTAACCTCACTTCACCATAGCAATGCAGTGACACCACTAATCGGGGATATCATACACAACATAACAAGCGCGATAATACAGGGACAAGACATAAAATTTTGCTGGGTTCCCAGCCACATTGGAATCGCTGGCAATGAGAAAGCAGATGAATGTGCTGGAAAAGCTCGGAACAAAGAAATCAAGAAAGTGAACATCCCCTACAATGATTGTATGAAGTTGGTACAGTGCAAGCTAAGAAATAAATGGCAGTCGCAATGGAATATTGAAAGAAATAATAAGCTACATTTAGTAAAACCCATCCTAGGCGAATGGAAATCATGCTCACACCAAAAACGATTCATCGAAGTTATTTTATGCCGTCTCCGTATTGGACACACACATCTCACACAAAACTTCCTACTTACAAAAGAAGACAAACCTGTTTGTGAAAAGTGCGGAGATGAACTAACAGTAACCCACATATTATTCTCATGTACGGAACTTGAATCTATAAGGAAAAAACATTTTACTACCTTTTACAAAGAACAGATTCCTTTTCATCCAGCATTGATTTTAGGCAAAGATGCACTTGTCAGTATACCCTGTGTTTTTAGCTTTTTAAGGGAAGCCAGTATTCTTCACAAACTCTAATTTACTCACCCTGTGCTTCACTACATACAGTTATACACCTCAGCCACTTTCTCAATCATGAGAGGGAGGTTGAGGTCTTTATCTGAGCTGTTGGGAGCCTCGAAATCCTTGCCGAGCCAAGGATGTCTGCAGAGGCGACCCAACCTTTAAAAGTTTCTGCTCTCAGACATTTTTAAAATTCTTGTCTTTCATCAGCTAGTTAGTAAAAATAACTTTTAGGCCCTTTACACCACCGTTTTTATCCACTTTGTTTTCAAACTCTGACCAAGCCAATTTTTCCATACCTTGTTCTTGGCGCATGATAGCCTTAGCTGCTTATGCGCCAATAAATTCAACACAACAACAACAGCATTCTACAACACAACTTGTTTAGTACATCCCTGCATAGGCAGTTGGACCAAGCAAGCAGCAAAAAGTGTACCATGACAATCACCAAACAGTAGGGAATGCGCAACAGAGCAAGCAGCAAAAGACGAGAAACGAACAGCATAATTCAGAGATCATATCAAGGGAATGCACAACACAGCAAAAGCACAAAAAAATGCATGGTATAATTCATATCTCATGTCAACATCTCACTTCAGATCATCACTATTAAGGCAAATCGGCATATCAGCAGGCATGGCTGGTGGTTCACGACTAGAGACCCGGCCACTGAGACAATTTACAATTCGACCGGTGCAACGTGGTGAGGTGGCCAGGTGCGTGCAAATGACCACAAATGCGGGGTTGATTAGGTGCGAACTCGCTGCGCACTACGAGCAGCCCAGCGTCGAGAGTGAACTGTGCACATTGTCGACCTCAAACCAGTACGTATGTGGCAGCGCGGCATCACTGATAACAGCGAACGTGTTCGAGCGATGTCGTTTTAAGGATGAAAAGCTACATCAAGCGCGCAGCGCACGAGCTCGCGCTGCAGCGTTATTCGGCTGCGAGCTCATATATGCATTGCATCATGTTAGCATTTGCTGAAGGAACAGATGGCGGCTACTACAAAGCAGGCATGACTACTTGTTTAGCGAGATGCAGTGAACAAAGACTGCAGGAGGCCCACCGTTTCGTGGCATGCTAAAAGACCGCTGCTGGCGCGGCGTGTACCGTCGTGCGCTCGAGCAGTCTCGTATACATGTCTGTTTAGCGCTGCTGCGAATTCATATATTGCAAGTATTTCATCGCGTTGGTGCGCTTAAATCTCGAAGCGTGCAGACCTTATCTGAAGTTCAGCTTTGTACGCGACTCTCTTCACTTGCGAATGACACCGCGCTGAAACTTCGCCGCTTATTTCTTGAACAGAGTACACGTACTTAGCGTCGCATAATTTCTTCCGTTTACACAGCGCGCCAGCCCTGAAAAAATCTTCGGCGCCCGATACTCGCTGTAGGCCATGGCACAGCACAAGCGAAAGTCGCGGGTCCATACTGCCAACGTGCTTTCCGAAGCAGACGCCAGAGCCCGGTACTACCCAGCCGAGGGCAGAGGGCGCTCTTTAGCACCATTTTCGCAGCGCCCCCTGGGCAATGCGAGAGGTCTATAGCGTCCACTCTATAGGTCATTAGTTTCCTCAGACGCTAGCTTAAAACTGGGCTCTGGAATTCCACTTTCAGGTAAGCGCCGAAAACGACCAAAACTGCGATAAAAAAGTGAGGTCCTTAACTGCTTATAGAAGGTAATCACTGCACAGAAACGTGCTGAAAGAAAAGCGACACCGCTGAAAAATAACAGTTCAAAGTTCTTGTCGCAATTTACGGAGCAGAGTTTCGTGCATGTTTCAATGACAACGGAGTTTTTGCGGCACCTCTGTTTTCGAAGCACATCGCACGACGAGGAAAACGAGACAAGAGTCTGAACAGGGACTCAAATCTCGGCTTAAAGGGGAACGTATTCAAAGGCGAAATACATATGCATGGCAAAAGCAACAACAATGTTATTTCGAAGAGCAGCAGCACCAGACGTTGAAGATAAAACAAGATAGGGGGTTCGTAGGCTATAGCTAATTGTTTACTTACAGCCTGGAACTGCCTTCAGGTATGCAACACCTGAAGAACATAGCTGCAAGGCCCGGCCGGCACACTGTTCGTTTCGACCCCGAGAATTCCAATGTCCTGTACGAGCAAAGAATCAAGGTTGAGGAAGGACCGAAGTGCCCTAGCCGAAAAGGGCGTACTTGGCGTCGTATCATCAAGTGGATGATGAGGGATTTTAACAGGAAGTGTCGCGCTCCTTGGCCATGTTTAAGACAGGTCCCGTTTATTTTACCCCACGGGGTTCGCGATGGTTCATACCGTAGATTCCTGGACTTGAGGCTTGTGTGCTCGGGTTCACGTATGTGCTGGGTGTATGAACCACGAGGCAAGAAAGCGCTGTTACCGTTCTCTTCTGCGTACGCCAAGCTCGTATAAAGCGGCATCTTGAAAACCTGCCTTTGGAATGCCCTTAGGAAATCATGCTCGCCATTGATGGACAAAACGTTTTCCAGGCAGATTAATCGACTAAAGTCGAGCAGCTATCTCGCCCTTCTGCTTTATGCTGTGGCTCAGGCCATTCTCAAAAAGCAAAAAAATGACTGCGATAATGTGGCTGAAGAAAAAAACGAACAGAAAACGGTAGTGGCCTTGCCATACATACACTCATTGTCCAAGAATCTTATCAAGTTTGCTCGAAAGGTCGATGGAAATGTCGTTATTTCAGCACCCTATCAACTGCATTTTAAGCTGACAAACCCATCTGGGACTCTGCATGCAGGCTGTCACACTCGGCATGCCAACAGGTATATTGATTGCATGGAGGGTATTATCTGCAAGATACTAATGCTATGCGGCCGAACCTACGTTGGCCAGAGCGGACGATGTGTAAATGATAAGACTGCGTGAGCATAGCAATAATTTATAAAGGGTGAATCAAGTTTGCGATTCACTGTCCTAACTGTTATTTCCAGGGCGGCACAGTCGTACTCAGATCACAAGAGATACTTGAGGCGCTGGAGATAGCTAGGATTAGCGATGACCGTAAGCGCACCTACAGTCGCTATCTCGCAAAAGGAGATTAGGTATCTATGTCCCAACCGCCTGACTACTCAACTTTGGGTTGTAAGCCATTTGTATTTTTCCTCGTTTTTCATTGCCTTTCCTTCTCCCCTTTCTATCATATTCCTATATATTTCGACAAATGTTCCGAATAAAAATTCAGCTGCATGTTACCGGTTGTCTGTCCTTTCTCGTCTTCGTCCTCGTCGTTTTCTGCGCGCTTTGTTGTCAAGAATGGGTTCCGAACCCGCTGCGGCGCGAACAGATCAGCTTCGATCGAACGTTATAAGAGCCTGAAATTCCGAAAAATAACCTTAACCGAGCGCAATGTATCCCGACGAAGGTGAGTAACACAAACTACTACTCGCAAAAAGGGGTGTGCAAATAGCTGGAAAGATAGGCATGAGTTCACCGCCAAAGAGCACTTCTACTGTAAGTTGTAAGTAGATCAAGGTCTCTTGCTCATGTTGAGTTTCTTTAACCGTGTCAAAAAAATTCCTATATAATATCGCAATGAGGACGTCTTGTGCCATAGCGCACAAGTTACAACCGCAAGAACTACACAACTGCATTAGGAAAGCCAGTTTATTAGTGGGGACTAAAAGGCGTGTCTTAGGCATTCACTAAAAGCTGGGCCCCAGCATGATGCAAGGATGAGTACATCTTAGAATGCATCATGAGGATGACTGTGTGCCTGGGTGATCCGGTGCTTCTGCGGACAAAGGTTGCTTTTCTTCCACCAGGCCACGACATCAGTGGTCTGCCGCTCAAGACTTTTCTTTAGCGCATCACAAAGGTAGCAAAGGTCGTCCCGACTACTCAGTACATGATCTTCTTTCCACTTAAAGAAGGCGGTGTACAAATCCGAGTCCTTGACGAGCGCGCTCAAGTAGTCGATGATATCCGTTGCCGGCAGCATA
The DNA here is from genome assembly GCF_055824585.1 of Amblyomma mixtum. NCBI lineage: Eukaryota > Metazoa > Arthropoda > Arachnida > Ixodida > Ixodidae > Amblyomma > Amblyomma mixtum. Next base: position 219,811,765 of record NC_143014.1, read on the forward strand.
GCAAAGGCATCCACAAAAGAGTGCTCTGGCAGACCGACCAGTGCCTTCTGCCCAAAGTAAACAGGTACCAGGTCATACCTGAAGGCGTCGTAAATGGCCTCTAAAGGGTGCTCGTAGCAGCCTGACGACTCGGCGACGAAGAGAAAGTGGAAATGCTCTGCATACTCGCTGGTGCACAGCTGGAACAAGTCACAATCAGAAGCGCCACAGCCAGGCACGGTCGAGCCCTGCAAGGCGTCCATGACTTCTTTGAGCACCTCCATACCTTCCTTGCGGTCACAGTCGCTAGTGAAGAACAATGCGGTGCCATTCTTTGTGTGCTGCCTGTTGGCAAAATCGCGAGAAGCCGCCCTCTCACTTCGAGTCCAACGGCCGTAAGGGATCGCGATGTCTGCGTCCATACGGCGTCCCATTGTCCAGTTGAATGCATCGGCAGTCATGCTGCCGAGGTCCGCAGTAGGTGCACTCCCAACATGAGTCCAGAAAACCCAAACTTGGTTGGAGAGTCGAAACCTCGGTGGGATCGTACCGTGAACGGCCGGTGCATCGAATACGACGGCATCACTTTGGTTGAGCTGAGAAAGGTCTCTGGTAACGTAACAGTCCGGGGGAAAAGTTTGCACAATAACTTCGGCAATGCCATGTCGTGGAGCGAACGAACAGTAGCGCAGCGTGGTTTCGCCCTCTATTGGAAGGCGCACACCTTCAACTGGACGTCCCTGGCCGGGCTCTGTCCACAGCAGGATACGGGGGGGATGATTGTTTAACAGTGAGACGTCGCTGGGCGGAGCTGAAGCACTGCCAAGCTGCGTGGAGGCCGTGCTGGTGCCTCGGCGTCGGTGCGACTTCTCTTCCGACGGGGTGGCTGCTAGCGTGCGGGGCCCGTGCTCAACACCGTATTTTTCCTCTCGGCTTGGCGTCTGAAACGCTTGCAGCAGTAGAAAGGCTACGACCGCACCCAGCACGACGAAAAGTGCTAACGCCGGCCTGCAGCGCATGTTTGTCGCTATGCCACGCAAGAAGCCAAAAAGGGCTCCCCAAGGCCAGAGAAGCACGTCAATCTTTGGCCAGCGTCCATCTGCAGCTCTTCGAGGCGGCATCGTGCGATACCTACGAAGGTAGACTACTTGACTGCAACTGTACCTGTTCCTACGCAGTGAACTTCGTCGAAGGTTATCCCACAGTGTCCGAAGCTTGTTCCCTGGGCCTAAGCGTACGAAATTATTTTTTGAACAGCGCTTCAAAGCACGCTCCGGTCAGCTGTCTACCAAGGCATGCATTCAGCCTTCCGCTCACGCGTCCCTGTTTTAACCGTGCCGATGCCAGCTCGGCAGGTGGCGCGGTTTGCGACTTTCACGCAGAGCATCCGCTCGGAACGGTGTGCTTACTCACGCGAAAACAACGTGAATAACATTATTTGCAACCTTACCCCACGTGTATTGGTTGTCGCCGCCACCGAGATAACGCGACATATAGGATGGAAACTAACCGGCGCTTCTCACATTTGGTCTCAAAGCTATACCCGTCTTGAAGTGAAGCATGTTTCTTCCTGTCCTTCCTTCTCTGTCTTTGTTCCTCGTCGCAGCGCTGATGAAGTTGTCCAAGCAAAAATGCTATCGAATCCTGCCGCCGCGGCAGAAAAACCTTTCAGTCGTAGCGGTGATGAGCGGCGAGGTTCTAACAATTTCGAAATTTTTGCTGCGACGCGCCGCTCAACTGCTACGTCACTTGCAAATGAACCAGCCTGTAGTCTTAACGCTTCCGCCAACTGAATTCTTTTTTCATTCATGAAAATACGACTGCGAATTCGCGATTAAGTGACAAAATCTTCTTCAAAAAAACTGTGCCGTCTCAAGAAGGGGCAAACCTGCTTAGTTATCCCAAAAATTGATAGTAAGTACGTTTCAAACAAGCATGGTAGAAAACATACGGCGTGTGCCAATCGGTGACTCGGAGCACGCTTTTTTACTCCGTGAACCTAAAAGCGCGCTACACAGAAATTTTGATTTCTAATGCGGTGTTGTTATTGGCCGAGACGGATATTGCACTTCTTCGCGGGCTGAATGCTCTGCTCCAGAATTTCGTTTCGCCGTTAGTATTTCACGTGCATGAAAGCGACACAGCATCATAAAACCAGAAAGCATTGAGCAATGCGCCGAGTCGCTCCTAAAAATTTCATGAAGCATACGCTAGGCTTATAACCGTTGTTCGCGGACTGCAATGACACGATTTACTGACATATTCCATGTGTCTCTTCCACACGTATTATCGGGGCAAATCTCAGGACGCACGGAAAGCATTCTGGGCACATAGGTTCTATGTATAATAAAGAACACCTAATTTTGTGTCCACAGATTAGAGCACTTCGTTCCAACCTTCATTTTAACAAGTAGGGTCTTGAACCATCAGCTTATACCGCAGCCATCGGCTTCGATTGGCAATACCTACGAAAGAAGCCAGTAGTCCCTGAAGCCAAGGAAAGCAATAGAAATTATTGGTTCATTATTTTGGTTCCCTTCAAAATGCTCGAGGCAGGACTTCAGCTTAATCGCCGCCTTGCTTTGGTAGTGAAAAATTTCCCTGCAGCGCCGTTAGTTCATACGTTATAACTACTGTGTGATTCCAACAGTGCAGCGTTGTATTGCTCAAAGCTTTTTTATCTTAATGATTTTTTATCATATTTTCCAAAGTGTAAAAAAGACGCAAGATTTTCGTCGACTCTGAAGGGTTCACAATATGGGTTTCACAATTTCAGTGAGGGCTCGCAATTTCACAATATGAAATTAATTGTGTCAGGTTCTCCCTCATTTCTTCCTCCTCTGACAGCTCTCGCCGGTTTTTTTTTTGCAGATAAGTATATCGGCTTCCTGTTTCGTCTCCGGTGCTCTGGAGATCGAACATTATGACCAGGCGTGGCAAAACAGTTGCGCATCTCCTTAGGAAGAAAAACATTGTAGTTCAAAAAAGCAGTCACATAGCTCTGCGCACCAGCTGTCGTCAGCCACCGCAAACATACTCAAAAAAAGAAAACGACCAGATGGGAGTAAATGGCTTGACCTCTAGCGCACACTCAAACGGAAGTTTTATTCACACCATACAAATGAAGTATATTATTTACTCTCCTATACAAGGGCGGTATTTAGCAGTACAAGGCACCCTCAGAAATAGAACACAAAAATGGCGTCATGTTTACAGATCCTCATTTAGGCTCATTCCAACAGCAGTGCAAGCGGCACAAACGTGCAGGGAGCTGTGGGACAGACGGCAACTGCAGCTTGGCCAACTGCGCCACCCGATTTGACCGCGCGTCGCGCGTTCTGTACGCTGTCTGCAAGCCCAAGGCGGCGTAGGCGAAGGCGGTACGAGTCGCCTGCTTATGTTTGGCGAACTCGTTTGGTTGCCTGTTTCCGTAGACAAAGCGGTGTAACATTGTAATAAATAGTTCAGAGCTGAAAACGGAACTCGGAGTTTTTTTCATAGTCATGCGCCACGATATATATAGTTGACTAAAAACGAGAGCAGAATAAGTTGAAATGAGAACACCACCGGAGGTAAACTGCTATGGCAGTGTTTCCTTCCATATTGACGGCTTTAAAGCTTGGTTCCTTACATGATTGAGGAACAATGCAGCCTCATCAACTCATTCTGCTCTGCTTTGAAACTGTTCTATCGCAGTTCCATGTTCATGCAGCACAGTATAGTCTGGTGCAGAGCACCGCGCCAACCGCGCTGAAAAAAGCCGTGAGAATGAGGCCTAAGCGCGGGGGCTGTAATGGCGTGGCGATGCTAACATAGGAAGATCAAGTATGGTTGGAGCGCACTGGAGGCTGCACAGGTGCAGTTCAGTTATGTAGCTTATTGTAACAGAAAACGATAACAAACCGACACCTTGTACCACAGCAGGCGTCCGTGATGCAGCAGAAGCAAGCAGCAATCCAGCGACGATCGTGAGACAGCACTCACCGCTGTTATCACACGACTGACCAGAAGCAGACGAAACCCTAGATGTCGGTGAGGAAGCGCAAAATAGTGTTGTTTTTTTTTGTTTGCTCCATTGGGGACTCAGGCACAATGAGATCAAGAAGGTCCATTTCAAAATGGCAGTTGAAAAGCCGATCATCATTTTTATGCCCCTTAATTAAAAACAAGGAAGAAAATAGGTCACTTCGTTCTTTTTAGCTGCATGCTAATAGAGTAAATGCCTCCATAAATCCACAAATAGAGTTTAAAGGGCGGCGCCAACTATTTAAATTTCCATTTGGGTTGATTCTTGTTTACAGTGCACTGAGAGTCTCATATCGCACCTGGCGGCTAACGTTTTCTGGCATTGGCGTGCCTCAGCCACGCTGTCCGTCATTCGTGTTAATTGTGCGGGCGGCTGTAGATTTGTCGTGTAACCTGTAGCACAGTTTAGCAGGATGGCCGCCGCGGTGGCTAAGCGGTTATGGTGCTCGGCTGCTAACCCGAAAGACGCGGGTTCGATCCCGGCCGCGGCGGCTAGAATTTCTTTGGAGGAGAAATTCTAGAGGCCCGTGTGTTGTGCGATATCAGTGCACGTTAAAGAACCCCAGGTGGTCGAAATTTCCGGAGCCCTCCACTACGGCGTCTCTCATAGCCTTAGTTGCTTTGGGACGTTAAACCCCATAAACCAAACCAAACCAGTTTAGCAGGATAAAGGTATCACCAGGTTACATCAATAGCCTATTTTTGTCCCTGTAGTGATCAGGACGAACATATCTGTGATCGAATTTGCTTCTTTTAGGTTCTCAGCATTGCCTCTATCCCTGGTGTTAAAACCTTTGTTGAACTCAAAAAAAATTCAGTATTATTTCTGAAGCTGCTCTACGGCTGACCCGCCGTGTTCCGCCTGGTTGCGCGGATAAATTTTGACCCATACAGGTCTCATCTGGTGGCCTCTGCACTCAGCCAGTTTTCCCGTGAACCAGAATCAATCAGGAGCGTAATTTTCTGGGCTAAGTGGTTGATAATGCACAGAATATGAAACCAGCGAAAACGGACACAAGAGAAAAATTAGGAGGTATACACACCACCGCTGGACCTATAACTGATTTATTCTTTTAAAAAAAAACAGCATTGATATGCTTTCCTACGCAAGCTTACAATGCATGTTTTACGTCAATGTTTTACATTTTTCTTCACTTTTACTTTGGCGAGTCTTGTTTCTTTACGTGATGGAACGATACGATGATAAAAACCGGCACTCCTTTTCTTTGATAAAAACGCATAAATACTATGATAAAGATAAAAACTTCATTTTTTATCGCCGAAAACTAGTGTCAGTTTTTGTCATCGTAAATATCGTTCCATCATCTCGGGTGCTTGCGCAGTATTCGCAGATGGTCGGTTGGCCGTACTGCTGTATGGATTTCGTGAACGGGCTGAATGCACGCTCTGCTCCTTGCTGGTCAACGTTAATGCTACCAGAGACCATTCATGGTGAAAGGTAGCGCGAAAAGAACAAGGACCAAAGGAAAAGGAAAGACACGACACGGGCGCTTTTTCGAAACTAAAATTTCATTGGAAAGAACACAAAATATATACCCACCTCGTAACAAGATAACCAAATGAATAACACCATGAAAAACACACGGCAAAAAATTCAAAAGATGGGAACCGCTGAGTAACAAGCGGTATGATACAAAAAGCAGGAAACGCCGCTGTCACAGTCAAGGAAGACCAAAAGAAATTGAAAAGAAACCAGTTTCACGGGTAGTCTAGGTATGCTAGTTTCTTTGCTGCAGTTAAAGAAATCGATGGTGTGTTGATACATGAACTTTCCTGTCTTGATATGTAAAAAGCCCCAATGATTTCTCGTTATAATCGCTCCTTATGGGTTCCTACAACTTCAGCTTGTTTAATAAGGTGCTTAAAATCTTTACATTCGTGGCAGCGATCAACTCAGCTCGAGGACTGCGATCCTGAGAGCGATTTTTCGTGTTCTTTCAGGCGTACGTTTACGCAACGTCCTGTCTTGCCACAGGAAACTGGGAGTTCTTACACCACGCCCGATGTGTACGGGTTGAACCCGGAGCTATAACGCGCTTTAGGTCTTTTTTTTTTATTTTGCCCCTTCAGGTTTGTTGTTTTTCTGCTGACCAGGCCGCAAACTTTAGAGAGCTTCTTAAGGGCCGAAAATATTAGTTGTACATTATAGCGCTTGGCCACGTTGCTGAGATCTGGCGAAAGTAGGTGTTTGTATGGCACCACCACCTTTTTCTTTTTTTACTTGTCGTCAGTTGCCTTCCTCGACGGACGCCCTTTTATACAGCAGGTAAGATTTTCATAGAACGGATTGCGCTGTCCTGATAACCTGATCCCTTTATTGTCTTTACCTGTTCATGGAAGCTTTTAGCCTACCTACCTAGGCACTACCTAGGACAGATCCTCCACAGCGACCACGGTATCATACAAACTGAGCAAACTACCGCGCGAACAAAAATCAAAGAGCGCAAGATGCAAATAATCGGTTGGGATGAGTTCAGGAAGCTGCGCGAGAAACAAAGCGAATACGAGTCAGGCCAAAAAGCCGCGAACCCAGAAACACTTCAGTGGTCGGTCCGACACCTACAAACAGACTCCGGGAGACAACCAAAGTCATAGATATGTCACCGGAACATGTCACCGGAATCTTTTTGATCCCGGAAAGAGACAAACATAAGCGATGGAAGTCGAGCTTTCGAATCCGGCATAAAGGCAACCATCTTTCGTGCTATTTGGTAAGCCGTCCACCTCAATGTCGCACGTTCCTCCACCTCGCTCCGGTACCTGTGGAGCTCCACGATGCCACTGTACCGAATATGCGCTCTGCCACTATGTCCGAAGACTTGAAAATTTTGCCTTTAAGCAACTACAACGAAGTTGCGCTTTTGCTAGAAAGCCCCTCATTATGTTTATTACGTCATAAGACTAACCGTGACAAGTTTCTACTCTTCTAATAAAGTGACTTCTTTTGTTGTGTTTAATAAGCTGTACAGTTGAGCAAGTTACCCGAAATGACGTATGTACTTATTAACCAGCGAGAACCTTTCTCGAGCTGTACCATTTGGGAATTAACGAATTGCGAACATCGAGGATCCAAGGCACTGTGGTTAAAGTCCTTCAGAATTTTAGGTGAGATTAGCAAGCCGAAGCGCTGTGTAGCGGTCAGATGCATGAACACGCATACCAAACACGAACGCTCACGCCTCGTGCATTTCCGAAATACGGGAAACAGCGATCGTTGTCCGGCATATGGCGATCTCATTTCTTCCACGTGGTGTTCTGGTGAGGTCCTTGCCTGGATTAGTCAAAAATTAATTCAGGCACTGTATCATCTCTAGCGATTCTGACCGGAAAAAAAGAAATTTCGCAGAAACTGCATACTAGCAGCGCTATGTCTCCTCGATGACAGAGGGACGAAAGCGGACGCCCTGAAACGTAAGGTGTTCTCCGCTCGCATGCTTTCGTTTCCAGAACTGTTAATTCTTGATTGCGATCGGTGTTCGCATCTATAACAGTGCATGCTTATAATTCGTTCCCACTCGCAGGGATTTCTACTAGAAGCAGCGAGCCTCAGAAGCTTCACACTATACAGGGCCGAGGAGTACCTCCTTGGGCAGAGTGGTCCGTGTTATGTAATTTCCGGCACTTGATAATGGCGGCCTTTGTGAGTTTTGCCAGCGATTCCTAGCGCCTTCAAGTCCAACTCGAATGTCAACTCTTGCTTTCACGGCTCTCTCTTGAGAAAATAGTACACAAATGTCTTTTCACTGGGCGAAAATTTTCCTTCCAGTAGGACTTTAATCCATCAGCCGAGTCGTTCAAACGATCACACTTTTCTGTAATACATGTGATATAATGTAATGCGCAGCGCACGAGTCAGTGGAGGTGCGAAAGCGGCCAGTCAGTTTTATCGCAGGATTTTTAACGCTGGCGTCTAGCTTTCGTTGGCGGCTTTGCGTGTATAAACCTAATACCACACACTCTAGCGTAAGGGAAGCGCTAGTGCAATGGCCGCTCCCTTCTACTTTTCAGCCGATTAATAAGAGATATAAACGTCGTAGAAGAGAGATGTGTTTCATACCTGATAATTTTCATCCCACGGCCCATACATCAGGGCAATACAAGACGGCGACGACTGCCTGCCTTCCGTTCACACTCATTTTGCCTTCGCCGCAGCCTCAGCAATGCCTTATCAATGCCGCACTCGTAGTTAGCGCTCAGCGTTCTCAATAAAAATGATAAATCCGCCATCACACCGTTTGCCCGCTCTAGCAGTGGGCTTCCCTGCAGCCACAACCGCCCACCGGTGCACCGGGCCAGGACGGGAAGGTAGCGCATCGATCGCTCTGTATCGCTATACCTGTAGAGTGCCTCGCATTAAAGCCCCGGCGGAATGTGGCTTGGAGCTAGCCACCGCTTACCATAAATGGCCTCATCTTGTTCCAGTCCAACTGGCTAAAATCTGGATCCTCTCTCGTTCCTAACATGCGCTGCTGCCGCAAAGTTCACGAGGGCTTCTGCATTTCGCCTCCATCGAGGCGCGCAACCGCGCCCGTGATCGACACTGAGATACTGCCAAAGGCACTGAGCCACATCGCCGAAAACACTGAGCCTGCGTGGCGGGTGATATGAACAAAGATCAGATTATGCAATAAAGGCAGCTCTATTCGTTTTATTTTGTACTCAAGGCAAATAATTTAAATGAAGACAACAAATTTGGTTGGTCTATCACCCATGTCTTATCGATGGGTTCTAGTCAAACATGCGAACATCAACTGCAGAAAACGCATGCCGCACCAATCATTCCGTACATAATGACGCAGCTTTCTATAGCATGCCCGCGAAGAACTATATAATACGTTCCTCGATTTGCGCTAGTAATCAACAAGGCTTCTAAAAGAAGGAATGAAATACATGGCCTCACACTGCAATTCAGCCGGGAAGCGTAAATTTGTTGCCGAATCAACTCGTATGCTAGGTGAAAGCAGTGCGCTGGCGTGACTACGCGCTTCAGGTTGAGAGTAATTTGAAATGATGTGTATACTTACATTTTGAGCGAATCAGTACTACTTCGTTCGCTTTTATTTGAAGCAGTAGAATGCAAATTGTTACATTTTGTTTAGTGTAAACTATAATCACTTCTACTAACCGATGTATTTTTATTAAAAAAGGCCCAGAAAAGTTTAGCTTAATTATTGGCTACGATTGTGCTTTCGTGCTGCATGCTAATAACTGGTTCAATATTGCCAGGTGGCGCTCAGGCTGAAAGACGTTGGCGCTGGTGGCGCTTGGATTGAAGGACGAGTGTGCCATTGTATGTGTGCCATTGTATGAGGATAAGAACAAGAGCAACAAGTTCGCCGGCTCCATTCCTGAAGGACGTGCTGCCAAGCTGTTGGACCTATTTCTTTGTCCTCAACACAGTGACTATATGGATCGCCTGCATAAAATACGAATAAAACACTACGTGGCAATTTGTAAATGACCAGTTTTATTGAGTCCTCTGGCGCAAACTTTACCATCACGATTGGCCGCTCTTTGAACGCAAGAAACTGCGAGGTTCTTCCATGATTCCTGCTTGGTCAAACAGTTTCGTAATGGAAACCGCCAAATCAATCCAGCTCATATATTTCTGCGCGGAAGTCAAGGGACAACTATAGAACAACGTATAAGGCTTTGCCATCAAGAAAACAGTTGCGTGTGTTGGAAAGTTGCTGCACTCTTCCATAAGCGACCTGTCTCTGGCAACACAGAGGAGTACATTGTTAGCGTTAGCGCCAGTGAAGCAGTTACACTCACTGGCCCACTCACAAGTGTGAGCATACGACAGTAGTGCATCTGCATGCATTTGTACTGGTTCACTAAGCAGGAAACTTGTCGAAATGAAGCAACGTGTAGTGCGTGTGACCGTACACACTAGCACGCAGAAAACTTAGTGCTCGTCATTGCGGGCTCGCGGGCGACATAAAGCCGGGCGGGCCTAGATGAACTATCAGCCACATAACGACTGCAAATATTACCATAATCACGGTCAAGTAGGCAATAGGTCCACAGAAGATGCTATTCAAAATTGCGGCCTTGCAGCTACAGCATGGAAACAAACCATTCGAGGTAAGAGATACCTCGTTTCCCTCCAACGTCACGGCGTTGGTAACAATGTTGTCATCAGCGCAGCTGTTACTCTCCTCGCGACGTCGCTGCCGCCTCCAATACGCGGACAACGTTTTGCTCATCTCATCTTTTCCGGCGTTGGGCAGCTCGGCAAGGGATATAATGGACTCAGGCGACGCTGATGACGGATATGTCATTGGTGGCGGAGATGCCACTGGCGACGCAGATGAGAACGATACTGGTGAAGGAGACGACGCCAGCGACGGAGATGACGGGGATGACCCTGGCGACGGAGGCGACGGGGATGACCCTGGCGATGGAGGCGACGGGGATGACCCTGGCGATGGAGGCGACGGGGATGACCCTGGCGATGGAGGCGACGGGGGTGACCCTGGCGATGGAGGCGACGAAGATGACGCTGGCGACGGAGGCAACGGAGGTGACGCTGGCGACGGAGGAAACGGAGATGATGCTGGCGACGGAGGCAACGGAGATGACGGCGATGACGCTGGCCAAGGAGGCGATGAAGATGACGCTGGCCAAGGCGACGACGGAGATGACGGAGATGACGCTGGCGAAGGAGGCGACGGAGATGACGCCGGCGACGGAGATGATACTAGAAGCATTGGTTCTACATCAACATAGGAATCATCGAAAGAGACTACCGATGAATGCCGTGTTGGAAGTGTCCATGAAACATCAGCAATGGACTCCTCGGAGGACACTCGCGACGGCTGCGGCGTTGCAGCCGGCGGCGGTGCGTCCAGAAAGGACCCCTGGAAAGAGGCTGGTGACGATTGCGGAGCTGGAGGTAAGTCATCTTCCGACGCACTCGAAGTATAGTATCCAGTGTCTTCAGTGCGCAGACCGTGTGCGACGTCTGAATGATGCCAATAAGCATTGTCACTGGCAAAGTGCCGGGTACTGTTCTTGCAACTAGATGACCTCGAGGCATATCCCTCATAACCACCATTCTTCATCTTGCTCATAGCGGAAATAACAGCCAATTAACCCTCACGATCCTCTGTTGGGAGGCTTGAAAGAGCGACTAGTCTTCCACGCATCCGCACAGTTCTGCCTGCATATGATGTCAAAAAGCACACAGCGCACAAAGCCCACAGAAGTGGCACTACCTGGTTTCGCGAAGCACACACGGATTTGACGAAGACGTACTCGTGACTCTTCCGCGGGACACCTCGATAAGTAATTGTGAAGCTACGATATCTTTTTGATCGCTAAAGGCGACTAAAATAAGCAGCCGAAGTCGAGCTTTTAAATCCCGGATAAAGGCAACTATCCTTCCTATCATTTTGGTGAGCCATTTTGGCGAGAAACTTGGCCAAGTCATCAGTTCCTCGCCCCACGTTCCTTTAGTCGCCAATAGTGCGTGCTGAGTTCCACGACGTCATTGTACCGAATATGCACTCAGCTGTTACGTTCCAACGATCGAATAAGTTGATTAACCCGGTAGCCGATGCGTTCAACTGATTACGCTCCTTCGTAACACATGTGAATTTATCTAATGCCCGCCGCGGTAGCTCAGTGGTTATGGCGCTCGGCTGCTGACCCGAAAGATGCGGGATCGGTCCCGGCCACGGTGGCCGAATTTCGATGAAGGCGAAATTCTACAGGCTCGTGTGCTGTGCGATGTCAGCGCCCGTTAAAGAACCCCAGGTGGTTGAAATTTCCGGAGCCCTTCACTACGGCGTCCCTCATAGCCTGAGTCGCCTTCGGACCAAACAGAATTAATCTAGTTCAGTAGCGCACCAGTAAGCGATGGTGCGGAAGAGGCCAATCAGTTTTATTGCAGGCTTTTAACGCTGGCGCCTAGCTGCAGTTAGCGGCTGTGCGTGTGTAGACCTAATGACGCATGCTTTCGCATATGCAAGAGTATTTGTCAGCGCTTGTTCGTCTTCATGTCTCCGTGCTCTGTGCTCGTGCTGCTACCCGCTGCTAAAAGCGATACTCTCGCGTGTGATGGCCGCTCCCTCGCACTTGACAACCGGCGAATTAAAGAGATAAATGTCGCCGAAGAGTAGCTATGTTTCACGCATGTTTAGTTTTCCTCCCGTGGCACATTCTTCAGGACAACAGGTTCCCTGCGCTGGTATGGTGGCGCCAGCAGCGACAATATCGCCAGCGCCGCCTCGTGGCTCTCGCCGCGTTAACTGGACGCCCAGTCATGGCCCAGTGCGTCCGTGTCAGCCGAACTAACAGCGTTGCATGCTTTTCTGCGGATTTCAACACATTGAAAGCCTTGATGCCACCGCTACGTCACCGCTGCTACATTTAGTTTCAATTGCTTTCAGGTTGGGCTGATCATCGATTTCGAGCGACCATGATTGTGTTGCAGTCTCGGCGACACTACAACATCCGGCAGCGCAGTTCAACTTATTGAGATTAAGTTTTTTTGCAGTTTCAGAAACAAGTGTCGGATTGAACAAGATAATGAGATCAGCTATGTACCTTACATGTACTGTGTGAATAGTAGGTTAAAACTGCAAAAAACGCAAACTTACCAAACACAGATGATAATGCTCTACATCCTGAGGAGTAACACTGCTTTACTTTATGTGCATTTCCCACAAAGAACCGTAGCTCCAAGCATGCAAAAAGACTTTGCGTTTCTTGCTGAGTATGTTCCAAAGTTAGAGGACTTTTATTTTAGGTATTGCACTAAGAGTGTAATTTGGTATTGCGCATAAATATCCGTTCCAAACAAAATTAAAACATAAAACGTGACCCTTGGGTAAATAGAGAAATAATTTAGTTGAAGCGAAGACTAAAACTAAAGAGGAGAAAAAAGTAATAAATCAGGCTCAGATCTTATCCTTGTCTGGAATCCTTAGGGAAAATTTAAAGAACGCTTAAGAAAATTACTACAGTAAGACACTCAAAAACTTAATGAAGCAATCACCGCAGCGGTTTTAGCACTTGCTCCGCCGAAAGAAATATTTGATTGCATTATATGGACAATCGATTTGATATTAGTGATCCGGCGCAATCGTAGCCAAATTTTCCCACTCCGTGTTTGGCCAACCATATCAGTAATCTTTAATGAACTGAATTTTGAAGCCTCTTCGGGTATTGTAGAGGTTACTCTGTGTGAAGAGCGGGATTCTTTCTCTTTTACAAAATTTAGATGTCAATAAGTCATTTGGTCCATAATGCGTTCCCAACAAATTTTGAAAGCGCTATGCAGAATGGATTGCCAAGTATCTTTTCATTATCTTTAATGCGTCTCTAGAACAACAAAATTTGTCGTCCGACTGGTTACGTGTACGAGTGGTCAATATACATAAACCTGGAAGCACATAAAATTTTGAAAACTATAGGCCGATTTCAATACCATTAACGTGCCGTAATATCGGGGGGCTTATCTTATCAAAAGAACATGTTTGCTACTATGAGAATACTGATACTTTCACTACAAATTAAAATGGCCGCAGACAAAGCCTGTCAACGGTAACACAGCTCAAGGAAACCGTTTATGATTTTACACAAGCTAATGGCAAAAGTAAGCCAGATGGACGATTTACGATTCGACTTGTCGAAAGCACTTGACTGGGATGCACGTTCTGAGATTTTCATGAAACTTACTTATCTTGGTGTTAAGAAGAAAGCTGTCATGTAGATTCAGTCATACCTGGCGGACCGAATGCAGTTCATTAAAGTGCGTGGCGCAAAATCTGAGATGTTTCCAGTGACGTTGTTGACAATGACGCATTCCCGGGCTTGAGCAGTGCGTAAGCACGCAATATGTGCTCATAAGTACACAATGGTGAGAGCAGCAAAATGAATTAATGAAAGCATGCCTTCATTTTTTCCGTACTCCTTGTAATAAAACTGCATTCCGAATTTCTAAAAAAAAAAACAGCTACCTTTTTTTACTTTCTCCCAGTTCAGTGTTCTGGTTCCCACATAGGTGCAAAATAAAACTGAACGTTAATTTTTGTTATCAGCTTAGCGGTCATCAGTATTTTACGAGCAGCCGCCAAGCCCATATTAAAATAAAGCAAACAAGAATTATCTCTAATAGCCATCACAGCAGGAGGATACCGCATTAAGTGATTAAAAATCCTCTTTTTCATGCTTAGCCAGCGCTAGGGAGATCGCCAGTCACGGATGGCAAGCGTGAACGCTTAGCGTAAAAGCGTACCACGCTGAAAAGATCGTGCAAAAAATTGCCTTCCCCCCCGCTTTGCAAGCGTTAAGGATACCACGAGACATGCAAGCGCGATTTTTCAGCGTGAAAGCACACTATGCTTAGAAAAAGCATGCAAAAAATCATCGACACTAACGCTCGCTAAACGCGAAAAAATGGAGTATAGTTAAGGCTGCCATAAAAAACCAATGGAGACGTTTTTGACGATCACAAAAGCATTACAGGCAATAAGCTACAAGCCTACCGAGGGGAGATCTGCAGATATTTTCGTTGTTACCGTGGAATTTTATGATTTGTGAAAAAATTTGCTTTATAAACAATTTCCCGTTGAAAAATGCGCTTGCCCAAGATACCTTAGTACGGCTGTATATTCTTGTCCCAGACTAACGTCACTTCATGGCCCAAGCACAGCATGATTTACCGCATGCGCTGCGCTGCTCGCGCTGCTCCAGAGCAGGGGAGAGCGAGGCCACACGACACGTCCGCCACGAAGTGACGTGAACTGGTGTGCGTTTCGGAGCGTGCGGCAGACTCTCGTGAGACAATGTCGATTTTTTTTTACCCACAACGCGGACGTCATCGCGTTTTCGGAACTCTAGAAAGTGATATGGCTATTAATAAAGGCAAACCACGAATCTCCAATTGCAACTTGGTGCCTAAGGGTAATAGTTACAAAGATAACTATTGCAGCTTACTATGTTAAAACGATTCATCTCTTTTCGGACGTCTGTCAACGCTGCTATTACACTGGTACCAAATGCATCTCTATACCTTAAAAAATATATTTTTAAAATCTCTACTTCACCCCAGCTCAAACACAGTGTAGAACCAGTGTTACCGCGCTCAGTCTTTATGAGTCAATCCATGTTTACCACCTGTTTACTCTGGAAGACTCGCTCTATAGCTGTAAACAGCGCCTTCAGTGGTTTCATCTACCGGTTAAACTCCATGCCTTTCCTCCTCCTCCTCCTCGTCCTCCTTGCTTTGTAGCGTCATCTCATAATCAGCCTTATCGGAACCTCATCGGGTCCAGTTGTCGAATTTAATTTTTGTTGAATTAAAATTTAGTTGCTGAATTAAATTTTTCGCTAATTACAGCAGCGATGTAGTGCAAAGCCGCATTCCCCTTTAGACTGGCAGCTTGCCTGGCCGTGAACACCACCTGGATCGACATGCAGCGTACTGTGGCACTCATTCGAACGCACTTGTGGCAGACAATTGGGCTAGTTGGCGGTTCTAAGGACGACTTTAGCAGCACAGTGAAACAAGGACTGGTGACGAGTAGACACTGTGAATGCTCCACCGCTTGTATACCGCCTTCTCGATCTTTGTCCTCGTCTCGTCCCACTGGTACCATGTCGCATCGTGTTCATTCCAACGTACTTTGGAAAATTTTCAGGAAACAAATTGTTGGCTCGTTGCGTTAATATTAAGGCGGAAGCCTTTAATGCCTCATCGTTGTAAGCAGGAGCTGTCGACAAAAATGTCACGCTTTTCAATTGGTCGAAACGTTCGTGACGTCACAGTGCGCGAATTTCAAACGGGGCCAATTGTACTTTGGCTACTAACCAAGCAACCAATTAAAGGGATCGTATAGTGATGCTCCAAGAAAGTTTGACTGAGTTTAGTTAATTGCCTACTCAACCAATTAGTCGAATTAACCTTTCTACTCAGACCAGATAAATAAAACCGAGTAAGAAATTGGCCGAGCTTGGGAATCGAACCCCGGTCTCCGGAGTGCGAGTCGAGCACGCTACCACTCCGCCATGCCAGTTTTTTTTTTCTTTATTTTCGAGATTGACATGAAAACAATAAGACCACTTCAGCTACACTTGAGCTGATACGGGTGGAGTTAAAATTTCTTAAGTTTCACTAGATCATCTAGTAGTGTTACCCACTGGGGTGGGTCACGCTGCGCCTGGTAACATTCCCGCAGATAAACAGCCCTTTCAACAAAGTTCTCACGTGTACTACGAGTGTTTATATCAGCATGCCTTACTTGCATTCGCGTTTTCCACAAGCTGTGGAGGCCAAGAAGCATTAATAAGTCATAGGGTACCTCTTTGCGATCAACTGGTAGAAATCTGATACCATAAGGGTGCAGTGGTAGTTCTTTCTTGATGGTTCTCTGCAGGACATCCCAGAAAAGTATGGCGTCCCAGCAGTCTAGGAAAACATGTTCAATTGTCTCGGGCTGCTTACATAACAGGCAATTTGTTGTCCATGGGACAAAGATTCCTTTTTCATGGAGCCAGGTTTTAACGGGTAGTGTATTAGAGTGCAATTTGAAAAAGAATGTTTTCACTGTCGGCCGGACCGGCATCATTTTCACCCGTTTTAAAATATCCTGCCCTGTGCCTCCACGGTAAGGCGCACGATACAAAGGTGGCGGCAGCATAATATCAACCAGATCCTTATGCAGCTTCTTTTTGGCAACGTTATACAGGTATTCTAGTGAAAAACGCACTTTCAACAACCTGAAGGAAAGGAAAACCTCACGCAAATATCCGTTTACAGCACCACACATGTTTTCACACGATGGCACTATGATTCCGGGGAGCAGCCTTTGCAACCGCATTTGCATAACAGTTCTCAAAAATATGTCATTTTCATCACGAAGGAAAATAAAGCGCGACACCACTTGACGCAAAAACAACAAATGAACCAGTCCAACACCCCCGCTTTTGACTGAAATAAACAAGTTTGTTCGCCTGGTTTTCTCCCAGGTCGACGCCCAAAGAAAAACTGCAAACACTCGATGGATTTTTTTAATATTGCTGCGCGACGCACAGAGCACATTCATCACGTACCATATCTTAGAAATCAAGAAAACATTGCACACAAAGGCACGTGAAAAGATTGACAGCTGCCTTCCTTGCCACGCGTCCGCTTTCTCTCTTGCCTTTAACGTCTCCTCGTTCCAGTGTGTGCTGGGATCGCAATAACTTTTTAGGGGCACCCCAAGGTACCGCGTCGGTAAGTCAGTCCATTTCAGTCGAGAAAAAAATCTGGTGAAATATCCCATTCCCCATGCCAATATCCTGAGCTTTTTCCCCAGTTTATCTGACATCCAGTTTGGCCGCAGAACTTTTCGACCACATTCGTAGCTTCACGAATGCTGTCTCTGTTTGTGCAAAATACCGCTATGTCGTCCGCGTATGCAAGGATTTTCACTTCGGCTGCCTGAAGCTTGAATCCAGAAATGCAGTCACTGTTAAGAATTGCCAAGCACAACGGCTCGAGAATACTGCAAAAAGCAGGGGAGAGAGCGGGCATCCTTGTCTCACCGACGAGCGTACTATGAGGCTGTTGGTAAGTTCGCCGTTAACTATAATTCTCGTCGTACAATTTGCGTAAGCCATTTTTACCCCTTCTACTATTACGTTACCCAGGTTGGTATGCTCTAGAATGGAGAAAAGAATGTCATGAGAAACACGATCGAAAGCTTTTGCTAAATCTAGCTGCATCATAGCTACTTGACTGCCAAGCGCGTCAACGCATTCTAATATGCTTCGTGCAACATGTATATTTGTGGCAATGCTGCGACCTTTGATGCCACAGGTTTGATGCGGCCCAACTAACTTGGTGATTACACTTTGCAATCTGCTGGCTAAAATCTTCATGAACACCTTGTAATCCACATTTGTGAGGCTGGTTGGTCTATAGGACCCCACCAACATACGTTTCTCCGTGTCATCAGTCTTGGGAATTAAAACAATGGGGGAGGTAGTAAAAGACAATAGAACTTGATTATTTTCATAAGCTTCTGTTAATACTTTGAGCATCAGTTCAGCGACGTAGTGTTTGAATGTTTTGAAGAATATAGCACTCAACCCATCTGGCCCAGGGGCTTTCCCAGATGGTAGGTCGTCTATTGCTTTTTCTATCTCCTGCAAGGTAATTGGCAGCTCTAGGCGCTGCTTGATTTCATCGTCAAGTATTGGCATCAATTGTAAGAAGTTTACATGAAAACCTTCTACGGTCTGGCGCTGGTTGCTGAAAAGTTCTGTGAAATGGTCCACAAAGGCGTTCTGAATATCTCCAGGATCGCTGGTAATTGCTTCTCCGTATCTTATCTTTCTGATTTCTTTCTGGCAGCGTGTTTTCTCTCTCTATAACACATGGTATTTAAGCGTGTAGCCACACTGAATGTCAGAGGGCTTGGAGCAAGAAGGCGGCAGTACCAGCTTCACCGCCTCCTTTTAGACAATGATCTAGACCTGATAGCAGTCCAAGAGTCTAAGATAGAGTCAGAGGAACATGCCGGCCGCATGGTGGTTCCTTTTCAGGCAAATTTTCATGTGTGCGTTTGCCATTCTGTAGGTGCATCTGGTGGATGCCTCTTATTTATACGCAACACTTTGGGTATAGGCGTGGAGTCGGTTTTTTCTTGTAAAAGTGGCCGTCTTTTGGTTGTTGATTTCACCTTTTCGAAATTATGTTGGCGTGTTATTTGTGTATATGCTCCGAATGTGGAAAGAGAGCGTCAGTATTTTTTTGAATCCTTGGAGTCATGGTTCAAGTGCGACAAAATTTTGGTTGTTCTTGGGGACTTCAATTGCGTGTGCATGGCTGTTGACAGAGCTAAGTGCAGAAAATTTAGAGATAAGAGTGCTGAAATGCTTACCGCATTTGTTAGTGACTACAGCTTAGAGGATATTGGCAGTGTGTTCTCCACTGGGAGCTGTCCGGAATACACGCACTTTCAGCGCGATAGTCATGCGCGATTGGACAGAGTATATGTGTCAGTTGATCTTGTTCCCTTATGCTCTAGTTATCATGTACAACCAGTGACTTTCAGTGATCATTGTCTTGTGAGTGCCACTTTTGGAAAAAAGAGCAGGAAAGCACGCTTTAACTGGCACTTGTGGAAACTGAATGCCAAACTTTTGGAGGATGAAGAGTTCGTGATGAAAATTAAGGCTGATTTTGAGAACATTCTTATTGCCCAGCCAGTTTCTTTTGCAATGGCATAGGAAAGATTCAAAGAGCAGGTGAAGATTAAAGCAATAGAAAGGAGCAGTGTGATTAGGTATAAAGAGAAAGAAAAAGAAAGAACCCTGCACGCTGAACTGGAATGCTTGCTGAACATGGAAAGCACAGCTCCTGGAATGTTCACAAAAGAAATCAGAGATGTGAAATGCGAACTGGAACGCAATGACACAGAAAAATATAAAGCTGCTGTCGTACGTGCGAGGTCCGAAAAAATGTGGGCAGGCGAAACGCCTACAAAGCGAGCGCTCGCGGACGAAAAAACGGTACGCTTGCCTCCGCCATGCCAGCTCGATGGTTTGGAATGAACAAAGGTGCGTCAAGTGAATACGGTGTCTTCGTTCACTCCCATCTTCCTCCCTTCCCGTTACGGCGAGGTTTAGGTGTCCACTGAGATATGAGAGACAGATACATTTCCTTTCCTCAAAAACCAATTTACCAACGAGCAAGGCGTATTTGTCTGCGTTTCAGATTGGTCCAAATTGTCGTGACGTCACCGCGCGCGAATTTTGACGGGTGTCCACCGAAATATGTGAGACAGTTACTGCGCAACTTCCTTTCCTCAAATACAATTTTCGACTAGTGTCTACTGAGATATGTGAGACAGTTAAAGCGTAATTTCGTTTCCTCAAATCCAATTTTCATTTTCTTCATTACTGCCCCTCTTCTTTCACTCACACTTCCTCCCTTCCTGTACGGTGCGGCTCAGGTGTCCACCGAGATGACAGAGAATTACAGTCCCATTTCCTTTCCTCAAAAAGCGTTGCGTTCAAAGCGCAACGCATCGCGCCGAACGGGTGGCGGCGTTCCTTGGACTCCGTGGCAGCGCTACAACACGCTGTCGCGTTCCACTCCTAAAGGCGAAGCTTAAGCGTCATTAATTGGCAGTTAATTAATGCAGCAACAAAATGTGCAGTGAACAATCGCGTAGCAGAATGCAGCTCTCAGGCTTTCGCCTTTCACCACTTTAGTCGCTAAAGTTCCTCGTAATTTTTCTCCTTATTTGAGCACGAACAGTACAGCCAATGACAGCAAAAAATACAATGCTTGCTGAAATCATGTACAAAGGCACACTGTTTCCTTTGAGGCGACCAAATGTCAGGCACTGCGACCTTATTTACGAAACGTGCAACCTCTATAGTTTCATGGGCATGCATGCGACGTTCTCCATTCTCGGACGACCTAGCGAGAATAACAAACGAGATATGAGGCTGAACTATGAACTCAAGCCACGACTAAAAGATTAGTTTAGTTTAGTTTAGTTTAGTTTAGGTTAGGTTAGTTTAGGTTAGGTTAGGTTAGTTTAGGATAGGTTAGTTTAGTTCAGGTTAGTTTAGTTTAGATTAGGGTAGTTTAGGTTAGTTTAGGTTAGGTTAGGTTAGTTTAGTTTGGTTTAGTTTAGGTTAGTTTAGTTTAGTTTGTGGGGTTTAACGTCCCAAAGCGACTCGGGCTATGAGAGACGCCGTAGTGGAGGGCTCCGGAAATTTCGACCACCTAGGGTTCATTAACGTGCACTGACATCGCACAGTACATGGGCCTCTAGAATTTCGATGGAGGCGAAATTCGACCACCACGGCCGGGATTAAACCCACGTCTTTCGGGACAGCAGCCGAGCACTATAACCACCGAGCCACCGCGGCATCCCACGACGAAAAGGAAAACGTATTTCAAGCCGAAATATAGATGCATGGCAAAGCCACAAACAAAGACATCTTGAAGGACGGCGGCAGGAGACGGCGAAAATGCAACAGGAATGAGGTACGCAAGCTATGGGCAGTTCTTTACCTGTAACCTGGAACTGCCTTCAGGTATATAACCCCTGAAGATGACAGCTGCAAAGCCCGGCACGCAAACTGTCTGTTCCACCGCGGACAGTTCCCAGTTCATGTACGAGCAAATGATCAAGGTTATGAAAGGAGAGAACAGCCCTACGCATTACAGGGCATAGGTGGCGCCGTGCCATCGACGTGAGGCAGAAAGCATATTGAGCAGACAGGAAGAAGAGCGGAAGAGAAGACGTGGTATCAATGAATGGGTTGTCGGCGGGACACCTACCCCTCCCTGCTCAGCGGACAATGCCTCAGCATCTCTCAGCTTCACAACAACGCCATCTTATAGCTAAAAGCGAGGATGAGCATCCGCTACACTACAACGGCCGCCATTTCGTTACAGCTACATTTACCAAGCTGAGCGAAAATACAGTTATCTGTACTACATGACCTGCTGCATCTTGATTGCCACGTGCCATCGTTTTCAGTTTTACGCACGTTTGCTTTTCAGTCCGTTTACACTTCATCTTTACGCTCGCCCTTATGTCAAAAACTTCCATTCACAGGTCTCTCTCACGTATCGTTCTTCTCTTGTGACGTCTTCCGCTCTATTGAGCCGCCGCGGTGGCTCAGTGGTTATGGCACTCGGCTGCTGACCCGAAATACGCGGGTTCTCTCCGAGCCGCGGCCCTAGAATTTCGATGGAGGCGAAATTCTAGAGGCCCGTGTACTGTGAGATGTCAGTGCACGTTAAAGAGCCCCCAGATGGTCAAAATTTCCGGAGCCCTTCACTACGGCGTACCCCATAGCCCGAGTCGCTTTGGGGCGTTAAACGCCAATTAACCAAACCAATCTTCCGTTCAAGGCCGATACCAAAACTCCGCTTTGGCAGCAACTTTCAATTCCAGTGTTTATGCTGTTTCAGTTGTGCTACCAAGATCTGTAAATGCTGTTTCCTAGGTTCAAAGGAGGCTATGAGGCCTAGTGCAAAGACCTTCAACCATTCAGCAACTCTTGAAATGACGTCCTCCTCTAACTTAACAATACATGCCTGCGCAGCAGCTCTTTCCGCACCTTTGCCTGGATCCACATTCGTTTCCGCTTCTTGGCCCCCTTATGACGTTGCGCACCCGTCGTCGCCCCATATGGATAGAGCGGAGACATGGCATCGCGCACAACGCTATCGTCGCAGCACACTCCAGCACTTGGCAAACCCTGAGCAACTATATCGCCGTCCACATAGCGCATTCCGGAGAGTGGAGGCAGTGCTCCTTCGCCGACCCCAGACCGGCCAGCTTCTATCACCAGCGAAGTTGCACCTCATAAACCCGCGCTCATACCCGACTCCTCAGTGTCCGACGTGCCCTGCCAGAGGCACGGCCGAACATCTCCTGTGGAGCTGCCCTACCTTTGATGCAGTACGTTAGAGAGCACTCAAGTCCCTGGGCGGGCTTCGACCTGGAACCCTGCAGGAATGGGTCGATCCGCCATCGCACATCGGGCCGTCAGACGCACTCCGGCTCTGGCGAACTTTTCTTTCCTACTTCAAGGAAGATGAAGGGCCAGGCCATCACTTCGCGGAGCCGACCTCGGGACGACACTACCTCGAGGAAGAAGCGGACACCGGTCCCCCACCCGCACTCCGACCTTCACCCCCAACCCCAATCCTCACCCCCACCCTTAACCACTCCCCCACTCCAACCTCCATGAAGCACCTTAGTTCTGCCGCTAGGTATCGGCCTACTAAATGCAGAAATAAAGACGTTTAAAAAAAACAATACATGCCCGATGAATTTGTTGCAAGAGAATGGAAAAGCGGAAAATGCGCGTGTAGCGCACGAAATACGAGTATTGTGTGTGATTAAACGGCTTATTAAAGGGGTGCTCCTCTCAGAACTTACACGTCCTTCAAGCTTCGATGTCTGCATGTTCTGCTGTTTTATCAGCCAGTAAATATTCACAGCAGATTTTCGGTTTGCATACGAAGCCAACGTTACTAGATTACTTCTTCAGTTTGCAAACTCCGGCGCCGCGGATGTCACCTTTGCTTGTATCACCGAGCGGGGGCGCTCTCGTCGCTGTTTGACCGGCTTTCTCGGCAGATTAGCCGCGCTGACCACGTCAGCGAAGACTACAGCGAAGCGTTTTTGTGCCAGGCGTTCCTTTTTTGGGTTAAACTGCGCTGCAAGTTGATCGCTGCTCCTCTGTGTCCTCGCCAGATTTATACATGTATAAGTGCGTTTCGAGCGACGCTGCTCGTGCGACGTTGGCTCCGGCTGCAACTCAACACAGAAGTGCAACAGCGTCGGTGCACCCGAGCTATGCGTCCGTGAGTCGGTGCAGCCGAGCTGTCGACCTCTCTGCTCCCAGACCAAGGCAAGATAAGCGTTATACGTAATGCACGACCACAATTCACACTGACCATCGCCAAGGCTGCAAACATTTTCTGGAAAGGGCTGGAAGAGCTAGAGAAGTGCAGCCTTGCTCGGTTGGGTTGTGCTGAGCACGTATCGGCATTCACTTGTCAGATACTGAACTTCGTTATTGCTGCAAGAATGCACTTTTTTCTAGCACGTCTCTTGTCTTTTGTGAAAGCACGTCTCTTGTAACTGTTTGGCCCATTAAAAGTGGCTCCCATTAAGATGTATATGTTTTTTTTCCTATATGAATTGAATAAACTGCTTTCAATCTGACCTGTGCTATTACCGCAATTTTTCGAGTTTTATGACCTTAATAACGTCGAAGTTTCCGGGTGGTAGTCCTGTATCTCCCTTTTAAAAAGCCCGTATGCATCATTGACTGTCTTGCTTCAAACCGATAGTACTTTGATATTTTCGGCAGCATGCGACTCATTTACCGTGTCGCGGCTCGCCGTAAGCAGAGTCATTTAGTTTGTAGGAAAGCAAATGAAACAAAAAAGTTGGAGGCTTATCAAGGTTAAGCCCAGTGGATACGAAGCAGCCTTCGTTTTGCATTCTTATTATTAACGTCCTTAGCGTTTGGAGGCATCTTGACCGCATACACGCCCATCGCATAGACGCTGGCGCGGTTGCGGGCACAGACTGACGCGACGGCGGGCGCGCGCCGCTTCATCCCTGGCGTGACGTCACATATCACGTGATGCAGCGATGGTGGCGCCGCCGCCGCGTCGCGCGCAACGGCGCGAACCGAAGTATAGTGCCTAGAATATACTGGCTAGTGTGCGCAGCGAGCGCGTTTCGTACGGGAGGGCGAGGCCCCCGCCGCGATGCCTGCGCGGAGAGGCCGCAAGGGGCGCTGCCGGTCAGGAGGGTGCGCGAAAGCCGCCGAACTCCCGTCGTCTGCTGTCGCGCCGATACCGCAGCCTCGCGCGATTGCTCGTGTGAAATCAATGTCTGACAAGCATCAACTCTTGGATTGTGAAGCTGGAAGACGCTAAACGTGAGCAAAACCATCCTGAAATGTTAAAGGCTAAGCGGCAATGCAAATAGAGGACGTGTTTTGTTCCGTTGTGTCGAAGCGGTTATCGGTCTAACGAAGAAAAGGCGTCTTTGTTCACTGCACCGGCGGACCCAGCACGGCTTGCTGAATGGGCGAATAAGATCAAGAGGGCAGACAGAAGGCTGACACCGAAGGCTGTCGGATGCGAAAAACATTTCGAGAACGAATGCATCGAAAGATCTTTTAAGATTACGGTGAACGGCGTTGTGAATGAACTCGCCCGAATGAAGCCACGTCTGAAGCCCGATGCTGTCCCTACAGTAGTCGAAAATTATCCACCTCATCTTGTACCTAAAAAGACGGTGAAAAGGAAGGTGCGAAACATTTGCCACTAAGGACCGGCACCTAAACAACGGAAGCGAAATGTCGAGCTGGTGGATCCCGAGTTGTGCTCTGCAGTCGACGGTGATATCATACGCGGTTTGACTCTCATTGCGTCGCTCGTGGAGGTGCATCAGAGAAACTCCAGAAGCGTTCCGATTCCGAGCAGTCAGACATTGCTACAGGACCGGTGTGTGATAGCGAAGCGATACTGCAGTGACTTCTCGAAACTATTCATCGAAAGAATGGTGACTTTTGGAAAGCCTTTGAGTGAGCACGGTTCTGTAATTGCCACAATTTACTTCCGAGGAAGAGAAAAGGAAAAGCGCGTGCTTACAGCGCGTCATGAGGCAGAGGCATTAATCAAAGAAATGGCTCTGCGTGGCCTCTGTAATGGATGTGGCATGATTCCTGTTGCAGGCAAGCACACTTCATACAGAAGTATATGTACTTTGCAGAGAAATGCTTGCTGACCACCGATGGAAAAGGAGAGTCATGCTTGCAGTGCAAATATTTACGGAAGCTCTCGCAGGACAACATGTACAGAAGAAAAAAAGACGAAAGATGCTTGCAGTGACAAAAAAAAAGAATTCTTCTCGTGCTTTGAGAAAGACAAAGAAAAGCGTGGCCAATGCTCAGCAGCATGTGACTCAAATGAAGGAGCAAAACAATGCACTGAGCAAAGAAGCACTCGAGACAAAAATACAGCCACTCCTGAAGAAGCAGCAGTTAGCTGTCAGAGCTTTCCTGGCCGCAAGACGAGAGTCTCTGAGAGGCATGCCTTATGAAGATGCCTTAATTGTTCAATGTTTGCTAATTACGATGTGGAGCCCAAGGCTCTACGAGCACCTTCGGAAGCAGAGCATTATAATTTTGCCTGGGCGAAAATGCTTCCAAAATATCTGCAACGATTTAAGGGTGGCTTTGGTCTGAACACGAAGGTTTTTGAGGTTTAAAGCGAAAAGACCAAAAGAATGGACACGTTCAGCCGTAACAAGTTCTCTTTACTTGGAACTTTTAAAATTTATATAAATTATAGGCGGCAATGGATCCATAATAGCGTAGTGTTTTATCTGTTTCCGTACTAATATAATCAAAAGCTGTAAGTTTGATATCCTGCCGCTGTGGCAAATATAAAATGTGCTACTCTATCACACTCAAAGTTAATTTGTTGTGAAGCCTACACAGTGTCTATCTGTTGCTGGTTATCTGTGACAGTGTCTATCGGTTGCCACTACAATTGAATACGCGCTTTTTCATACTTTCTGTTGGTCAAAAAGCATTCCCCCCGCTCGCACTTCCCCTTTGATTAAACATGCTGTATTCATTCTATTAAGCCGCATTGTGTGTTTTGTGAAACGTGTTTTTTTTTAGTTTGAATTCCATCAAATGCTTACGCTCGCGTGTGCTTACATTTGGTTAGCTTTTTCAAACCCTCAGCGGCGCGACGCGTGCGAGAAACCGGCTCGCCCCGACGCGCGCGCTCACCCTACACCCTCTCGCACCACAGCGCCGCTATGCGGCCGCCGCGGCAGGCATCAACTCGGGAGCCACCGCGTCGCCCGCGCTCAGCACACTAGCCAGTATAGACCAGATTTTTTTACCCTCGCACGCAGGCTGCGGACGCGCGCCTACTCTCGACGCCAGTCGCCATCTGTCGGCGCGCGCGGCCCGAGGGACTGCGGGTCGCGCCGGCGCCGCGCATAGAACGCATGTTTACGTGTTCGCTTCTGCCGTTTTGTGCTCCATCAGCTAAAGTATGAGGGTGTGTGCTGTGCGTCACTACTCACATTTGCCCTCTTCCAGACAGTGCTGCGGTTATCTTGTGCGCAGTTACTCGTTAACGTGACATCCGAGGGTAGTCGACCAGGTAGTGTACGGACTGGAAACCGGCACTTCGAAGCAGATTTCTGCGCTGTCGTGTCGTTTGTTGTCGCCTTTTACGTGCGATATCATCTATGATAATATTATGCATTAGAATGTAGATCTATTGACTTGACTCAGTGGAGTAGTAACTGGATAGGCGAGCTGCAGACTGAAGGTTGTCCCGACGGAGCGCGTGTTTTCGATCACCAGTACGTGTTCAGCATCCTTGCGCTGAGCTTGCTCTTGTTCCCATTCAGAACATTTCATGCACAGGATTGTAAGCACGACCGCTACCGATTTCAGCTGCTTTTTCCGCACACATGTCAGAGGTATCTGGGGGGTAAAGGTTTATCTATAGTATCTTTCTGCTGTTGGTATCTACCTTAGCTTGGTTTGGTTTATTAAGGTTTTACGTTCCAAAGCGACTCAGGCTATGAGGGACGCCGTAGTGAAGGGCTCCGGAAATTTCGACCACCTGGGGTTCTTTAACGTGCACTGACATCGCACAGTACACGGGCCTCTAGAATTTCGCCTCCTTCGAAATTCGGCCGCCGCGGCCGGGATCGAACCCGCGTCTTTTGGGCCAGAGCAGAGAGCCGTAACCACTGAGCCACCGCAGCGGTGCGGTATCTACATTATTCATAGGAAAATATGCGCGATTTCATTACATTTTCCACACTTAGCCAAACGCCTACGCAACGCTCTCACACGCGGCGAGAGCTCCTGAATAACATAACGTGACTTCGGACCTCAGAATTAGTGAAAGCTGGATTAGCTGCTCATATCTATTCAAGCTTTTATAAATTAAGCGAAAGTACGTTTTTATGCACAAGGTTGCATAAACCATGACAAAATTTGTTTTCTGTTGGCGCTGCGACTCAGTTGAGCTCCTAGCGGTAATTTGTTGATAAACTGGCGCGGCGACAAGAAAGCCGTTTGTGGAAGGAGGGGGGGGGGGTGCTTTATGGCCGGCAGGAAGGAATAAGAGTGCATGGGAATTGGAACTGCATACTAGCCGCACACCTAATTCTTGATATTGAATAAAAAGTTTCTTTGCGGTGGAGCACCAAGACGGAATTCGATTAAGCACGAGCGCGTTCTAAGCGCCGGCACAATTAACCTGAATGTCAAACTAAATGTCATTAAAACGCGTCAATGTTATCGCTTTGATAACGTAAATACTTCCTGCAACACAGCCACGCAGCGGAAGTATGCTTGACAATGTTTTTTTAGCGCCCGAAGCGCGGCTATATGCAGGCGCGGCCGCGGAACTGCCGCAGCCCCGCAGTCCCCAAAGAAACGCCCGCACCGCGGCGCGCCAGTCGGTGCAAAATGGCCGCGCCCAGGAAAGGCTCAAAAATCTGGCCTATATTCTAGGCACTATAACCGAAGCATGGAGGCCTCCGCCGGGCGACGTCCGACGGCGCGATATGAGGCCCCATCTGCAGCCGGTGTGACGTCATCACGTGACGTCACATCATGTGATATCACTTCAAGGTCAATGGTGGCCACCGCCGGGCGTCGCGCGAAGGCCCGAAACCTACGTTAATATGCTTCGCATAAAAACTATACCCGACCAAGAACCAGATGTCTCATCGAAATAGCTAATGAGTCAGACATCCCGATCGTACCTCTGCCGCCCAGGACCGTTCGCGCAGCCACTGTAGTTGCACATTCAGAATAATATTTGTGCACTATCTTGGAATTACAGGCATAAAGTGGCGTTAAACACGGCGCGCTCGTCTCATAGCGAGAGTTCGCGTGACGAGAGACCGGCCGGAACGGGCCAACAGCGTCGAAAGCGCCACCTCACGAGAGGGAACCGATTGGGGCCACGTTTCGCCGATGAACTGCAGCGGAGTTTGCGAACTGCCCAGTAATCTAGAAACGTTGTACGAAGCGTCACACCGGACGCCGGGGAACAGCAAGATGGACGCATAATGGCAGAAAGCCCTTGTTACGCAATACGTTTCCACAGAGTACTGCAATCTGAACCAACAGTTCAGCACCAGCTAGGTCCAAGGAATAGATGTGATAAGAGCCTGCAATTAAGACAAATAAACTTATCCGAGCATCAGGTTGTGTGACACTAACTACTAAACGCTACTGTGGTGTACAAATAGTCAGGAAGGCAGTAACGAGTTCAGCGGCAAAGAGCATTCCTACTAAAAAGGCATGAGTAGATCACGGCGCTCTACTCATGTAAATTAGTTTGTTTGAAAGTAAAAATTTAATGCCTCGAAGAGGTGGGTGCGCACAAGTTACAACCTACAAGCTACAAGCGCATCAGAGCGCACAAGTTACAACTGCAAAAACCACATGACTCCGTAAGAAACGCCAGTTTATTAGTGGGGACTAAAAGGCGTGTCTGAAGCAGTGGTTAAAAGCTGTGCCTGAGCACCATGCAAAGATGAGCACATCTTAGTGGAGGTAAGCTTCATGAGGTTGACTGTGTGCCTGGTTGATCCGGTGGTTCAGCGGACAAAGGTTGCTCTTCTTCCACCAGGCCACGACATCAGTGGTCTGCCGCTGAAGTTTGTTCTCCAGCGCGTCGCACAGGTAGCAAAGGTCGTCCAGCCTACTCAGCACAAGGTCTTCTTTCCACTTAAAGAAGGCGTGGTACAAATCCGAGTCCCTGACGAGCGCGCCCAGGTAGTCGATGATATTCGTTACCGGTAGCATAGCAAAAGCATCCACAAAGGAGTGCTCTGGTAGGCCGGCCGGTATCTTGTGCCCAAAGTAAACAGGTACCAAGTCATACCTGAAGGCGTCATAAATGGCCTCCAAAGGGTGCTCGTAGCAGCCTGACGACTCGGCGACGAACAGGAAGTGGAAATCCCCTGCATACCGGCTGAGGCACTTCTGCAGCCAGCCACAGCCATAAGCGCCACAGCTGCGTACGGTCGAGCCCTGCAAGGCGTCCATGACTTCTTTGAGCACCTCCATACGTTCCTTGTGGACACAGTCGCTAGTGAAGAACAGTGCGGTACCATTTTTTGTTCGCTGCCTCTTCGCAAAGTCACGAGAAGGCGCCCTGTCACTCAGAGTCCAAAGGCCGGAGGAGATCACGACGTCTGCGTCCGTACGGCGCCCCATTGTCCAGTTGAATGCATCGGTGGTCATTTTGCCGAGGTCCTCAGAAGGCGCGCTCCCACGATGCGTCCAGAAAACCCAAACTTGTTTGGAGACTCGGAACGACGGTGGGATCGTATGGGAAAGGGCCGATGCATCGAACACGACGGCATCACTTCGGTTTAAGAAAGAACGGTCCATGGTGACGTAGCAGCCCGGGGGAAATGTTTCTACTGGAACTCCGGACATGGCGTGTCGTACAGGGAACGAACAGTAACGCAGTGAGGTTTCGCCGTTGGTTGGAAGGTACTTGCTTTCAACTACACGCCTCTGGCCGGGCTTTGTCCACAGCAGGATACGGGGGCGACGGTAGCTCAAAGTTCTGACGCCGCTGGGCGTGGTCAACACGCTGCCATGCTGAGGGTAGACCGTGCTGGTACCTCGATGTTGATGCGACTCGTCTTCCGACGGAGTGGGTGCTGGCGTGAGAGGCATGTGCTCGCCCCTGTTTTTTTCCTCATGGCTATGCGTCGAAAGTGCTCGTAGCAGTAGAACGGTTAGGACCACGCCCAGCGCGACCATGAGTATAATCACCAGCCTGGTGCGCATGTAGCCACAAAGGATGTCCAAAGGCCTGAGCGCCGCGTGAAGCCCCCCCCAGCGTATATCCCCATCTCTTCGAGGCGGCATTGTGCCGTAACCACGAAGGTAAACCACTTGGCGACAACTGTACCAGTTCCTACACAGCGAACTTCGTCGAAGGCTCTCCCACAATGCAGCAGCTTGTTCCCTGGGCCTTACCGGACGAAATTATTTTTTGAAGGAGCGCTTCAAAGCACACTCCGGTCAGCTGTCTACCAAGGCATGCATTGAGCCTTCCGCTCACGCGTCCCTGTTTTAACCGTGCCGATGCCAGCTCGGCAGGTGGCGCGGTTTGCGACTTTCACGCACAGCACCCGCTCGGAACGGTGTGCTTACTCACGCGAAAACCACGTGAACAACATCATTTGCAACCTAAGGCCATGTGTATTTGGTGTCACCGCCCCCCAAGATGAAGCGATGGAATGAAAACTAAACGGCGCTTCTCACAGCGATACCCGTCTGGAA
Organism: Amblyomma mixtum; assembly: GCF_055824585.1. Classification (NCBI taxonomy): domain Eukaryota; kingdom Metazoa; phylum Arthropoda; class Arachnida; order Ixodida; family Ixodidae; genus Amblyomma; species Amblyomma mixtum. Next base: position 219,842,650 of record NC_143014.1, read on the forward strand.
GTCAGCCTTAGCGCACAATTCTTTTTTCATTCAGGAAAAGATGAGTGCGCATTCGCTATTAAGCGGCAAATCCTTATTCAGAAAAACTACGCCGTCTCAAATAGGGGAAAACCTGGATGGTTATCGCGAGAAATACTAGTTAATACGTTTCAAGCAAGGCTCGTATTAAACTTATGGCGTACGCCAATCGGTGATCCGAAGCATGTTTTCTTGCTCCGCGAACCTAAAAGTGCGCTTCATTGGGCAATTTGGATTCAAATGCTGAGTTCTTGATGGCTGAGACGGATTTTGTGCTTCGCGGACTCAGGGCTCTGCTCCGGATTTCCGTTTGGAATACGCCATTAGCATTTATTTTAGCATGCACACAAACATGCACAGACAATTTTGACGAAACGGCCAATGACAGTTTAAATTCCAGTGCAGGCTCCTAAAGTTGTAGGTTCTTGTCAAATAAAAGGGGTAAAAAATAAATGCGAACAAGGGGCTGCCGCATTGAGCAGCCATATACGCGCCTTAAGGAGCGCGGAAGCTCAGCGGTGAACGGCCAGGAACAGAATAGTCAAAGCAAAACGGGCCACCGCTACTCTCAACCCTCGAAAACACGCTGTGTAGCATCGTCTAGGAGCCACCGCCCAGCGCTCCGTGGCACTGCGGCTCCAGAGTAAGCCACACGCACGAGTATTCGTGTCAAGCACATATTTTATTTATTTATTTATTTATTTATTTATTTATTTATTTATTTATTTATTTATTTATTTATATTCTAACTATAAGAGCCGTTGATGCGTTACAGATAGGAGTGGCAAGTTATCATACAAAATTAAATACAATAAAGAGGGTTATTAACATAGGTGATGAAGAAGCGCCGATTTCAATGCTTCTGGTTCTGATATGTAGACTATGCAGGCGGGCATGTGGTTCCAGTCTGAGCTGGTCTTAGGCAGGTAAGAATGAAAGTACTGGTTAGCTCTGCGACTTGAAGCACTAACTCTGACTCGACGATCAATACGGGAGGAGACGTAACTTGGAGCAGTGAAAGGTCTGTTTTAGCGATTCATTTGTGTAATATATTTCGTGGAAAGTGAGATGTTTAGAAAGATGACACCGCAGTGAAATATCTGGAAAGCCTATTCTTTTCATGAGTACGATGCTACAGACGAACGCGAGTAGATAGTCAAGATGAAACGGGCTGAACGATTCTGAACAGATTCTAAAGCATTAATCAGTGACTTGACGTTAGGGTCCCATACGGAAGACGTATATTCTATTTTAGATCGGACGACCGTATGGTACGGAAGTAGTATTAAATTAACCGGTGCAAGTGAAAAGTTACGCCGAAGGAAACCAAGCATGCGAATAGCATTGTCAGTTATTTGTTTGGTATGAGTTTTCCATGACAGGTTATTGCTGATATATACGCCAAGATACTTATATGCAGAAACAAAAGCTAAGGGGGAGCGATTTAGATTATATGGATGTGGGTTAACTTTGTTAGGCATTCGAGTTAGTTTCATTAGCAAAGTGTCGTCCAAACAGAAATGATTTGATTTATTGGTTTATTGGGGTTTAACGTCCCAAAGCGACTCAGGCTAGGAGGGACGCCGTAGTGAAGGGCTCCGGATATTTCGACCATCTGGGGTTCTTTCCCGTGCACTGACATCGCAGAGCACACGGGCCTCTAGAATTACGCCTCCATCGAAATTCGGCCGCCGCGGCCGGGATCGAACCCGCGTCTTTCGGGTGAGCAGCCGATCGCCTTAACTACTGAGCCACCGCGGCGGGGCCCGAGCAGAAATGTTATTAATGTCAGACTGAAGAACCAAGGTATCAGATGGGTTGGAAATTTCTCTGTATATTACACAGTCGTTAGCGAACAGCCTGATAGATGATAATATGAGATCAGGAAGATCATTAATATAGATTAGGAAAAGGAGAGGTCCTAGTACCGATCCTTGATGAACACCCGATGTTACCGGAGAAAGATTAGAATTATGGTTATTAACTGTCACATACTGAGTACAACTGGCCAAAAAACACTAAATCCATATTAATACGCCGCTGTTTATGTTTAGTTTGCTAAGTTTGAGAAGTAGAAGAGGATGAGACACGGTATCTAAGGCTTTAGCAAAGTAAATGAATATGCAATCAACAATCGAAGAACGACCCAAAGCTGCAAAAAGGTCATTAGTAAATGCGATAAGCTGCGTTTCACATGAATGATTTCTTCGAAAACCATGTTTATTGGCTGTAAAAAAGGAACTAGACTCAAGGTGACTCATGAGGGCAGAATTGACTGCATGTTCAAGTAATTTGCCTGAAATAGAAGTTAATGATATTTGTAATTTATAGCGCTGTGAACATCACCATACTTGTGTACTGGAACTAGAATAAGATAGAAGCCCCGACTGCACTGAATCGAGATGCTCAGTTTTGCCACATCACAGGCAGCGCATCTGATATATGGTGCTCGGATTTGGCCCTACCGCCGTACTCCCACCGCGTCGGCGCTCCGGCGATTCTCGGGTTCGTGGCATGCGTCACGGTTGTTGTCTGCTTCTTGGCGGTGCACTGGCCCCTGCCGAGTCATGTACGCGGGTACACGCAAGTGACAACCAAACGGACGCGGGTGGTGTGCAGACAGCCCGTTATCAAGAGAAGTTATTGGGCTGCTTTCATCATTAAAGATGCATTTTACGGAGCCGGCTGCAAGGTACGCAATATCAGTAACAAATGAAACGCGAAGAAGAGAGCCGAAACGCGAACACAAAAACACATGAGCTCCTGGATGAAAAATGAAAGCGAAGTTTACACTTCCAAACAGCAGACATCGCGCCTTCAAAGTGAAGTTAACCAGCGCAAGTACTCATTTCATTTTGCTGTTTAGTATTCAAATTTCTTGTTCGCGTTTCATTTGTTCCTGATAGTGCGTGGCCAAGTCTATCAAAGACAAAGAGTTATCTTAGAAACGAAACAGGTTTTAGTACGCTCAACGATATGCATGATTCCACTAGTGGTTTTCCAAGGTAGCAGACGATGCGCAAAGGCCGTATTCCGTCTGCTCTTCGCTCGTTGGTCGCCTCAGCATTTCGCTTCGCCGCGACGTCGACAGATGGCGCATTGATGAAGCTATTTGTAAAGCCCCTGAAAAAACTAAAGTAGCGACAAGACGCCCTCCCTCTTCTCTCCTCCTCCCCTGCGCGCCGGGCGAACGACTTTTGTTTTCGTTGTGATTTCATGTGACTGCGGTGGCGACCTCTAGCCCGCTCCGAAGGAACTAACGCCTCTTTTCAATTGGTTGCGGCCGGATTCCTGTACTTGCCGAGTTCTTCTCTATGTCTCCGCATTAACCGTGCGTTCCGCTGCATAAATACATCGGTGACTTAGGAGTAACATTTGCATGCTTCACTGAATCGTCTAAAGGCAAAAATGAGCACGCATAGATGAATTGTTTTGGTAGAGCCGCACGCGCACCGTGTCCCGGTGCGCCTGGTTTTATGCGGCGTGCCAAGTTTGACATCGAGAGTGGGGCGTGCATTGAACGTGACCGTGAATCATGCGGCCGTAGAATGAATTTTCGGTGATCTGTTTTGGTGAAGAGTATGCAAACAAAACGACCGTCCCCGCCGGAACGCTGGACGTGCTACAATGGATGCACAGGCTTGACATTCTAAAAGGCACCTGCAAGTGAAGGCATTCTTAATTACCGTGGTTCATCCGCTCTTCTAGTGGCTTTTAGTTTTGGTCTGCTGCAGTGAATCGCGGACCAGGTAAAACACTTGAGGGAGTGCTCGAAATACGGTATGAAGGCCACGTTACGCGTGCACTTATCTGTGCCTCCCCTAATGTTCCTTCGCTTGCATGAACTGTAACGATATAGACTCCCGCATTAAAATTTTCTTTTGGAATAGTTACTTAGTAAGGAGAAAACCTACCTCGCAAATATCCTTCGCCTGCCAGCAATGGGATAATAAAGTTCTACATAAATGTTTCATCGTTATCAGTCATTTAGTGGAAAGCAAAACCTACCTCGCTTTTAACACATCTGTCCAATAATCTTCCATATTCGTATAGTCGCTATTAGAGCACTGCACGGGCCTTAATTATTCACGCGTCCCGAGCCCGTCAACCTTTTTCGTTACCCGCCCCAGCCCGGCCTGATTTTTTCGATATAGGCCCGAACCTGGCCCGCGAGGTATAGACATCCCCGGCTCAGGCTCGAAAACAGCCCGAGTACTAAATGCACATCGGTAAAGCGAAAGCTTTTTGTTATACGGATATCATTTTAAAAAAAAAAAGCTGCTACAAAACTTTTCAAGACGGAGATAATGGAGGCCTCACTGTGGGCAACGTTAACAAAAAAAGAACGTTTTAGCATTAATAAAAGAAGTTATCACAGATTTGCTCTCATTCGTAGCCTCCTCCTAACTAGTTAGGCGTCAAGGGGAAGCGAGAACGCGGAAGTGATGTTACAAAGTATGTGACAGGAAACGCGCGACCCACTTACGATGGGCACTATCACGCATACCCACAGCTACTGGTCATATTTCGAGAGTAAACGCAAGCCAGCGCGCGCTAGCTGGTGTTTCCACCAGCGGTTCCTACGGTGCCTTGACGATCCATATCGGCGCGATAATTCTCTTTTTGTCTTTTTCTTTAATATATATACAGATATATATAATATACACGCACGCACGAGCGCACGCGCGCGACTGCAGAATGTAACGCGTGCGCTTCACCATGTCAGAGCGCAGTTTGATCTGCACTTATAGTACGCATGTATGTCTAACTGCGGCATGCGATCAAATTCAAGGAACGTCACTCTAGAGTTAGACGTGTGCCTCGCGTCACTTACACGTTTATGTGCATTCAATCACGATGCGCTCAACGCAAGCGCCCTTATGTCGAGCTTACTGCGGCCATACGCTCGATCGCGAACAAACCACTGCACAGCGTAGCTTGAAAAAAAAAAAGGAAAACTCAGCAGCTATTGAAAGCACGTCCCTTACGTCGCAAAGTCTGGTCGATGGCATTGCGTTCAAATTCGCCCGGCCAATTCTGTGTAACCAAACCTTCATCCGGCCCGCGTCGGTTTTCGATGGGATCGCGAAGAACCGCTTTCCGCCGTCGTGACGGTTCTTGCACCCGAAGGCGCAGCAGCCCGTCATGCCGCACAGATTCCGAGCAAAACAAAAGCCGCTGTTCACAGCAGGCAAAAGCGCAGTGTCCGCAACGACGCCTGCCGAACCTGCGGTGCGCGGTTGGAGCGGACAATATGGCGTCTGCGGCCGCGGAAAGCGCGGGTTTAAAGGACTTTTGCGCGCGAAACCACCGACCAATGGGAAGAGGCGACGGGCGCAGGAGAGGGAGAGGCGGCGTTCTGCAAAGGTTGTCGCTACTTTAAAAATTTCCAGGGGCTTTAGCTATTTGTGATATTCCTCGAGTCACTGGAATAATTTTCATGTGCTTTGGCATGCGCCGCGCCACCGCTTCCTCCGCGCTCGCCATCTTGGGACAAGTTGCTTTTCGTGTTGTTGCTGTGGGACGTTGTGCGCCGGTTGATGAGCTAATGAACTGCGTTCAGTCGCAAAAATCAGCCTGCCAGGCTGTTGTGTTCCACTGTGTACCGGCTTGGCAAAGATAAGTGCCCGATATTTTCGTTCGCCGCGGAATGAGAGACGGAGAAAAGTAAGGGAGGCGAAAGTGAAGCGTGGAGACAAAGTCGAATGACAGCGCGACGATCTGCGAGGTAAGACATAATACCTGTGTTGTTTTTATGCTTCATGAAAACTTTTTATTTGGCGAGTTGGTGCATATCAATCATGTAAAAAATTTTCGCGCAAACAGACACATACCACGAGAAAGACGGCACATACACACAAGCGCTGGTGTGTGTGTATGTGTGTGTGTCGTCTTTCTCGTGGTATGTGTCTGTTTGCGCTGAAACTTTTAACAATTTCTTTTATTAATGTCGCAGAAAATTATGAGCTTCCGCTGGGAATAACATTATACCAGGGCGTTTCGCTCGTCCGCTTGTAAGTACTAACTTTGTGGTGTTTGAATCATTTTTCTGGCCTGTTAATGAATCTCGCACTGTGCGCAGCAGATTTTGGTGTGCCTTCTTGAACGTTGGAGCAGCTCGAAGCATCGTTGCAAACGTAAATAAAGCACGCGCTGCATCGAGCTGGCATCGTCAGTAGCACGCTGTGTTTTTGAGGTGGAACAATTGAATTTCTAGGTATGCGAAGGCTTATAAGCGAAATATATGGACCATTGCGTCTGCTTTAGTCCTGTCACACGAGAAATTTTCACTTTGTAGTGAGCGATACTCGACTGGTTGCCAGCGGTGGGATCGAGACAACGGACGCTAGCGGACAGATGTGGTCAACGGGACGCTGAGCAGCAGAACGGCGAGTCGGGAGCAGTGCAACGGGCCCTGTGTGATGACTGGTTGCCTGCAGCGGAACGACTGCGCTGGATTCCTGGCTGCGAGGTTTGGTGAGTGCGGGACTTTCTTCTGCTGAGTTTTGCCAGGCTTTTGTTAGGGTCACAAACAGAGCTGGTAATTGGGGTTGTCGTTGCTGCCTGGTTAGTTGCGGCAAGACAATAGCGGACAGTAGAGAAAGCAGCACTCGGAGAAGCCATGGATTTGAAGACGCTGCGCAAACCGAAATTACTGGGGCTTGCGAGAGAGTTGGGTCTGGGTGTCTCAGACAAACTCAGAAAACCAGAACTGCTAAAGGCTATTCTTGCGTTGGAGGCTGAGGATGACGAACTTTCGGAATGGCTTGAGACCATAGGAAAGGGAGTTGGCAAAAAAAAAAAAGTAAGAGGAACTTGAGAGGGAAATGGCAAAAGAAGAGGAGGAACTTGAACGTAAAGAAAAACAAGAGAAGGAGGAACTTGAACGTAAAGAAAAACTAGAGAGGGAGGAACGGGAACGTCAACACGCTTTAGAAATGAAGCGTCTCGAGATAGATGAAACGCGCTCGTAGTGCAGGTCAGGCACACGGTGCAGAAGAGCGGGTATCGTACAAAATGACTGATTTCATGCGGCCGTTCAATGCTGGAGAGGGCATTGGTTTGCTCCTTGTTAAGCAATTGTTTTCTTGGGAAACGTGGCCACGGCGCTTACTCAGTTTGTTGCGCGCTGAGGCGGCCGACGTAATCGCTCGCCTGAAGAAAGAGGAGGCAGAGGATTACGATCATGTGAAATCGAGTTTGCTAAAAAAGTGCAGGCTGTCAGCGGAAGCGTTCCGTCGGAAGTATCATTCGTGTAGTGTCTTACAATGATCTTTACTGACTCGCGATGTCGCCTTTTGGGTTCAGAGCCGCGGTGCGAACACGTGAAACTAGTCGAGCCTGGTATTTGTATGCACCATTGTACCCTTTCGACAACTGCCCTTTACACTCGATCTTGAAAGCAGCAACAGCAGAGGCTTCAGGTTCAGGTCGGGCGACCGGAGGGAACGCTCCGAGCCAGCTAAAATCGGCACGGGCAGCAAGCACCTCGGCTGCCCGAATGGCCTCGTAAGTCTAGAGGGTTTGATATGAAATCGCATGCGCTCCGCATAGCGAGCAATTGGCGCGGTAGCGAGTAGGGTACAGGCGGTGGTAGCGCGCGAGGTTAGGGTTGGTGCCGGTCTGAAGTTGGTGAAGGCAAATGGACTCCACGCGGCAGAGGCGCGGGTGCGCAAGGGTGCATGGCGACGTTGGGAGCGAAAATGCTGTAGAATTTCGGAGAACACCAGTGGTATGGGGTCGAAACGACAAGGTGTTTGCAGCTCTATCGTAGTCGTGCTGCGACAATTTCTTGGTGCGGTGTACAAAATGCGGCAGTGCCATTCGAGTCGCCAATGGAAAACAGCTGGCGCAGGCGCTCGTGCTTAACACGGGATGGCGGTGCGGTTGGCATGACGTGTCACAGCTGGATAATAAAATTCGTCTGCGTGGTGGCCCGCCGGCAGTTGCCCTGAGAGCGAGGATGAACAGCCGCTAAAGAATGAAAAAGCAGCAGCGGCTTCTGGCCAGCCGCCTTGCTAGACAGCGTGAGCGTCAGAGTGTCCATGAACGCCATAAGCGTCAGCGGAAGGAGACTCCGTCGCTACCCGTTCCCAGCTCGTCGACAGTCAGAGATGAGCGCTGCTTCTTTTGGCTTGCATGTAGCTTTCGCTGGAATATACCGTTTCAAGCTGCTAGCGCAGCCGTTGTGAATTCGCCCCCCCCCCCCTCTTTATTTTAGAAAAACGTACAGTTTTAGAGACTGCCACCTTAAACGGTCATTGGCCATTAGGTTCATCAGTGTTGTCCGTATATTTTTTAGTGTTATAGCACCTATGGTGAATGAGCGCGCCCCGCATTAAGCCGTTGTGCGTCTTCTGCTTGTCTGTATCTGCAACCTGTTTTTGTAGCTGCCCACTAGGTTGCGGGAAACCTGCAGTGTACACACACGCATCCATGCACACGCGCACGCAGACTCACACACAAACACACAAACACACGCGCACACACACATGCAGAGAGACACGCGCGCACACAAACACACGCTATGGGAGGAAGGAGATTAGGAGGGAATGCTACTACGAATACGTGTTCTTGTGGCCCTCCCCAATTATCCTGCACTTTTAGCAGCCGTGCAGAGGCAGTGGCACCGACTGGGTGAACTCAAGTATAGTTACCAGAGAGCACAAAGTGGCCGGGCGCATAAACAAGTTTCGAATCAAGAGTGGCGACGATGCGGCGCGACGGAATACAAAGGTGCGTTACGCCACAGTTGAGCGGGATTCGGCGAAATTCATGTAAAATGGCTTTGGCCGCATGTGTGATGCGGGCGAGCGAATGCCATTTGAGGGAGTTTGAGGCGTTTTGAGGGAATGGCGTCGAAGAGGGACGTTCGACGCCACCACGCCGTGCGCCCCCTGTCGATAGTGACTGATAGACAGCTAGACAAAGGGCTGGTCATATCTGTGTATAGAGGTTCCAAACAGCGCGAGTATTTAAGAGCACTAAATTGCTCCGAGCTGGACTGCTCATGGTGTACGCCGGTCACTATTTCTCAGACTGCTCTTCATGCAGATGATGTGAATAGGCAGCCCACCTCATCATCGGGCAGGTTACCCACACAACACCTCTACTCACATTCTGTGTGCGTACAAAGAAGCCTGTGATATCTTGTGTCAGGTTCCCCTGTTGTAGAGGTATTTCGTTTTGTAGACATTTACCTAGATTTTTTGGGGTACAGAACGGGAACAGAAGCGAAAGCCTGGTTTTGTATTGGGTTAAGACCTTCAAACAACGTCTGAAGCCGCTGCAAGTGCCACATGAGGTGCCCTCTGAAGGTCCCTTGAGGTTCTTAGATCTGTGGCACGTGTTTTCCGAAACCCACACATGATGAGAATATGAGCCTCAGAACTGGAAGCAGCTGCTGTCAGTCTGGTCCGCCCATTCCAAATTGACAAAGATATCAGGCGCCAGCTTGTGTCTGAGGAATGCGATCCATCAGTCATGCGCTCATTATATGCGAGAAAGCTTAGATAATCATGTTGTTCGTCGCCACGCGGCGAGATGCCCTCCAGCCACACTTACGCCTGTTGTCGAACGCCTGTTGAAGAGGGGAAAAACAAAAACCGATTGCCAGCAACAGTGATGAAGAAAAAGAACCTGGGGCTGTTAGGAGAGCAGTCGTCGTTCCGTACCTAGTTAACGCGTCGTACCGACCCAAGAAGATTCGTCGCCATAGCTACGTGAGCGTTGGCTTCTTGGCACCACGAAGGAAGGCTGTGCGGGCGCGTGAATAGAGAGAATGAAGAGCGCAGGCGGTGTATCAAGGCGCATCAAAGCCTCTTCTTACAGTGTGTACAAGGTAAATCCATTTCAAACATACTGTATTCATTTCATATTTATTTCGCTTTTTTTTTCTTTCTGTGAAAAGCAGATATGTGCCGTTGTCAATCTTACTACGAAGCTGAAGTTACTGCGGTGTGCAAACTCCGTGTGAAGATTCACTGCAAATGAGCCAGCGGTTAGGGCGGGAAATTCTTTTAATGACTGCGATAAATATGAACAAACAACACTGTGGAGCGAGTAGACGGAAAAGAGGTGCTCGTTATGGCACACATAACGGCCAACAGACGGTGAAACCAAGGAGAAAAAGGGATGTTTGCTGTTATGTAATTTTTCATCAATGGGGGATTAATAAAATTGGAAGGTGAATTTTTATGGAGCGAGGGCATCTGCAGAAGAACGTCATGACACAAGGTGTTTTTGACTACTCACAGAGGGGTGAAAAGACCCATTTTTCAATCATTTCTCGCCAGATAAGCCGAGCACCAGGCTGCAGGGGGAGAGCTTGTACCCACTGTATCAACGTGGGTACGCAGCGGCACTGGGTATCGAAGTCCGCATCTCCCGTAAACGAGGCGGATACTCAACCACTGGGTCACCGCTGCGGTATAAAAGCAGAAGAGAAAACAACCACATGCTGCCGGTTGGATGCGAACACACAACCCCCGAATTTCGCGTCCACACAACCTCTGAATTTTGCGTCCGGTAGTCTACCTACTGAGTTAAGGCGGCGGCTATCCAATCTGCTGCTTTCGGGGGTATTTATGTGCACTGTAAGCGAACCTTTAAAGTCTTCACCTGCGCCACCCTCGTACATAGCGGCGGACGTAGTACGTGCTATATAACCGCGAGTGCCACGTAAGAACGTGGTAGAACGATGAGGGCGGAACCCTCTTGTGCTACCTTATGGCATCAAGGCTGCCAGATTCGTGGCCCTCGTTAATCTATTAAGCTTACAAGTAAAGGGAAAAGAGGTTCGACCATGTTCTCACGTGGCACTCGTGGTAGTACAGCACGTACTACGTCCGCCGCTATGGAACAGGGTGGCGCTGGCGAACACTCTCAAGATTCGCTTATAGACCAGATTTTTTTACCCTCGCACACAGGCTGCGGGCGCGCTCCTACTCTCGACACCAGTCGCCATCTGTCGGCGCGCGCAGCCCGAGGGACTGCGGGTCGCGCCGGCGCCGCGCGTAGAACGCATGTTTACGTGTTCGCTTCGGTCGTTGTTGTGCTCCATCAGCTAACGTATGAGGGTGTGTGCTGTGCGTCACCACTCACATTTTCCCTCTTCCAGACAGTACTGCCGTTATCTTGTGCGCAGTTACTCGTTAACGTGACATTCGAGGGTAGTCGACCAGGTAGTGTACGGACTGGAAACCGGCACTTCTAAGCAGATTTCTGCGCTGTCATGTCGTTTGTTGTCGCCTTTTACGTGCGATATCTTCTATGATACTTTTATGCATCAGATTGTAGATCTATTGATTTGACTCAGTGGAGTAGTAACTGGATAGGCGAGCTGCAGACTGAAGGTTGTTCCGAAGGAGCGCGTGTTTTCGATCACCAGTACGTGTTCGGCATCCTTGCGCTGAGCTTGCTCTTGTTCCCATTAAACACATTTCATGCACAGGATTGTAAGCACGACCGCTACCGATTTCAGCTGCTTTTTCCGCACGCATGTCAGAGGGATCTGGGGGGTAAAGGTTTATCTATAGTATCTTTCTGCTGTTGGTATACCTACACTAGTTTGCTTTGGTTTATTAATGTTTTACGTCCCAAAGCGACTCAGGCTATGAGGGACGCCGTAGTGAAGGGCTCCGGAAATTTCGACCACCTGGGGTTCTTTAACATGCACTGACATCGCACAGTACACGGGCCTCTAGAATTTCGCCTCCATCGAAATTCGGCCGCCGCGGCCGGGATCGAACCCGCGTCTTTTGGGCCAGAGCCGAGAGCCGTAACCACTGAGCCACCGCAGCGGTGCGGTATCTACCTTATTCACAGGAAAATACTATGCGCGATTTCATTACATTTTCCACACTTAGCCAAACGGCTACGCAACGCTCTCACACGCGGCGAGAGCTCCTGAATAAAATAACGCGACTTCGGACGTCAGAATTAGTGAAAGCTGGATTAGCTGCTCATATCTATTCAAGCTTTGATAAATTAAGCGAAAGTACGTTTTTATGCACCAGGTTGCATAAACCATGACAAAATTTGTTTTCTGTTGGCGCTGCGACTCAGTTGAGCTCACAGCGGTAATTTGTTGATAAACTGGCGCGGCGATAAGAAAGCCCTGTTTGTGGAGGGGGGGGGGGGGGGGCTTTATGGCCGGCCGGCAGGAAGGAATAAGAGTGCATGGGAATTGGAACTGCATGCTAGCCGCACACCTAATGCTTTATATTGAACAAAAAGTTTCTTTGCGGTGGAGCACTAAGACGGAATTCGATATAAGCACGAGCGCGTTCTAAGCGCCGGCACAATTAACTTGAATGTCAAACTAAATGTCATTAAAACGCGCCAATGTTATCACTTTGATAACGTAAATACTTCCTGCAACACAGCCACGCAGCGGAAGTATCCTCGACAATGTTTTTTTTAGCGCCCGAAGCGCGGCTATATGCAGGCGCGGCCGCGGAACTGCCGCAGCCCCGCAGTCCCCAAAGAAACGACCGCACCGCGGCGCGCCAGTCGGTGCAAAATGGCCGCGCCCAGGAGAGGCTCAAAATTCTGGTCTTAATACCCCCGATAGATTGGACAGTCGTCGCCGTAGTTCAGTTGATAGAGCACCGGACGCGAAGTTCAGAGGTTGTGGGTTCGGATCTCGCCGGCGGCATGTGGTTGTATCTTCTTCTGCTTTTTATTAATCTCCTATTGAAGCAAAACTTAATAATAAAGTAAAAACATCCCCTATGCCCCTTTGTTTCGGCGGCTGTTCCTTCCGTCACTGTGGAGCAAGGATTCAACGCTTGCAAAAGGGTAGAGCTGGGTATTATTTAGCGCATAGTCCGCACGGATTAACAATAGCCAAATGTCTTCCGGATTTGTAGTACGCGGATGACGTAGTAATTTTTGGAGATAGTCAAATCGAGCTACAACTCTTCTCAGATACCCTTGGGAAGTGAGCAGCAAATATTGCAATGGAATTCGGGGCTGAAAAATCACGCGATATGGTATTTACCAACAGCGGGACTGGAAGAGTACCAGTACAGGGACGTTAAATACCGCGCGCACAAAAGTATATATATGTGGGCATGGATTGGTGAAGGAGAAGAATATTTAAAGGAAATGAGATATCAAGACGAAAGGAAAGAGTACCGCGGCCGTAATGAAGCAGACAGCACGATGCGGATACAACACTAAGTAATACGAGGACTGTGGAAAATGTGATGATTCGGGGCCTGCCGTTTGCGAACACGGTGGTATGCTCAAAATCAGACGAGGTACAAAGACAGAATTTCTGCGTTGTTTTTCATGTTGAATGCATATTTAAATTACTGGGGTGATTCATCACATCATTCTGAATCTCGACTGTATGTAAAAAAAAAATTCCTAGGAATATATTCATATTGCGCTAGATGGACCGACTACCGATGCATTTTTCGGCCGTATATTCACAGTTATTGCTGCATTTCTCGGTAACGTGACGCTGACATCACCAGTCGTGTAGTGCTCCGCGTGGAACACTTTGGCACACGCTTAAGAGTTCACAACTTTTCCATCTCAAGCGGAATCTCAGCTTCACCCTTATTAAGTCCTGCACAGGCGTGTCAGTATCTGTGCAGGTAGTGGCTTGCAGATCAGCAAACTTATGTCAATGATTACTATTGATATTTATTTATTTTATGCATAGTAAAAGTAATCAAGTTGACAAGCGACGTTCTGTTAGTTGAAAACCTTGATCCATTCATAAAGAACAGAATTAAAGCACTATTTAAGCGCCCTTTTTTATGAGCGCACATACGAATCCTCCGAAGTAGGTATGCCTGAAATACCATATTGCATCACTAGCACTTGTTTCTATGCAAGCAAATAACTTTAAGCGGTTTACGAGTCTTAACAGGTGCTGCATGCGTTCTTAATATGTATAATGCGATAAGGTTCTGTTTACATGACGCATGTTGAACTGATTTCATTTAGTTAAGCTTAGACACGGCTGCCATAAGACTCTATTCAAAATAAATTGAACCGAAATTACTCAACAATTAATGTGTGGACTACGTTCAACAAAAATATTGTTTTTAGAAAATGATGAGTAGACTCAACACACATTGGGTTCATGTTGGCTCCTAACTGATTCAACAAGAGCTCAACATGGCGTCAACTGAAGCGCAAAAGTCATTTTTGTAAGGGTTACACTGATTGTTCGACCCAACGAAGTGTGCGCATTGGCCAACGTGATACGTCGTCTGACCTCACAGGGCACTTGGACAGCAACATCCATGACTGGTACTGCGGCACCGAAAGGATCGGTAGCGATGGCTAAAAAAGAAAAAAAGATTTAACTGCGCGAAAGGGTTAGGACACAAGAGAGACACATTGACGACACTTATAAGCGCAGACTGACAACTTTTTGTCAGTCTGCGCTTATAAGTGTCGTCAATGTGTCTCTCTTGTGTCCTAACCCTTTCGCGCAGTTAAATCTTTTTTCAGAAATGAACCAACTAGCCCGGCAAATCCTTTTGCATCCTTTTAGCGATCGCTACCTCATATGGATGCAGCGGCAGCCCCCATTATGCAGCAAACGAATGAACCTGTCAACAAGCGTACCTTCCGACAAGCGATAGACGATCGTCCAGCGAACTTTCCGTTGAAAACACCGCTAAAGTGCTTGCGGACCCACTCCAGACCCCGGACCTGCTTCTGTTTATCCTGTGGGAAAACAAAAAACAGTCTTCATTTGACTACCTCCTCTCAGGAAAAGAACACAGGAAACTGATCCAGTTATGTAGCCACATATGGCTGAGGCCCGCCGCTATGCCAAACGCAATAACGCCCCCTCTCCACATTTCAATTCGAATATGACTTCAGTCCAGCTCAGCAAGGAGGACCGCGTAGAACTAAACAAGATTAGGCGCGAAAGGACCAGAAGAAGACAGAACCAGGACCGACGCGCTGTAAAACTAGGGCCGGCCGCCAGAGCAGAACGAAGGCCGTCACGACTACCATGGTACCAGCACTGCAGACCAGTCAATTACAAGGCCTCCTAGGCAAGGCGACGTCTGCTGGAGACTTGCACTATTTCGCTATGCGCTTCCCTCACTGCTCGCAGGCCTAACAGTCTTGTTTCTCTCTAACTTTGCATTTCGCAGCACTACATCGACTAGCCCTACAGGGGCAGATTTACGCTCAGGATATACTATGGGCAACCCTGTTCAATGTTCAGTTTCCCCTACACATCTTAGGCAGGGTTAGTTAAGGCGCTCGGCTGCTGGCCCGGGTACGATCCCGGCCGCGTTGGTGGAATTTCGATGGAGGCAAAATTCTGCAGGTGTGTGTACTGTGCGATGTCGTTGCACGTTAAAGAACCCCAGGTGGTCAAAATTTCCGAAGCCTTTCACTGCGGCGTCCCTCATAGCCCGAGTTGCTTTCGGATGTTAAACCCCCCTGAACTATAATCCAGTTTTTAAACCCTTATATTTTAGTGGAAAAGAAATCAAAACATTTTTTCCCGAGATTTAAAAATTCCTTCGTTTCTTCTGAACTCGCCTTTGAAAACGGGGAAGAGCAGCGAGGCATTCGGCGCAGGGCTTCGGACATCGGGTGTTTTCGTGCAACACTCGCCAACCGAGTCTGGATTTGATTTTTTGTGATGTGTCTGAAACCGCCATATTGTACCTCAACCCTGGAACAGGCTCAAAACGAGACTAACAGTATTTTCCACAACGAAACAAATAAAATGTACCCGCATACCAGCCCAGGGAAGTAAAATTCAGAAAGGAGGCATGTATTCTTGAAAGGTGTACATGACATACATTAATAAACAAAAAGTTATATTTCAATTTTTCGAATTTAACTTTCTTTAGCGCACGAAAATATGATCACGAGCTTGGTGGGATGACAATATCCGACTTTTTGCATTATAGCAACAAATGTTCATCATCCTATTAAACTACAATTTCCTCCAACAGAAAATTTATTGAACCGCTTTCTGCGCGGCATGAAGGCATGTGCGATTATGTTTCAAAGCGTAAGCTTTAATTACTACGCCAGGTTCTGCGAGTTTCGCCGACTCCGTCGCTTTGACTTTCAATTGCTCCGGAGCTGCGCTGGCTCGACCATGTGACTAGCTGCGTCACTGGCCACGGTAGATCCGCCGCCGCGCATGCGCTGTCAGAGCACGTGACTCGTCACGCGCTTGGCTGCAGTTTAAAGAGAAGCGCACCGCTCGCCTAGGCAGTGCGCGCTTCGCCATGTATTCAAGCGAAGCTGGGCCATCTCGGAACTTTACGCAGAGGGTCTTGCAACGTCGTGAGCAAGTTGCATCTGACCCCCCCCCCTCCGGATATCGCCCGCTTTCGCTTTGTATAACTAGATTTAGAAGAGTCAAACCTTCAGCATTTTTATTACAAATCAGGAAACACTGTCAAGAATACCTTTTCACACTAGCCTAAATTATCAATACTTCACACACAAGCCTTTTCCGGCGATTCCTGCTTGATCACGCTGAAGCATGGAGTCTGCCAGTGAACATCTAGCCCAGGCTTCGCACTCTTACAGCAGCTTCTCGACTTTATGCTGGGCGCTGCTAGCTTTTTTTCTCGTTCAGACGAGGCACAATGGTTATCCAAATATACTCATTTCAAATAATCTCGGTAGGATGGCTTCACAACTCCATAAGGTCCACCGTTTTTGTCATCCAATATTTTACAAGCGTAGAAGTGTTTCAGGACCTAGTTCTTTTAAAACATGTATTGAAATCCCAGATCCTTGCGTGCCTATGGAAACATATTTTCAGAGATGCATGATAAACCCCTTCGTTCATGTTACCTCGAATACACTCAAGGAGACAAACTCCACTTGCGGAGAATCAGCGCTGTGCCGTTATGTCTCCACCTCTGAGGTTTAACGCGGTAAGCTGACAAAGAGGTCTTTATAAATTGCGCTTCAGGCGACGTATATAGCACAACCCCATCATTCCCGCACGACAAGAACTTTTATTCATGTAATTCACTTTTTCCAATTTTTGGCCTATCCACACCGGGTGTTCTTTACCTACATAAACGTGGAAACCAAATTCTTGTCACAGATGTGCGGGGTTTGAGCTAGGTTCCTGTCGTTTTGTTCAGCACACTGCACATAACGTGGCATAGTCCATGGAGTTACTTGCAGAGTCTGAAAACAGGATCAAGCACTCTGATTTGTCGATAAGTCAGTCTGAAGTATTTCAGGCTCGCGCGAACAATGTCTCTCTCAACAACTTGGTCGGTCGTTCTAGCGTGTCTGCAGCTAAGATCGAGAAACGAAATCTCCTGTAAACCCATGTAGCATCAAAACTTCTGATAGCGTGGAGTGCGTTACTCTGAGATCCAGTGAAATCTGTCGATTCATCGTGGGGTGTACAGCGCGAGCAAGATGAAGGACGAAGCAAGAAGACTACACAGACGAGCGCTGGTCTGTACCCCCCATGATGAATTAATACAAACTCGCCCAGCTATCCATGCTTGTTCATTCCTCCGCTGTGTAGCAAAATCTTTCATTTATATTGCTTCCAAAGCTAGCATCAAGTAGTTAATAGTGCCATAGAAAACCAATGGAGCCCGCTTTTCATAATAGAAACGCTAACAGCAAAAAACATGGAAGCCTGCCGACGGGAGAACTGCGGATATATTGATTGCTGTAGTGACATCTTACAATATATGAAAATTGCATTCATAAACTGGTTCTCGTTCAAAAATGCTTTTGTCGAGAATTGTTGGCCGTGAGAAAACAGACACTGCGTGATCAATATTTCCTGTCAGAACAATCGGGGCGCGCAAAATAAAGGTCGCACTGCGTGAAGGTCTTCCGCAAAAGCGAAGTCTCATTTGAGATCAGCTGAGACCACGCAGGAGAAGGAACACAACAGGACAGTATTTGCGTCGTGTGCTCCTCACCGTGCGCTCCAAATCTCGCAAAGATTATTGTTTTCGTGTCAATGCTTGATTTAGAACAATTTACGCCACATCTTCTTCTGCCACTTGCCGCCCGTCAACAAGCGAACGTCAAACTCTTAAATGAACTCACACAATTGCTGTCTGTGTCCCGTTCCATGGTTCGGGCTTTGCTGTGACACTGTTTGACACTTCAGCTTTTACCACGGGTGGTATCACTGTGAAAAGACATTTGATTAGTGTTACATGCATCATTCCTTCACACTGACGCAGACGCCACCGAAAATTTAACGGTAGCGCGTGTAGTTTCCCGACGAGTGTCCATTACGTGGTAATGAGGTAATGACAGCGTCACATTCAATGTACTTTAGTTGAGACAAGCTAGAAAGCTGGCAGAAAACAGTTACTAATGACAGACTGATACAGTGATTCAGGCACTGCAAAGATTCTACTTGTGACGATCACGATGTTACATGGTTTCTCGAGAACTCCTGTAGACAAACCTTGAGGCAAATGAACAGAGACAGTTTTCTTAGATACAGATGCGCATGTTTTGCTCAGGCAAAGGTGAGAATGCATTTAAAGCAGACCAAAACAACCCGGGCGGTACTGTCAGAGCCATAAAAATAGGGAACATGCCAAGAAAACTTAGGCAGGGTCATCAATGGCGTAATAGACGCTGCACTATGATAGTACCATGGATCGGTACGCGCCGGCACTAGGGCTCGAACACCGCACCTCGCGGATGAGAGGCTGGTGTTCAAACCACTTGGCCAACCGCTGCAGTAGACACATTCTTACCTTCGCATGTGAAGCCTAGGTGACACGCGCAGCAAAATTGGCTGCATGGCCTCACGTCATATTTAATCGCCTCTAGTGCACGCGTGCAATAGAGAGGCCACTTCAGAGAAGAAAACGAGCCCCGCAGCTCCCGGTCAGTGGCGGATGACTACAAGCACGGAGGACTCGATATCCTGCACATACAAAGAAGCCAGAGATGTGAAATCTGCTTCGTGAACACAGAACACAAATCTGGGTGGAAAGCGTAGACCGGGAATCTATACTCACAGTTGCATTTCCGTTATCAGCCTCTGATGGAAATGAAGCCATAAGCAGATAGGTCAGTATATATGTTGCCTAGCTCCACCAGTGCGCTGCAGGCAACACGCTGCTTAATTACTCCTTACCTCTGTGCCTGATGACTATGGGCTTGGTAGACTTAACCAGAGGAATGACACCAGGCTGCGAAGACAAAGAAGCAGACAGCGAGTAATGCGGCGAGGTGCGATCGCAAAATTGATTAGACCAATTTTCAATACACTGTGCTTTCCTTATAATCACTCTTTTATCGATGCGATTTTTTTCCGTACTATCTTTTGTCTTTAGACGACTGCTGTAAAAAATACCAGATGTTTCAGCGAACACTTTCAAAAATTTTCAAAAAAAAGCATTTTGGGGTAAAAATATGACTTTTTCCGTCAGTGCTGGCGGACACGCACGTAGTTAGCTGGTTAACTGATCTCTGATAACTAACTTTTTAAGTATTACAGATAGCCAACTGGATGATATTGGAGATTTGAAGCACGTCTTTAGTAGTAGCCATTTCATTTTTATAAATTTCGATAACTCGATTACCATCGCCGCGCTGTATCGACCAAATTTGGCTGCATCGTGTAAAAATCCATGCGCTTTCGAAAGCATGCCGATAAAGCAACCCCTCCAGTGTCAAAATTTCCCGAATCACGACGCCAAGGGTAATCGCGTTTTCGAAATTCTAAAAACTCGTACAGCTGTTATTAACGACCGGCCACAAATGTGTACTTGGAACTAGGTTAAAAAGTTAATTATTAAAAATTAGTTAGCCACCATACTACTTAGACGATGCACCGTTTTTCTGGTGTCTGCCAACAGTGGTAATACCATGCCGCAAAAGCCTACTTTTGCCCCAAAAAGCTTCTTTTTAAAAATTTTTGAAAGTGTTCGCTAAAACACCTGGTATATGCCGGCTACAAGAATCTTATACAAGTACACTTCAGAAGTCACAAACATTTCAAAATTTTTTCGCGAATAGTCTAATGTGCAGGGGATACTCCCAGACATTCTGCTAACCTGCTGAAGTGAAAAATTACGGGTTTGGAGCTTCAGTGCATATGAAGGAAATAAGGAAAAGGAATTGAATTAATGGGTTGAGGGGCTGCCTGAAATAAGATTATTTATATCGCATCGGTTTGATGGACTCCACGTGAGCTACAACAATGGATGACAAAACATGTGTCAATGGTTGGTTATATGCTCGCTGAAGTTCACTCTCTAGCAGCTTGATAACTGATTAGAATATTTTCGTAGGAAGCTGTAAAGCCTATAACATTGCTATGAATTTGCCTGCATTAGTAATGTATTTGCACAACTAATACATTTCCTCAAAAGGCTTCAGAAGCCAACCAGTTTAGAATAAAAGTCTCAGAAGGCATATATGTTTATTAAAATAGCTATTACTCTGTGAATATTTAATGCAATCTTTACCATCCTTTCAAAGAAACAATATCAGCTGGATTCTCGTGGTTGCTGCACGATAGTTTAGTCATTTGATGATGATTTTCAAGCAGCAGCAGCAACAAATCGTGAGGCACTCGCTTCTTTAGTGGCCACAAGCACTTAGCTACAAACAAATCCGCTTATATGTACAAGATCACTGTTCCATATGAAGCACCAATAAAACGCACCTTGCAAGGTGTCCCGATATCTGAGGAATGGTACCGTTCCTCGGGCAGAGAGCCAGCGGGTAGTTTTGTAGACCCGGATGATGTGCGCATGACAGCAGGTGTGGTCGCTTCTGTCAAACACTGCAAAGGGCACCGCGCGTGAGTTGTCATGGCGTGGAAGGCAGAGCAGTCATGAATCTAAAGAGGTCTTGTGAAACAGCCTGTGCTGCAACTTACTCCCCAGGGATGTGGAAGGAAGTGAATGAGACGCAAGTTAGTTTAGGAGTGGCTACAATGAAAGGGTAAGTGTAGCCGAGCCGGGTGGCAGTTCAGACTTATTGGGCAATGGCTTCACGAAACCGCAAACCGTAAGGCAAGGAGCACGCATGCTTCTTTCTTCAAGGTTCACCTCAATCAGGAACCTAGACTAACCGGCTGACCAAGTTCCCCTAAACGCTTGTGTGATGAAAGGCAGACCTGCTGGCTTTTGAGTGCTTGTGATCTTATCGTATTCTGCAAATAATATTACATGTGCCAATACCGGAATAGTTATAAAGAAAGGCTTTGCACGAGGACTAACGGTTGAGGACTGACTGCAGAAGCCTTGCTCGTGCCTTACTTTTGTCGACAAAGACTTCCGAGCCTTGGCAGTCTCGACCAGGAAGGGTACCGGTTTCTCGTGTATGTACACTGAAAAATAAAGCAGATAAATAGAATTAAAATTATAATTGGATGATCCTTCCGGGGCATTGAGTTCTGTATTTAAGGGTTGGCAGACCGAACTCCTGTCTGTCTTGCGTCTACGCTGCGCTGTTATTCCATTCAATAGTGTGTGAAAAACAAACTCAAGGAGCAGACAACACTGAGATTCACAAGAAGGTCTATACTGACATGTGGCTTGTCGAAACAAGTTTTGAATGCTTATATATGCAGGGTGTTTAACCTAAAACGTTACACATTTTTTTTTAAATAGGCTTTTTGAGTTAGTAGAGCGTTTTTTTCAGCATAGAATTGTCAGTGGGGCAGTACATCAGAATACAGCAAAGACGTGCTATCTAGTATGCTGGTAAACTAATATTGAATAGTTAACATTTTAACTACAACTGTTAGGTTCCTTAATTGTTCAGAGGCGTGTAGCCCACCGTAAGTGATATCCATATCAATTTTTAGAATTTTGAAAATGCGGTTACCCTCGGCGCTGTGGCCCATCAAATTTTGGCTACATCACGCCAAAATACATGCGCTTTCGAGAAGCCTGCAGGCAAAGTAACCTCTCCAGTGTACGTAACTCGCTGAGATATCCAAAGTTTGTTGGTTCACAACGCCCATGGTAACTGCGGTTTTGAAATTCTATAAACTGATCTCGATATTATTTGCGGTCGGCTAGACTCCTCTAAGTAATTAAGGAGCCTAACAGTAATTGTTAAAAAGTTAACAATTCAATATTAATTAGCCAGCCTGCTAGTCAGCACGTCTTAACTGTATTCTGATGTACTACACCGCTGACAATACTGTGAAGAAAAAATTGGTCCTCTTAGCTCAAAGAGCCAATTTTTAAAACTTATGTAAAGTCTTATGTGAAACACCCTGTATAGCTTGCATTTGATGTCACAAGTGTCGTAAGAGTGATTTATGCATAGAAGCCACCAAGCTTTCGCGCCGCAGGTGGCGATAAACTCATTAGACACAGTGCATATTTTCCTCGCGTTCCTGTTCTTGCCTATCTTGGCGTTGAAATAGCCCATCAGTACAGTGGGCGATTGAGTGCTCATTGACGATACTACGTCTTCATAAAAGCGTTCGAAGATCTGGTCATCATGCCTGGATGTAGGCATGTGTCACATTGCAATTCTTGATAGGTCATATTTTAGCGTGCAGTCGTAGTTACAGTAATTTACCGTACGACGGTGCTAAAACTCTCTAGTGTTCAGAGTGTTTCGCTCTGGGGTTTCAGAGGGATTATTGTTGCGAGCTAGAAAAAAGAACTGCAGTTTAGCATTGCACCGATGTGTTTCCACGCCACTGAATGGCAAGTTCTCGCCTGTTCAAAAGACTCCCAAATTATACCTACAGCTTCAGGAGAACTCCTTCCCGAACCTCCACCGCAAGCACACTTTCTTCCCCTCACAATACCCTGCGCACTGCCCGCCATGAAAAAGCGCCCAGTCCACTTCATGCCACTCCACACGGGAGTCCCCAATTTAAACACCCTCACTACCCTCCTCCTCGAGCGACCAGAAATGGCTAATCGCACGGAAATAAAACCCCGCCCGCAAACGGCCGCACCGCTTCGCGCTCTGAAGAAATTCTGTGTAACGTGTGCAGGCTTACAGCTTCGAGAACTCAAGTTGTTTCATTCCTGAGCGACTGTGCACGCGAAATTTCGAGCAAGCGTTAAACTCCAGTTCCTTGACTTGCGCCTCTTCATACGACCACAACACATCTGCTGGTGCTACTCTCCACGCTCAAAGAATCCAAACTAGTTAAAAGAGCAGTAGCGACAAGCTCCCTGAAGAACGCCCTCAACAGGTCATATCATCATCGCATCGACGAAAGCTTCAAAGGTCAGCTGCAACGACTGCGCTTTGCTGGTTCCCCGGATGAGGTTCTCCGTAGTATTGGCAGCAAGAACTTTAAAGACTTCCGGCAAGAGGCCACAACGACGCAGGAGCACGAGGGAAGAGAAAAAACTGTTGTACTCCCTCCCGTACGTGCACGGCGTGAGTCATCCGCGGAAAAAAGCCTTCGGGCAGCCCGACGTCAAGTTTTTTTTTCTCTGCGCCAAACAAACTGCAAAAACTTTGCAAGGTGGTCAACCGAGTAGATACGTTGTCCAAACAGTGTGGGAAGAAACACAAGAAAGCTTTCGTTTGTTGTACTACGAAAGTCGTCTACGATACCCATTATCATGTGCATCATATGCACATGCATTGGACAAACTGGGCTCTGTTTGAATGACAGGTTCAGAGAGCATAATAGAAATATTAAAGACGGCACAAGAAAGAACTTACCCGACCACGTGACCACTTGCCAGTGCACTACCACTTTGGACAGGACAAAGGTTCTTAAACGTCTACAAGAACCAGCTTGAACGTGAATTATTTGAAGCTTATGCCATTCATCAATGAGGAGAGAAGTGCGCCAGCGCTCTTTCTATTAACTTCAGAAGAAAAGAGATCAGATTTCTCGATGGCTGAATGCGAAGAAACTTATAACCTACTTTTAATGTTTTCATGCTTTTATCATGTGGGCGGGGCCTGGGTTTATATATATTGCCGTTGCTGCAATATAGTAGTAGTAGTAGTACAAGACCTTTATTCGTCCATAATTTACAGGCCGAGCATGTCGACCGCCTGGGTAACCAGAAGTCGCTGTTCTTCCTCCCCTTCAGCGCCAAGCCAGTCGAGCCAGGTGGTGATGGATAAAGAAGGTCGGGGGTAAGAACCCGACTGCTGAGCAGCCGGGCAATAGAAGAGGCAATGGGCCAGGTCCGCATAGATACGGGGGCAGTTGGGACAGGAAGGGTCCGATCGATAGCGATAGAGAAAGAAGCGAGACGGGGTGATAACTGCATTCATTTGGATGTGCCGAAGAAGGCGAGCCTCCGGCACCGTGAGTGATGGATGAGGGGAGGGTAAAGGCGTTTTTCTAGGCGGAGCTCGAGGTAGACCTCTTTTATGGTGCGGCGAAGGGCGAGTCTCCCACTGTCCTCCGAGGGCTTGGTCCAGGGGATCAACGGTGCCCGGAAAAGTGTGTCGCGGGCGAGCTGATGGGCCAGCTCATTGCCGTCAATCCCTGAATGCCCAGGGACCCAGCGGAGGAAAACGATGGAAGGCTGCAATGCGGAGACCGCTCGTTCGACCTGTTGGAGAGAAGGGGTTAGGGTGCGTTTCTGTATGTGGTGTATAGCAGCTTGTGAGTCTGAATAGGCTGTGTACTCTTGAAGGGAGGGAAGAAGAGCAAATGACTGGAGGGCATGCGCAATGGCGAGGACCTCGAGGGACAATGCATCCAGAGGGTGTAGATACGGCCCGCTGGTGTGGGTTTCAGGAGCCCTATACCATCCCCACCTCCCCGCTCTCGCAATATATATATATATATATATATATATATATATATATATATATATATATATATATATATATATATATATATATGAAAGAAGCCGACAGCCCCAGAAACCAAGGGGCACAGGGGATTTTTCAATTTTTATTTATTTTGTGGTGTTGATCAATTTAGAATATTACTGAATATGCTATCGCTTAAAGCTAATTGATTAGAAAAGCAAAAGAAAAAACAACCACATGCCGCCGGTGGGATCCGAACCCACGATCTCCGAATTATATATATATATATATATATATGAATGAAGCAAACAGCCACAGAAACCAAGGGGCACAGGGGATTTTTTAATTTATTTATTTACTTCGTGGTGTTGATCAATTTAGAATATTACTGAATATGTTATCGCTTAAAGCTAATTGATTAGAAAAGCAGAAGAAAAAACAACCACTGCCGCCGGTGGGATCCGAACCCACGACCTCCGAATTACGCGTCCGGTGCTCTACCTCTGAGCTACGGCGACGGCTGTCAAATCTTCTGCTTTCGGGGGTATTTACGTTTACAAGTAACCTAACTTTGAGTGTTCATCAGCGCCACCCACGTTCATAAGCGGCGGACGTAGAACGTCCTGAGTTACCGCAGGTGTGACGTAGAACGTCATCGAACGGAGAGGGTGGAAGCTGCGTGAGAACCCTCTTATGCTTCCTATGGCGTCAAGGCTGCCAGAACCGAGGCCCTCGCTAAGCAATTAAGCAAACAAGGGAAGGGGAATGAGGGGCTCGTTATAAATATGAAAGAAGCAAACAGCCACAGAAACCAAGGGGCACAGGGGATTTTTTAATTTATTTATTTACTTTGTGGTGTTGATCAATTTAGAATATTACTGAATATGTTATCGCTTAAAGCTAATTGATTAGAAAAGCAGAAGAAAAAACAACCACTGCCGCCGGTGGGATCCGAACCCACGACCTCCGAATTACGCGTCCGGTGCTCTACCTCTGAGCTACGGCGACGGCTGTCAAATCTTCTGCTTTCGGGGGTATTTACGTTTACAAGTAACCTAACTTTGAGTGTTCATCAGCGCCACCCACGTTCATAAGCGGCGGACGTAGAACGTCCTGAGTTATATATATATATATATATATATATATATATATATATATATATATATATATATATATATATATATATATATTGCCGTTGCTGCAATACATTTCTTTCAGCTGACAGTCAAAGCCTGTGTTTGTGTCTTCGTTTCTTGGTCCCGTCTGTAGCGCTGTTTTTTTTGCAAAGTAAATTTGCTTTGTTTTTTATTCAGAGTGACGATTCTTTCGCTTCTAGGCTTAAGAGGGGATTCGGTTTGTTGACAGTAATGGTCCCCGTCTTGACAACCAGATGGCGCCACTATACGCTGAGTTTATTTTTGAGTCTGTGCTAGCATACGCTGCACTAAAAGTGGGAATGCGCCTGGGTTTACCGTAAGCATGCATACACTTAGGTACGTAGACAGCGTAAATTTATGCCAGTAGCGACGTGTTGGGGAAAAGCGAGAAACAGCAGCGGCGCGGCGCTTCCGCCTCGCCTGGCGTCAGCAGATGAGAACAGATCCTAGTTTTTGCGGCGAGCGAATCCGCTTCGCTGACCAGATTTTTTGACAAGTGTGAACGTGCTCTTAAGGGTTATGACGTGATAGCTAAAGGCTTAATGCCTATATAGCCAAGGATATTGACTCTATGAGCCAAGGCTGTCGCTAGTGACTAAAAAAGTCGAAGACTTAGAAAACAGAAGTCGAGAATCTAACCTCATAGTTTATGGTATAAAAGAGGAGGAAGAAGAAACTTCTGAAGTATTTACTACGATTGTCACAAAAGATATTCTAGAAAGCAAGCTCGTAGTAAGCATGTCAGGAATTTAAAAAATTCACGGAATCGGTAATAAGAACACAGGCACTCACAAAGTATAAAAAGACTTGTTGAAAGAAAAAAAAAGGACTTGTTGGTCTAGGGGCATGATTCTAGCTTTGTGTGCGAAATGTCACGGGTTGAGATCCTGGATGGGGACTCTTCTTTTAAAAAACGTTCGTTTATTTTTTTTTTTTTTGCGCCTTCAGCCCAGATTGCAGGGGTACTTCATTCACGTTTCACGCTTCACGCCTACGCGCGAGCGCGCATGCCAGAACTGGATCGTCCGTGCGCGCATGGCAGGAGACGCGAGCGCGAGTCGCTGTCGTGGCTGACATTCACCAATCGGAGGACGCGGCTGCCGCAACTTCGGCATTGAGTCCTTGAGCTGACTGCAACTGCCGCAGCTGCTCTTTCCTTCGTGGTGTGCAACGAGCGCCAGAAGGAGTGCGATCCAGCACGAGGCACATGGAGATGCGTGTCTATGCTACGCCCGGCGCGGTTTGGCTCTGTGCGCGCCGAGGCATGCAGCATGCGCCTTGCATGTTTAGGGCGCCCTGTCATATTCCAAGCGCTGATGAATCGTTGAATTCATATAAGGGCAGAATCCAGAAATTACGCCAGCACAGGCAAAGTGAAATAAGTGCGCCCCCTCTTCTGTCACACTGTCACACTCTGAGACATCGTGCGTATTACCTCACTTGGCCTTGCTCATTTACATTACTCTTCCTTCGCTGCCTCGAACAACGGGCGCAGATCGCGCGGCGTCTTCGGTATCCTTTTGCCAGAGCTCAGCATTTTTCGACAGCAGCACCGAGATTATTTTTCTAGTGGCGCTTAAGATTTAGAGTCGATTCACCTCAACAAGCGAACAGCCGTCTTTCGTGTTACCTTTTGCATTCGCATTGCACTTTTCACCTCAATTATTGAAATAGCTGTAAATCTGTGGTAGTGATAATTTGTTGTGGTGAGCAGTGCTCCTTCCCTCTTTATGAACAGTCGCCTTCGCTCTTTGCACCGTTGCTCGTCCAAGTGGAGGGGTCATGTATTCTTTTTATAGATTGTCGGGCCCGTTGTTCTTGGGAATTCAATCTTTGTCGCTCCTGAATGAGGCGCTGTGTATTCTCCGCCTTACGCATGCTTAAATATTTTTGTATTTGAGCACTTGTTCGCCTTCCTTTGGTCGCATCTTGATGGTACTCCTGGTGCGATGTAACGGTTGGGAAACTGAGAAAAGTAAAGGGCACCTGAACAACACAGTCCGATAAAAAAGACGCAATGCCTCTGGAAATTTAATGGCTGTGGCGGAGGGCTTCATGACTAGGATGATGACCCCCGTGTGAAGAATGAAACCGAAAAAGTAGACGTAAAACCGGATTTCGTGATATCTTACTCAAGTTCATGTATCAGTTCTAATATGTTTACTATCATGTTTGTGCCACGTATCGCCTACCTAGGTGCTCCGTAAACAGCTTTGTGTGTGTGTGTGTGTGTGTGTGTGTGTGTGTGTGTGTGTGTGTGTGTGTGTGTGTGTGTGTGTGTGTGTGTGTGTGTGTGTGTGTGTGTGTGTGTGTGTGTGTGTGTGTGTGTGTGTGTGTGTGTGTGTGTGTGTGTGTGTGTGTGTGTGTGTGTGTGTGTGTGTGTGTGTGTGTGTGTGTGTGTGTGTGTGTGTGTGTGTGTGTGTGTGTGTGTGTGTGTGTGTGTGTGTGTGTGTGTGTGTGTGTGTGTGTGTGTGTGTGTGTGTGTGTGTGTGTGTGTGTGTGTGTGTGTGTGTGTGTGTGTGTGTGTGTGTGTGTGTGTGTGTGTGTGTGTGTGTGTGTGTGTGTGTGTGTGTGTGTGTGTGTGTGTGTGTGTGTGTGTGTGTGTGTGTGTGTGTGTGTGTGTGTGTGTGTGTGTGTGTGTGTGTGTGTGTGTGTGTGTGTGTGTGTGTGTGTGTGTGTGTGTGTGTGTGTGTGTGTGTGTGTGTGTGTGTGTGTGTGTGTGTGTGTGTGTGTGTGTGTGTGTGTGTGTGTGTGTGTGTGTGTGTGTGTGTGTGTGTGTGTGTGTGTGTGTGTGTGTGTGTGTGTGTGTGTGTGTGTGTGTGTGTGTGTGTGTGTGTGTGTGTGTGTGTGTGTGTGTGTGTGTGTGTGTGTGTGTGTGTGTGTGTGTGTGTGTGTGTGTGTGTGTGTGTGTGTGTGTGTGTGTGTGTGTGTGTGTGTGTGTGTGTGTGTGTGTGTGTGTGTGTGTGTGTGTGTGTGTGTGTGTGTGTGTGTGTGTGTGTGTGTGTGTGTGTGTGTGTGTGTGTGTGTGTGTGTGTGTGTGTGTGTGTGTGTGTGTGTGTGTGTGTGTGTGTGTGTGTGTGTGTGTGTGTGTGTGTGTGTGTGTGTGTGTGTGTGTGTGTGTGTGTGTGTGTGTGTGTGTGTGTGTGTGTGTGTGTGTGTGTGTGTGTGTGTGTGTGTGTGTGTGTGTGTGTGTGTGTGTGTGTGTGTGTGTGTGTGTGTGTGTGTGTGTGTGTGTGTGTGTGTGTGTGTGTGTGTGTGTGTGTGTGTGTGTGTGTGTGTGTGTGTGTGTGTGTGTGTGTGTGTGTGTGTGTGTGTGTGTGTGTGTGTGTGTGTGTGTGTGTGTGTGTGTGTGTGTGTGTGTGTGTGTGTGTGTGTGTGTGTGTGTGTGTGTGTGTGTGTGTGTGTGTGTGTGTGTGTGTGTGTGTGTGTGTGTGTGTGTGTGTGTGTGTGTGTGTGTGTGTGTGTGTGTGTGTGTGTGTGTGTGTGTGTGTGTGTGTGTGTGTGTGTGTGTGTGTGTGTGTGTGTGTGTGTGTGTGTGTGTGTGTGTGTGTGTGTGTGTGTGTGTGTGTGTGTGTGTGTGTGTGTGTGTGTGTGTGTGTGTGTGTGTGTGTGTGTGTGTGTGTGTGTGTGTGTGTGTGTGTGTGTGTGTGTGTGTGTGTGTGTGTGTGTGTGTGTGTGTGTGTGTGTGTGTGTGTGTGTGTGTGTGTGTGTGTGTGTGTGTGTGTGTGTGTGTGTGTGTGTGTGTGTGTGTGTGTGTGTGTGTGTGTGTGTGTGTGTGTGTGTGTGTGTGTGTGTGTGTGTGTGTGTGTGTGTGTGTGTGTGTGTGTGTGTGTGTGTGTGTGTGTGTGTGTGTGTGTGTGTGTGTGTGTGTGTGTGTGTGTGTGTGTGTGTGTGTGTGTGTGTGTGTGTGTGTGTGTGTGTGTGTGTGTGTGTGTGTGTGTGTGTGTGTGTGTGTGTGTGTGTGTGTGTGTGTGTGTGTGTGTGTGTGTGTGTGTGTGTGTGTGTGTGTGTGTGTGTGTGTGTGTGTGTGTGTGTGTGTGTGTGTGTGTGTGTGTGTGTGTGTGTGTGTGTGTGTGTGTGTGTGTGTGTGTGTGTGTGTGTGTGTGTGTGTGTGTGTGTGTGTGTGTGTGTGTGTGTGTGTGTGTGTGTGTGTGTGTGTGTGTGTGTGTGTGTGTGTGTGTGTGTGTGTGTGTGTGTGTGTGTGTGTGTGTGTGTGTGTGTGTGTGTGTGTGTGTGTGTGTGTGTGTGTGTGTGTGTGTGTGTGTGTGTGTGTGTGTGTGTGTGTGTGTGTGTGTGTGTGTGTGTGTGTGTGTGTGTGTGTGTGTGTGTGTGTGTGTGTGTGTGTGTGTGTGTGTGTGTGTGTGTGTGTGTGTGTGTGTGTGTGTGTGTGTGTGTGTGTGTGTGTGTGTGTGTGTGTGTGTGTGTGTGTGTGTGTGTGTGTGTGTGTGTGTGTGTGTGTGTGTGTGTGTGTGTGTGTGTGTGTGTGTGTGTGTGTGTGTGTGTGTGTGTGTGTGTGTGTGTGTGTGTGTGTGTGTGTGTGTGTGTGTGTGTGTGTGTGTGTGTGTGTGTGTGTGTGTGTGTGTGTGTGTGTGTGTGTGTGTGTGTGTGTGTGTGTGTGTGTGTGTGTGTGTGTGTGTGTGTGTGTGTGTGTGTGTGTGTGTGTGTGTGTGTGTGTGTGTGTGTGTGTGTGTGTGTGTGTGTGTGTGTGTGTGTGTGTGTGTGTGTGTGTGTGTGTGTGTGTGTGTGTGTGTGTGTGTGTGTGTGTGTGTGTGTGTGTGTGTGTGTGTGTGTGTGTGTGTGTGTGTGTGTGTGTGTGTGTGTGTGTGTGTGTGTGTGTGTGTGTGTGTGTGTGTGTGTGTGTGTGTGTGTGTGTGTGTGTGTGTGTGTGTGTGTGTGTGTGTGTGTGTGTGTGTGTGTGTGTGTGTGTGTGTGTGTGTGTGTGTGTGTGTGTGTGTGTGTGTGTGTGTGTGTGTGTGTGTGTGTGTGTGTGTGTGTGTGTGTGTGTGTGTGTGTGTGTGTGTGTGTGTGTTTGCGTGTGTGTTTGCGTGTGTGTTTGCGTGTGTGTTTGCGTGTGTGTTTGCGTGTGTTTGCGTGTGTTTGCGTGTGTTTGCGTGTGTTTGCGTGTGTTTGCGTGTGTGTGTGT
The DNA here is from genome assembly GCF_055824585.1 of Amblyomma mixtum. Taxonomy (NCBI): domain Eukaryota; kingdom Metazoa; phylum Arthropoda; class Arachnida; order Ixodida; family Ixodidae; genus Amblyomma; species Amblyomma mixtum. The sequence continues at coordinate 219,873,652 of NC_143014.1, forward strand.
GTGTGTGTGTGTGTGTGTGTGTGTGTTTGCGTGTGTGTGTTTGCGTGCGCGTGTGTGTTTGCGTGTGTGTGTTTGCGTGCGCGTGTGTGTGTGTGTGTGTTTGCGTGCGCGTGTGTGTGTGTGTGTGTTTGCGTGCGCGTGTGTGTGTGTGTGTGTTTGCGTGCGCGTGTGTGTGTGTGTGTGTTTGCGTGCGCGTGTGTGTGTGTGTGTGTTTGCGTGCGCGTGTGTGTGTGTGTGTACGTGTGTGTGTGAGAGAGAGAGAATGCACAGGCCATTATGTATAAGTATGTATATGTATATATATATATATATATATATATATATATATATATATATATATACACAGGGTGTCCCAGCTAAAAGTAACCAAGCTTTTAAAAAAGACGAAGTGTCCTAGCCCTGTGAGACCAACTGAGGGTTGTGGCCCATAGAGTTTCTTACTACTACCTAGAGGGAAAGCTGGCGGCGCTGCACTTCAGCCAACATGGACGCTCAAAGCATCATGGGGCGGTGAGCTACTTGTTGCGGCACAGTCGTAGTTTTTCGGGAACACAGAGTGGCAGTACTAAGGCGTTTCATTCCGAAAACGTAGTTCGTGTGTGCGCAGACGACTTTCCCGCGAACGCAGTGTGCAAAAGCCATAGTAGTGAAGACGCGACGACACACGACGCCAATAAAAGGTTTTACTCTTCCGAAATGCCATTAAAAAACCTCTTAAAGTATCTAAACAACAACATTTTTTTTGAAAACATATTTACTTTTAATAGTGCGCCTGTTAATTACGAAATATTAGTTTTTTTAGTGTTCATCACTTGGCCAATAGGAAAGCTAGTCATGTCTTATTTTGGGCAAACTTTGCACTTAAATGCTTTTCTGCTCGTTTGTTGCAATCATTAGACAAGATATTGAATGTTAGGACGTTTGTAGCTATCAAACAGCTTTATTTTTTTATTATTTTTGGCCAAAAGTTGTAGTTCCGCAACAAGTAGCTCACCGCCCCATGATGCTTTGAGCGCCCATGGTGGCTGATGTGGTCACGTGGGGTCTCCATGCAAACTCCCATAGACGGCTTGCCAGCTTTCCCTCTAGGTAATAGTAAGAAACTCTATGTTGTGGCCAGTCGCGTGTCCTAGTCTGCGGTATTTTTTTTTATTGTTCAAACGTAATTAATTAGCAGAGACTCATTAGCTAACTTTTTAATTATTGCCTTTAGGAAGAAAGTATCAATGCAGGAATTGTAGATCCCATAGAAAAATAACCGGTTGCGGTGTTTCCAACCAAGTACCACTGATACAGCTTCTTTTATTTGCCTTAAAAGAAAGCCCGCGAAATACAAAAAGAACCACGTGATAGGGAAGCAGTTTCAGCGCTCCCACACGACCGGTCAAGCAACGACATTCGCTTATCTTTGCAACGCTGTCCCGAAAGAAGCGTTTGCGGGACGGCAGGCTGGAAACGCTGATTGGTCGATGGGATGCGCTTCTCCGTGACGTTTTTTGACTTCGCCCTCGTTCTCAACCGGACGTGGCGTCAGCGCGCCTTTCTCGACCTCTCCCTAGAGCGCCTGGGGAATCGCTAGGTGCACGCGCCGCGCGTGCGTGGTGAGCGGGCATTCGTTTCGTGATCCTCGGCGCGCTCGTTTCGAGGCGTGTGCAGCTATGGCGTTCGAGCGTGGTGCGCTCGTCGGCGGCAGCCAGCTGAAATTTCTGTGCAGTTTTTGCTTGCGGCTTTCGCCGTTTCGCCAGGAGCACGTGGCTAGTGTCGTGCTCGTATTTAAAGTTTTTGCCGCGGCACTACAAGGATCCGCATCAGGCGCGCTTTGAGGACCGCCGTTTGACAGCTACGCTGACGCGCTTGTCGGGCGTGCGCATTCTCAACCCCGAGGTAAGGACTGAACTACATTGTCGCAAGTTTTCTCGTGCATTGAGGGCTCACCAAATTTCGGTGCTTGTAACGAAACTGTTTTTGCAGCATCGTTCCCTGGATATGCTTCTCGGAAGCCGATGTCATTGTTCGCCGCGGACGCTGGGCCTACTGCTCGCCGCAGCGCCGCTGTAGGTTGACGTTGAAGAGCTGCTCCAAACGGCCTTTTCAGGGCCGCTTCATTGCTTCCTGGAAGATTGCGGGCATCCAATCTCGCGGCCGTGTTCCCTCTCTTTGTCGAAATCGGCGCCAGACATCAGAACCCGCGCTAGGCCTCGTTGCAGGGTTAAACGAGTGCAGTGTGGCTTTAGAGAAGTTATGACTTGCGCTTAGTCTAGCTATATCATTCACCCAGTGCAGTGTGCCTTTGCTTCTTTAGCGACTTCTCACGCCTTGTCGAAATCGGATTTAAAGCTCACGGCACGCCTCGTTGAATGGGTTAACCGAGTGCAGCGCCTAGCTTTGTTTTTGTGTTCTAACCTGTAAGCAGTGCACCTTTCTTCGCTCCTTACTTTTGTTCTTTTCAGTCGTTTCCTGAATCCGTCGAAAGAGCCGGGCTTGCCGGATGGTTGTTCGCTGTGAATGGAACCACGAGGCGATCGCATCTGCATACACAGCACGACTTTGTTCCCTCGTGTTTTTTTTACCAAGGATTGCTTCGACAGCTCGGGCAAAACGAGGACTGCGCACGCCGTGTCGTCGCTGCTGAGTGAAGAGGCACAAAACGGATGTCGTCCTTACTAAAGGCCCTTCTCGGGGCCACCTCAGTGTTTCCTTGCAGACCACGCGCTTTCCGCCCTGTGCATATGTTCCCCTCATTTCAATCATTTGTAAGTTGCATATCAATGAATTAATAAATCAGTCAATGCACTTTATTTACCAGAAAAATCTGGCTGGTCACCCTGGGCTAAAAGCTGTGCACACAGCTTGACAAGGCCCAGGGGACCATTAGATGACAGTTTTGAACGTAGGAAAAACAAGTTGGTACTTTAAAAGAACATGGAAAGTACACCAAACAGTATAAGAGATAAACATTACAATCGCGCATTACGGTAAAGAAAAAGAAAACACTTTGACAGCAGACATACAGTATCAATTTGCACTATAATACATACAAAAATTACGACATTCAGCATTATGGCACGAAATATAAGAACAGCACATAAAGCAAAAAAGAGAATGCAAGTTACAATAGTACAGATAGATTAGCTATTTACATTTGCATATGCATAAAATTAGTCCTCGTCTCCTTGGGCCTCCTTCAAATCCTGCAGAAGGCTTGAATTTGTAACTGCTAATATCAAAGAAGATTTAGAAGAACTTCAGTTTGGGATACACGGTGCATAGTACTTGAGAAAACAAACAATAGCGCCTACAATGACACACACAGAAGAACTATGCAGCACAAGCGCTATCCTGCGCTCTACAGTATGGAACTGTGACTGAAAAATGAACCTTCCCGTCAGTGAAATATGAGCCTTTAGGCTGTCTACAAATCGTTATTACAGAAAGAAAGAAATATTAGTGAATGTTGTGTGAGAGGCTTGCATATTACTCTGTTTGTTTATTTATTTATTTACCCCTCAAGGCCAGTGGCATTACACAGGGGGAATGGTAAATATACGAAAACAGAGAGAAAAATACAGTTGATTACATGAATATTAAACAGCGCCAAATATACAATGTTAGCTAGTGCTACGCGGAACTGCTCGTAATTTTCAGTGCCGGCAACTTCTGCGGTAAGGTGGTTCCAGTCGCATGAGGTTCGCGGCAGGAATGACTGCGAGCAGCATTTTCTGTTGCATGACATACTTCCAACTTTGTGATCATGATCAATGCGGCGGGATACAGAAATTGTATGGGGGATGAGGTGATCACGAAGAGCGGGATGATGGTACAGCTTGTGGAACAGGGTGATACGAAACACTTTTCTAAGCGATGTCAGTTATGGGAGGCAGATATTAGACTTCATAGTAGTTATACTCGCTGTGCGGTTGTAGTTAACAAGGATTAAACGCACAGAGTTATTTTGCACCAGCTCAAGATCATTAATGAAGTTGTCATGAGCAGGGTGCCATACACGTGTTGCATGCTCGAGTTTTTATCGTATTAGTGTTTGATAAAGCAGTAGTTTCAAATTGGAAGGAACGTTAAAGAAGTTGCGACGTAAGTAGCAAAGCATGCGATTAGCATTTTCAATTATGTTCTCGGTATGAAGAGACCAGTTAAGATAATAAGTAATGTGGACGCCGATGCACTTATATGATGAGGCTGATTCCAACGAAATGTTATCGATGTAGTAGTGAGGTGGGACGGAAGTTTCTCTATATACACGCATGACTTTGCATTTGGTCATATATAGCTGCATTCACCATTATTCGCACTGAAGTCAGTGGCGGTCTCGTCAAGTAGTCCCCTGCTTTGTACGTTCACCTTGTTAGCGGCTGTCTTATTTCACACAATTCCACGTTCAACACGTTGATAGGTATCGTGTTCCTGCCTTGCCGCCACCGTTGTCTTGCCATGCCGCCGGCGCGGCGGCGACGGCGGTGCCATTGACCTGCGGTTGCGGTGGCCAACAACCTCATCGGCGGGGGGGAGGGGGGGGGAGGGAGCCACCCATTCATGTCTTTATCCCACCATGGGACACAGCGACGCCAGCGAGGGGACCATCCCTTTCTGGCTTGACAAGGAGCGCCGACCAGCCGCCTTGAGGACTGAGGGCGGAACAAATTAAGCCACTTCCCAGAACTGAGAAATGACGGCCGCTAACCCCACTGGTGAAATGTCCGGGCAGGTGCTTTGACCTTAGTGGACATGTCGTGGCGGAATATCTCAGACGTCGACTCGTTTCCCCTGGTATCGAAATGAATATTGCTCGCGTAAACGTTAACATTCAGAGATTGAGTAATGGTACAACGTCTATACCTTTCGCCATTTATTTTTCAATAACAAAGCGGAAAAAAATTTTTGTGCAAATAAAATGAAAAATCGTTGTTTCTATTTTTTTCTTTTTTTTATATATACAGCAGTCTGTCCGCTCCCCCTAAAACCACTCTCTGTGACCGCCACTGACTGAAGTAATGTAAGGTTGTTAGTGTTGGTTATTTCTCTAAAAATGACGCAAACATCAGCGAATAGGTGAATATGAGAATCCATAAGAGAGCGGGGATCATTAATGTTAAATCAGGAACAATACCTAGGGTCCAAGAACTGAACCTTGTGGAACTCCGGAAGACACCTCTGTAAAACAGGTGTTATAACCGATAGCAAAAACTAATTGTGAGCGATTAAGTAGACATTCAATACATTTCAATAAGTTACAGTCAATATTCAGATGTTTTAGTTTGTGATCCAAAAGGTTGTGACATACATCGTCGAAAGCCTTCGAAAAATCCAGAAATATACAGTCAGTTAGTGATGGTAGGTCTAGAATACAGTGCAATGCATGTGTAAACTGTATTAATTGTGTTTCGCAAGAATAAGGTTTTCGAAAACCATGTTGCGCTGACATAAACAAGTTGTTCAATGAAAGGAAGTTAACAAGGTTGGTGAATATTATATATTTGAACATTTTGGGTCAAGTATTGGTAAGGGATACGGGACGATAATTAATAGGGGATGCTTTGCTGCCGGATTTGTAGACTGTAACCACCTTTCCGATCTTCCACTCAGTAGCAGCGTTGACTGGTCAATGCTGGAAAAGTTTGGTTAGTATAATGGGCGAATAAGCTGCAGTGCTTTTTAAGTAACGCAGTCATAACCCGGAGCGGAATGAACACTGAGTTCATCAATAAGCTTATTCACACCAGTAGGAGCAACAGTTATAGGTGGCATGAAAACATAAGTGGTGAGTTGTAGGCATATGTATACATCAGATATGGGTGTAAACTTGTCAGTGATTGCGTGGTTAAGAATCGTGACCCAAACGTCGGAAGGGATGGGGTCGCCTAACGGGTCAGATAACGCAAAACTATCTTCGGTGGAAGGATTAATGACCCCCCAGAATTTTTGACATTGGTGGTTACATGTGAGTGGAAGTGCTTTTAGCGCTTTTGAGCGCCTGAACATACATGTTGGAAGCCGCTGAATACGAAGTCCGATCACTCACTAGTTGGCGAAAACTTTACGATGCGGTAGAGGCTTTCTTTTTGTTAGATAAACGTTTAATGTGATTATTACACCAGGGAGCTATTGAGTGGGTGGTGGCAGTGCGTTCAGGAGTGTATTGTTCTGTGAGTTGGGTGACTATAGCTGTGAACATGCTCCAGTTGGTTTGAATGCTGCGGACACCAAAGCTATGGGAAAGCATCGATAAAAAAAAAAGTTCATTATTTATCGCCTGAAAATTTGCTCCGTTGTAGTCTCGTATTATTATTATTTTTTTCTTTTTGTTAGTGTTCGGAGTGGCTAGATTAATGTCAGAGTGCGTTAGCAAGTGGTCGCTGATGCCTGGCAGGTATGTAATAGGTGAGACTATGTCAGATCGATTTGTCAGGATTAAATCTAGCGTATTAGCCGCGTTGGCTGTTCTAGTCCCTTGTGAGCACAAATGCACTAACGAGAATACTGAACGCACATCTAAAAATTCGCGACTTCGAGACGAGAACGGGGACATTAAAGGGGAGTTGGTATTCCATGTTATCTTCGAAAAAATTAGATCGGCAAATAAAACAATATTGAAATAGATCATGATGCTTTGTTTTTAAGTGTTTCCATAAAAAAAGTATGGCAACAGATAAGGAAAGGCTTAGGTGATCGTGATCGAGGAGGTTAGAGTGAATTATAGTGCAACAGCTTGAAACAGGTCTTCACATCATTCATATGTACTAGAACATTGCAGGAGCCCGGACAAAGCAAAATTACACAAATTACGTTTGAATAGAGATCATGGCAGGAAAGTGGATGAGATATAGCTAAAAGAAGAATTGTGAACCGAAGCAAAGTATGTAATGAGCCAGAAATATGCCTATCAAAGAAGACACTGCACTGAGAAAATGGACAACATGAAATAAATGAGCAGCACAAGTGCAGCGTACAGGCCTTTATCAAATAATTTAATTTTTGTTTATTTACCACGTCCTGGTAGTGTTAGCTCCATAAAGCATTATCAAAATTATCACAATTTTCAGTTTTATTTGCTTAGGAGAACGTTAGAGCAATAAGAACTTGGTTCATAAATGCACTTCAAATATTGCCATGTATGAACTCAAAATATGTGTGTTTATTTATAACGAAATAAAAACAAATTACATTAATTTTTTTAACACGTACCTAAATAGATCCACTGGTTACAGCTTGCGTCAGACTTCTGTTGTGGTAAATAGGTCTCGCACCAACTACGGAACACAATCAATTGAGCACCAAATCATGTTGATGTGTAATTCTCATCCGTTTGTAATAGATGCAGCTAAAAATAGTTCCACGCGCAGGGGTTTTGAACGCATCTGTTCGTCTTTCTTTTTGTCTAACGTTGTGTCCTAGACGACAAAATGCTTACTTCTGGTTCCGTTTGATGTAACCCTGCTGGGGGGGAGTTCTATGATGCAATGGACTCATAGATCGTTCATCGTGGGATGTCGTGCGGTCTGTGTGGCATATCGTGCAGTCTGTGTGATATGTCATACAATTCGTATGATATGTCATACGGATTATGCGGTGTGTCGTGCAGATTGTGTGGTGTTCTGTGGTGGATGGTCTGTGGGGTTGTTGCGTCGTGGAGCTTTTTTTCAGCAGGGAATGCTATGTCGGTTCGAACAACCCTAATGTATTGTATTTCTGTACCATTTTTGTATATGATTTAGTGTGTATTATTATTTTATTATCTGTATATATTTACAAGAACTGTTTATGATGCGTCTGTTGTGTAAGTGATGGCAAAGACAGCCTTTTTTTGTTGTATAATCCAATACCGCTCCTGCTGCTGTACCCAGGCGAGGACAAGACCCAGTCAGGAGGTTCAGCACCTCCTTTTGTCTTGCCTCGTGGGCAATAACTGTATGTTGCCCGAAGGATGAAATAAACAAAAAAAATCATCGTACTCTTCGTCCTGGGCCACAAGAGCTGGGGCTTCATGAGATAATTATTACGGTGCATCAACGAAAATTTCAACATGCCGTCAGCATGCAAAGATATTATACTGGCGCTGAAAAAACCTCATTTTTAAAATTTTCACTGGCAGGAGGGAGTAACTTTCTTGAATGCGCTGCTTTCTTCCTAAGCAAATGAAAGACGTGTATGCCGACCTCTTATACCTGTTCTGCAGCAAAAACAATTCGAAAATATGTAGCGTAAGATATAACACTAATGCACTGTGAAGCTTGATGCCTTATTGGTCCAGTAGAGTGGAGAGCTGGACGAGTTAATTGGTTCACGATTGTAGAAAGAAAAGCAGCGCAAAAGACGGGGACACAGAACTGGGAACACAGAATACAGGAACACAGAACACAGCGTCGTCCTGTGTTCCTGTTGTGCGTCTCCGTCCTTTGCCCTTGTTTTTTTTCCTTAATTGGCCATGCACTTGTGGCAATTTAAGTGCACTTCCTGTGAATTTTGCACAAAAGTAGTGTATTTTTGCATTCACCTTTTTACACGCTGAGTTGTTTTATCTTTTGGTCACTTCAGAAGGGAGGAGTTAGTATAGAAGTAATTTACTTGGAGAATACAAGGAAATATATCTTGCGATGAATTTTCTCATATTTTAATTCTGCCTGATGGTAATGCATTACGCGTCATACGGTGTTACAACCAAACGCCCAGGGTTCTAAGTTGGGCAAAGCATGTATCATATATGTGGAAATGCGAATATGGCTGTGGTGCGCTGGGCGTCTTGCATGCACAGCAGGAAGTGATTTGTGTCTAGACCATCCAGGAGGGAATGTACAAGGACGGGAGGGTAGTACAAACGCTAAAAAAAAAAGCTAGCTGGGGCTGGAAACGCATTTTTGGTTCTAGCAAGTACCAACGTTGGGGAAAAGCAACCAGTTTTGGGCGCCTTGTAAGAAGAGAGGAAGGTTCTGGGAAGCGGAGGCAGGGCTGCGTACGGCGCACGCGAGGTCGCGGGGTCACGGAGTCGCGCGAGATGTCTATCTTGCAGCAGCACATCGGGAAAAGGTTAAATTCTTCCACTCGCCACTCGCAGCGTACCGCAGAGCCGGCAGCCTTCTCTCTTGTCCGCCTACCCGGCAGGAGCTACTCTCTCCCGTTCCGGCCGGGGAGACGGACAATAATCGCGGGCGAGAGCGAAGGGGTGGCCCCCTCCACATGAATGGCATTAGAAGAATGTCACTGGCGCCTCCACTACGGCTCAGCTCGTACTGGTTGCTGCGTTTCGCCGTAATTGCTTGTCAGCGAAGTGAACACAGCACCGTGCCTTCCCGTGAATAGTAGAAGCAGGGATGTCGCGGCCACATCGGTATTCGCAGGATAGCGCCGCCCTGTCGCTTATTTGCTCGCTTATCCTCTGACAAGTCAAAAAGTCTTCCTGTCGTGGCACGCCATCCATGGCTTACGACACCACGTCTGTCATTCTCCTTCGTACTTCAAGCGTTTCTATTCTTGCTATGAAAGTATTAGCCGTTGCGGCCACCAATTCAAGCAGCGACAAAAATTTCAGCGCCGCAGGATTCGTAATGAAAGAGTGCCGCTCTTGTTTCGATCAAGCCATCATCAATGAACAACTTGCATATTTAGAGTGATAAATCTATACCTTTATGCGTTGTGTTTTGTGTATAATCCCAAACTGTGATCTGGAATGCGAGGTCAAAATTTGAATGCCATTGAAATAAACTCCTTTTCCTGAAATTCTCTTTTTGTGTCGTCGCCGCTTTGCAGGTCGGGCCGAGCACGAGCGTGCTCAGGGTCCTTCAGTGTCGGGCCGGGCTTCCTGTCGGTAGGTTAGGTCCCGGGCCGGGCGCGGGTTCGAAATTGCGGCCCGTGCACAGCTCTATTCAGAAACCTAATCACATTTCCTTTTGTGAAAAAAGAGCTATGTGCCGAGTTTAAATGGTGCAAGTATGAAGCTACAATGAAGTCAATTACAGACTTCTGTGCAGCAGCTAGAGGAATTTCAAGAGCATGCTATACGTGATGCTATACCTCAGTCACAATTGATGCAGTCAAGTATTATTTCGTATATTTTTTTTTACCCAACAGACATGAAATGTCTGAAGATGAATATGTACCAAACACATCGAAACATCAGTTGTGATGCCTGAAAAAAGTTGTACTGCAACATATAAATGCTCAAGTCTCGATAAGCAGGAATACTGAAGGGGAATAAAAACAGTTTTCTTTTGTTCGGGCTCACGCACCTGCTACAAACATATTCTTTATACATAGCAATAAAACTTGAAATAACTGTTTAAGAAAGCCTTTTGGTCAATAGTAAAGCTAAGCATGACTGAAAGGAGTCCGCAAGAAATGCACAGAAGCAGGCATGCAGTGTGACAGCGCAGCGCGACAGGTGCGCTTTTTAATCTCGCGCGCGCTCTGAAGAACATGGGTTTATGGTTTATTGGGGTTTTAACGTCGCAAAACGACTCAGGCTATGAGGGACGCCGTAGTGAAAGGGGTTCGGAAATTTCGACCACCTGGGGTTCTTTAACGTGCACTGACATCGCACAGTACACGGGCCTCTAGAATTTAGCCTCCATCGAAATTCGACCACCTCGACCAGGATCGAACCCGCGTCTTTCGGATCAGCGGCCGAGCGCCATAGCCACTGAGCCACCGCGGCGGGTCGAAAGACATGACGGGGACACGCCGAGCAGGCAACGTTGCAGTGCACGCTGCCTCCTCGCCTCTCGGCTCCTCGCGAGCAGCCCCGTCCGCTGACGAGCGGCGGCGGGGAAAAATCTAGGGAAAACTGCCTGTCCCCAACCGGACATGACGTCATTAAATATCACGTGACCTATGACGTCACGCGTATGACGTCATATTTTTTTACCAATCAGCGTTTCCAGCCTGCCTTCCCGCAAACGCTTGTGTCCCGAATGGGGTTCGGCGTTTTGAGGTGGTTGCGAGATATACGCCAGCAACTCTCGCATGGGCACTAGGGCGACCGCTCCTTCAGCGCGTGACGGTGCAAGTTCGGCGGCACGGCCACATGCCTATCACTCGAGGCGAGGTTTCGCGTGCGAAAGCGCTCCATGCGAGCCGCGCTTCACTTCCTTGAAAAGCAGCGCCCGCTTACTTTTCATGACGCATATCTCGCCACCACCTCAAAACGCCGAACCCTGTTCGGGGCAGCGTTGCAAACAAAAGCAGATGTCGTTGCTTGACCGGTCGTTTGGGAGCGCTGAAGCTGCTTCCGTATCACGTGGTTCTTTTTGTATTTCGCGGGCTTTCTTTTCAGGCAAATAAAAGAAGCTGTATCAGTGGTACTTGGTTGGAAACACCGCAACCGGTTATTTTTCAATGGGATCTACAATTCCTGCATTGACACTTTCTTCCTAAAGGCAATAATTAAAAAGTTAGCTAATGAGTCTCTGCTAATTAATTGCCTTTGCACAATAAAAAAAAATACCGCAGACTAGGACACGCGACTGGCAACAACCCTCAGTTGGTCTCCCAGGGCTAGGACAATTCGTCTTTTTTAAAATCTTGGTTACTTTTAGCTGGGACACCCTGTATATATTGCCACGTATCATTGCAGTGTTTGTTCGTTCACGCTCAAGGCAGCAGGAAAGGGTCGTTATCACTTTTGTTCGTGGCGCGAGAAGCGACCAGACTAATCTCGATTGTTCGCAGCCATGAAAGGCTGCATCTAGGTTTTTCCAGATTACCGTAGATGATCTTGACCTGTTATCTGGAAGTTTCCTTGCCGGCTTTAAATTGAGCGATGCCGCGAGCGGCGGGCATTCGTAGTTCGACGACCGACGAGCACGTTTGTTGCTTACGCCACCGCCGAGTGATTCAGTTATTTTGCGGGCGCAAGTCAGCCCAAATAAAGAGCTTCGTTTCCAAGACTGGCTGGTGTCTTCCTGACCACTGGACTGCCGTCACTACAACGTGACAATATATATATATATATATATATATATATATATATATATATATGCACAAAACCATATAAATAAATACCATGAAAGAAAAAAAAATGCACGTATCTGTGTGGTCCCTACACGTGGCTTGTTGGTCTAAGGGTATGATTCGCGCTTGGGGTGCAAGTGGTCCGAGGTTGAAATACCGGACGGGCCTGGTTTTTTCTTATGTTAATTCTGCAAATTACGTGCTAGAGGTTGAATTCAGAAATCTTTTCGCGCCCAACAGCGACTTTTGCCTCCATGGTTCCGAGTTCTTGATCGATCACAGTAGCCAACCCGCCGCGGTTTCCTGTAATTTTGCCGCCTTCGGCCAAGTCACATTATTGCAATCTCCGTTTTTAGTATTAATGCGCATCGTACTGACATGTGCAAAGCCTACTTATTAAACATTCGCAGAACTAAACCTAACCTCAATGAATAGCTCTTAATGGGTTACCGAAATGAAGGAATAAAAATATTTTTAGTGAAGTTGAACATGGGAAAACTGAAGCAGGGATTCTGCAAATCGAGGCTACTAACGGAATATTAAGGCACCGAAATAAGTGCAGGCGACGAGCGTTAGCAATAAAAATGCCGCTCAGGCTAAAAATTGCAAACTTTATAATGACGAATTATAAGATCTATTATTACACAACTAATAGAAATTACCTAAACAGCTTTCTAAATAACATGAGCCACCATTTTTCTGACCAAGGTCCACCAGCCCTGTTATTACTACGCCGCGAAAGCCGTCTTGATTCCTCAAAAAGCCTTTTTGGGAAATAAGAAACGGGAAGGTTAAGGAAACCCTCAGCGAAAACCCGGCTGGAGCAGGTCTGCTCTGAATATGAAATTGGATTCTTTGACTACACCTGTATCAGCATTGGCGGTGAAAATCGAAGAACTGTTGTTGGTCAAGGGAACTACTGAAAATGTTGCTTCAGCAGTCGAGGACATACAGTCCGCTATTGATTTCCTTTCGTCACGGTATGACTGTGTGCTTGCTACAGTGACCACTAATCAGGCTGAGCATGCAGACCTTCGATCACAAGTTCAATCGTTGTCTTCAACAATAGTTTCTCAGACACAGGTGATTGACAAGATGAGTGGGGAGATAAATGATCTCGAACAATACGGCAGAAGATGTGACTTCGAGATGCACGGCCTTCCATTCAAATCTGATGAAAACCTGCACTCTTTCTTAAGTACCTTAGCAGGCATGCTAAACAGATTTTCAACCTGCAGATATGTCAGCAGCACATCGGCTGCCATCCAGAGGCGACTATATTCCACCGATTCTAGGGCAAACTCAGTCAATTTCTGTTAAGCAGAGATGGCTCGGGGCTCGGAAGGGCCTTCCTGATTTCGTGCAAGACGATCAGTCTCCTCGGCTGTTTTTTAACGATAACCTGTCTCGGGTTAATCGCGAGTTGTTCCCTGTCTCGGGTTAATCGCGAGTTGTTCCGAGGTTTCGAGTTCGTCTAGACCCAAAAGGGGAAGTTCCTTGATAAACAGTCCGAAGGCTCACCTCTCATTCGCATCAACAAGGTTTTGTATCCTGAAAAACTAACATAACCATGCCTGACATAGGTTTCGTGAAATGTTCCGATTTTTCTGAGCTCTGGAATTCAATTCTTTCAGCATCACACAGGCAATTCTTTTCAGTTTACTCACGTTAATATTCGCAGTATACGGAAATACTGGGATCATTTCTGTGCGCTAACTCACCATTTACACTCAAGTTTAAACGTTGTTGCTCTCACGGAAGTGAACGCTTCGTCAGACGTGTTATCACATTTCTCGCAGTCAGGTTGCCAGTTATATTCTTACACTCGTTTACAACGAACAGGAGGCGGAATCGCAGTTTTTGTTAAAGATTCTTGGTCCGTTTCTGAAATTAGTATTCCTTTTACTAGAGCAGAAGCAGCTGCGCTCCGCCTGTACACCTTGGTTGTCGCTGGTTCTTCTCACAATTTACCGCCCACCGTGTTGTAACGGTCGAATCTTTTTAGCTGAGCTTGGTTTTTCAATATCAGCGTTCTCCCGTGAAGAACACGTGTGCATTATCGATGATATGAATATCGATATTCTACGCCCCACTGCGACAACGGGTCGCAAATTATCGGGACAGTTTATCAAAGTGGCGACTAGTGACTACACTCCACAGCCCTACACGTGAAGAATGCTTATCTGGGCAGCTGGTCGCGTCTTGTATCGACCACATAAGCATGCGTTCTCAAAACCTGTCGGTGCGGTCTGCTGTGGTTGAGGTCAAGCTTGCAGACCACTATTTCGTTTGCTGCTCGTTAAAGGGCCAGTCTACTGAATTTTATCGGCCATATTTTCTTTGCGGCAACCGACAGCTCTCTACTCAAATTACCGTTTAGCCAGGTGTGGTGCCAAGAAGTGCGGTAGAACATTTTAAATTAGAATTTATTGATGTGGGAACACATCTGTATGATATGGTAGTCTCATCTGGCAACCATGAAAATACAAATGTCATATCAATTTATAAAGTGCAATTTTCAAGTGCTGAGATGGTTAAAAGAAATCGGCACTGAGAGGACATTGGTTATATGTGTCGCCATTATGAGAAGCCGTATTTTGTCATTAAGAAAATACAGGAATGTGAGCACCATGACCATGAGCAACGTTTTTATACCATGAGAGGGTGCGGCAATCAGTCCAATCCAAGACGAAGCGGCGTCGTGGTGCATGGTATTTAACAGGCAGCATGTCAAGCTCGCAGAATCTGAGCGAAGTTGAAAAGAGAATATTGTCAAGGAGAGTTGCGTGTTAATCTTGCCGACTTCGCCTATCTATTATTGCAAGAGGATTGTTCTGTCCGTGTTCTGTTGCTGCCAGTTTTTATGTACGGGGGTGCGCCCCTCTGTCAAGCCAGTCATAAACTTTTTGGGTGTACCCCTAACATCCCTGATGTTGAAATAAAGGTATTTGTATTTGTATGAATGAACAAAACTTTCACCCATAGGAGTCAACTCCGCGGTGGAAGATGTTCTTCCACCGTGATCAACTCCGAATAAACGCGGTCGCAACAGCCGAAGTGATGAGAGTAGCGACGATCCCAACCATCCCAACGATTTCCGCCGCACGGCGGCAAACATGGCGGCGCCCTTCGAAGCTGGACCTCTCGTACCTCTCGCTTCGGACTGAATTCTCGTTATTGCTGCACCGGTCGTTCGCTTCGTCTCACCTCGCCTATTAGAAAACGTATAAGTGATAAATTTGCTTTATTTTTTTAAATAAAGTGACGATTCTGCCACTTCTAGGCTTAAAGGGCCCCTGCCCACCCCCGTGCAGCAGACACTCTCTACCTCTCTTTGAGCGAGCCTCCTCTCCTTCCATTCCCTCCTCGAAATTCTTCTCTCCCGCTCCTCGTCGAGTAGGCTCGGCAAGGCAAAATCACCCCTTCCTTCTCCGACGTAAGCTGGAGGCGTGGTGTCTGTGGAGTGCGTCACAGGTTACGTCATGGCCCCGCCTTCAATAGAATTCTTTTCTTGGTTTTTGCTGCTGGGTCTGTTCGAGGGGAGGGAGGGGGGGGGGGGGCGCTGCGGGTGCGCACACTGAACGATCGAGAGGCGCGATCGGCTCGACCACCTAGACTTGTTAGCGAGCGCATCCTTTCACATCTGTTTGTCATTCCCAGTTAGCGAGCCACCTTTTCATTTTTTTAGGCCTCCCCACCGCTGCACGAGCGGAGGGGCGGAAGTCGGTTCTGTTCGAAACACACGGGGAAGTGCGGGCCCGGCAACCGCCCGTTTGCTTTTCTTCATGTGTGTTTGTGTTCTGTGTGTTTGTGTCTTTTCTCCGCTCCGAAGTCCATGTCGTTCATTGGAGTCAAGGCGTACGCAAGATGTATGAAGGATAAGCGGTGTCTGTGCGGAGCGGTCAAGTGGGCGAGCGAGGGAAAGGCTCTGCTGCACTAGTAATTAAAACCTTGTTTTGGGGGGCTTGCATAGAAGAAAAAAAAACTGAGAAGGTAGCGCGCACGCAGAGCGTCTCGTGACGTGATCACGACGGGGGGGGGGGGGGGGGCGAACCAACTCCCTCAGTTTTACTATTTTTTTACTTTTTATGGCTAGGGTTCAAGGCTGTCGCCGCACGCTCCCTCCGCAGTTTTTTTTTTGTTTGTTCCTTCATGCGGGTTTGTAGGCATGAACCAGAACAGAAGGCGCTGCGGAAAGCGTTGTGCAGACGACGCGACGCCAAGGCTACGCCCAGCCTTCTCCCGTCAGTCAGAACGATGCACCAATGGAGTGCCTTTAGCGAAAGTAACCCCCCATGACGTCAACGGGGTTCAGAGTAGTGGGGCGGGCCGTTTTTGTTGAAGGAAAGAACGAGCGGGCTTTGATTTGAATTTTCGCAGCTTTTCGGGGCGCGCATGGCTCTAGTATTTTGCAGAGGTTATCTTCGATGCCTCATCTATGCAGTGGGCTTGTTTTTCAAAAATGTCCGGACCCTGGGCAGTGGCCCTTTAAAAGGAGAGTCGGTTTGTTCACAGTAATGGTTCCCGTCCTGACAACCAGATGCCGCCACTATAGTCTGAGTTTATGTTTGCGTCTCTGCTAGCATACGCTGTTGGAATGCGCCTGCGTTTAGCGTACATATAACTATAAATATTCATGTGATTTACAGAAAAAGCTAGCGGAACGCCTTCTACGAAACTACTAGAACAAAGCGTACGTTTCTGTGACATTGGGGCATACTAACGGTACGTAGTGTATTCACTTATGCTTCTACGAAAGAAAGACTACCACCTGCTGCAACAAAATGAACGGTTGGGGTCGCCACGCTTGATTTGCCATCTTCCCTTATTCGCAATGTTGTCACTTCGCAGATGTGAGAAGATCGCTTGGCACTCCCCCCTCCCCCCCCCCCCCCCCTCCTTCTCCTCCTCCTCCTCCTCCGATGTTGCACCTTTCTCCTTCGGGCTTTTGGTCCCTCTGCTTTGGTTGCTGATTTCTTTCTTTTCTTTTTTTTTGTCGCCCTGATGTCGTTTTACTGCTCGGCTGACTGTGATTGGTCTGGCACGCTCTTGTCACGGTGTTTGTTGCAGAAGATAATTCTTGCAGGTCCGGCGCCAGAACTCGAAAATACTGTCAGCCTGGTGCAGCCCCTGTACACACTACATAAATAACATCACCGGAATAGCTGAATGTGGTGCGGTAAGTATGTCACCAGTGTGAACGCACTCCGGTGCTGTTGGAATTTTAGGTAATGAGAAAGCAGATGTATGCGCTGCACAAGCCCGGAATAGCCAAATAAAGCAAGTGAACATACCGCACAGGGATTGTTTAAAATTTATATACAGTAAACTAAAAAAAAAGTGGCAGGCAGCATGGGAAGAGCACGCAAACAACAAATTACATTCTGTTAAGCCCATTTTAGGGGAATGGCAATCATGTAGGCATCAAGAACGTTTTACCGAAGTTATTTTATGTCGGCTCCGCATTGGACACACCCACCTCACGCACAACTTTCTGCTAACCAAACAAAACACACCTCTCTGTGAAATGTGTGGTGCTGAACTCACAGTGAACCACATTTTAATTTCATGTGTCAAACTAGAAGAACTAAAAGAAATATTTTACAACATTTTATAGGGAAAGACTTCCATTACACCCCATGCTACTTTTAGGCGATCGTGCACTGGTTGACATCTCATGTATTTTTAGGTTTCTCGAGGAAGCCAGCGTTTTAAACAAACTCTAAGTATAAAAAGCTTCACCTTTAACAAAACCTCCAACCTTGTGTTTGGCGCATCATAGCCTCAGTTGCTTTTGCGCCATTAAAATCAATATAACTAACTAACTAACTCCGGTGCAAATATGCCTTCTCTGCTAAAGGGGTACAGATGGAGTGGGGCCCTCCTAAGTGATGAGGGGTAAAGGGGGGCAACGCGATCCGATATTACTTCTTAGAACGGAGGGCAGATTAATAAGCGCGTCCAATATGACATTATTTTTTGTTGCCGACCTAAGTCGCACTGTTAGTCTAAATTAGGGAGAATTCTGTCCTCCTTTGGAAGCCATGAATGTTATGTTAGCTCGCTCTATGATTTGTGAATATTGTTGAGTTGTAGGATGTAGTTGTAGAATCTCGAGTTGCAGGATGACTTATCATGAGTCCCGTGTAATGAGAAAGCCTCGAAGGTAAAATAAATGAAAGGAAATAATAGGTAAATTCTGAATAGAGCAAATTAAACCGGTATTTACAGAGCAGCCACATCTACTTCACATGCGTCCGTCATCTTTTCAGAGTTTTGACGTTATTTTCTGATACAGTGGCTTTACAAAAACACATTTTGCAGAAGAAATTCAGCAGCATTAAACAAGGTCTCTTATGAACACGAGCTTTTACTGGGCAAAGAAAAGAAAAAAAAATCGGAACATTGCGACATAGATACCGAACTCATTGCAGCGAGTCAACGTGTACACGTCATGGACGCACACAGTGGTTTTGTGGCAGTCAACATAGGCCGCGTGGTCCGAACAAACTAGATCTCCGGGGTTGGTACGGATCCGGGCCGGTTGCACGGAGACGAAAGGCTTCATCGTCGTCCGGAGGAGCCAGTACTTGATAATAAGCGTCTTGATGAAAGAATAGCAAAGTATGATTGGGATTCTTTTATTTGCAATGTGTCCCCTGCAGACTTTTATGACAGTTTCTTCCAGGTTTTCGTTTACACAAAGTCGATTCCTCCCGCATGGTGACAGGGGCAACTCCGGCGATTTTTCGATGTTCATCGATCAAAATGAAATTTTAAGACTGTATTCTTTATGGTAGTTTGATATCTCATGTAAAATTTCGCACCTGAAAGCGGCGTAGTTTTTTCGCAAGCGAATTTTGAGGACAAGCGCTCCTCGATGCGAGCGGCACCCATTGATCGAGCAACTTCTACAGGCCACCCTGTACTGTGGCGTCACTGGCGGGGTGGCATGTCAAGCTAGTCGGGCACGCGCTGGCATTGACAGTGCAGGGGGAAACTGAAAATTCATTTTGAGGAAAGTAAATGATGCAGTAACGGACACCCGAACCGGGACGTAAGGGAGGAGTGAAAGAAGAAAGGAAGAAAGAGGTGCTGTAGTGGCGGTCTCCAGAATTATTTCGACCACCTGTGCAATTTCGCGCCATCTCACGTGTCTGATGTGCTGTGGGCTGCACAAATTCCTCATCTGTGACAACGGGCGTGATCTACCACAGGTTTCCTAGCGATAAGAACCTTCGCGACAGTTGGGTGAGAGCTGTCCGGCGTGTCAACTGGTCTCCGAGGAAGCATTCCCACTTGTGCTCGGAACATTTCGCGCCAGATTGCTATGAAGACAGCGTGTACCTCAGAGGGAGCTTTGGACTCGCTAAGGCTTCGTTCAACCGGCGCTTGAAGGCAGATTCTGTGCCAACGTTATTCGAGTACAACCGCCCATCGCAGCGGCAGCTGAACGAAGCGCGGCCGTCAAGAGGAAGCGGACCACAGTGAGCGTGCTCAAGGTATGTTGGATTGTAGAACTGTAGCTGGCGTGAATTCACTTCCAAAAGCTCGCCGTCGAGACAAAGCTTCGCTAAGAGAGGACTGTTGGTGATGCATTCCCCTGTAAGGACGTTGTGCACCGCGGCAACATTCCGGCAGCAGATTCTTTCATCAGGCTGGTCAGCCGGCACTCGCCGCACGAACAGCTATCAGCGGGAGCATCACGTTAACTTTTTTTCAGGCGACTGTGTCAGAAATGCCTGTACGAGAAATGACTCAAATACTTCTCCGAGTTCAGACCGTCTCCATGGTGCAGGTGACGCGGCCTGTGGTGTGACTCGGCTAGCTAGCGCGGTGGTGGATCATACCTGAAAGGCAACTCATCCAGTCCGAAATCGTCGAATGAGTCGTCTTCTAAAGACTCGCTGGTCTCGGAAAAGCTGTTC
This sequence comes from Amblyomma mixtum, assembly GCF_055824585.1. NCBI lineage: Eukaryota > Metazoa > Arthropoda > Arachnida > Ixodida > Ixodidae > Amblyomma > Amblyomma mixtum. The sequence continues at coordinate 219,893,535 of NC_143014.1, forward strand.
TCCGCGCTTCAGTCGCGTCGATAGCGCGGCTCCGAACTTCGCAGCGCGGCGAACACGCTAGTCACATCACAGTCAATACCGCACTAAGGCACCTCTCCGGTTTTGGTTTTGCGGTTTCGGTTTTGAGTTTTGCGTTTTTTGCTGTTTAAAAATTAATTTGGGGTTGCTTTTGAAAACCTTGTATCGTACACATTACAGGAGGTTCTTAGGAACACAAAACAGCCATTAACTTGAAATGGCTGAAAAATCGCGGGAGTTGCCCTTTAAACAACGAAATTTAGACAATAAATGGATGCCTCCCGTTATACTGGAAGCCATTAAAGAGAAAGATCTGCTCTGGGCTCGGTCAAGACGTGCCCCAAACTGTTCTGAGCTACGACTCCAGTTTATATGTGAACGAAACCGTGTTACTGCCGTGATCCGTCTGGCCAAGCGCAACCACTTTAGGTCTCAGTTTAATGATGCACGTTTTAACAGCAAGTAAACATGATCATTGGTAAATAATCTTAAAGGAGTGAACGCTGCTATTTACAATGTTACATATTTTATCTCGCATTTTCATAAAGATGGACAGAGCATTGCGAATGCCTTCAAAAACTATTTTCTCTGATCTCTGGGGCATCTCGAACCCTTCCTACGGACTGTCCTATGCCTCCCAGTGTGATGCAATCTGCTTTCCTTTCTGATATTACCAAAAGTGACTTAAGGTGTATACTTTTCAGTCTTAAACGTAGCAAATCTCCTGGTCAGGACGGCCTCACGGTTTCTTTGAATTTTGAAGCGATTAAAGCTGTTCTAGTAGTTATTCTTAACAGTATCATTTCCAGGGGTATAATACCGACTTCAATGAAAACTGCTAAAGTTATACCTTTGTATACGGGTGACTCCAGCAACATTATGAATAATTACTGACCTATCTGCATTCGCCATGCATTGGTCAAATTTTTGAGGAGCATCTGCTACTTACCATGACAAATTTTTTGAATACGCTCAGTGTTCTATCACCTTGTCAGGACGGCTTCATACCAGGAAAAGGAACGACAGTACTTCCTGAAGAATACCCTGAAGTTCTAAATTCAGCTTTTGGTGAGAATCAAGTCGTATATGCTCTCTTTTTCTGGACGTAAGCAAACTTTTGATAGCATCTGCCATGTTCTTTTGCTTGATAAACTTTCTGCACTGGGATTTCGAGGTTCGTTTTTACAATTGCTTACTAAACTTTTTACAAGATAGGCGCCAATGTGTCGATTTCAAGATTCCATAGCGATTTCAAGACAATGAGGCTTAACCATGAGGGTTAAAACCCCCTAATTCCCCGTGTACCGTATATAATGTTTGCTTCCGCAATGAACCTTCATAAATGCATTCAAACGTTCCGCTATATTTCCTGGACATTTTCCCGTTCCTGTAGTGCAGCTGTAGCACGGCAGAAGCCGTGAAAGCGTCTTGCAAGATGCAAGGAAAAAAAAAAGCTAAGCATGGTGGCAGTTGCCACCACCCCGTTTCAAAGGAGGCACTTCTATCTATCCATCCATCCATCCATCCAGATGGCAGCGACCACATTAGAGTCACTGGAAAAGACCACATAGGCGACCAGCATCGCGATCGGAGTGCGAACATTTTATGGCCGTGCATCTGAAAGCAAAGGTGGGAGTGACATTTTTGGGTTCATGTCGTTGGCAGGACTTTGTGATCACTTTAAAAGTGCTTAGCGCTCTCGGTTGCCGCATAATACTTGTTTTACATGCACATGCTTTGTGTGTATCTATGCTACAGTGGGCATTACATGGAGGAAGGAAAGAACTAAGGAGAGGCCCTGACGTCACTTTTTGTGAAGCCGCCCCGCAACCGGAAGTTGGCTCGGCTTACCTCACAATCTTCCTTCTCCACCGAGCTACGGGGCGGGGATCGCGCGCGGCTCGCAAGCGCTTCGTAAAAGAAAGGTATCAAAAAACCGCGCCGCTCGCCGCTACACTCCTACACCTCCCTCCCCGCAAACACGCACCTAGACACAGACCGGCGCACAGGTGCGGTGAACCTTTTCCGACGCCAGGCGAAGAAAGACGACATTGCGCGCCGCTTATAGCTCAGCTCACCATCCTCCTCGGGCTACCGTCCGCCGTGTGGCCTTCGAAACGCAGCTCAGCATCGCCGAGAGCGGCTTCATGTTTCTGTGCTGTTTGGTGAGGTGCGAAAGTTCGCTGATCAAAACAATCAACGCTTCTTCGCGTGTCGAAGCGAGGTTCCGGAGTGCCACCTTTTCGCGAGATTCATTTCAATGCATCGATCGCTCCGCGTAACGACACCAAGTTTGACGAACAAAATATCAAATGAGCGGTTATTTGCTGCATTTAAAAGCAATCTTAGATGCGTGCGTAACGTCACGACGCCAGGCATGTAGACTTTAACACGCAAGGCCGAACACACCGTGCCGAAAGCCCGTCCACCGCCACCGAGAAACACTCGGGCCCCTAGCAACAACGACGCTAACGATGCCGTACGCCGTTGCTAGTGGCCCGACTTTTTAAGCCTAAATTTTGACGTCACTTCCGCCACATTCTCGTCAATGCATTGGGAATACGAAGGGCCTCTCCTTAGTTTTCCTTCCTCCATGGGGCATTACTTCGTACTCCTGGCATAGAGCTACGCGTCATGTTTGTAAACAAAGGTGGCGCTGCGGTCGGCAGCGACGCGGGGTGTAGGCAAAAACGTAGCATGCCCACCCCGCGCCAAGCGATGCTGCATTCGAAACCAACTCGCGTACGCGCATATTTCAAAGCGTGCGCGTCGCTTGTGGTTAGAAGCATTTCTTTTGGTGACCGGAGAGCAGTTCAACACTTTTTCAGCCTGCTCGCCAGACGGAATTATCTGGCGAAGCGCTGCATAGGCTTCCTTCTGCGCTCCTATATTAAGGCGAAAGCCTTTAATGTCTCATCGTTGTAAGCAGCAGTTGTCGACAGAGAATGTCACGCTTTTCAGTTGGTCGAAACGGTCGTGACGTCCTAGTGCGCCAATTTCAAACGGGGCCAATTGTACTTTGGCTAGTAACCATGCAACCAATTGAAGGGCCCATATAGTGATGCTTCAAGTAAGTGGGACTGAGCTTAGTTAATTGCTTAATTACCCAATTAGCCTAATTAACTTCTCTAGTCAGGCCATATAAATAAATAAAACCTAGTAAGAAATTCGTCGAGCTCGGGAATCGAACCGCGGTCTTCGGAGTGCGAGACGAGCATCTATCCACTCCGCCATGCCAGCTCGAGGGTTTGGAATGAACAAAGGCGCGTCTAGTGAATACGGTGTCCTCGCTCACTGCCATCCTCCTCCCTTCCCTTCCGGCGAAGTTTAGATGTCCACCGAGATATGAGAGACAGATACATTTCCTTTCCTCAAAAACCAATTTACCGACGAGCCAGGCATAGAACCGAATGGGCGATGGCGTTCTATGGACTCCCTGGCAGCGTTGCAAGACGCTGTCACGTTCCACTCTTAGAGGCGAAGCTTAACATCTTAACCACACATCAGTGACCACACTTTAGGTCAAAAAAGTGCACCCCCCCCCCCTTAATTTTGACGGGTGTCCACCGAGATATGCGCGACAGTTACTGCGTCATTTTCTTTCCTCAAATACAATTTTCAATTTCTTCATTACGGGCCATCTTCGTCTTTCTTCTTTCACTCCCACTGCCTCCGTTCCTCTACGGTGCGGTTCAGGTGTCCACCGAGATGACAGAGATTTACTGCGCCATTTCCTTTCCTCAAAAACCGTTGCGTTGAAACGGCAAGGCATCGCGCCGAACGGGTGGTGCCGTTCCGTGGACTCCCTGGCAGCGCTACAACACGCTGTCGCGTTCCACTCCTAAAGGCGAAGCTTAAGCTTAATTAGCAGTTAATTAGTATTCAGGCATTAATCAGTAATTAACCATTAATTAGTGATTTGTCATCACTTAGTAATTAGTACTCAATTACATGTGACGCCACCAGTGCCACAGAAGCACTGAAAGTGGTGCGGAAAACGCTTTCGCCTCTACGCACTTTAGACAGTCAAAGTGCCCCCTGAATTTTTTGGCAGCTACGGCGCGGCTACGGCGGTCGACTAGGTTGACTTATTAAATGAAACCGAGTAAGCACGAGGTATACAGGTCTGCAGTCTCAACATTTGGGGTGATGCAGCATACTCGATCGCTAAGGGCAAGAAGAAGAGCGACGGGATGCACGACGCGAGGCAGCTTTTTCCCATGACGAACCTTTGTGATGTGCCTGCTCTCGTCCAGCCACTTCAATGCGGTGAACGCCAAACACTGCTGGACACTGAACCCATGCAGTTACTTTGAATGAGTCAGGCAAATTCTATCTTCACTGGTAATGTGGCAAAAAATGCTTTTTTATACGCTTGGCTTTAAGAGAGGTGCACAGGCAAATGGATAGAAGTTTACCTCGAGCTACAACTAAGTTACGTTTGCTCTGCAGAGCTAAATATTTTAAGTCATTCTGCTTGCAGGCCTATTCTGCTTGGTAACTGGTTTTTGGTCTGGTATTCGCTGTTCGAGCCAGGTTCTGATTGACCAGCAATTGTAGAATTCAGGTAATATGGGAAATAACACTGCATGATTTTGCCGATACCTTAGCGATGTTTAATCGTTTTCTAGGATAGGTGGTGAAAAAACGTACTTGTTGAAGCTCGTGGAAGTGAAAATAGAGAAAAAAACTATGCGTCGTACATTCCTACTACCAGACTACAGTGCTGCTTCAAACGTCACGCTTAGTGGCCCGATGAATGCTGAAGGTGACTGGCAGCAGCTGTTTTTTTTTTAGCGTGAAGAGATGCCCGGGATGTAGTCCACGTGGTTGCCATCTGAAATCTGTCACCTGCATTCCTGCGGTCCTTGAGCAGTTATGTTTGTGAATGCCTGCTTTTTATTTTTTCTATAAATTCACAATATTACTGTTGTACACACTAGACAAATAAAAATATCATAGCATGTAAATAATCTCTCAGTCATGCACAATGTAGCATTCAATACCTTGGACATCTTTTCACACACTCGAAGAATGCACATGAAAAAAAAAAAGAAATAATGCCAAGACCTGTGCTTTTATTTGTTCAACATATAATAGGGCTGCCTTGATGCAGTATTGTTGGTGCTTGAAAAAAAAAGCGTGTTCAACATAGTATCTTAATGCAATGATTTTGCATGAACAATGTTGGAATAAATGTTCACTCTTCATACCTGTTATCTATAGCACAACTGTGCGTCTGGTGCAGATCCCTTCAGAAATAGTGTCCCTCGTAGCCTGCGCCACTCTTGTATGTTAAACCACACAAAACCAAAAATCAAACCTTCAGAAATACACATGAGTATCAGTGTAAAAGCTGAAATGTACAACTGCTTTGCATTTAGATTGCTTTAACACTAATAAACGACTGAGTACTTGCTTAACACTTCAGTGACTTTAGCTTCTGAAACATTTTCTGCACTGAACATTGCACTGGGGAACAGTTTTTGCATTACACATATAAGGTGCGCTTTAAGAAACTGCAGCAAAGAATCTTATTTCCTCTGCTACAATCAAGAGACGTATTTACCTTGCATTTGGCGTATCATTGCCATTTATCTGACATAAGGCACAACACAAGATATTTGCAATGTAAAGGAACGCAGGCCAGAATCTGACACTCGGATTCTACTTTATAAACAAGCACATTGGCCAGGTTCATTCCTACAATGCACTGGTGAAGTTACTCCACTACTGTCGTATTAACAGTAACTTGAGTAGTAGCTGGGTGTCACTTATGCACTAATGCCCAATGCGTCATATATGATACATTTTCTTTTCTTGTGAAATAAAGGCAGAGACAAAATAAAAATGGCTGTGGTGATCCTTTAGAAATATTTTGAGCAGATATTGAAGGAAAAATAATTTTTACTACTACTCAGTAGTTTTTGGTCATTACAGGGTTAAGCTCCAAGAAGCGCCTGGCAGAAACGCACCCAGCCGGGCCCATCCGACAGGCGTCCCCTCAGCAACCTGCAGGGTTAGTCTGCTTCTAAGCCTTCGACTCTGCCGTGCTGCTTTTGTGCATTTGCTGGATTTTCCAGTGAGCTGTTTCTCCGAACTCTGTGTTCAATGCTTCAGTTTTTATTCACGTTCAGAAGGTTATGTCGTTATGTTGGGCGCACTAGCGGTAGTTCAGAAGTGACCAGATGGTATTAGATCGCGAGCAGCAGTGGTGGGCAAAGCAGTTTTGTTTTCGTGCCTAGTGCTTGGAACAATCTCCTAAGGAGTCGTAAGCTTTAGCAGGACATTGTGGCATGGTAGTAGCATGTCTTGCATGAGAAGGAAAAGCTAGCAGCTTGCAGTTCGGTCTGACGACGGGCTGCTGATTGCAGCAGACACCCCTGGTTTCAAAGAGTAGGGACTTCACCAGTAACACTTGGAGATGAAAAAAAATAGGCGACAGTTTAGTGTGGCTGAGCGTGGAATGTCGTGCTTTTGCACTCGTTAAGGTGCGCACTTAAGGTTGATACGGGCTAAAGGCATAAAACCTAACAGCCTTGACTATAATGTCCTTTATCTAGAAGCCAGTTACCATGAAGGCACCCACCCTAAAGGCCATTACCATACGGCCTTTACCCTGAGCACGTTTTACCTAAAAGAATTTGACCTAAATGCCTTTAACACAGAGGCATGTGACCTAAAGGCCTTTAACGGAGGCTTCTCACCTAAAGGCCTTTGCCATAAAGGCATTTACCTTGAAAGCTTTCACTCATGTGAAAGCCAGCCAGTGACCTGGCATCCTTTCTACAGTGTTTAGGCCTTTACCTAGGTCTTTACCCAAATTTCCTTAGGGTGCAGTGCTTCTCGACAAACGCCTTGTAGTGAAGGTCTTCATGGTGAATATCATCAGGGGAGTGACTTTTAAGTTTTGGCCAAAGGTCTTTAAGGTAAAGATTTTTAGGTCAAATGCCTCCAACATATAAGGATCTTATGTGCCCACCATAACTAATGCTATTTATTGCACTTTATTCTGCGCTTAAGCATTGTAAACCGTCTGTTAATTTTGTTGGTATTATCAGGTGCAGGCACCAGTCGCAAGGTGTGGACATGAAGCTAGCAGTTGTGTGCACTGTAGGCTAGGGGTGCATCTGCACGTCATGCATGGTCAGCGATCAGCATTCTGGCCCTTCAACTTGGTACCTTGCAATGGTGCATTCATGACGGCAACTCATTCTGGTTTGTGAGAACGATGAGGACGGCATATAAATGGAGCCATAGCCGTAAGAGCTGGGACGGTAAAAAAAAAATTCATTTAGAACTGCTGAGTTTGAAACGTCGATGTTATCGCCTAGTAGCCATGCCAAATGGTAACAAGAAATTGTAAATCGCGGCTTCCTACCATTCATTGCTAGCTTGCGGCCAGTGCGAGGCAACCTCGAATCAAGTCCACAATGGTAAACCGCGCTAGTTTACAGTTACTCGTGCGGTATGAAAAAGGTTTCTCAATTCTCAACTCCTTGTGATGCCATGGCATGAACAGCGATAACAAGAATGGAAGAGCGAACCTCGAAAATGCTTTGTTGCGCTCCACTTTGTGTGTGAAATTTTGTGTTGCCAGCGGCCTCCTCCTATTTCCGAGAAGAGGCAGGACTTCTACCTTAAAGGGGAAGTGACTACCTCTCTGGTACTGAGGCTCCTCTCCTTCCGTTCCCTCCTCGAGATTTTTCTCTCTCGCGCCTCGTTGAGTAGGCTCCGCAAGGAAAAAATCGCCCTTTCTTCTCCGATGTTAGCCGGAGGCATAGTGTCTGGTGGAGTGTATCACATGTCTACGTCATGGTCCCATCTTGAAAAGAATTCGTTTGTTGGTTCTTGCTACCCGCTCTATTTCAGGGGGAGGGGGAGCGGTGAGTCTCCCAGAACCCTCTCTAATTTGCTCTTTGGGTCTCTTCGCAGTGTTTCGTCGCGTTTTTTTTCTTTGTCCTTCCTCTCCCCAGTTGCTTGGGTCGTGGACATAGTCGTCCAGAGCAAAGTGTCTTCCGCAAACCACCACATTCTTTACCGTCTCACGACTCATAATCTCCTGGCAATCTGTGCCGGAGCGTGGTTCGACTCCAGTCGCTGCATGCGCCTCGAATGACGAAACAGCATTGCTGCATTTTCTCCGCACACTGAACTATCGAGAGGCGCGATCAGCTTGACTGCCTAAACTTGTTAGCGAGTGCATCCTTTCATACATCTGTTTGTCAACTGCAGATAGCGGGCCACCTTCATTACTTTTTTTTTAGGCCTCCCCATCTTTTCACGACTGGAGGGGTGGGAGTCGGTTTTGTTCAAAACACACAGCGAAGCGCGGACCCGGCAACCGCCGGTTTTCTTTCTCCGTGCATGTTCATGCGTTCTGTGTGTTTGTCTTTTCTCTGCTCCTAAGCTCATGTTGTTCAACGGAACCAAGGTGCAGACAAGATGCACAAATGATAAGCGATGTACATACAGAGTGGTCGAGAATGCACGCGAGGGAAAGGATCTACTACACACGACACAGCATACACACAGAACACGCTGAAGCATACATGAACTGGCACAACTAAAACCTTGTTTTGGGGGGCTTGCATGGAGGAAAAAAAAACTGACGAAGAAGCGCACATGCAGAGGGCTACCTCGTGCTGTGATCACGGCGGGGGGGGAACTGACTCTCTCCGTTTTACTATTTTTTTTACTTTTTATGACTAGGGTTCAAGGCTGTCACGGAACGCTCCCTCCTAAATTTTTTTTTTCTTTCAGGCGGGCTTGTAGGCACGTGCCAAAACGGAAGGCGCTGACGAGCAGACGATGCGATGCCCTGGCTATGCCCACCCTTCGTCCGTAAGTCAGAACGACACACCAATGGAATGCCTTTAGTGAAAGCTTTCCATATGACGTCAAACGAGCCAGAGTAGAGGGCGAGGACGTTTGCTTGTGGAAGGAAAGAACGAGCAGGCTTTGATTTGAATTTTTACAGCTTTTCAAGGTGCACATGGCCCTAGTATTTTGCAGAGGTTATCTTCGATGCCTCATTTATGCAGTGGACTTGTTTTTCTAAAATGTCCTGACCTTGGTCATTTGCCCCTTAAAACATGAAAATGGAAAAAAAACTGTTCAAGGGGTTTCTTCCTGACGCAATGGGAATTTCAGTGACACCTGGAGGCATTGAAAATGCAAGTGTAGTTAAGTAACTCAGGGCATGGTGTAAAACTGTGTCAAACATTGTAAAGCAAGATAACGCATGACCCTTATATAAGGGTCATGCGTTACTTCTTGTACTTGTATAAGGGTCATGTGGCCTTCGTCCGTGCGAGTTCAGTGAAGCAGCCGTAAAAAAGGGCGAGGAGAAAGGAGGCCACTGCTGTCATCATTGATGAGCATTCGGGTAAGAGCGTGGCATCTTGGAATGATGTCCTGCCTCATGACAAACAGTTTTCGTATGTGACAAAAGCAACGGCGCCGCATAAACGGAAGCATGGGCTTAACAACAAGCGCTGTCGAAAAACTTTTTTGGAACCGTCATATTTGAAACGTGAGTGGTATAACCTAAAGGCATGAACAATACAATGGTGGCATGCCATGCAATTCACAACTACAAATCATCACGACCTGAGGCCTGCATGAGAAACCGCCCAATCAGGTTTGACATATTAACGTACGCTAACTTATAGCTTGTGTGGTGTGAAACTGTGCCTCTTCTCGACTCGTCATGATGCCGTTGTGTAAAAGGTAGAAAAACAAAAAAAACAAACGTCGACAGAGTTTCAATCAGTTCCACTCAATGTGTCTTAAAGTTGGAAAGTCCTCCCAGTGCTATTTTGTGGCTGCTCCAGTGAAGCGGGAGAGCGGTAAAGTTAAAAAAGAGAGCATTGCAAAAAATGTAACCGCAGCCATGTTCTTTCGTTCAAATAACTTGACACAAAACGGTTCGTTGCTTCCCCGGTAGTTACCTTATTACCTTGTAGACAAATATTTAGTGTCGCATGGTGGTGCTCTGATCATGGTATCATTTTTTGAGGTGAGGTGTCACTGACAGCTCAATGTGTCATCGAGCTTTCTGTGTTATCTCTTGTTGTTTTACGTTTCTATAATTGATGCTTGTCTACGATGAATATGAGGCTCTAACATTTCAGAGTGGTCTAGCGGCGACAGTGACTCGTTTAACACACCCGTACGTCATAGAAACAGTGAACGTAGAACAGGGCTTGTGTAATTGAGGACAAGTAGATCTTTATTGTCTTCATTCTTCAACACCACCTCCCCTCCCTAACAGGATAGTTGTTTTCATTTCCGGTCCTGTTTAGAACCTGCAAGGCGAAGTATCAAACTGGGCCGCCGCGGTGGCTCAATGGTTATGGTGCTTGGCTGCTGACCCGAAAGACGCGGGTTCGATCCCGGCCGCGGCGGTGGAATTTCTTTGGAGGAGAAATTCTAGAGGCCCGTGTACCGTGCGATGTCAGTGCACGTTAAAGAACCCCAGGTGGTCGATATTTCCGGAGCCCTCCACTACGGCGTCTCTCATAGCCTTAGTCTCTTTGGGACGTTAAACCCCATAAACCAAACCAAACCAAAGTATCAAACTGCCCACGCATAATGCTTCGATGCTCCAGCCCTCCTCAAGATCACCGGGCTGACGCAGTGTGCAGCTGTTGGTCATTGGGCACAGAGTGCAAATCGGTATGCAAAGGCAGGCAGACATCACACACCTTATTTAACGCAAAGGAGAGGAGAACAGAATAGGAAGAACACAGGAGCTAGCCGCACCTGCAGAGTTGAAGTTTGAACCATGCACATGCCAGGTCTTTCAGGGATACCGGCCACTAATTTTAAAAACTGTGTTCTAGAAGGAAAGAGCAGCTTTTTGTGGCAGAGTAATTACAGGGCTGGTGGATGTGAAAAAACTGCGATTGTTGTTAAATAGTAGTGTGATTAAGTTTATCATGAACTATTACAGATAAGCACCAGATTCCAATGTGAGATTTCTACCCTGCATTGAGTAATATCCATATCAGTTTCTAGAATTTATTTGAGCACTTCTCGCGTCGCTTGTAAACCACGCGCTAGCGGGAAGGCACAGAGAAATGTCAATGAAAACATGACACTCCATAACGCACGTAAAACATAAGATTTACTACCCCGCCTGTGCTGGAGCAGCGCAGTGGCGACGAGTGGGCAGCATATCAGCATGGGCGGGGCTGAGAAGTTGCGTGGTGCTTGCGTCATTCTGTGTCTCACTTAAATTGTCATCGCTTTGCGTCTTCTCGGAAGCACGATTTTTAATGGTGCGAGAAATGAACGAATTGGCTGAGCCACAGTGGCAAGCGTAATCGCGTTTCTGAAATTCTTAAAACTAATATGGACATTACTAAAAGCTGGCCACAAATCTATCTTTGCAACGGGTGTCAACTGGTAATAGTTAAAAAGTGAACTATTCGAATTTAGTTAACCACTTCACTAGTCAGTATAGTCACTTCTTTTATTATGTCTGCCACAATGGTATTACTATGCTGCGAAAAGCCTTGCTTTACATCAAAACCCCTACATTTAAAAATTAGCGGCCGGCTTTCCTGAAACACCTTGTATATGACCACACCAAACATTTAATGCTAGAACCTTATCCACTGAGACTAGTCTAGCACGGCTTTTCAAGGAACTAGTGGGTATTCAATGGGATGTCTTAGGGCTTGGTGGTTTTAGGAGAGCATACGAGGTGTATACAGTGATAAAGGGTGGGTACGTACTATGCTATCTTGGATTAGCGGATAGACAAGAGCTTAGTGTGGGATTGCTCATCATTCAAAATATATTTGGCATTATAGAGGAATTTTATAATGATGATGAATGAGTGGCAGTTAGCATAATTAAGCTTACTAACAGGTACAAACTGAAAGTGGGACATGCGTACGTACCTTTTTCCAGCCTAGATGACCATATCGTTGAAAGCTTTTATGAGGACTTGGTATCAGCAATGTGCAAAGAAAAAACAGTACACCGTACGCATGAGCCACTTCAATGACAAGGAAGGCAAGAAGCCGGCTATGGAAACCAGGCAGTGGGCGACTACAGAATAGGTGCTTGGAATAGCAGGGGGCAGTTATTAGTAGTATTCGCAGGAATAAAGATGCAGATTATGAATACCTACTTTCATAAACGGGAGAACAGGAAATGGACTTGGAAGAGCGCTGATGGTGAGACTAGAAATGAAAAACTTCATACTGTCTGCTCACCCTGGAAACGTGAAAGATGCAAGAGGTCTTCAAAAAGGCGTGTTGCAGCGACCATAGGATGTGTGGTAAGGTCCCGAATTAGCTTGGACTTTAAGAGGGAATGAAAAAAGCTTAGGAGCGGTAGCCCATGAACGAATTAGCAGTCAGAGGGAAGGCGGAGGAATTCAGAATCTTGCTGCATAACAGGTATTCAAGTTTAAATGAGGACGACGACCTTAATGTTCAAGCACTGAATGATAATCACACAGCTATTGTTGCGGAGCACGCGGTAGAAGTAAACGCTACGATGGGTAGACAAACTGCCGCAGTGGCTCAGTTATTAATGCACTCAGCAGCTGGCCCAAAAGACGCGGGTTCGATCCCGGCTGCAGCGGTCGAATTTCAACGGAGGCGAAATTCTAGAGGCCCATGTAGTGTGCGATGTCAGTGTACGTTAAAGAACCACAGGTGGTCGAAACTTCCGGAGCCCTTCACTGCGGCATCTCTCAGTAGCTTTGGGATATTAAACCGCAGACGCCAAACCAATACACAGAATACTGGCAAGCTATCTCATGAGACAAAATATCTGATTAAAAAACGCCAAAGTATGAATGCCTTAAACTTCACACACGGAATATAACTGGCAGAATTATCAAACCTGATCAATAAGCGCACAGTACCCGACATAACGAAGTTTATTATGAAGAGAACCGAGCATGCTCTAAAGAATGGAAGTAGCCTAAAAGCGATGCAGAGGAAACTATGTAATGTAATCGGGCCTATGTAATCGGGACGTTAATGAGAAAGTTTGTAGCGCACAGCAATGGGACATCCCGCCACTAACAAAAGACAAATTAAAGGAAGCTTTAAGGGTAATTCACAGGTTAAAGTAGCTGGTGGGGATCAGGTGACAGCAGATCTGTTGAAGGACGCTGGAGTGATTGTGCTAGAAAAACTAGCTACCCTGTATATGAACTGCCATTTAACCTCGAGCGTACCGGAAGCTAGATGAACACTATCTTCTTAATCCATAAGAAAGGAGACATCAAAGGCATGAAAAATCATAGACCGGCCAGCTTACTCTCCGTTTTGTACATGCATTTAGTAAGGGAATCTCTGATAGTGTTAGGACAACATCAGAATTCAATCAAGCAATTGATCAGGCAGGCCTTTGTAACGGCTACTAAAGAATAGACCACATTTAGGGTGTCAGTTAAGTGTTAGAGAAAAATGCAAAATATTACCAACCTCTGTATATACCCTGCTTAAATTACAAAAAAGCATTTGCTCAGTCGAAAGCTCAGAAGATTTGCAGGCATTACGGAATCAGAGTGCAGATGAGCATTATGTAGAAATACTGGAATATATATTTTACAGCTGCACAGTCACCACAGTCCTGCATAAAGTCAGGAATAAAATTAAGTTAAAAAATGGTGCTATTCATCGCCTGTTTACAAGAGGTATTCAGAAGTCTCGATTGGGAAAAGTTGGGGATAAAATCTGCAATTCGCTGACGAGACTGCCTTGCTAAGTCACTGAGAGGATAAACTGCAAAACACGACAAATTAATTAGACAGGCTGAGTGGAACGATAGATCTAAGCATTAGTAAGCAGAAAAATAATGTTCAGCAGCCTCGAAAAGGAACAGCAGTTTATGATTGGTAGCGAGATGTTGAAAGTGGTATGAAAATGCGGCTACTTAGTGCAGGTAGTGAGGGCACGTCCAGATCATGAAAGTGAAATATTAAGAATAAGAATTGTATGGAGCACATTTGGCAGGTTTTTTCAGTTCATGAATGGCAGTTACCAATATCTCTAAAGAGAAAAGTATATAACAGCTGTGTCTCACCGGAACTGACCTATGGAGCCCAAACGTGAAGCCATATGCATAGGATTCAACCTAAGTTGAGGACAACGCACTGAGCAATTGTAAGGAAATGATAGATGTAATGTTAAATGACAGGAGGAGGGCAGAGTGGGTGAGGGAACAAAAGTGGGTTTGTGACATTCTAGCAGAAATCAAGGATAAGAAATGGGCTATCAGGTAACTAATAGTTTTTAAGGGTAACGAGCAGCATACCAACAGAAGGCAAGCATAGCAGGGGGGGGTGGGGGCAGAAAGTTAAGTGGGTTGATGAGTTCAAGTTTGCGGGGAGAAGGTGGTCGATGCTAGTACAGGACAGTGTTAATTGGAGAGATATGAGAGAGGTGTTTATCCTACGGTGAGAGTAGTCAGGTTGTGTTGCTGACGTGCTTATAGTCTTAATAGATAACGAGATTGCATTTGACTCATTCGAAACCTGAGAATACATGCAGGCAATGTGTAACAGTAAAATGCATTCCAGGTGTCTCAAAGAAGCCCACCACTAATTTTAAAAAACTGACTTTTTGAGGTTTGAAGACTGCTTCTTACGGCAGAATAATACCAAAGACTGCGAACACGAGAAAACAGTTGAATGAAGTCAGTTAGTTAGCCGGTTAACTAATCTCTCATAATTAACTTTTTCAGCTATCAGAGTTCGACAACTGGTCGCATTCAGATATTTGTAGCAGTATTAGCCAGCCATATCAGTTATTAAAATTTCGAAAACGCGATTACCCTCGGCGTTAGGCTTCCAAAATTTTGCGATATCATGTCAAAATATATGTGTTGTTGAAAAGCATGTAGGCAAAGCAACCACTCTAGAGCTTACAACCAGTCGATATAGATAAAGTTTGTCGAGCCGCATCGTGGGAAGTAATCACGTTTTTGAAATTCTAAAAATTGATATGTTACTAAGGGTGGCCTTGAAATACCTAAATATTGTAACTAGGTGTCTAACTCTAATAGTTAAAACTTAATTATCATAAATATGTTAAGTGGTTGAGTAAATAAAATTATTCAGCTGTTTCCTGATATCTGCCAATGTAGTATTACTAGTATTACTGTGCCACAGAAGCCACCTTCATACCTCCAGTAGCCCATATTTAAAAATTTGTGGCAGTGTTACCTGAAATGCCTGGTATAGCATCTGCACAGCCACCATACTCTTTCCAGACAAAGCAATAAAATCCCAGTCAAGAACAGTGCAGGCAGGGAGACGCAATGTCTCTAGTACCTTTAACCGCGCATTTACAGGAGGTATTGAGAGATCGAGATTAGGAAGTGTTGGAGATAAAAGATAATGGAAAACATCTTAGCAGTCTGCGATTTGCTGGTTACTTTGCCTTCATAAGTGACTCAGGGCTGAGTTGCAAAGTATGATCAAGGACTGAGCACGGAGAATCAGAAGAATCCATCTAAAATTTTTTAATGTGAAAAACTAATGTTTAACAGTATTTGAAGGCAACAGGAGTTTGCGGATGGCTGCAACACAGTGGAAGTGGTAAGTGAGGATATCTGTGTAGGGCAGGTGTACTGACCAGAGATCCGATTCACAAGAGTGAAATAACTATGATTATGAGAATGTGGTCGAGAGCATCTGGCAATTACTTTCAGGCCACGATTAGAAGTTTACTAATATTCCTGAAGAGAAAAATATATAAAAGCTGTATATCCCTAGACCCTGCTACCCACCTACGGGGCAGAAACGTGGAGGCGAACGAAAAGGGTTCAACTTGGGTTAAGAACAACGCAGCGAGCTGTGGCAAGGAACATGGTAAGTGTAATGTTTTGAAACAGGAAGAGAGCAGAGTTTATAGAGGAGCAAACGTGAGTCATTGATATTCTAGTTGAAATCAAGAAGAAATGTAGACGACGGTGCATAGTAATGGTTGGACATCCATTTTTAATCCAAATCGGCCAAGGTAAATATTGGGCCTGGACCGTGCCCAATTTTGTTAATGACCCGGACCAAATTTGGAGGGTGCCATCGCGTCGCGCACCGTTAATTAAGGTTGGACATCGATTTTGGTCCTAATCGACCAAGGTGAATCGGTCAAACTCAATTTGTTCCTATGGTGTGCTTTTCAAGGTTAGGCCAAAATCAAATCAGGCACGCAATGGTGAGCATGCGATGCGAGGTGCTGAATACCACGTGCAATATGAGGTGCAATGCAAGGTGCTGAAGGAATGCTAGGTGTTGAATATCATCGTTCATTTGTTGCGTTTTCATGAAGAGTAAATGCCAGCAAACCTAAATACAAGTCATCCGGACAATTCTTACGTGGTACTTGCTAAAGTGGCTTCCACTGAGGTCACAATGGCTGCTGTGTCGACCATACAGGAGCACTTGGAAGGTATGCACGTATATATGAAGAGTTCACTTGCAGCACGAAAGCTTGGTGACCACTACGCGGGGTGCACTGTCATGGCTCTTGTGACATCAATAGCAAGCGTTACGTATAAGCATTCAAATTTTGTTTCGACAATCCTTGTGTCATTCTGATTATCAGCATTGTTTATCCCTTGAGTTGGTTTTGAGTAGTTTCTTTATTCGATTAACAGGACATTATAAATGAAAACCGGATAGGAATTGGATCCACTTGCCCGAAAATACACAATACAATGCACAAATAGAAACACTCAGTCCTCATCGTAATTCTCTTTATTCGCTTTATTTTTCAGTGCATACACGAGAAAGTGGTGCCCTTTCTGATCAAGACTATTAGGGCCCGGAGTCTTTGTCGACAAAAGTAACACAAGAGCAAGGCTTCCGCACTCAGTACTTAACCACCAATCTTCGTGGAATGCCTTTCTTTAGAACTTTTCTGGTACTTCTGGTATTTGCAGAATAAAATAGGACTAGAAGCTCTCGAAAACCGGCAGGTCTGTCTTTCATTACACAATCGTTCAGGAGCACTTGGTCAGAGAGTCTTTCAGTGTTCCTGATTTAGGCGAGCCTCTCTTCTGTCTGTGCTTCACTGGGACACCATCAATACAGTCTAACCCTAGTTGGACACGGGCTAGTTGGTGCAGCTGTGAACATTGAAGATCTTGTGGAACACTGAACAGCACTGAGCCTTTTAAGCAACACCCTAGATAGTGGAGATCTGGAAGCACACAGAGGATGGTGTTGTACAGGGTCAATCACACTTAGAGGGAACACGGCTCTGCATGGCCACGCAACTGCAGAGCGCCATTGCTTCTAACCCGTTCACAAATCAATACAGAGTGGCGCATGAGAAGGACCTCGACGTGGTGCTTAATGTCATCTGCCCTTTTGCGCTTGTTTGCCACTGGCTTGGTCGCAGTAGTGCTCCACGTGTGGGCAGCCACGCATTCCCTTTAAATGTGATTGACCGTGTACAATCAGGAACAGCACATTATGGGGTTAGTTGGTGCATGTTTGTTTGATCAAATTCTCAGCGTACCACGAAAACACAGACAGCGTGTGTTCTGTGGGGTCTTTGCATCTTCATATATCATTCATATTGTTACGTGGTGTGATGCAGCGATGGCATAGAGGTAGAGCATCCGCCTCGTGTGCAAGAGGACCGGGGTTCAAATCCCGGTGCCACACAATTCTCCACCGGATTTAAAAAAAAAAACTCGGCGTGACGATGGAATTGTATAACCAGGCTTGGAGTACAGCCTGATTTTGGTGACCAGAACCGACAACGCACTTCCTCACCAGAACAGGATTTGGCCACCCTGGTGTAGTACTTGGCCACAACCTTCTAGGAACAAACCAATTAACCCTCGGCCCTCAGTCCCCAGCGGCTACGGAGCAACTGACCAAGGCGGCGGTCAGATCTGTGACGCAGCGGAGGGTGCTAAGAATCTCTGGCTCCTGACAGGCCGCCATTGGAAACTGAACCTGGCAACGTTTAACACAAGAACCTTATCAAGTGATGCTAGCTTCGCAGTGCTATTGGAGGAATTAGCCGGTATTAAATGGGATGTCATAGGGCTTAGTGAGGTTAGGAGGACAGATGAAGCGTTTACAGTACTAAAGGGCGGGCATGTACTGTGTTATCGTGGATTAGCAGATAGGCGAGAACTAGGTGTGGGATTCCTCATTAATCAGGATATAGCTGGCAACATCGAGGAGTTTTACAGTATTAACGAGAGAGTGGCAGCTGTCGTAATTAGGCTTAATAAGAGGTACAAGCTGAAGGTAGTGCAGGCCTACGTGCCTACATCAAGCCATGATGACCAGATAGTTGAAAGCTTCTATGAGGATGTGGAACCGGCAATGACCAAAGTAAAGTCACAGTACACTGTACTGATGGGCGACTTTAATGCAAAGGTAGGTAAAAAGCAGGCTGGAGACAAGGCGGTAGGTGACTATGGCATAGGTTCTAGGAACAGTAGGGGAGAGTTATTAGTAGAGTTGGCAGATAGAAATAATTTACGGATTATGAATACCTTCTTCCGCAAACAAGCAAACAGGAAGTGGACGTGGAAGAGCCCCAATGGTGAGACTAAAAATGAAATAGACTTCATACTGTGTGCACACCCTGGCATCATAGAGGATGTGGAGGTCCTCGGTAAGGTCCGTTGTAGCGACCACAGAATGGTAAGGTCTCGTGTTAGCTTAGATTTGAAGAGGAAACGGAGGAAACTGGTGAAGCGAAAGGCTATTAACGAGTTAGCATTAAGAGAGAAGGTAGAGGAATTCAGAATGTCGCTGCAAAACAGATTTTCCACTTTAACCAAAGAAGACGACCGTAGTGTTGTGTTGAAACAGTGAATGATAATCTTACAGCTATCATTACAGAGTGCGCCACAGAAGTAGGTGGTAGGATGGTTCGACAGGATACCAGCAAGCTATCTCAGGAGACTAAAGATCTGATTAAGAAACGCCAAAGCATGAGGACGTCTAACTCCACAGACAGGATAGAACTAGCAGAGCTATCGAAGTTAATATAAAATAAGCGCAAGGTAGCCGACATAAGAAAGTTTAACATGGAGAAAATCAAGAATGCTCTAAGGAACGGAGGTAGCCTAAAATCAGTGAGGAGAAAACTGGGCATAGGTAAAAACCAGATGTATGCGCTAAAAGACAAACAGGGCAATGTCATCAGCAATATGGATAAGATAGTTGAATTAGCCGAGGAGTTCTACACAAATCTATACAGTAGCGAATGTAATCATCAAGTTACTGAGGGAGGCAGTCGAGCACAGCAATGGGACATCCTGCCAGTAACGAAGGAGGAAGTAAAGAAAGCCTTAGGAGCAATGCAAAGAGGGAAAGCAGCTGGTGAGGATCAGGTAACAGCAGATTTGTTGAAGGACGGAGGAGAGATTGTGCTACAAAAACTAGCCACCCTGTATACGCAATGCCTTGTGACCTCGAGAGTACCAGAAGCTTGGAAGAATGCTAACATTATCTTAATTCATAAGAAAGGAGACGTCAAGGACTTGAAGAATTACAGACCAATCAGCTTATTGTCCGTTGCCTACAAGGTATTTACTAAGGTAATCGCTAATAGAGTCAGGACAACCTTGGACTTTAGTCAACCAAATGATCAGGCAGGCTTTCGTAAAGGATACTCGACAATAGACCACATTCACACTATCAATCAGGTGATAGAGAAATGTGCAGAATATAACCAACCCCTATATATAGCCTTCATTGATTACGAGAAAGCATTTGACTCAGTGGAAACCTCAGCTGTCATGCAGGCACTGCAGAATCAGGGTGTAGATCAGGGTGTAGAAGAGTGTTATGTGAAAATATTGGAAGATATTTATAACGATTGCACAGCTACTATAGTTCTCCATAAAGTCAGCAATAAAATTCCAATACGGAAAGGTGTCAGGCAGGGCAACACGATCTCGCCAATGCTCTTCACTGCCTGCTTACAGGAGGTATTCCGGGGACTGGAATGGGAACAGTTGGGGATAAGAGTTAATGGAGAATGCCTGAGTAATTTGCGATTCGCTGATAACATTGCCTTGCTAAGCCACTCAGGACAAGAACTGCAAAGCATGATCAATCAGTTAGACAGGCAGAGCAGAACGGTGGGGCTAAGAATTAACATGCAGAAAACCGAAGTAATGTTCAACAGCCTAGCAAGGGAATAGCAGTTCGCAATTGGTAGTGAGGTGCTGGAAGTAGTAAGAGAATATGTCTACTTAGGGCAGGTAGTGACCACAGATCCGGATCGTCAGAGGGAAATAACTAGAAGAATAAGAATGGGGTGGAGCGCATATGGCAGGTTCTCTCAGATAATGAATGGGAGCTTACCAATATCCCTGAAGAGAAAAGTATACAACAGCTGTATCCTACCGGTACTCACCTATGAGGCAGAAACGTGGAGGCTAACAAAGAGGGTTCAGCTTAAGTTAAGAACAATGCAGCGAGCTATGGAAAGGAAAATGATAGGTGTAACGTTAAGAGATCGGAAGAGGGCGGAGTGGGTGAGGGAACAAACGCGGGTTAATGACATCTTAGTTGAAATCAAGAGGAATAAGTGGGCTTGGGCAGGGCATGTAATGCAAAGGCAAGATAACCGCTGGTCCTTAAGGGTAACCGAGTGGATTCCAAGAGAAAGCAAACGTAGCAGGGGACGGCAGAAAGTTAGGTGGGCGGATGAGATTAAGAAGTTTGCGGGGATGCAGTGGCCGCAACTGACAAAGGACAGGGTTAATTGGAGAGACATGGGAGAGGCCTTTACCCTGCAGTGGGTGTAGTCAGGCTGATGATGATGATGATCATGAACAAAAAAGCATGCGTGCTACTACACGGCTCGGCAGCACTTAGCCTTCCATGGTAGCCGCACCTAAACTGCCTTGTATCTCACTCATATCATTCGGCGTCATTGTGCAGTAATTTGCAGTGCAGCCAGTATGTCACAACTTCTTTAGATTCACGACTGCTGTGTCTTGACTGCAATGACAATGCATGCACGGCGCCCTTTGCAGTGCTTGACAGCAGCGACCACACCTGCCGTCATGCCCATGTCATCGGGATCTACGAAGCTGCACGCTGGCTCTCTGCCAGAGGAACGGTGCCCTTCTTGAAATATCGGGACACTTCGCAAGGTGCGTTTTATTGGTGCTTTATATGGAACAGCTGTCTTGCACATTTAAGCTGTTTCCTTTGTTTCTAAATGCATATATATGGCCAGCAACGAAAGTGAGCACTTCACGATTTGATCTTTTGTTGTGACACTCTTCATGAAATCGCTGAAATGTCGTTACTCACAGCATCCAGCTGATATTGCCTCTTTCAAGGAGGCTTTGCAAGACTGCTTCAAGTGTTGATGAAGTAACTGCAAATATATTAACCATATATCCCATCTTAGGCAGTTTATAGCTCCTCCTCTGACCTGGTTGGCTTCTCAAGCCTTTTGAGCAAATATATTAATTGTGCAGATATATTACAACTGTAGAAAAATTCATACCAATGTTACAGGCAATGAAGCTTCCTCGCGAGAGTATGCGAACTGCCGTGCACGAACTGTTAGCATTCAGCTGATATTGTTTCTTCAAAAGACCCTTTGTAAGAATGCTTAAAATATTGACTAACGAACTCCAAATATATTAAGCATATATGGCATTTTAGACAGAATGCAGCTCTTCCTCTGACCTGGTTGGCTTCTCAAGCCTTTTGAGCCGATAGATTAATTGTAAAAAATACATTACAACTGCCGGCAAATTCGTGACACTGTTCCAGGATATACAGCTTCCTTACGAGCGTACGCAAATCAGTTACCACTTTTACGCCACGGATTTAACAAGGCTGGTCTCTATGTATGTGCAGGACTTGCAGGCCTCCGTGCTTGAAGTCGTCCGCCACTGAATGGGAACTGCGGTGCTCGTTGGCTTCCCTCCAGTGACTTATTTGCATGCGCATGTTAGAGCGATTAAATGTAACGTCCTGGCTCACAGCCGCGTTTGCTGTGTGTCATCATTATCCTTATTTTTAGTGTCATCATTATTATAGCACAATGCCTTTTAGAACGTCATTGATGACCACGCACAAGCTTTCTTCACATGTTTCCGCATTTTTATCACCCCCACAGTACCGCGATGGGTGTTTTGATCTTCTTGATACAAGTTCTTTCCTTTGCCGGTGCAAAGTATTTGCATGCAAACCGGATGCTTTACAGACCACCTTAAAAAGATTCCTACAGATAGGGAGTTTGAAATAGCAAGAAAATCTTTGGGGAGCATGCTCTCAATTACCTAAAAAATCAGATTACCTAGCTACTCAACTAAAATTTACAAATTAGCTTTTAATCTAATGCACTGTGGTGATTATTGCTACTGACAATTTTGCAGTCATGGACGAGAAAATGGTAATCAGTTTATGAAACGAATAATTTTGCAGTAGTGTTGGCTTCATATTGGCATGGATATACGTGCTGTTGTAAACCTTCAGGAGGGCTAAGGAGGTTGTTTTTTTCTTATGTGGTAAAGATAAATTACAGCAATGGCAGAGTGATCAAGATATCGAAAAACAAAACTGTGTTTGCCCCAGGTGTGGTTTAGTCTTTTCTACTGCATGCCATCCGGATGGAAATTCAGAAGTTTTCAATTAAGTTCAGCCTGAATTCACGTAGGGATTTTCGCCTAAATTTGCCCAGAATGAAAATACAAGACAAACATTCATGTTTGAAATGCAAGTCACGCCCAAGTTCTTGCAGCCTCATTGCCAGCGTGCATGTTGCGTATATTTGCATCCTCGGAGCGGCACTTATGCGGCCGGTAGGCTTATTCGCGGCTGGTAGACCCGATTTTATATTCAGCGGGGGTGATCTAGCTTCCACGATGCTAATCGCTGCGAGACTATCCTCCGCTGCTGACGGCTAAGGTATTTTTTTTTTATTCACATACCCTAAACACCCTTTACGGGCATTACATAGGGGGGGGGGTTGAAGAACCCATAGTCATTATAGCAGGTACATAACAAAGTGAAATTTGAGATCTGAAAATCTGAAAAGCATAAACAAAGGCGCTGCAATAAACAGTGAACATAACTGGGTAAAAGAAAGGCTTGAGAACACACATATATGTAGACCACAATGCAGGAGACAAAATTCAATTATAGCTACAGTGTATTAAAAATAACTAAGCATGGAGTAAGCTCTTCAGTTTGGTAACAAATGTGTCGCAATTTTTTTCTGAAGCGATTTCTGCAGGCAGTTTATTCCAATGGTAAATGGCAAGGAACAATGGCGAATTGTGAATAAGTTTGGTGTGAGCGATCTTGGGTTGCACTTTAAAGCAGCGGTCTAATCGGGAGAAAATGCAATGTGCTGGTTTGATATGAAATTCTGTGATGGGCAAAGGACTGTGATAGAGCCTGTGAAAGTTACATATCGGGGTGACAAGTCTTCACTTTTCAAGTGCGCTTAAATTTAGAGATGATTTAATATCGGTGATGCTTGAGTAGCGAGCGTGTTTCCTTGTGATGAACCTAGCTGTCTCATTTTGAAGTGATTCCAGTTTCTCCGCAAGATATGCTTGATACGGGTTCCAGATGATACCGGCATATTCTAGCTGCGATCTGACTAAAGTTGTGTATGCCAAGAGTTTGGTCTCCTGATTTGCAAGAAAACAAATGGCGACTAATGAAACCGAGTGTTTTGGATGCTTTAGTGGTTATGTAATCAATGTGTTTGTGCCATGTCAAGTCCGAAGAAACGTAAACCCCTAGGTATTTGACTGCAGGAACTTTTTGGATGGCCACATTACCGATAGAATGAAAGATGGGCTCAGTGACTCTAGCCGTCGTAAATATTACACGATTTGTTTTTGAAACATTTATTTCCATATGCCGTTGTTTGCAACACTTAGCGATTTTGTCAAGATCCGATTGCAAAACATTAGTATCGAGAGGATCAGTAATCTTTCTGTAAATAACACAGTCGTTGGCAAATAGCCTAATTGTGGAAGTGATGTTGCTGCTTATGTCATTGATGTAAATAAGGAAGAGGATCGGGCCAAGCACCGAACCTTGAGGCACGCCAGACATTACATGGGTTAATGCGGAGCAAAATCTATTGGCAAACACAAACTGCTGTCGCTTAGTTAAAACGTTAACAATCCAGTTCAAGACATTGCTGTTTATATTGAGATTAGCAAGTTTAAATATGAGACAAGCGTGAGCAACTTTGTAAAACGCTTTTGCAAAGTCGATGAATATGGCATCAGTTCTCATTAATTGGTGTACAGCGTCATGCAGGTCAGCTACGAGTTCAAATAGCTGTGACTTGTAGGAACGGCCACGCAAGAATCCATGTTGATTTGGAAAAAAAAAAAAGTTGTGCTGATTGAGGTACTTCATTATTGCTGATGATATGATGTGTTCCAGGATTTTGCGAGGTATACTCGTTAATGAGATTGGCCTGTAATTTGAAAGGACAGCAGGATCTCCAGATT
Organism: Amblyomma mixtum; assembly: GCF_055824585.1. Classification (NCBI taxonomy): domain Eukaryota; kingdom Metazoa; phylum Arthropoda; class Arachnida; order Ixodida; family Ixodidae; genus Amblyomma; species Amblyomma mixtum. Next base: position 219,918,018 of record NC_143014.1, read on the forward strand.
TAAATATAGTTATAATGCATGTGATTTTCCAAGCGTCACACAATTTCTGTATCAATAGACTGCTCAAAAATTGGAGTGAGTATGCGAGCTATCACTGGTTTAGTTAGTTTGAGCAGTTTTGGACATATGTCAGCCGGTCCGGGGGCTGAATTACTCGGCAAACGATCAATAGCTTGTTCAATTCCTTCCTGTGTAATTAAGATGTCAGTCATGTCCGCGTTTATAGTAGCAGCATTAAAACCTATGGGAATTGGTGTTTCGTTAGTAAACACGGAGCTAAAAAATAGGTGCAATTCTGTGGCACCATCAGATGGCTGAATAAAATCACCGTCTTTTACTATTGTTATCAGGCTAGACGAAGGAGGCTTAGGATTGACTACTTACCAAAATTTTTGTGTATTGGTTTTAAGTAAAGTTGATATATCATGATTAAAGAATATATCTTTGGCTCTTTCAACTTCTGCTTGGCATATCCTTGACTGCACGCGGTAGTTATTCCAATCGCCCTCAGATGCCGTACGTTTTGCCTTAGTGCAAAGACGCTTTTTCTTCTGGATGCATCGTTTGACGTTAGAAGTGAACCACATGCTCTGTGATGACGTCATGACCGTGATTTTTGGAATGTGTCTCTCTTTTAGTTTGTTCATTTCAGCACTTAACAGATTCCAGTTGTCATTTGAACAACGGCTTGATAGTGATTCTAGGAACTGCTCACTGAACAATGACAGTTCACTAATCAATTGTTCAACATTTGTCCGTGCGTAGTTGTAAATAGTTTTCCTAGGAATTTCGGGTTTCATTCTTACTAGTGTGTATTCGCAGTGAAGAGCATTGTCAGGTTGCACTGTCAATTTTTTCAGGTTTGTTTTTCATTTCATGGTAATTTTTACTTCAAAGTGTAAAATCTTGCACTGGCGTGATAGCGCACTTATACGTAAGCATGATGTATGCAATGGTGCAATGCTCTGATTCAAGGCACGAAAACGTGAGAGGTTGGCAACAACTATAAAATATTGCTTTCTTGTCAGTTAAAATTCGCATCTGACGTAATCTTAAGCCAGCTTCCCATGCAAGCAAAAACTCTAGCGATTCTTGCCACCAAGAACGACGAAGTTCCAACAAGTTGGAAATTTTCGCTGTGACGTGCCGCTCAATTCGCTCATTTGCTTGCATGTGAACCTGTTTTTAGATGCAAAGGCAAGGGAACATGAAACTTCTTTAGCAGCACATGAACAAATGTTTTTAACTAGAAGTGTTCCAAGTGTTGTGTAGCTTAGCTGCTGATCTTAAAGGGACTATGCAGTAAATTAATTGCGATTACGTAAAGTAGACGAGAGATAGGTATTCCATCACTCGTCACCCCAGCGCAAGAATTTTTGAGCTAGCATCAATAATAACGAAGTTATAGAGGATTAAAAATCACGCTCCTCCTCTTCCCCCCTCAACTCGTATGCACTGAGCACCAAGAAAAATAAAGAAAACAGCTCTGGGACTGGGCCCCGTCCACGAATACGTCATTCCCTGACGTTTGGTTTGCGACTTCCGGTTGTCGCACTCAGCATCCCGGCAGCAGCGTCGGCAGCGTCTCTCCGGTCTCTCTTCGCCTTCCTGGATCACGTCGCATGTCGGATTTCTTTGCTTGTCACTGCGACAAAGCCACTGCGAGTGGTTCCTTAACTCCCCGACAGAAACAGGCGGCAGAGGTAAATTGAAAACATATGCGTGAAGGAAATGCCCTGGCTCACGCTTGCCCGAGGGTACCGAGGGGGTCGCGCGGTGGCTCGAGCAGACGATTTTCACGGCTACCGAAAGCGTACCCGTGACGTTGTGTCTGCCGTGACTCCAGCGAATGACAACGTGTAGTGGCCTGCCGACGTCACGAGACTAGTGACATGGATTTTCCCGATTTTAGTTTCAAAGTCGGTCTGTCCGAAGACACCAATCGGCCCGCGAATTTTAAAAAACACGGTTTTTAAAAATTCATAATAAATTGCTGGATCAGTTCCAAAGACTCATACTTGGGGTGAATGCTTTTTAGCATCATTTCTAAGTATTGAAAACAATCACAAGTGACTTTAATTCATTGCATAGTCCCTTTAATGGCCTTGGTGGGCTGGTTGAACACACTCATTTATAACGTTCAAGCTATGACACCTCTCAACAAAGCCATCAGATTGATGAGGGCAAAGATGCGAACGTGGGTGTTAATGTGCATGCAACCCAGCCTGGAGTGCTGCGTGTATGACATCACCGATAAATCTCTCGAGACTAAGGTTCATGCTCACCGCCATATCGTCGCCTGTGTCCTTGTCAAGCTGTACATCCTGCTGCACTCGATGTCAACTGCATGTGGCGATTACCCAGAAAGAGAAGGTGCTCTCCGTGTGGCACACGCCCAGCAACGCGAACTTCATAGCGGTGACTAACTGCCAAAGGTCTGTTTTATTTTCTGTGAAGATCTAGAATCAGCTGAGAAAGCTGCTCTGCATTGATTCTCAACCAATCACATTTGTAGCCAGTATAGAACTGGCACATGATGGGCTTGTGATGGATTTGTGTAGTTGTGATTGGTTCGATTAGACGAATGTGAAAATAAAACATGAACATTGTGCCACTAAAGATATTTTGCCTAAAAATAATTTCCTGGCGAGTTTTACGTGCTGCTTCGGATGTATAACACAGCGTCTGTACCTGACGACAAGCATTGCCATATTGTATAAGATTGGCAGCCTGCTCATGATTTTCAACCGGGTGAGACCTGTGTATACAAAACAAAAACCTGCGATGCACTGGCGCGGGCCAAGAGCAGACTAAAAGTGAGCGGCAGTTCAGTACTGCCACCTTCGCTTACAAATAAATGCTTGCTGAGACTTTGTGGAGGATATGATTTTTTGAGAGCGTAGGTATCTCTTTACTTGCAAATAAACAAACAAGGAGATAAACGTATGTCTCTGTGTAGCGAGCATTTCGTTAGTGAAAGGACAGGTGACACGCCTACAGCACTAAGATCATTAAGGGACAATGAGGAGTATAAAGGTATCAGGTTAAATTCTCGAAACAAACAAAGGCACTTTGGCCAATCCTCCACTGTGTGAATGTGCCACTCAACCAGAGGCCAACAACAACAAGAAGCCTGTGCCTCCTCAAGCATCGCAGTCCGGCAGACCATGCGCAAAGTCTAGCATGAAGAACAGAAGCCTGCGGAGGGATGTCTCCATTAAGCAGCCAAAGACCCTCGGTCTAAACCGGCATGTGGGTTCAACGGGCTATGAGCCGTCCTAAATGCATAAATACTTTATTTTTAAGGAAATTTATTGTCTCAAGGCATCAATTTGCAGTAATAATTGAAGTAATAGAAATAAGTTAGCTGGTTTTATCAATTCATTTTATGACCGTACCTGCCATCTGTGACAAGGTGCAATAGAGGTGTTTTGCTTATGTCCACGTCAGAGTCTGAACTATATATATATATATATATATAACGAGACTATATCTTTTGCCTCCCTCTTTCGAATATTCACTTTTGTTTAACAGTGTGTAAAACAAAATTATTACCTCTCTCAAGGCGCAAGGTAAATATCAAACCTTAAGCCAATGAGCATCATCTATAAACGCCACCTTGGTGCTCACTGTACTGACTGTACCGAGCAATGTATTAGAACATGCAGAAGTAAAATAAGAATTCATACATGTAGTCATGGAACAGTCGTGAAGTGAATCAGAGCCTTTTTTGCAGATGGCCTACAGTCGGAATCCTGAAGGCAGCAGGAGGATCCTTTAAATCGAAGAGACTAGAACCAGTGAAGATGCTGAGATTTCAGTCGGAGCCATAGAACCTTAAACTGCAGGGGCTGACAGCATAATCGGAACGCTGTCTGCACGGAGCAACAACACAGCTCCGAGCTCTCTGAAATCGGTGAGTAGACCGGGAGCAGCGCGTCGTCCTCCCTCAGCCCTGAACAACCCCAGTTTTCAAATGAATGGGCATAAACCCAAATGCAAACTGTCCTTCTGGTTCTCCAAGAAAGTAAAACTATCCCTCGCGGCACTCAGCCCTGCCAAACAGTACTGCTGAGAGATGGGCAATAGCGCACAAGATACGGCCAATAGTAGAGAGTTTTAGCAGAGTGGTTTTACTGTCCGCTCCGCTCGCAGTTCCAAGTGGAACCACAGCAGAGCGTCGCGCAAGAGTAGAGTTTTAGTGCTGTATCTCCTCACAGTCTTCCCCGTTCGCTTAAAGGGCCACTGACCAGGGTCCGGACATTTTTGAAAAACAAGCCCACTGCATAGATGAGGCATCGAAGATAACCTCTGCAAAATACTAGAGCCATGCGCGCCCCGAAAAGCTGCGAAAATTCAAATCAAAGCCCGTTCGTTCTTTCCTTCCTTCAAAAACGGGCCCGGCCCACTACTCTGCACCCCGCTGACGTCAGGGGGGGCTACTTTCGCTAAAGGCACTCCATTGGTGCATCGTTCTGACTGACGGGAGAAGGTTGGGCGTAGCCTTGGCGTCGCGTCGTCTGCACAACGCTTTCCGCAGCGCCTTCTGTTCTGGCTCATGCCTACAAACCCGCATGAAGGAACAAAAAAAAAAAACTGCGGAGGGAGCGTGCGGCGACAGCCTTGAACCCTAGCCATAAAAAGTAAAAAAACAGAAACTGAGGGAGTTGGCTCGCCCCCCCCCTCCCCCTCCCCCCCCCCTCCCCCCCCCCCCCCCCCCGCCGTGATCCCGTCACGAGACGCTCTGCGTGCGCGCTCCCTTCTCAGTTTCTTTTCTTCTATGCGAGCCCCCCAAAACAAGGTTTTAATTAGTAGTACAGCAGAGCCTTTCCCTCGCTCGCCCACTTTACCGCTCCGCACACATACCGCTTATCTTTCGTGCATCTTGCGTACGCCTTGACTCCAATGAATGACATATGCTTTGGAGCGGAGAAAAGACACAAACACACAGAACACAAACACGCATGGAGAAAAGCAAACGGGCGGTTGCCGGGTCCGCGCTTCGCCGTGTGTTTCGAACACAACCGACTTCCGCCCCTCCGCTCGTGAAACGGTGGGGAGGCCTAAAAAGAAAATGAAAAGGTGGCTCGTTAACTGGGAATGACAAACAGATGTATGAAAGGATGCGCTCGCTAACAAGTCTAGGTGGTCGAGCCGATCGCGCCTCGTTCAGTGTGCGGAGAAAATGCAAAAACCAAGAAAAGAATTCTATTGAAGGCGGGGCCATGACGTCGCCTGTGACGCACTCCACAGACACCACGCCTCCGGCTTACACCGGAGAAGGAAGGGGTGATTTTGCCTTGCCGAGCCTACTCGACGAGGAGCGGGAGAGAAAAATTTCGAGGAGGGAGTGGAAGGAGAGGAGGCTCGCTGAAAGAGAGGTAGAGAGTGTCTGCTGAGCTGGGGTGGTCCGTGGCCCTTTAACCGAGACGCCTCGTTGTGCCTACTAATGGTGGTAACTGGACTTGCCAGAAAATAGTTAAGTAAGCCTGTCTGATTTATGTGTGAATAAATAAATAATAGCTGTTTACGCTTGCTATATGCTTTTTGGTAACAGCGGTGCTTTGGAGGGAAGTTTTCGTATTACGAAAAATTGAAGTCTGCCACTGCGAGAGCCAAGTCAAGACCACGCAAGCCATCCCTCGCAGTGTGCGCCTGTACGCATGTGTAGCATAGTGTAACATACACAGAAGTAGAGTGGACACTCAGGCCCTTTCGCGGCCGAGTTCGGCATTGTGCTCTGTCCGCCAGATGATGCTGCACGCACAAATAAAAAAAAAGCGCATGGTTTTGGATCGGAGTGGGTAACGCTGCGGCTACAGCCGCAATTACGTCAGCACTGGCTCGGCTAGCGAGGCAGCACCGGTCGCTTTTTGCTGTGGGCTCCACATGATGATTTTCGCCTGGTAAGTGCTGTAAGCACGTTTTTTCTGCCCAGGAGTACTGCTAAGGTGTGGCGACTATTGTTTCTTTGTGAGACCGCAGTCGGGTACTGTTTTATGCAGTACAGTGAGCATGTACATATCTGGCTGTCTCGCTGTTAGACTTAGCTCTCAATGCGAATATTTTGAACAAGAAACAGTGGCATAATCGTAGCATTCGGCACGGAGGGATTTTATTACTTGCTTTAGCTGTGGATAGCGGCTTCTCGATATGTGAAGTGAGCTGTAATATCGGCTTTGTGTGAATTTCAGTAGCTACGCATCGCATGCGTTCTGATGAGCGGTATAGGTACATTTTATGTTTGCTAGAACGTGAATTAGGTTTATTACAATGCAGCAGTACACTGATGTACATAAGTATAGTTCTTTTCGCAGCTTGGTATAAAATCTAGCGCTTGTGGCATTATCTTCGCACTAGTCAGCATTGTGTTAAGGCTGAACCACATCACAGCATTTCTCAGGCTTTGGCATAGCGTCTCTGCGTCTGGCGTCAATCGAGGTGGCATTTCGACGCTTGGAGACGATTACTCCACATGGACACAAATGTATGGATATCTAACGAGTGCAGAATTCAGCGACCATGCTGGAAAAGTCGGGAGTTGCGTTTCTGCGAGCCAAAAGCAGGCATTTACGCTGGTTTGTGGCGCACTAGTGCTGATTGGTCTGCATCCTGCCAGTGTCGACGCCAAGGCATGACGATGAAGGAATGCTGCCATGTGGTTCGACCTTTACTCCTAAGACGTTATTTACAGTATTCTTGAATACTGCTAGGTATCCCATGCAGGTATACATGAATTAACGGGAGTGAAAACAGCAGAACATTGAAATTTGGTGGCTGTTTTAGCCAAGGCAAACAAGAGTTGCGTGCTTCTTAATGTTTTGTGCCGCTAAAACTGTAGGCATGGCGTTGCATTTTCTTGAGAATTCTTCTAAAAAGCCGCCGCGGTGGCTCAGCGGTTATGGTGCTCGGCTGCTGACCCGAAAGACGTGGGTTCGATCCCGGCCGCGGCGGCTGGAATTTCTTTAGAGGAGAAATTCTAGAGGCCCGTGTACTGTGCGATGTCAGTGCACGTTAAAGAACCCCAGGTGGTCGAAATTTCCGGAGCCCTTCACTACGGCGTCTCTCATAGCCTTAGTCGCTTTGGGACGTTAAACCCCATAAACCAAACCAATTCTTCTAAAAAGTTGCTTTTATATCGCGGAAACTGCCCAGCAAAGTAAAATGGCCTGCACTGGCAGTCACGGAGCAGAGCTACTAACCACCACTAATTATTTCTATGTTCTCAGGCCATGCCGCCAGGAAGGGGGGGCAATGGCAGGTATTGCTGTGTAACATGGTGCAACAACGAGAGAACTTGGTGGAAGCCAGGCACAAAATTCTTCTGTTTGCCACGAGACAACAGGTATACATTTTACATTTTATTTGCTTGCCATTTCCACTTGTTTTCAACACAAGTTGTGTTTTTGTGAAGCTGTTTAATTTGTGCTCATATATGTGTTCCATTTCTTTTCATTTACTTTCTGTTCTACTCATCGAAAGCATCCACATTCAGTTCAATATAATGTTGTAAACTGGTAGCATAGGCATATATATTTTTGATGCTACACATCTTGCAAGTGCACTTATCAACTGATACCTCAGACTTGGGACTGCTACTTTCCACTCATGTTTTCTACTGATCCAGTGCTGTTTTGGTTCAAATTGCTGTTTGTGTGCTCCTCTGCCATGTGTTGTACTTTGTGGAAACCTGGCTTTCCGCCGTCGCCTTTGCGCGGCTGTGCCGGCCGCCCGCGTTGTTTCTCCTCTTTCCCTTGCTCCCGCCTCAGGCGGTGGAGAGGCGGCTGGGTGACTAATCACTGTCATTTAGCCACAGCTCCGCCCCGGCTCCCCAAGGGCCTTTGCCATTGGCGCCTTTTGGCGGGAATTCGGGACCCCGCTTTGGGCGGCCGCGCGCCGCGCGACCGTCCGAGCGGGGCCCAGAGGGAGAGAGATCCCTCCGAGACAGCGTAAGGTGCGTACGTTACTGTTTGTCCGTGCCGGCCTTTGCCGTTCGGACCAGTGCTTACTCGAGCTCGCCCGCACGTGTCCTCTGACCTGCAGCGGCTCGAGCCTGTCCCTCGGGGTCCAGCGACCCCTGACAGGCGTACCTTGCGTTGAATGCCCACTCTCTCTCGCAACCGGCCCAACGGTCGACACGAGAGAGAGATCACAGCACTGCCGCGGGGACATTCTCCTGCAGCGGCGTGCTAGCGGTGCGCATTACTCGAGTCGCTTCGTGCGCGCAGCGGAGCCTTGCTCCTCGCGCGCCCCCGGGACGGGGTGACGATTGAGTGTGTGTGTACTGCTGAAGGACGACGTGAATAAACGTCTCCTTTGTGAACTTGGAGGCCTATTTCTTTGCGGCGAATCGCTCTCCTCCCAGCGGAGGTTGAGTGCGCCGCCACGGTGTCCCAGTGGTGTGTGGTGACGGCTGATCGGGGCCCTTGGCTCGCGCGAAGCTCGAACCCGCGGTGGGTGGTGGCCTGTGTCCACTTAGAAACCCGCAACTGGCGCCCAACGTGCTAAGTCATTGGCGCTTACGCCTTTGATGGCACATTAGCCGAGCAGGTCGCCTTGACGATCACGCTTGCGCACCGTGTCTACCACCCCCAGCGCGGCACTCGGCAGCTACATGTCGGCTCCCTACGGAGTTGTAGCGTCGTTTGATCCGCTGGCTGCTGTTCCTTCGAATAGCTAGACACCGTGGTTGGCCGCGGCCCCCATTGGGGTTTACGGCGGCACAACCCAAAATGTCGACCACGCGGCTCCCATTGGAGCTGTATCGGAAGCACCCTGCGGTGCATCCGCTGGTCGCATGCCTCAGCTGTGCAAGCTTTCCGCCCAGTGCGAAAGCAGTTCGTGTCACGCTGCCGCAACCGGCAGTTTCGAACAGCAGCAGCCGTGCCCCGCGAGCAGTCAATTCTGCTCTGGGAACGGCGAGGCGCTGGCCCGGTTCCCTGTGGAAACCACGCCGCTCATCGAACTAGGAGCCTTGCCTCCCTCGTTCGTGTAGCCCGCCCAAGCCTCCACTGAGGCAGGGGTGCAGTGCGCTCAGTTGGCTGATGCGGCTCCGCGAGCCTGCGGGTCGGCTGGCGCGCTGGGCTCTCCTGATACAGCATTACGACTTTTCCGTGCAGTGTCGAAAGGGGAGCACAAACGTGGTAGCTGACGCGCTATCCCGTGCCCCACTCGCCAGCGGCGCCTTGACGCCTGTAGGCGGAGGGGGCGAAACAGCGGACGAGCCGCCGGGCGGCAAGGAGGGGGAACCCGCAAACGGGTTAACCCATTCCGCTAACCAGGCGAGCAGCGCTTCGCAAAGCGGACGAGAGGCAAAGCTCTTCGTGAGCGCCTCGGAGGTGCCGACGCGAACGGAAATTTTGGCTGCAAACCTGAGTGGGGACGAGACCATGCTCCCCTCTGGGATGACTGGAATCGTTTTCAGCCGTAAGAGCTACTGAAAGCCCAGCAAAATGACCCCTTTTGTCGCGAGGTGAGCGACGGTCTCAGGGAGACGGAGCGCCGTGACGCTACTTGTATTGTAGCGGGCGCAGGGGGGCAGAAGCCAGCGTGTGTCGCGGCGAACCCCGGGGAGTCATATTTGCTGGACCATGACGGGCTCGTGCTGAAGTACATAGCCACCGATGACGAGTCCATCGACCCGTTCTAGGTGGTTATCCCCAAAAGTCTAAGAGGCGCACTTTTGCGATTCTCTCATGACGAACCACTGGCCGGTCATCTGAGTGACTCCAAAGTTTTTGCAAAACTGAGTCAATCGGTGACGTGGCCCGGCATGAAGCGTGACATTATCCGCTATTGCCGTTCCTGCCATGTCTGTTAAGCGGTGAAGTCACGGGGTGGCAAGCCGCCTGGAATGATGAAACCGATTGACAGTGTGCGTCCGTGGCAGATGGCCACCTGCGATTTGATGGGGCCTTTCCCCAGGAGCAAGCAGGGGTTCATTGACCTGAAGGCCTACGCGTCACGGTCTGATGAGCTTGCGCCGGTACCCATTGGTATCAAAGGCAAGTGTAAAGGCACAACTGGTGCTGCGGAACGCAAGCGTACGGAGCACCGGTACAATCTGAGGCGACGGTCACCGGTGTGATTGATGCCGGACGGCGGACTTTTCCGCAACCGAAGGCACGCAGCCTCAGCTAGCTGGCGAGCTTTCTTGTCAGGCCCTACCCAGGTGAAGCACGGTGTGTTTTTTTTCTGTTTTTGTTTTTGCAGCATGGTCAGTTCCAGCCTTGCGTGTTTATCTATTTATTTATTTGTTTTGTTTGAGTCAGTTTCTAGCCACTTTCGTTTCCTGCTTGTACGTCTGTTTTCGTTCTAACGTACCGAGATTGTACATAGGCAACATGCGTCAGCATTGGCGTTCAGTTTTTTTACCAGACTTGTACATAGGCAAACTTCAGCCCGCTCGTGCTTGCTCTTATCTTCTAGAAGGAATAGATTGGATTAGGTGTCGTTTGTACAGCGCGCCTTTTCTCATTTCCGGCCCGACTGTGGGTGGTTGGCTCGTTAAGGAGCTGTGTGTCGCGTTGCGAGTTTTGTGCGGCCCGTATGGAGGGGAAGTTGGCGGGGCGTTTGGGGCGATGGGGGGGCGGAAAGTGCACCCTTTGACCCTCGCCGCGGCGCCTCTGGACGCTTCTGATGAGGGGGTCGTTGTCGCCGACCAGCGTCCACGCACGTGCCGGTGTATGCGTGTTTGTGGCTGTGGCTGTGTGCGCGCGTAACCATGAGCCAAGGCGACGCCTGTGAGTTGTGCCGTTGTGTCCTTCTGCGTGAGCGCGAGGATGAGAAGGACCCCTCGCTGTGGACAAGGTTACACATCTGGACGCCGCCGAACGTCCTCGCCCGTTTCAGCCGGCGTGAAGGGGGTGCACTCTCTTGTGCCGAACGTGATGTCGTGTCCAAGGGCGCGAGGTCAGTGCTCTGCCGCGGCCCCGTCGTCATCAACGCACCCTACATCAACGGAAAGAAGACCGCCATCAGTCGTCGGCCCTCCCAACCCGTTCAACTTGAAGTCTGCGAGCGGTGAGTCGCCGACCGGCCTACTGGGCCGCGCCATCGAACTTTGAGGCTGGCATCCACCTGTAACATAGTTGTACAGTTGTATTCACATCTTCTTGTGTACCGTGTATATAATCTGCAAGCTGTTTTGATTTACTGAAGCGTATGCAAGTGTTGTTTGCCTTGTTTTTCCTTTGTTTTTTTTACATTGTTCTGGCTGGAACTGAAGTGTAGCTAGTTTTTTTTTGTGTATTCATTTCTTTATTTTGGAACTGAAGTGTAGTTTTTTTGTGTATTGATTTCTTTATTTTTGGCCGCGTGCTTTGCCGATGGGTAGGAGGGCATTTAAGGAGAGGGGGATGTGGAAACCTGGCTTTCCGCCGTCGCCTTTGCGCGGCTGTGCCGGCCGCCCGCGTTGTTTCTCCTCTTTCCCTTGCTCCCGCCTCAGGCGGTGGAGAGGCGGCTGGGTGACTAATCACTGTCATTTAGCCACAGCTCCGCCCCGGCTCCCCAAGGGCCTTTGCCATTGGCGCCTTTTGGCGGGAATTCGGGACCCCGCTTTGGGCGGCCGCGCGCCGCGCGACCGTCCGAGCGGGGCCCAGAGAGAAGAGATCCCTCCGAGACAGCGTAAGGTGCGTACGTTACTGTTTGTCCGTGCCGGCCTTGCCGTTCGGACCAGTGCTTACTCGAGCTCGCTCGCACGTGTCCTCTGACCTGCAGCGGCTCGAGCCTGTCCAGCGGGGTCCAGCGACCTCCGACAGGCGTACCTTGCGTTGATTGCCCACTCTCTCTCGCAACCGGCCCAACGGTCGACACGAGAGAGAGATCACAGCACTGCCGCGGGGACATTCTCCTGCAGCGGCGTGCTAGCGGTGCGCATTACTCGAGTCGCTTCGTGCGCGCAGCGGAGCCTTGCTCCTCGCGCGCCCCCGGGACGGGGTGACTATTGAGTGTGTGTGTATCAGCTGGAGGACGATGTGAATAAACGTCTCCTTTGTGAACTTGGAGGCCTATTTCTTTGCGGCGAATCGCTCTCCTCCCAGCGGAGGTTGAGTGCGCCGCATCGGTGTCCCAGTGTGTGTGTGGTGACGGCTGATCGGGGCCCTTGGCTCGCGCGAAGCTCGAACCCGCGGTGGGTGGTGGCCTCTGTCCACGTAGAAACCCACAACTTAATTCTTGACATTCCCATCTGAACTTGCACTTCAGCATCACTTATACCAAGAAAGTTTGCTGAAATAATGTTCAACAAACATCAAACTTGAAGCCCTTGCTAAAGAATAATCTTTCTCCTCAGGGCAAAAATGTGGGTGCAGTACGCCGGACGTGCCGACCTTCTTTCGAGGCCACCTTTTGCACTTTGCTGCTCACTGCTTTATGGACCCTGCTCGAACAAAGCTCACAAAAAGTGCAATTCCCACTGTGCCTCTGCAGACATGCTGGCAAGTCCTGCTAGCTCGGGGTAAGTTTTCTTTTTTAGAATCATCTTTGTTAAAAATTTCTGGAAAGCAGCATCAATGCCAAATTTATAATTATGTGGTTTTCTTTAAGCTTGCAGAGAACCTGCTGAAGAATTGGCAGTATTTGAACTAACGGCTAGGAACCAGTTAACTAAGGTCATATAATAGTCTGTATTTAGGAATGTTATCAGAGCCTCTATAATGTTTTATTCTTGCCCTGGACTTTTTTAGTCTCTTCTTAGTTGCTTCTAAAGACTGGCTTCAATTGTATAAATTCTGTCACCCGCATTTCTGAGGCCTGGCAGGTGGCATTCAGAAAAGGACTTCAGTAAACCAGCAGCTATGCATGATTATTGTGCAGTGTCAGCAATTCTTTGCGATAATCAAGTGATTCTATTATTTGTCATTTGCGTGCATTGAAGACATTGATATTATTGTCGTCTTGCATCTTGCATATGAATGAACAACAGTATGCTACCATAATTCATGTTCTGACAGGATGGCTAGGCACTAATGGAATTGTGATGGAGACTAAAATGCGTTTCACTCAGCCAGTACTGAAATTGGGCGCTACCAATCGGAACCATGCCTAGCGCATATGCAGCAGAAGCTTGCATGCAACTGTTGCTTTGTTTGGGCAGCCACCCACAGTCACACATTCTGACAGCGTCATCCCCTCTGTACTCAGCGCTGTAGACAGGGCAGGGGTGACTACCAAAAAAGGGAGCTCCCCAATGTTTCTTTGTTGGTAGGATTCGAAAGGCTGTCAGCTATCCTCCCCCCACCCCCCTCTTTCCCAACCTCGCCTCGCCTTCTGTCTCCTGTCCAGCATTTTTTCACATTTTTGGGCAAGATGTGTTGACTGGCTTTTTTTTTCAGGTTTGAACAGTGCTCACCGCCATGAAGATTTTTTTTTTAAGCAGGGTGGAAAGTGTCACCCTTAGCGTTATTCTTATTAGTTTTTGTTCACTTTCACTGCTTCTTTCCAGTTTTTGTGGCATGCAAAAAGCTTTCAGTACTCAGATACATAATGCTTGGAGCTGTTTCATGAGTATAAAGGAACAATATTTAAACTGGACGCCCAACCAATCAGAAAGGCAGCGCCTAATCTGGATGCCACCTCATTTCTGCTGTTGAAAATGGCCACTGCATTGCGACACTATCGGCTTGAAATGAGCATTTCTAGCGAAGATTAAAATATTAAATATTACGATTTCGGCAATATCTTTGGGCGTTCAGGCATAAGAGAGAAGACAGAAGTGAGAAGGGGGCGAAGAGTCATGTACGGGGATGAGATTCGGTAATTTGTTGAGATAGGGCAGCTGAGGCAAAGTGTCTGCAGCTGGCAGAGGAGAAGGCTATTAGAGAGTATTAGGAGCTCTGTCATCGAGTAGAGGCATGTAGCTGGACTCATAATGGTGATAATGATTATGTAGCCCAGTATTCTAACTCTACATTCTCATGCTTTGTCCTGTGTCTTTGGCAGTGCTGTGCTGGCATGCTCAGTAGGATGGGCAGAAGTATTTTTCTGCTGACAAGAGGTGCAGCTGAGCAGACACTGAAGGCTATGCATGATATGTTGCTGGGGCGGTAATTAAATTCCACAGTATTATTGGCAGATATAAACCTAGAATACAGCTAGCGTGTCTGTGACTGCAAATCAGTATGTATGCATTCTGTACATTTTCCTGTACACAGTGCTGTCTGTGGAGAACATGGCTCTGATAGGCCTCTAAGGAGAAACAAAGATATACTACTTCGGGTTCATGTATGGAGGCTCTTGTTATAATAATGACACAGGCTGCCTGCATGGTGGACATTTACTTGCTTAAAAATGCAGCATATCTCACTAAGTTATACTGTAGGCTATTGCCAAGGATAATCGCTGCTGGAAAACCGCACTTGCACCGTTGGCAGTTTGCAGTGCATGCACAGGCTAGGCTAGCTGTGGTTGATAATTAGTGTGTGTGTGCGTGCATGCGTGCGTGTGGGTGTGCATGCATGTGTACGTGCGTGCGTACTCGCGCTCGTAACATCTATATATAGTTTCTGTTTTTGTTAGTGGAAATATGTTTACTTGTGGTAAGGATTTGGTGATTGTTTAGTTACTTGCATATCAGGTGCCTTAACATTACAGTCTCAGAAGGCTGGCTGTTGCACCGAGGAAGGAACCCTACAAATGAGTTCAGTAAGTTAGACGAGAGTTCAGGGGCAGATGGCACATTTATGAACTTCAAAAAATGTTTAACGTATTTTTCTGATAAGTCCTATGGTATGTTTAATCATATTTGCCCAGATTCGCACAATGTGCCCGCTTGTGTCTGTTGAGCAATTATTCACTAAATTTGAAGCCTTATACTTCATGCAAATTGCACCCAGCTTGTAGTTTCTTCTATTGCAGTGGATATGTACATCGCTGCTAGGTAGATCACTAGAGTTGAGCTACCTGTTTGCATCTAAGTTCAGTGTTAGTAGTGCATAAAGATTGTCAGCTTTTTTGAAAATATTATGATGAACCTTCATATGAACAATACGCAATGGGTATGTGATGGGGGCGTACAGTTTTTATGTCATCTTTTTGAACCTCACGCTTGTCACTCTACCTTGTCAAATTGGCTACAATGTGCATGTTTTTTTTTTTTTACTTTAAGCCCATTTTATAGACACTATTAATGCGATAGCGTTAAGAGCCTTGTGTCACAAAAAAAAACAGTGTCGGCATTGTTGGCTATGCAAGCACGAGACACAAGAACTTCAAAATAAAAAAAATATTGTGCAGATAAGGGGAATCAAACCAAAGTAGTTCAGATTGCGAAGCGAGCACACGCAAAACACTCTGCAAAAGCTCTTTTTTTTCTTTATTGCATGGAAATCAAACCCGCTCAGCAAGAAATGCTTTTTGTACACGCATACTACTCCATGATGCAGACACACATTCTCTTGTCTTCGTACACTGTACTCCACTCACACATCAGAATTGCGGAACACATACAGATGTGTCAAAAAGCCGCCGCGGTGGCCCAGTGGCTATGGTGCTCGGCTGCTGACCCAAAAGACGCGGGTTCGATCCCGGCCGCGGCGGCTAGAATTTCTTTGGAGGAGAAATTCTAGAGGCCCGTGTACTGTGCGATGTCAGTGCACGTTAAAGAACCCCAGGTGGTCGAAATTTCCGGAGCCCTTCACTACGGCGTCTCTCATAGCCTTAGTCGCTTTGGGACGTTAAACCCCAATAAACAAACCAATAAACCAACAGATGTGTCAAGAATTGGCAACCATTCAGGTGGCTGGTCCTGTGCAGCGTAAACCACCCTGCACCAAGGCGCACTGTTCACTGAACAGAAGCTTAGATGAACGAGGTGGTTCTGTGTGTCGATCCATCATGCAGCTTCTCCACAGGCTGAAAAGTCCAATCAGCATTAACAGATCGCACAGAATCCTGGAGCCTTTGAGGACAAGCAAGAACCTTATACTGTAAGGCATGATGTCATTGCCCTTTTTGATTGTCCACTGCAGTATGTCCCAGAAAATCACTGTATCATGGCACCACACCACACCAAAAAATTATCGATTGTCTCTGGTTGGCCGCACAGGCAGCAGTTAACCGACCATGGCACAAAAATCCCCTTGGCGCGAAGCCAGGCCTAGATCCCACAGGTGAGGCTAGATCCTATAGGCTGCCCTGCGGGTTCAGTCTTTCCTCTGTAGTCGGTGCCTCTATGGGTAATCTCTATGTGATGTTTGGAGACCTGTGGAAGTTTGCGCATCTCCCTATGTTGATGCTTGCAAATGCTGTAGTGTGCCTGTCAGTGGACACGAGAAGAGAATGGCTCGAGAGAGCTTGGCTGCTGGGGCCGGGTAGCAAACGAGGAGGTGCAGGGAGACCTAGGTTGGTCCGGCTTTGAGTCTCAAGAAGCGTTGAGTAAGCCAACCTACCTACCTTGAACTCGTTGAGCGTGCCGAGTGTTTGACCACATAGCCACAGTGTGCCTTTGCATCCAATGGATAAAAAGCATCTACCATCTCAAAAAGCAATGCGGCTTCTTTCGGGTGTGGGTTGAATGCAACTTCTCAGCAAAGTGGAAAACAGAGCTTTGCAGATGCTTCGAGGCTTCAGACAGGGAGATGTCGTAGGCTCCTGTAGAGGCTAAGACCACATTCTTTCTGTATAGCTTCCAGGAATAGGCATGTAGCCTACAATGCTCTACAGTGAGTCTTGCAGCAGTCTCCTGTTTGAGACAAGAGTGAGGGCTCTGCAGACCCTACAGTACTGGCACTGATTTCATCAGACAGGGGAGAGTACGCTGTGCTAAAAGAGTGGGGAAGCAGACGAAACCACGGAACGCTTGGCGCTCTGCTGCCAATGCAACTCTAGTCTACGACGGATGTGACATTCTACAGTCACTTGTGTCTTCACTGCCCACCCAGCCAGAGGCATTGGATCCAAGTCACAGCAGCAGACATGATATCCAAGTCCCAGTAGAGACCATCAAGAAGCGTCTTGATGAGTGGTGGGGTGCTGTGTGCCGACGATTCTAGGAGCACCTAAAAACACTGGTTGGGGGTGTAATGTGGTAGCAGCCACTGCTCGCGATGTACTGCCTGTCATTTCTGTTCCAGTTGTACATATGAAGAGTTCTTTTTCGAATTAAGCCAGATCTACCAGAACAGAAACCGAGAAAAAACTGACAATTTGTTACCCGAATGCAGTGTAATGGTGTCCAACTTATTACCTCATATGTTTCTTGTGAAACCTAGAGATATCTACCAGCAACAATCGCCAAAAAATTGTGTGCATAGTTTGGCCGATACAACGTTGTAAACGTTGGATTTGACCCATATCGAATTGAAATATTGAATTTGACTCTGTTGTTACTGAAGTATATTCCAGCTTTTAATTCAGAATAACTCTTAGAAACATTCGTGCTATGATTTCAGCAGAAACAGCATTACAGGTCGGTGTCGCCAGTGCTCTAGGAGTTATACATGGATCGCAAGTTTGTCTTCCTGGCAGCATGAGCAGCCTTCTTCGCAGTCTTGTATAGGCTTCTTTTCTTGACCGCGACTGAAGGCAGTAACGAAGTAAGCAAGTTCATTGTCTTGCCATGACATGCTAAAATGCTTCACCAGAAGGCTGGTTATGTCTCTCACCTTCAGTTCGTTAAGGCTGTGTTTGTACAGCTCGCACTGTTCTGGTGTTTGTTCAAGTCTTTCCTCTCTTTAGGACAGTTGTGAAATTTGACGCAGAAACCTTGTAGTGATGCTCAGCTCTAATTTGAGGGCTCCGTCCTATCCCATTTCTTTGAATGTAAAAACCTTGGTTTCGGTTATCTTTAAAGGCAAGTTCGAAGTTGACCTCATCACTTCCGAACTGCAGGATTTCCAGTCATAGACATTCCAATGCTTTCCCAGCTCTAATATGGTGCCGTGATTTGCAAAAATTCACTTGTAGCCTTCTGGATTCAGGAGTTCTTCATATCTTCTGATATATTTTTCAAACCTACCAAATACTCTTTTTGGTGGTAAAAAACTGTGACCCTTCACAGGAAACACAAAGGAAACCAACGAAACCCCTGCTGAAGCTTCATTTTGCATCCACCAAAGAATCATCCAAAGCATAGTAGAGTTCTTGTTCTGACCAGCACAGCCATCAGCCACCAATCGCACCTCTTTAATTCCTTCGAAACTTGCACTTCGAAGTGTGTTGTGCACTGCACTGGCAACTTGGTTGCTTCCCTTGGTGCTTTCGTCTTCGTTCCATGTGTAGCAATGGATGGCATCTTTGGGCATGAATCCATCTGCCTGATTTTCTACCACGCACAGGTGGTACTGGTACAACTGGCGGCTATAGTATGCTTGCTGGTCGGGAACTTTACGCGTCGCTTGGTTTTGTTGGCAGTCAGAAGAGAATGTCTTCAAGTCTTCTCTCTTTTTATGCAGCAGGGAATAAAAAAAATTGGCAGTGGCTTAGCTCTGGTTCAGCCTGGATATACAAGCGAAAAGCTGCAGTTATGCTTTGTTTGACGTCATGGCTGTCACAGTTCGCGCACAATGCACTAGGAGCACCACGATAACGGTGTAGGCAAGCGGGTTATTAGCCCTCCTTCCGCATGCGTAGCAACTGTGGTAAACACACGGCTGCAACGAAAGGGCAAACAGTGGCGAGGAGGCGAGCGCGCAGTAGCCAACTCCCTCGCTATCACTTCTGGGTCTTCTTTTCCTCCTTCCATGGCGAATGCCTGCGCCTCTTCTACGGCCGCCACCGCCGTTCACGCGTTCTCGCAATGCTTTACGGAAGAACCTTCTCCTCTTGGGACGGCGGCGACGACCGCGTGGCAGCGGCGAGGGTTAAACCGGTGGCGAGGGGGAGAAGTGGCGACGTAGCATGTGCCGCGGCAGCGCCAAGGGGTGGCTCACACGAAGCGCGGTGTTGACGAGCCTAGTGAAGCTTTTCGCTTCAAGACCCTGTACTTCAGTTTATGTACCCATTGCTCTGTTAGAACACGGTGCTCCTGTACGGAATCTTTTAAATTCTTGATCTTTTATGCATTTTTCAAGCATACTGAGCAAACGTCCGTCCTCGGTGTCCCGAACGACAGGTTGAACTTGGTGCAAAAAATATGATAAAAGGAGCTATATTTCACCCGCACATCTTCGGTAGCTTTTGATTATAAATCAGCCACACATTTCAGATACTCTTTAGCTCTGCCAGAAGATACAGCTTTTGCGTCTTCTGTCGACTGTAGTGTGACTCTGCGGGAAGTCATATCACAACAGCTGACCGCTTTTGACCATGGCGCTTTAGCTTCTGATCGCCTTGAGTATCTACCTTCAGCTCGCCCTTTTCATGCCTGTGCTTAACATAGAGAGTAACTGGGCTGTGGCTAACACCAAGCACTGCGCAAAGCATATCACAACAAACAAGAATCTCTTTTCCACTTTCGAGCCGTACCTTTTATGAAACAGCGAGGGTTCGACGAGGTTCCTCTCTTTTTCCTTTTCGGCGTTTTACTGCAGATAGGGTGCACTGCATTAGTATGAAAGTTCTTTGCACCGCACATTTCATTAAATTTCTTTTTGAAACTTTTCACCAATGCATCGGTCACAAGCACACACTTGAAAGTCTTTTTTTGTGTGCTTACATTTTGGAAGCGGCACATTCTTGCTTTCCTGACGTCCTGGTTTGTGATTATCTGGTCGTCGTCTGGGAACAGACCGTTCGCCGACCTCTTCATATCCTTCGCAGTCCACTGGAAACCACCTCCAGAAACACAAAAGTTGGGAAAACACGCACGAAACACGACTGAGCAGACAAAGCTCTGAGGCGCCACATGATGTTGTTATATCATGGTGGCTTGAGGCTAGAAGTCGGTACATGGAGTGCAGTGTTCTAAACACTGGAAACATGGAGGAAAGAAAATTTTCTTTCTCCATGAGTCAGTATGTACTACGCCCGAACGACGCAGTCGGGCCTAATCAAACATTAAAATGGTGTCCAAGTGCTCCAACAAGGTGCAGAAATGACAATAAAAAGATCAAATAATTTATAGAAAAGATCATGTATAATGTTCTTAGACCCTTTACATTCCAGTAACTAGTCACTTAATTACTTGTTCTTTATTTAACTTTCTACTGAATTCTTCAAAATTTGTCATGGCTCACAATTCTCACAAGATTTTAGAATGTTTTTTTTTTATATCATTTGCTGCACTGGCTGATCGCACAACCTTCTGCATTCTTGGTTTTGAACTTTTCAGTGGCAGTGAAGAAAAAGTTTGCTGGAGTCACTGATAAGAAGGTGCAGTCATATGCAGCTGATTGACTATGCTATGCCCCATCAAGCATTAAGCAAAGGTAAGATTATTCACCTCAGTGCTTTGTCAAATATGTGGGGAGATGCAGCTGCTGAAAGTCCAAGATGCTTTTTAGGTGTATTATGCTTGACGAGCACAACCAGCAGCACATACTGTGACATATTCAACTTGGCCGACAGCAGGCGTTAGTACAGTTTGGTTGCGGACACGAATTTATTTTCGCATGAGCTGTCTGCAGTCATAGCACTGCACTGAAAAGGACATTAATTTCATCTAAGATGCATGTTTCGCACTCTTCGTGGCATGTTTCTGTCAAAACATGTACAAAAGCTAGTAGAAAGAACATTTTCATTCTTGCAAATATTCTCCATCAGATTTTCCAGTTTCAAGTGTAACTTTTTTTTTTTAGTTTGCAGCACTTGGGCTACACTCAGCAGGGACTCGTGCAGGATGCAGCATTGCCGAGTACAGGCCAGAAATACCTCCATTAGTTCCAGGGTCAAGTTTCGAAGAGCAATAAAAAGTCTTACAAGTTACTCCGCAGATTTGTTTGTCTGTTTAAGCACTGCCGTTCTTACAAGCTGCTGGCTGGTCAAGCTATGAAAGGTTGGTTGGTTGGTTTGTAGGGTTTAATGTCCCAAAGCGACTCAGGCTATGAGAGACGCCGTAGTGAAGGGCTCCGGAAATTTAAACCGCCTGGGGTTCTTTAACATGCATTGACATGGCACAGTACACTGGCCTCTAGAATTTCGCCTCCATCGAAATTCAACCGCCATGACCAAGATTGAACCCGCGTCTTTCGGGTCAGCAACCGAGCACCATAACCGCTGAGCCTTCGCGGTGGTTCCAAGCTATGAAAGTCAAAAGCGAAATCTTCAAGGTATGCGTGTAGCATCTATGCATGTGTTGTACTTTACTGGACTGTAGTTTTATGTTTCCTAAAACATTATATAACACTGCTTAAACATTTCAGCAATGATGCAGCAACATTGTTGAAACGTGACAGCAATGTTGTGATGTTGCATGCTAACGTTAGCTGAATGTGATTTCAAGAGGGCATTATCCACGTTGTAGCAACATTGCAGTGAAACATTGCTGCAATGTTCCTGTGACATTTTGTGCTACCAGGGTAGCAGACTTTCTTAACTAGGCCAGCTCTCCATTGCACCACAGGGGAAAAAATTTTTTTCTCTCAGAATGTGGGAAGATTCAGATGCATATAGCAATTTCATGGAGTGGACACTTCAAGCTCGTCAGAACGATGAAAAGTTACTTGTGTGTGCCTCTCGCATCATTTTTCTCGGGGGTTATGAAAATTACGTGATGCATTCAAATACGAAGGACCTGAAGTGTTCTCGAGGTGCATATCTGTGCATATTTTTAAAAATAAACTATCTGGCCTGGAATGAAAGCCAGAGGCGCTCATCTATCTCCAACTTTTGTGTCTCAAACAAAGGCAGCCTCTGACGAATCCTTTGCATGTCCTCGATTATAAACTGTTTTTGTCTACTTGCACAGCAATTAGATCATTATTTCTTATTTTGTGAAGTGACAACCGCAGTTGGAAATGGTGCATTGGGCCAAATGCATATCATGGTTGCACTTATGAGGATGTAAGCGCTGAGTGAAATGTTTGGACTGGGTGAAGGTAGCTTTGGTTCTGCTTTTCGAAATAAACAAGCAGATTATTCTAGGATATTAAAGACAAAAGGCTATGTACCACCTTTTCCCAACACGGAGCAGTTTTTTTATGCTGAAGAAGAGTTTTATTTATTTGGACATACTTCAGGCGAGTGCTTTGGCCTAAGCAGGGGGGGCTTACAAATGTAAGCATACAACAAAAAGGAAAACGTGGGAAACAACACGCTTTTGGGAAAAAAATTGCTAGGCAATAAATGGCAACTGATCTCGTGTATGATAGGAATGCGATTTTACTGACGACTTTTTGTAAGGAAAACAAGATACATTAGGCATGCAAAATATGGCAAAAAATTTCATTCTGTTACTGTACGGGGAAAAAACCATGTTTATATGTGTTAGTGCGAGCAAAAATTGGGGATAAAGATTGTTCATGTTTATACCGCATTGTCCTTGTACTAGGATATTTAACAGATTCTGGGATGGTCAACATAATCTTTGCGGAAATACTGTTATAAGAAAATGTAAGGAGGCTAACCTTCCTCCGAGCTGCTAACGTAGGTATTATTGTGCTTCATTAAATTAGAAGGAGAATCTAACCGGTCATACTTTCCAAAAAATAAATATAACTGCTTTTCTCTGAACCCTTTCAAGCTGCATAATATCTTTCTTTATCATGAGGGTCCTATACAACAGAGGCATAGTATAGTTTCGACCTTATGTATGCATTACAAGCTAGAATCTTTGTACTAATTGGTGCACTTTTAAGTTTTCTTTTCAGGAACACCACAGTTTCCTAGGGGCAGCTACACAAATATCCGATGTATGTTTAGACTAGGTGACTTTGTTAGTGTAACGCCAAGGTATTTATAATTATCAAATGCTGAAATAGGACTGTTATGTAGCGAATATGTGAAATCATTAACTGACTTCTTCCTAGAAACTCTCAACAGTAGCCTCTTCTCTCACTCCATCGTTCTAATGCAAGAATACTGTTTTGAAGCCAGTTGTGATCATTAGCAAAGGTTATTTCTTTAAAAACAGGAGAATAATCAGCAAACATCCGAATAGATGCATCACCGGGGACCACATCTACTAAATCATTAACATAGATAAGAAACAACAACGACCCTAAAACACTTTTCCTTGTGGTACGCCTGAGGTAGCAGGAAGCACACGACATGAACAACTTCTTATTTCTACAAATTGGCTTCTATTGCGGAGGTATGCACTGACCCATTCAGCGATAAAAGAAGGCAGACCAAGGCGATCTAATTAATACAGCAGTTTACTGTGAGGCACTTTGTCAAAGGCCTTGGAAAAATGTAAGAACAGAATATCTACCTGACCAGAGACATCAAGCACTCTCGATACACAGTGCACAGTTGAAACCAGTTGAGTCACCTTAGACAAAGCTTTTCTGAAGCCATGCTGATATGGCGACAGCAAATTACGATCTGCTAAAAAGCCCTGAATGTAACATGCAATAGCATGCTCCAACATTTTGCAACATGTACTTGTTATTGAAACAGGACGGTAATTATTTACAGAAAGCCGGTCACCCTTTTTATGAATTAGTGTAACACATGCAATGCACCAATCAGCTGGTATGTTGCCTATAGCAATCGTCAAGCTGAACAAGTTAGTGGAGAGAAAATTCAGAACTGCCCATTTTCTGTGCGTGGCATGTGCATGCTAAAGAGCCCCAGGTGTTAAAAGCTAATCCGGTGTCCTCCATTTTGGCATCCCTCATAGCTCGTGTTTCTGAGGGACGTAAAACTGCACAATTTACAATTAATTTTTTTTCTCAATTTCTAGGGAGCTGAAATTAGTCTAGTGTGGAGAAGTGTACCTTCAATCTTTGCACAAGGAGTAGGGAAACATTTACAAACATTTCATTGCTTTGTATAGTGCATGACTGATGCCATAGATAGAGCACAAAATTGCATGGGAACATTAAATAACTCCTTGTTACCCTTTGAAAGAATGAGCGCACCAAAGAAAATGCCTGACACATCTGAGCTCTAAGGCACTTCTGCAGTTTTCCAAAGCGCCAAAATACCGTTCCCAATTCGACTTTTTGCAGTTTTTTTAGTCACTTAAGTATGCCTGCAGCATTAAATTTAAAGCAGGTACCGTTTAGCTGCACAAGCAATTTTTTTGTCAGGCTCAGCACTAATCTCCAAAAACTAAATACCTTCAGTGAAGCATCGATGTCCTACTAGTCTCTGAACAGAGAGCGGATTTTTATGCTGAAAAAGAGTTGATGTCTATGAAAAGAAAAAATGTGATTTTGTAATTGCTGTGTAAAAAACAATCTGTACTGTGAATGTGTCAGAGAAGCCTGTTCGTCTTCCTTCTGGTTTAGCACTCGCAAGATTTGAGAACCATGTGACTCACACCATTGAAACTATTTCTGATGTCAGCAGAGCAGCGCCCGGGAAGTCTGACTTTTCTGCTGAGCTTGAGAGCATGATCAACAAATTACTCCCTTCTAGTGAACGCCATACGCTGCAAGAAATCTTGGCACGTCATGCTCAAGTGTTCGACTTTGCCTCTAAGGGATCGGGTAGTCATTTCCCAGGCTCTCGAATACAGCATAAAATTAACACAGGAAACGCACCCCCTATTCACCAGAAATCTTACAGAGTCTCCCCTGCAGAGCGCAAGATCATTCAAGAACAGGTGGACGAAATGCTGCAGAAAGGAGTCATCCGCGAATCTTCCAGTCCGTGGGCCGCCCTTGTGATCCTAGTGCGAAAAAAAGACAACTCTTGGCGATTCTGCGTTGACTACCGTCGTCTAAATGCGCTAACAAAGAAAGACGTGTACCCCTTACCTCGCATTGACGACGCAGTCGATTGTCTGTATTCGGCGTCATATTTCTCCTCTGTTGATTTGCGATCTGGTTATTGGCAAATTCCTCTGCATCCATCCGACCGTGAGAAGACAGCCTTCGTAACACCAGATGGTTTGTACGAATTTAATGTAATGCCATTTGGATTATGCAACGCCCCCGCAACGTTCGAGCGATTTATGGACACGATCCTTCGTGGCTTAAAATGGGAAATCTGCATGTGTTACCTGGATGATGTCATCATTTTTGGCAAGACCTTCCAAGAGCACAATGAAAGACTCCATATTGTTCTCGAATACATCGGAACGGCGGGACTCATTTTGAACTCAAAGAAGTGCCATTTTGGGGACCGGCAAACTCTAGTTCTTGGCTTCCTCGTCAACCAGGATGGTATCAGGCCGGATCCGCAGAAGGTCGCTGCAGTACGAGATTTCGAGCCTCCACGCACCCTGAAAAGCCTTCGGAGCTTCCTTGGACTCTCTTCATATTTTCGTCGCTTCATTGCTGGCTTTGCACAGATTGCCCACCCCCTCACTTCTCTTCTGCATAAGGATTTGCAGTTTGTGTGGACCCCCGAGTGCGACTCCTACTTTCATCAACTGAAATCTTCTCTCACGTCAGCACCCCTCCTGCGGCACTTCGACCCTTCTGCTCGGACGGAGATCCACACTGACGCCAGTGGCGTCGGTCTTGGGGCGGTGCTTGTCCAGCTGCACGGTGGGTCTGGTACGTTATTGCCTATGCCAGCCGCAAGTTAACAAAATGTGAGCGCAACTACACTGTCACCGAATTGGAGTGCCTCGCCGTTGGGTTCGCTGTGCACAAGTTCCGACCCTATCTGTATGGACGCCACTTCACCATTGTTACGGACCATCATTCTCTCTGCTGGCTCATCGACTTCGCGATCCATCTGGGCGTCTGGCGTGCTGGGCATTGCGCCTACAAGAATATAACTTTGCTGTTTGCTACAAAACTGGGCGCCGTCATAGTGATGCAGACTGCTTGTCACGTCACCCGTTGCCAACCTCAGCCAATGATGAAGACGGTTTCGAAGAGTGTTTAGCCTCGTGCGAGCGGACGTTCCCCAGTATGGCGACCTTTAGCCGAGAGCAACATAGGGGCCTTTCACTGCAACCCCTTATAGAAGCAGCAGAAGGAGGAGTAGATTCAACCCCATTTATTATCAAACATGGTATCTTGTTCAAGAACTACTGTGTCAATGGTGCTGCCCTGCTTTTGGTCGTCCCGAAAAGGCTCTGGTCGCAAGTCTTGCACGCTATGCACGATGACATCACATCTGGTCATCCAGGCTTCTCTCGCACCCTCCATCAAATTCGGCAGCGTTTTTATTGGCCGCAAGTTTATAAGACCACCAAGCAGTACGTTGCGACGTGAACAATGCCAACGCCTTAAGGCACGAACCACCACGATGGCCGGTCCTTTGCAGCCCGTCAAACCACCCACTTCCCCTTTTGAAAAGATTGGAATTGACCTGCTTGGTCCTTTCCCAAAGTTTTTAGAGGGACGCCGTTGGGTGATTGTCTGCGTGGACTATCTTGCCCGATACACCGAAACCGCTGCTCTCGCTACCACCAAGGCTGATGATGTTTCGTCATTTCTTCTCCACTCTGTTATTCTTCGCCACGGCACACCCCGTGTTATAATAAGTGATCGTGGACGGCAATTTACTGCTGATGTCGTGGAAGAAATGCTCCGGCTCTGTGGATCAGACTACCGGCACTCTACACCGTACTACCCGCAGATCAATGGTCTTACCGAACGCACCAACCGCACCCTGACAACTATGTTGTCCCTGTACGTTTCGTCTGACCATCGCAACTGGGACGCCGTGTTGCCATATGTGACGTACGCTTATAACACGGCAAATCATGAGGTCACCGGGTATTCTCCCTTCTATTTGCTATATGCCCGAACTCCCCGCGTTTTCCTCGATACCATCTTCCCGTTTTCCCTCAACGACAACGCGTCCGTTGCCCAGATACTCTGCTGTGCCGAAGAAGCCCGTCGTATAGCCCGTTACGCCGCGTAGCGGCTTACTCAGGACTTGGAGGAAGAAGAGGGAGGTGCATGCAGACTGATCTGGGCTCTGAGCTGTTTGCGGCCAGCCGTGTTCCGTCCAGCCTTCACCTGTATAAAACCCATTTCATCTGCTACAATATAGTACATGTAACAAAAATAAAATTGTGATTTCTAAATCTAGTTCTATGCTCCTTCCTAAAACAAAAATCGCATCTGGCATGAAAACAGCCATGCATCTTGTTGGCTTAAGTTGTTACATATATGGGCATGTGACGAGCAGGGGTAGACTTATGGATCACTGTTGTGGGGGTGGTTTGGTGGATGTTGGGGAATCCCATTTGAACCATGTGTTTTTTGGACCTCTTTTTTTTCTAAAATTTGGGTTCAGCATGGTTTTCCTCTGTAAAATGTCTTGCTTGGGAAAGTGTTGCCTCCCCACCCCTGTATAGACCCGTCCCTGGGGCCAAGTTTGTGTCAGCAGAGGCAATTTTGGCAATTCTGTGTGTCGACAGCAGCCTTCAGCCCAGATCACTTCTACTTGCTAACAAGTGTGAACTGCAAAGATGATCTTCCAGCTTATTCTTGCTCTTGTTTAGTGAGGGATAAGAAAGACACTGAAAACAAGAGAGAGCGTTCAATTTTCCCAAGCATGCACATGACAGTCTTAAAAACATGCCTCTCATCGTGTGCTGAAATGTCTAGAATAATAAAGTGACCTGGGGAGTCGCACTTCTATTGGAATGTTTGGTAGAATGCCCTTTATGCTAAGAGAATAAGAGTAGGCTGTTGTGCATTTGCAGATATTCTCAATTAAGCTATCAAAACCAGGTAACCAGCATTCCTCAAGAAGGCATAGCATCTTGCTTGCTATCATTGATGAGGCAGAAGCATCGAGGGTGAAAAACTGGGCGGAATTCGAATTGAGGACAATGCAGTGAAATATGGAAAGTAAAATAAATGGGCATATGATTTTATGTCTGGGACCTTCAGGGCTTTCAGATTAGTCTATCTGATATTTTTCGGGTTTGCTGAGATATCACTAGCATTTGCTGCCCATGATGTAGTTCTAGAGGTCACGATGTCGGCGAATGAAATAATTCAAGCTACTAATAGTGGTCTGGGCTGTCTGTTTCTGTGTGGAGGAAGCCACTTTTTTGAAGAAGCATCTACATAGACACACTAGATGCGACTTGCCGTGGCAGCAGAGTAATTAATTTCCTTCAGCGATTTCGTGGCCACTTTCCACCCGTTGTACATTTTGGTGCCACAAAACATGGTGGTATGAAAGCCATAAGACATGCCGGTAATATTTATAACAAATATGCAGCAGCATAATTTGCAGGACCCTAGAATGCTCCATGTAGAATTTCGTGACCCAACATTATTAAGTCAACAAGTCGCTGCAAAAATTCTCAACTGAAATCCGCCAATCTCAGTTTAGGGTTGCGTAGATATTATTGCGACAGCATTAAGGGCCCCGTGTAGCAGAAAAGTCATTGTCATCGTCGGCGTCTGCCATGAGCGCAAAATCCCAGAAGCATTATTAAAGGGGTGGAGACACCAAATTTGGGGTTGGCGCATTATTTGTTTCAAACGTTTCTTATTGCTCTAGGAAGCATGATACACACTCGAAGATTCATATATTCACAGTGAATAATTTAATATCGCATTTTTAGTTGAACGATTTTCAGTTTTGGTTTCAGAATGCCGAGTTAGACAGTGAGGTCACTTTCTAGGATGCTCAACTACTTTGCCTGGTGACGTGGGCCCACAAAGTTGTGGGCCTCGCGCAGGTTCGCCTGAGGATGCGAAGCACTTTGCAAAATTTCAGTAAGCATGACTAATTCGGCAATACGTTCACAAGAACTAACCGAGCGAGTGGCGGTTCGCAGCAAATGAAGCTCACTGGTGCATCAGCTCTGCTCACCTGGGTCGTCACTCGTGCCTCAACTGCGGCTGTGCCCCGCTCATAATACGTCACTGTATTTTGGTCTGACATCACTAAAACTTTGGTTACTACAGACAGTTTACAGAGAGCAGTTTGCTCTTTCCACGACAGATGGCACCACTAGGAGGTCCGCCACATCTGGCCTTCAAAGCCGGCGTCAGCAGCATCACCGCGCATTGCGAAACGCTGTTGTGTGCAGCTTGTGTACGAACGTCAAGTGACTCTTAAACAACCCAGCTGTGATAAGGAAGTCATGCGTATTGTTGAATTAATTTAGCTGTTTGTTGAATTAATATCTAGATCTAATATCCCTGTGGTGTAGAGTCGGAAAAATAGACGCGCTTGTTACATAAACGAAACCGCAAAACAATTGCCGCCGTTTTTGGAGGAGCTGTCTTGCGAGTTCATGCCGCTTCCAAGCAGAACAGAATGTTAATGTGTTGTTCCACGAAAAAATAAACATATCACAAATGCCGCCCCAGTTTACTTCAACGCCAGCAGTACCTGCGGGAATCGCAGAATGAGCATACCTATGCCTGTAACCTTTCTTGCCATCGACAAACACTGATCCAAAACATCGAATGATCGGTGCTTTAGACCTTTGCAATAAGTGCTTCCTCGGCGTCAGTGCTCACTAAACTGTCGTGCATACTTAACGCTAGCACGGTGTGAAGCAGCAACTGAGCGTTTGCAAAAGTCCTCAAAGGAGGCGCTTCAACATAAAATTCTGTCACCCAGTGCAAAGCTCTACAGAAGTGCGCTAATGCACAGGACAGCGGTGAAACTTATCCTTACAGGACTTCGAATATTCCAGCTTATTCCGGCTGCTTACATCTGCGGGTGCTGAACTCCAAGCAGTTTTCAGTTTTACTTAGCAAGAGAGCACGGTCAAACGTCGCTGAGCTTCTGATGTGGTCCTTGAAAAAGATCCATACTCTTCCTTTAGAAGCCGGAATGTTAACGGAGGATAAAGTAAATATCTGGACAATTGGCCAGCGATCACATGCACGCGGATGTTCGGCTGTAAGACGCGTGCACAGTGCTGAGCAGCGAACGTTCTTGATAACTGTGAACACATATTCCTCCATTCAGCAAAAATATAGAGCTCTCAAAAGCACGCTTTCAGGCATTTACCCGCTTTTAATCTGCAGTTCGACAACAAGTTATGCGGTCCACAAATATCGTTACGTGGTGCATTGAGTAAATAAATACGAACGCGCAGGTAGCTGACTGCGGTATGTTGACACATTCGAGCCGATGCCTGAAGCCTGTCTGAAGGAGACGAGTAAATCTGCTGGTTGAAGCAAACATTTTCCATCACCAACACATTCTATGCACACTCACAAGAAATTTTTGTGGCATCCGGCAGCTCGTTATGCACAACGAGAGCCGGAGAAGTGTCTTGCAGCCGGGCACCAGCGCACCGGCAGCCGTCGAAACGAGAAGGCCCGAAGGCCAGCGATGGTGGAATGGTCATGTGACCAAATATGGCGGCGCCCATGCTCCCGATGTCAACATTGATTGCGCTAGCAATGGGTCTAGATGGTGAGAGCGAGCATTTAGGTAATCTTTGGAACCAAATTAAAATATATTTTAAATGTTTGTTGCGTCCAGCACCTGGCTGTGAGTGTCCTTGCATACTTAGGAATCCCATAGCATGCTTTTTATAACCTCAAAATTTGGTGTCTTCACCCCTTTAAATAAAAGCGAGTAGGAACTTGGTCGAGTTGGGGAAATCGAACCAGGGCCCCTTAGCACCTAAACATAATCTTACACCGTGGTCATGATATATATGTATATTAATCTGTGAACTGTAGGTAGAACTTGCCTTTATGTGTTTCTTTTCTACTTATGTTAGCCTAGCATAAAAAAATCAGTGGAGAGTGATCTACATTTATCAAATAAGGGCACTAATGGCAGCGCACACATGCATACACACTTATGCACACATAATCAAAAAGACTTAAAATTGCAGAGAGAGTAAATTGTTCTATGTTTTATGCTGATGACATCATTCACTTTCATTCCATTTATTCACGCTGTTAGGCCTGATCGTGGGCAATTACAGGAGTGGGATGTCCAAACATGGAATGAAAAGGAACAAAAAGCAACACCGAAATAAAATAAACATTGAAACCAGCACTGAATTTCATATACATTTCGTTTGCCTCTGATACAAAATAAAACACTGGTGTATATCAAGTAGAAGGCTACACACTGTGCAGCTTGCCTAAAGATTCAGTAGTGAATGAGATGCAGCTATGGAGTTTGGTAGCATGTTTGATTACTTAAAGGGACCATGAAAAGAATTAAAAGCCGCTTGTAAATGTTAGAAGTGATGCTCAGAAGCATTGACACCAAGTATGAGTCTTCGGAACTCAGCCGGCAATTTATTATGAATTTTTAAAAACCGTGTTTTTCAAAATTCGCGGGCCGCTTGGTGTCTTCGTAGGGAGCAATTCTAGCTGCATTCGATTCAGCCGTGGTTCTCTGCACCGCCGGAACCGGTTCACGGTGCGCTGCACCAAAGCACTCGATTCACAGCGCCCCCTGCACCACCGTCCGCGATTGATTTTGGTGCAGTCGTGGTGCCGCTTCGGTGCAAAGAACCGCGGCACCGTCAGAGACGGAGGTGCAGGATAGTGGTGCACGTGTTTGACGGCGTAAGCAGACGACGCGCGCAGCCGACGTTTTGTTTGTTAACATCAATGGCCAACTAAAGGAAGTTTTTCCCGTTTCTCGCGACAGCCTAAACAGCCTCTTGAATTCGAAGCTGAAATACCTAGCTACTACGCTTTCGTAGTAGTTGGGGATTCTGTTGCGGTCTGTCCGAACTGTGTTGCTGCAAAAGAAAGCACCACGTCTGCTTCCTCATCTTCGCTGTCTGACGACTCAGAAAATTCCATAAAAGTGGATTCGGCGATGTCGTAGTCCATGACTCCACGAGGCACGAAAAACAGACGCGACGCACCGCAACACAACACACCACGACGGACGAGAACCGGATAGCAGACGACAAGGCCTGTGCGTGCACGCGCTCGATTGAAAATCTCCGCACCAGTGATTTGTGACGCTGCTGACGCGCTGCACCTGCACCAAGAAACTGGAATTGCACCGCGCCGGCACCGACGGAACTTTTTCAGAATTAGTGCAGAGAACCAGTCCTCAATCGAACAGACCTTCTGAAACCAAAACCGGGAAGATAGACGTCACTAGTCCCATGACGTCGGCAGGCCACCACACGCTGTCATTCGCTAGAGCCGCGGCAGCTTCGACGTCACGGGCACACTTCCGGTAGCGGTGAAAATCGTCTGCTCGAGCTGCCGCGCGACCCCCTGGGGCAAGCGCGAGCGAGGGCATTGCCTTCGCGCATATGGTTTTAATTTACCTCTGCCGCCTCTTTCTGTCGCGAGTTCGGGAGCCACTAGCAGTGCCTTTTTCGACCGCCCAAGATGAATACGCCGTGCTGTGTCGTCGGCTGCAAACCCAGTGACTGGCGAGGTGTTGAACTCAGGCATGTTACTCCTAGAGACGTGCGTGAGCGAGCAGCCTGGATGGAGCGCATCGGACTGCCAGCGTCGCACGCACGCCGAAGACTCCGCGTTTGCGGTCGACACTTCGCACCTGACGCTTACTACTATAATCCAGCGCTCGTTCGATAGTCAGGCATGCATGTCAAGCACCTGAAGCTTCGACCGAAGTCGCTGCCGACACTGTTTCTTCCCGCCGGGAAGGTGAGTTTCCAGCTTACAGCGATCGGTATGGACGTTTACACGATATGATCTGCGATGGAAGACAATTTTATCTACGAGAACTTAAAAAAAGGTGCCGCATTTACTTAGGGCACAGGACGAATTCGAAGCGTTAGCTGTCGCGGAGGGCCTTGGCCTGACGGCTACGTACTGCTGCTGTTCACATTCGGCTGCTGCTTCGACATGCAGACTCGGTCCCGACCTTCTTTGACTCTCCCGTCCGTTTTACGACCGTAATACCGTATGTTCCTTGTGTTCTAAGTCAGGCGGCGCGATTTTGCGATCCCGCAGCCGGGTGTCCAACATCATTCGAGAGCTAGGCTCAGTATATGCACGGTGTTTCACACCAAGACTTGGCAGCATCGGTGTGACGGCCGAACCAGCGCACAAAAAAATAAAACATTGTGTGAGCCGGGAACGGGTCCGGGTCCATTCTGCCAACTAGCAAAGAAACCCGACGCGCGCCGCAATCCAAGAAAGCGCCGAGACCGGAGAGACGCTGCCGACGCACGCTGCTCCTCGCGAGTGCGACAACCGGAAGTTGTAAACCTAACGTCAGCGAATGACGTTTTCATGGGCGGAGCCCAATCCCGGAGCTGTTTTCTTTATTTTTTTATGGTGCCCCGCGCGTACGAGTTGAGGGGGGAGAGGAGGAGGGTGATTTTTAATCGCCTATAACTTCGTTGTTATTGATGCTAGCTCAAAAATTCTTGCGCTGGAGTGACGAGTGATGGATTGCCTATCTTTACATAATCTCAATAAATTTGTTTCATAGTGCCTTTAATGGTTCTCGGAAAAAAAAAACTAAATTTAAAGCAATCATTCCAGACAGTCGGCATTGGGATGTACAAACTGTGACGATTGCGTAATTCTTCTCCTGTTTTAATTTAGAAGTAATTTGACTGATTGATTCTTACCCTGGGGTTAGCAGTTAGGAAAAGAATCTTGAGCCTGTCACATTTAGTTCTGAAATCAAGCATTTGCAGATCAGCATGTTTGCACAAGTAATTGGTGAATCAAAATGCCACCACCTATAAGATATAAACCTTGGTTTGAGATGCTGTATTAGTCTCAGAGCAAAGTTTGTTTCTCAATATCATTTGGTGCAGTGATTTCTAATATGCTTCTTCTAGCATTAAACATGTGGTCAATGGCAAAAGGCATTTTTATTTCACTTAGAAATGAGGAGTTATTTTCAGTCCAATTAATGCTAAAAGTGCCTCATGTGTGGTACTTAAATTAAATAAGAACTTCACAACCGTAGATATTGTATCTGATATCTGTATGAAATTGGAGCCCTAAGCAACATGTCATACAAAAGGTTTGCCATGGTATCAGTATATACTGTTTAAGAAATTGAGAAGTGAATTCCCCCTCAGTAAAAGGGTGTTGTGCATCATATATGTTGTTCCATTTAGTTCTAAAAAATTGTCTTTTCATTGATTGAGCAATGGCATATATATAAAGCATATCTGAGGCTATTTCTTATCCTTCAGGTGTTAAGGCAGTATGCGTCAATAATTGTTGATTGCAACTATATGCAGCTAGCTGACACCAGACAGTCTTTCCAAAGGGTTCAGTTTCTTTCAGTTTTGAATAATATGACAACTTTTGAGTGCCACAGTTTACTTATTTTCCTGTCATCTAAAAGTGAACTTTCAGTACAGGATTGGGCAAATTTTATTCATAATGTAAGACTTTTTAGAACTTCATTGGTTTGTAGTGTCTGAGTGAATGGAAATGTTTTTGGGCATACTGGATACTTTTAATTTTTAAATGACATGGCCATCTAGCTAACCAAACCAAATGACTATAGCCAACTGAACTCAAACATTGGTGTACTTGTATTGCACCTAAATGCTTAGACAGGAGGTTTAAGTTGCCCAATAAAAAAAATACATTCAAAATTCTAAATGGAACCAATTGACTTTTCTCCTAAGGCTGCTGAGAAACAGTGTGCCTCGTGACAAAGTTTTTGTAGTGGAACTGAAGTTTTTAGAATGGCACGTATGTGCGTGCACAGAAATCAAGACAAACAAGCAGGCATGTAACACGCACGTGAACACTGTAATCTGTTGGATGGAATGCTAGCAGGAGCCAAAAATCTGTGCTGTATGACATTTTTATTGCCTTCATCCTTGACATGCTTAATTGGTCTAAATGTGATGAGGTGTCAACGTGAACATGAGTACAATATTACCGCAATGTATACTTTTTCACCCACTTATATACCTGTCATGGCATCCTCTCCTGGAGCCAGTGCCACTTTAATATCCATTGGCCAAAGCCATTTTATTTAATTATATGTCTCTTGGTGGTGGTGGAAATGATTAAAATAATCCAACACATTAACTCTGCTCTGTTTCTGTAGATATGCAAAGCATACAGAGCTTGATCAAGGAAACCACTATAGCTTGAAATTGGACTTTCGCACCATGCTCGCCCTTATAGAGTCTACATAAACCTCAGGTGCACCTTTATATTCCTGGAATTACGAAGAAAGCTGATATATCACTGGCTGCTCTCAAACGGCTAGATCACATACGTTGGAACATTTGCATTCTAACCATAGTCATCGTATCGATGTCTATGCACAGATCGCCCAGTTATCTGATCAAGTTCCCTTGGGTCTGTGGCGATCCCAGCTAGGTACAGTATGTCTTTTTCAGTACGTCTTTGTACGTCTAGATCTGAAGCATATTTGACAGTCCAAAGCTTGGGAGGGTTGAGGACTTTACTTCCTTTATGAGAATAGCGTCCCTGAGAATTCAAGAGGAGCTGCACTGCAGGGCTCAGAAGCAGACCCCTTGGGCTGTATACTTTTCACAAAGACTGTACATATCTTGAGGAAGGTGAAGACGACCTACCTCACTTCCTCAATTGGTGTGAAACAGCTGCCCTTCAGGCTGCAGTTCAGTCATCATGCCAAGAACCTCTCACAAATGATCAGTTTTCACTGATTCTAAAGCAGCCTTTCAAGGCCTGCAAGCTGCTCCACGCTGTGGTTCGCACGAACAACTGGTTGCAGTGATTCGCGAGGAGTATCGTGCGCCATATCAAAAGGTCATGATGTCATTTTTCAATGGCTGCCAGGACGCTGCGGTATCAAAGGAAGCCACCATGCGAACAAGGCTGCCCAATCTGCACACAATGACAGACTTCAAAGTATGACGCACTGTGTGAACTAGGATTGGCGCATAAGCTCACGCTTTCTGCATGGAACACTGGCCAGTTTTTCAGCCGTCGCCTCAGAGCATTGGACCCTGGACTGCACTTTTATTTTCTTCATAATGTACTGCGTCGTGAAGCAGCATTGCTGAGCCGTCTATAGCTTGGTGTTGCATTTACAAAGCAATACACATTCTGGATTGGAATGACCGACAGCCCTATTTGTGAAACATGTAGTTGCGAGGAAACAACAGTGCATCTCCTGTGTGAGTACTCTGCTTTGGCGAAAGACATACACTGCGTTGTGCGCTGAACTGCCCATTGATCATCGCCCTTTAACAGAGGATAAGATCCTGGGACCATGGACAGAGCAGTCGACTGCCATCAAGGCATACAAGGCACTGTTTTGCTTCCTTAGAGCGACTGGCTTAAGGCAGCTTAATTAACAATACTTAATTAAAGGGCCCCTGCCCACCCCATGGTCGCAAACACTCTCTACCTCACTTTGAGCGAGCCTCCTCTCCTTCCATTCCCTCCTCGAAATTTTTCTCTCCCGCTCCTCGTCGAGTAGGCTCGGCAAGGCAAAATCACCCCTTCCTTCTCCGATGTAAGCCGGAGGCGTGGTGTCTGTGGAGTGCGTCACAGGGCTGCATCATGGCCCCGCCTTCAATAGAATTCTTTTCTTGGTTTTTGCTGCTGGGTCTGTTCGAGGGGAGGGGGGGGGGCGCTGCGGGCGCGCACACTGAACGATCGAGAGGCGCGATCGGCTCGACCACCAAGACTTGTTAGCGAGCGCATCCTTTCATACATCTGTTTGTCATTCCCAGTTAGCGAGCCACCTTTTCATTTTTTTTTAGGCCTCCCCACCGCTTCACGAGCGGAGGGGCGGAAGTCGCCCAAGCAACCACCGATATCTTTCGGACGGCCGACAGAGGTCTATTTCGGATGTTCTGTACATCCGCTGAACATCCGCAAACAGCCGGTAGACGTCCATCGGCCGTCCGAAAGGTGGCCAAAGGTATACGGTTCGCCCGCCGACGGACGTCCAGTTGAGTACGTCCATTGGCGGATCTTTCTCGAATATTCGCATATATGGTGCATGCGTGCTTTTTTCCGCACAATGCAATAAAACCAAAAACAATTTGATGCATAGCACGCATATTTTATTGTGGTTGATGATACATCAGCAGAGCAATGGGTTACATTCGGAAAATTTCTTAAATGTGACTCTTCAAATGTGGCAAGCTTGGGACACACATCCGTAATCTTCACACCCACAGGATTTCTGAAATAAAAAAGAA
This sequence comes from Amblyomma mixtum, assembly GCF_055824585.1. NCBI lineage: Eukaryota > Metazoa > Arthropoda > Arachnida > Ixodida > Ixodidae > Amblyomma > Amblyomma mixtum. Next base: position 219,954,988 of record NC_143014.1, read on the forward strand.
CGCGGCAAACATCAGTCATGTGAAACAAATGGTACAATGCAGTAGCCTAAGTAAAAACATTGGAACCAATTAATAGAAGTGTTTAATGCTGCAAGTATAACAGACAATGCACTTTAACAAACACTTCAATAAATATAAAGCAATAACAGCTCTCACTTTTCCACACCATATTTGACAATGTATCTGTTCTTTATTTATTTTCATGAGCCTTAGGGCACTAACCTGCGCAGCACTGTACGCGACTGAGCACAGAAAGCCGCAAAGCTTCCGTTGCGAACCACTGCGACCTCACGTGCTTCCTATGGTCTGCCTTTCGCGCGTTGTCATTCTTTATATAGGAACAGTGAACATAGCGATGCCTTAAAAATTAACAAGATGCGAAAACACTCCATCCCGCAACTTTGAAGAGGAGTGGGAATTAGTCGCGCGAGTTGAGGGCTCCCGCAGCTGTGTGATGTAGGCTCCCGAAAGTGCGAGAACAGCACACACTTGGGGAAGCCATCTCCTCGCGCTTACTGCTCCCACTGTCCTGTGAACGAATGTTATATGAGCATGCTGCATTGTCCTAGAAGCAAAGTTCCAAGAAGTGTACTGGATACATACCTTCGTAGGCAATCACATGTGCACTAAGCCTTCTTTACACCAAGGTCGACGCAGTACGGGATTCCGGTGTTCCAGAAGAGCTTCAGGCGCTTCCCGTATCTTTCGAATTGCTTAAGTTTCATACAACTTTCGTCCACAGACCGAACAAAGCCACATTTTATAATAACAGAGCTATAAAGATCTGCGCGACAACACTACGCGACATATCAACAACAGCGCTACGGAGCCGTACTGATGGATTGGATTGGTCTGACCGCGAACTGATATCTATGATGATGGTGATAGCAGAATGCACGGGAGTTTTGATGCTTACGAATGGTTTCAATGGCAAGTTTAGCTAGCAAAACAGTGGACATGTCGCGCAACTCCTCTAATTTGGAGAAGTTTTATAAATATAAAACTAGTCATTGAGTTCTTGCAAAATTCTGCAACACCTGCTTCTCCTCTTAGATAAATTTAGCTCGTTGGCGGCCTCCAACTGATGCAAATAAAACAGTATACATACACGAAAGACTCGAATTTTCTGTGAAATAAAAAACGTCCATACTCATGGCCTGGGAAAATACTTGACCTTATATCCTTCGGACGTCCACCTCGTCTCTCATGCGGATATACAAAAGTGGACACTGTCCGTACGTCCGGCGGATGTACGAATACGGATATCCGAAATCGGATTGTGTTCGTACGTCCGATGGACGTCCGATCTCGGCAAAGGACGTTCGGATCTAGCTCGTACGTCTGACGGATATCTGTGGTTGCTTGGGCGGTTCTGTTCGAAAAACACGGCGAAGTGCGGGCCCGGCAACCGCCCGTTTGCTTTTTTTCATGTGTGTTTGTGTTCTGTGTGTTTGTGTCTTTTCTCCGCTCCGAAGCCCATGTCGTTCATTGGAGTCAAGGCGTACGCAAGATGCATGAAGGATAAGTGGTGTCTGTGCGGAGCGGTCAAGTGGGCGAGCGAGGGAAAGGCTCTGCTGCACTACTAATTAAAACCTTGTTTTGGGGGGCTTGCATAGAAGAAAAAAAACTGAGAAGGGAGCGCGCACGCAGAGCGTCTCGTGACGTGATCACGGCTGGGGGGCGAACCAACTTCCTCAGTTTTACTATTTTTTTTACTTTTTATGGCTAGGGTTCAAGGCTGTCGCAGCACGCTCCCTCCGCAGTTTTTTTTTTTTTGTTCCTTCATGCGGGTTTGTAGGCATGAGCCAGAACAGAAGGCGCTGCGGAAAGCGCTGTGCAGACGACGCGACGCCCTGGCTACGCCCAACCTTCTCCCGTCAGTCAGAACGATGCGCCAATGAGTGCCTTTGGCTAAAGTAACCCCCATGACGTCAACGGGGTTCAGAGTAGTGGGGCGGGCCGTTTTTGCTGAAGGAAAGAACGAGCGGGCTTTGATTTGAATTTTCGCAGCTTTTCGGGGCGCGCATGGCTGTAGTATTTTGCAGAGGTTATCTTCGATGCCTCATCCATGCAGTGGGCTTGTTTTTCAAACATGTCCGGACCCTGGGCAGTGGCCCTTTAAGGGACCAATTGTGACTGTGCCCCTCGTCCCTTCTCTTTTTCTTCTCAGTGCCACTGCTCAGTGCCAATGCAGAGTAATCAACCAGAACACTTTTCTGGTTAACATCCCTGCCTCCTCTTCCTCATTATCTCTCTCTCTCAGTGTCTTTCTTTTGTGACTGGGAAGCCAACTGGGCTATTTAGCTGCAACCAATTTGGCAACCCATTGGGAGTGTCATGAAAATAACTGGAACCTCAGTAAATGTTTTGATGATCCAAATGATGGAACCAACTGGAATATCCACTGTAAGTAGGGAAGCCAGTTGAAGTACCCTGGAGTTAGAATTTCCAATTTCCACATTTATTTTTTGACAGGGTAGATATTCAGAGGGTCTGGATATATGCAGAGGGTCTGGTATCTTTCTGTGTGGTTAAACATTATATAAATATTTTGAAGCGAAAGCTTCACGGGACCTCAGGCTTTCTTCGCGGTGCTTCAGATAAAGCAAAGGAAAGGAAAGTGCATAACTGGTTCCTGGGACAGTGGACACCTTAGGCGCGCTTTTTGCTACGAAACCGATGAAGAGCGGAAGCTTCAAAAGCAAAGGACAGGCATATAACTGACCCCCTTGGGCAGTGGGCACCCTAGGCGCACTTTAAGCTACTTGGCGGTAGTGACAACATTGTGGCAGAAGCGTGGCACTGAAGCCATAGGCTGTCAGTGTTCATTCTGTTCACTGGTGTTGGTGTTGAAAACGTTTTAGACTGCGATGATTTGAGGGAAAGGAAGTGCACATAACTGGCTCCCTGGATCAGTGGACGCCTGAATCGCGCTTTGAGGTACGGGGGGTGGTGAGAGAGAGAGATGTGGCCTGCTTGTGTTAGCTCTGACAATGTTGTGACAGACATGCGGCACTGCAGGAATAGGCTGCAGCATTCATTGGGTGAGCAAATTCTCGCGATCAACCATTTGCCACCTGCCAGGGTGGCAGGGTAGGTGCACTGCCTATGCATTGTCCGGAATGCACTCAATGTTAGAGCCGGCAAGCCGCGTACAGTTGCCCGATACGCCACAGCTTTAGCTCTCTACCAGGTTCAGCAGTAGTTAAACCGCAGTTAATTTTTTTAAAATTTAAAATGGGACACGCAGTGTATTGCTACAGCACGTGTGCATCCTGACAACTGCACTATATGAATTCATAATTACGCTGACAGACTGACACAGTTAAGCAGACCTCCCTTTATCCATTGCCAAAAATGACTCAGAGTATGTATTCCATACTTGTAGGTGCACCAGAGCACAAGCAGCAGTAAAAACAATTTGCAGTCATTCAGTAAACGTGCTACAGTCAACATGCTACAGTTAACTTGCATCATTTAAGAAAAAAGATGATGGTTGATTTGAGTAATAATTAGGCCAAATACGAATTAGGAGTGCTAGCAGTTCAGTTTTCCCTTCGGTTCTGGTGTTCAGATCCAGTGCACCCAGATGGCAGTTGCTTGGATAGTGATAATGGTTTAATATGCGGAATTGGTCATTCTTTCCATTCACTGATCCCTGGGAGTGTTCTTTAGCAACACACCTTAAGGATGCTTTGTATGTAGAGAGAAACTGAGCACTGCAATATTTCTAGTGTGTGATCACAAAATTTAGTTGCCTTGCTGCACTTGTGCTCTTCTAGGGCAGGTGCTGCCAATGGTGAGGTTTCGGTTGCTTGAGTTGGGGTGCAACCAAGATTGGTTTTCCTCACCAGCCTCTTGCGATTAAATTACTGTTGCCTGACACAGTGGGCAAGTTGCTATATATATATATATATACACCGCACAACAGCTAAATGTGGGGAATGGCCACTTGTGTTAAATGGGAAGGGCCACTGTATTAAAAGTAGTCAATGTGAACCGAAGGAGGCAGAAAAAATAAGAACAAGAAAATAAAACCCTTTAGCCGCACACCTTAATCAAGCTTTGTTTACTGAGAGCAACTGAGCCATGAAAGACTTCCTTGGTCACATAAACGAACCTGCATTAGCTTTGCACTGCAATATTTCTAGTATGTAATCAAGAACCTAACAGAGCAGCTGTCTGGCGGAATCCTTTGATTGTTTGCGGGAATCAAATGTGTGAACTCACTTTCATACTTTCGCAACACAATTACATGAAGCTACATGAAAAAAAAATGGAGCAATGAATAAAGGTGAAGGAAGGCTCTTTCCCCTAGAAAGAAAAATGGTGGGCACAAGGGCACATGGTGTCGCAGCACACTTTGACACACCGTAACTGTAGCTAGAAGTGTATGGTGCAATCCACCTTCACGTCAGAAAATAGGCATCCTCTTGAATGACAAAGCTCACACTGCTGCTGGGGCTTCACATGTCTACAAGATGGTGTGTTCTGCTGTGGAGGTTCGTTTCATGAAGAGTAATAATCTGCAAATGTTTGCTGGAAATGTTGGTCTGGACCAAACTCTACCCCAAATTTAGAACACTGCAATTGCTAGTCTTTTATAACTATGCCCATTAAGACAAAAACATGTTAGATTTAAATAGACTCGGACCAGAGAAAAATCACAACACCAATAGTTACATCCAAATGCCCACTGTATGGGGATGTATTATAACGAGTGTTGGATGCATATATTTGCATTTATCCTCCCAGACAATTTAAAGCATTGTTTTCATGTAACGCACTCTTGTAGTCTTGCTCGCTTACTTTTTTCTGTGCTCTTCTGCAGGAATGAATTTCTGACAACACGAACAAATATTCATGCTCCTTCAAGCAGAAGGGTGTGCATTGTAGGTTATATTTAGATATTAAAAGTGTGAAAGGGCATTGTATGTATATTTGACAGTTATGAGGATGACTAGAAAAGCAACACTTAAGGGTGCACATATCTGCAGTGACCCTACATGAGCCCATATGCCAGAGATAAGGGTACATTTTTAGCAACAAACTATGTAGTGTGCATGTATGCATTACGTACATTGTGGGCAAAATGTAAATCTGCCATCGCAGCAAACCCCGAAATATTGTTTAGGTGACTCTGAAAGGATAGAACGTTCCTGACATAAAATCATATGTCTATTCATTGTCAGCTGTTGGAAAATCGAATGCAATGGATCTAATGGCTGCCACTGTTAATGTGAACTGGGCCATCAACTGCATATACAGAATAGTTACTCAATGACAATATATATCGTTCACTGCAACATGCAAGGCATCCTATTCCATGCCTCAACTCTTTATCTCTAAGGTGGCGGCTAATAACAATCCAAGATGTTCTTTAATAATTTTCATATTATTTAAAAAAGACCTCTACTATGCACCCCTGACATGTGGTGAAGGTTATGTTAGCCACACAGTAAAACTGAAAATTGGTTTTTGAGAAAGGAAATGGCACAGTAACTGACATCTTGGTGGACACCTGAACCATGGCCAGCCCCATCGCCAGGAACATCAACACCCGATAACTCTATCAGGCATATAAAGCCCGTGCTGTCAGCACAGACTACTAATCCTCTGCTTTTCGCAATGCAGGTTAGTAACAAGTTTTCCCTATTTGCTAAAAAAACCAGTAACAATTTTTAATGCAGCTGCCGAGCCCTCAGTGCTGCTGTAGTATTGTTGCCGAGTGTTCATGTGTTCTCCGTTTTCTTTTACTGTTGTCAGGTGATGTAGAAACTAACCCAGGACCCGACCGTTACGACTGCATACTTTCCGAGCTCTAGAAAGTAACTACCGGGCAAGGTACATTAATTACTGATCTACAGGACATTAAAGATCAACTGAAAACTACCGAAACAACCTTGACCGACTTAAAGAAGCGCATGGACACCTTAGAATCACGCTACGCCACACTTTCTACTCTCTAATCTGAAATAGACGCCCTGAAAACTTTGAACACCAAACTTACCGGCAAGATCGACAAACTTGAAGCACGTAATGACGATGCAGAAAATCTCTCTCGCCGTAACAATCTCATATTTTACAATATTCCTGACACTAACCCCACTGAAATGTATGCAGACTCGGAAGAAACAGTCATTCGTCATTGCTCCACTCAACTAGATTTTGCCATCGAACCCGATCTAATTGAGCATGCTCACCGCCTTGGGCGCCACTCAACTGATCGCACTAGGCCAATCATCGTTAAATTCACCTCATCACAAACTAAAGAAAGCATCCTTTCTTTAGGTACTAAGCTTAAAGGCACCAACTACAGCATTGGCGAAGACTTCTCTCTTCCCGTTCGTAACACTCGCAAACATCTTGTAGCCTTTGCCAAATCAGTATCCGATAAGTTCTCTTTGCGCTTCAAAACTTTACATATTGGTCCCAAACGCTACATATTCCATGAACCATCACAAACAGTAAAAGAAGTGAAATAGCAACCATCTCAGCACCTATCGACAGATCGTTCGAAGCATGAACAACAAGAAGCACTTTCATTGTCAGCAATCTTTACTAACATGCGGAGTTTCATTTCAAAGCGCAACATTGTTTCCTATATTGTCACTTCATCTGCTAGCAACATATCAGTCGTGACGGAAACGTGGCTAAACAGTGATATCTCTGATAGTGAAGTCCTTGCTGACTTGCCTAATTTCAGCGTTTTTTGCAAAGATCGCCCAGATTGAAGGGGAGGAGGGGTACTGATTGCAGCAGCTCGGGATCTATCATGCTCAGCCATTCATCTTTCATCAGATATAGAAATATTATGGGTTTTATGCCACGCTTCACCTAAATCAGTTGTGATTGGCGTTTGCTACAGGCCTCCTAGCAGCCCAGACTTCCCTCGTAAACTTAATAACGCATTAAATGAAATTAAAGCTAAGCAACCTAACACCTGCACTCTCCTATTTGGAGATTTCAATTTTGCGAGTATTGACTGGCATAATCTAACCACTACAGGTAATAAGGATGCTAATGAATTTCTAGACGTGTGCCTTAACTTTAACCTCGTTCAAACTATATCTGAACTAACCCGTGTAACCGAAGGCTGCGCTAATATCCTAGACCTAATATTAACAGATAATCCTGAATGTGTTCATTCCATCACGCATCTACCAGGCGTCAGCGATCACCACGTCATACATGCCAGCTTCACAATTAAACCATTTTTATGCATAACAACTAAACGAACTATCCGACTGTACGATAAAGAAAACTATACAGCAATAAATAATGAACTTCGCGCATTTTTACCAGGAGTTCAATCCAGCTTTCATCAAAGATCCATCCATGATAACTGGTCCTTGTTTAAGAGGAAAATCGAAGATTTGGTCGACAGGTTTATTCCGAACATAAATATACGAAATAACCCTCAAAACCCATGGTTCACAAATACACTAAAACATCTTGAAAATAAAAAGAAGCGTCTTTTCCGATCGGCCAAGTTGCTTCCTAGTCAGAACGCTTGGAACAAATATTATGCAGCCGAAAAAACTTATGTATCAAGTATTCGGGAAGCCAAACGCACTTTTTTTAACTCTGATCTGCCTAAAATGTTGTCAACTAATCCCCGTAGGTTCTGGCAAGTCATTAACCCCCAGCACACATGCACTGTTTCCCTCACCGATGCTTCGGGTGCAACTGTCTGTGAAACTGAATGCACCAACATGTTCAACACAGCCTTTTCATCCGTGTTTACTAATGAAACAGATCCGACATTTCCTCCAAACCCCCCAGTTATTCAATATACTATGCCTTCTCTTATATTTTCTTCTGCAGGAATTTTGTAACTAATAGAAAACATTAAAATATCATCCTCTGCTGGAATTGACAATATCAACGCTAAAATACTGATTAATACTGAAGATATATGTTCATCTCTGTTGTGCTTGTTATTTGCTCAGTCACTCTTCACAGGTCAACTGCCCATAGACTGGAAAAATGGGAAGGTCGTTCCAGTCTACAAATCAGGTAACAAGAACTTGCCGCTTAATTACCGCCCCATCTCTCTAACTAGTATTCCCTGCAAAATCATGGAACACGTCATCTATACCCACATCATGACATTCCTTGATTCGAATAACTCTTTCCATCCTGCTCAGCACGGGTTTCGCCGGGGTTACTCCTGCGAGACCCAACTTGCCACATTCATTCATGATCTGCATGCTAACCTTGATTCTAATCTACAGACTGACATCATTTTTCTAGATTTTGCCAAAGCCTTTGATAAAGTACCCCCTAAACGCCTGCTGATAAAACTTTCTCAATTAAATTTGCACCCTCATATTTTGAAGTGGATTGAAGAATTTTTGACTAATCGTTCGCAGTTTGTATCCGTTAACAATAAGAACTCTAACTCACTCTTAGTAACGTCGGGCGTCCCACAGGAATCTGTGCTTGGCCCACTACTGTTTCTCATTACATTAATGATCTGCCTTCAAACGTAACATCTAACATACGCATGTTCGCTGATGACTGTGTACTTTATCGAGCTATTTTCACCACCGCTGACTAATCTTCTCTCCAGAATGATCTTAATACTGTTCAGGAGTGGTGTAATAAATGTCTAATGGAACTTCACCCACATAAGTGTAATCTTTTGTCCATTAGCCATCGCCGTAATCCTCTAACCTTCTCTTACGTAATATCTGAAGTTCCGGTACAACTAGTTCAATACAAGTATCTAGGCATAACTATTTCTAGCGATCTTTCTTGGAGCCTGCATGTTACTAATATAATATCGTCAGCAAACAAGACTTTAGGTTTCCTAAAGCGCCATCTTCATCATGCTCCCCATCATGTCAAGTTATTAGCTTATAAATCATTCGTCAGGTCCAAACTAGAGTTTGCGTCACCTATCTGGAATCCTCATCAAGCATATCTCATCAATACCCTCAAATCTGTACAGAATCGCACTGCTCGTTTCATTCATTCATCCTACTCTTATGACATCAGTGTTTCGTCCTTAAAAACAGCATCTGGATTATCACCCTTATCACTCCGCCGTCTCATTGCCAGCATGTCTTTATTTCACAAATTCTTCCCCAGCCCTATGCACATCGCACCTTATATTCTTCCACCCACATGCATATCTCACCGCACCAGCCATCACCTACAAGTTGCCCGTCCACGATCACGCACTGTCACTTTTTCTAATTCCTTCTTTCCTTGTGCAGCCGCAGACTGGAAGAGCCTTCCAAACAACGGTGCCATCATCACTTGCCCAAGTCTTTTCACTGATATTGTAGAAGCTTTCCTGTTATTGTGAATTTGTACTTTTATTCTTGCTACCCCTTATGTAACACCTCTTTTAAGGGGCCTTTAAGGTAATGAAATAAAATGAAATGAATGCTGTAAGGGAAGGGATATTAGCGATATTAGAGATATTAGCGATTAGCTTCATTGCATTTTTGATTTTTTTCTTATTGTATGCTCCTTTATTGAGATGTACAAGACTACTTTTCAATAACACAATTCACTTGTGAAAAAAGCACCTATGTGTTATCCAGTTACTATTGTGCTTGTTCCATTACATACTTTCAAAAGATGAACCATAGTAGCAATAATTCACTTTTTACAAAACAAGAGTCCCATGAAGCACATAAAATACTCTGTGTCATTTCTAATGGATCAGTAGGTATTTGCTTCATAGGAAGAAAATTAAGTATTATTTAATGTGACAAGGGTGTTCTTGATATTTTCACAAGCATAATCTCACAGTTCATTCTGTGATGCAGCAGTGCTAGGAGTTGTAAGTTGTTTTATAGACTATGCGATAGAGTTATAACAATTCTGCAATTTTCAATGCAAGGCTAATCTTGCCTGCCCCATAACATAACCACCACTATTACCACAACATTAACATGTCCTTGACAAGAAGTGGAATGTTCATGATCATTACTGTCCTCAAAGAAATCGTACATTTTTTTTCCTTCAATAAAAGTATGTTGGCTGAGTTCTCAATTACTGTGACAAACAAAATTGTAAGACTGCCAGCTAATTGCTAAGCACAGGTATAAAAATTTCAGCATGCGCCTTGCATGTGGACGGTGCCAGGTTCAATCCCCAGTGCTGCTGGGAACCCACCAGCTTTCCTCACACCTTGTGTTTAGCTTTTGTGGCGTGAAATGCTTTGGAAAAAGAGTCTTGAACCAGACAATTTCGTCGATAGCCTGGTGATTAGTTCTACTCTCAACTAACTTAAACCGGCTTTGTGCAATGAAGCCCAATTGTGTTCCTTTTTTCCAAGTTTTCAGACAGAAAAGCTACTGTTCCGTTGCCTTGGGAAGTACAATTGAAGCTAACCTGGACAAAATAAAATATACATGCTGCAATAGAAAGTAGCACGTAACATACCTAATCTTTTTTGCCTATCACATAGCAATTAGCTGTTCAAGCAGATCAAAATTGTGGCCAATTTATAATTTATAACAACTTTCCTTAGCCATAAAACACAAAAAACCTATTTCTCACCGTGACCCTATATATTTTTCTGCAACTGTCACGCCTCAAGCCAGACTCAGCACCATATAAATTTTGAAAACAAGCATACTGGAACATCTATCTGCATTACCCCTACAGAATTTGGCCTAAACATAATAAACCATGCAGCCCCATGATTGATTTACTAATTTTTAGTGCTCTGTCAGTACAAACATCTATAGTCTCCGAACTCTATGAGAATATTTTTTGTAAGCGTCTTTGTATTTTCCTAGTGTTGATATGTGCATTTCGCTTTAGAGGTTTTCTTTGGCAGGGAAATATACGCTGTGCCTGTTAATGAACATTCGTGAACATTTGTCATAGGCGATTGCATTTGACACTTGCTTTCTTCTGCTCGGTGTTATGTATGTAAATTTTTTTATTTCCTTTCTTGCTTGCTCATGCTGTATGTCTTGTAAGGGGGGCTCAAGCTCCTTCAAGTGCAAACCATTGGCTTTTTTGCCCAAGCCTACCCATATCATTGCGATGCGAATTAATCGGACTTTACTTAATTATCCTACCATAATGCAACACGACCGGCGCAAATAGCTTAGCAGCCGTAAAAACTAATGCAGTAATGCTGCCATTACTGGCTTGCATTAAATACATAGAGAGTTCTGTTACGATTGCCATATGTAGTTATAAAGCAGTATGACATGCTGACCAAACAATTTGAATTGTTTAGAATTCATTATATGCATAGCATTCACATTGTAGCTGTAGTACATACTCAGAGCTATGCCTGATATACATGTGTTGTTAAATGTCAGATTTCGATGGTTAAGAAACATGTTTTGCTTGTGCCACTAAAATTCTGATCTTTGCAACCATCTGCTATCGGAGAGTCTTTATTGCTAACGAGTAAAGCTAGCTCAAGAAAGCATGTCTTTTCTAGGCATATAACTTTCATTCTTGGAAGCATCTGAAGTCACAACATTAGCCGAACTCTACCCATTGCAAGATGAAAACTTCTCCAATATTATTATCCATGCTATTAACCATGTTCTCCTGCACTAGATGTGGCCACCTTATCCCTGTAATCTTCTTAATCTCAACCACACACCTGACTCTCTGCTATGCCCATCTTGTATTGGAGTCCAATACTTTAGTATAATGAATCATCAGTTATCCGTTCTCCACCTTACAGGCTGTGCACATTTCTTTGATTTCAGTTAACATATGCTTAACTCCTATTTGTTCCCATATGCATTAGGATCTCTTCATACCCTTACCTCGCTATTTTACTTTCCATACTTTCCTGCATTGTCCTCATTTCGAATTCCACCCCCTTTTTCACCCTTATTGTTTGTGCCACATCAGTAAGATCAAGGAAGATGCTGTGCCTTCTTGAGGAATACTCGTCACCTGGTTTTCACTGCTTAATTGCGAATACCTGCCAGATGCACTCCACCCTGCTTTATTCTCTTAGCATTAAAGGCATTCTACCAAACGTTCCAATAAAGTTGCAACTCTCGAGGCCACTTTATTATTCTAGACATTTCAACGAATGATGAGAGGCACGTTTTGAAGACTGTGTCATGTGCTTATGCTTGCTTAGGAAAATCAAATGTTTTCTCTCACTTTTAGTGTCTTTCTTTTCCCACAATAAACAGGAACAAGGATAAGTGGAATGGTCTTCGTTGGAGTTCACAAACCTTGTTACCAGGTAGAAGTGATCTGGGCTAAAGGATGGTGTTGATGCCCAGAATTGCTTAAATTGCCTCTGCTGACACAAATTGGGCCACAGGGATGGGTCTATACAGGGTAGTGGAGGCAACACTTTCTCAAGCAAGAAATTTTACAACGGAAAACCATGCTGAACCCTATTTTTTAAACAAAAAAGGTCCCAAAAACAAAGGGTCCAAATGCCCCCCCCTCCCCCCTCCCCCCTCCCAAGACTGAGCCATGAGTCTACCCCTGCTCCTCAGTTGCCCATATTTGTAACAACTTACACCAACGAGGTGCATTGCACTTTTCTTTTATTTTTGTTACATGTGCCATGTGATTGTATTTTACATAGTGATTACAAAATGGTATTCAGAACTTTCAGCATTTTCTTTTTATAGGCATCAACTCTTTTTCAGCATAAAAATCTGCTCCTTGTTCATAGCTAGTGGGACGTAGAAGTGGCACTGAAGGCATTTAGTTTTCGGAAATTTGTGCTGAGCCTGTTAAAAAGGATTGCTTGTGCAGCCAAATTCTTCACTCTTTAAATTTGGCATTGCAGGCATAATTAAGTGACTAAATGATCTGGAATATACGTCGTATCAGCAACTGTATTTTGGTGCTCCGGGATACAGCAGAAGTGCCTTAGAGCTGAGATGTGTCAGGCATTTTCTTTGGTAGGCTCTATCCTTTCAAAGGATAATAAGAAGGAATTTAATGTTCCCCTGCAATTTTGTGCTCTACCTATGGCACCAGTGACCCACCATACAAAGCAAATAAATGTTTGTAGGTGTTTCTTACTTCCCTGAGCGGAGTAAACTTATTCACACTAGGCTAAATTCTGCTTCGTAAAAATTGGGAAAAAAACTTCATATTAAATTTTGTGGTTCTATGTCCCTCAGTGACACATGAGCCATGAGGGATGCCACAATGGAGGACTACGGATTGATTTTGAACACCTGGGGTTCTTTAGCATGCACATGCAATGCACAGCAAATGGGCACTTCTGAATTTCCACTCCACTGAAGTCCTGCCACCGTGGCCGGAAGCCGAATGGCAAGGCCGCTGCCGCACCGTGGTGGTTCAAATTAGGAAAGTAGATAGAACAGCTGCAGAAGAAAAAAACTGTTGAGAAAGCGACTCAAAGAGCAGAGTTTGCAAAAGACACAAGTAGAATGACGGGGTATATACCTTTCCTCGTTAATGTCCTTGAAAAATCGGCTCGAGCATTTCGAAAAGTAGAACCCAAAGCTACCTTCACTAAGTCCAAGCATTTCACATCAACCCATACATCCTCATATATGCAACCATGATATGCATTTGGCGCAGTGCATCATTTCCAACTGCGGTTGTCACTTTATGAGATGAAAATTATCAATATAATCACTGCACTAGTAGGAAAAAAACAGTTCATTATCGAGGGCATGCAAAGGATTAGTCAGATGCTGCCTTCTTTTGAGAAACAAAAGTGGGAGATAGATGAGTGCGTATGGCTTTTAGTTCAGGCCGCACTGCCGGAAAGTTTATTTTCAAGAACATGCGCGGATATCCACCTCACATTATGCGATGATAACCAATGAAAACTGGGTAAAAGGTCTGGCTTCAGAACACTTCAGGTCTTTTCTATTTGAAGGCATCACGTAATCTTCATAAACTCCCAGAAAATGTTGCGAGAGACATGCACAAGGAACTTTTAATCATTCTGATGAACTTGAAGTGTCATAGTGCCATCGAGCACAGTGTGCCTTCGAAGCTCAGTGCACCGTTAGAAATCACACTCTATGAAATTGATATGTGCATCCGAATCTCTCAGCATCACTGAGCAAGGTGCTTCTTGCGTGTCTCCACTGGGGCTCAGATGTCATGTTTGCTGCTGTGACTGGGATATAATTCCTCTGGCTGGGTGGGAAATGAAGACCCTGGGGACTGTAGAACATAACATTCGTAGTGGTCTGGAGTTGCATTGGTAGCACAGCACCAAGCATTTCTTGGTTTTGTCTGCTGCGCCACACTTTCAGCATAGCGTACTCTCCACTGTCTGATGAAATCAGTGCCAGTACTGTGGGTCTGCCGAGCCCCCGCTCTGGCCTCGAAGAGGAGACTCCTACAACACTCACTGTAGAGCATTGTAGGCTACATGCCTATTCCTGGAAGCTATACAGAAAGAATGTGGTCTTAGCCTCTACAGGAGCCTACGACATCTCCCTGTCTGAAGCCTCGAAGCATCTGCAAAGCTCTGTTTTCCACTTTGCTGAGAAGTTGCATTCAACCCACACCCAAAAGAAGCCGCATTGCTTTTTGAGATGGTAGATGCATTTTGTCCATTGGATGAAAAGGCAGGCCAGGTTGTCAAACGCTCGGCATGCCCAACAAGTTCGAGGTATGCACTGGAGACGACCCTTGTAGGTTAGCTCACTCCACGCTTCTTGAGACTCAAAGCCAGGCAAAGGTCTTCTTGCACTTCCTCGTTCGCTACCCAGCCACGACAGCCAAGCGAAGTTCGGCCAATCTCACGCTGTTGTCTCATGCCCACTGGCAGGCACGCAACAGCATTTTCAAGCATCAACACAGAGAGATGCACAAGCTTCCACAGGTCTCCAAACATCACATAGAGATTACCCCTAGAGGCATCGGCAGCGCGGGAAACTGAACCCGCAGGGCAGCCTGTCGAATCTAGCCTCGTGAAGGCTGCATGTGGGTTTGCAGTGCGTACCTCCACTCTCAGGCACCAAAACTCTGAACTTGGACAACCACCGTCTTCTTGGAATTCAGCCTCAGGTTCCGATGCGTATTCTCATTCTGGCAGAAGTTTTGCAACCACTGGAAATCCTAGGAGGATTTCACAAGTAGTACTAGATCGTCTGCGAAGGCTAAACCGTGCAGTGAGCAGTTGTCATCCTGTTTAACGTGCAGCCTAAGCAGCCCTCACTGAATTCTACGAGTGGTGGTGACGGGCATCCTTGGCGCAGACCTTTCTTCGCTGCAGTGGGGCCTTAAAACCAATCAAGGACCCTAAGTGTCCGACGACCGTGTTTTCCTCACACAGGCATGGAATGCTGGCGAGCAGTAGCTCCAGAAGCCTCAGGTCCAACAGGGACATAAAAGCATGGTCCCGGCGTGGGGTATGTTGTCGTACGCTTGCTCGAGGTCAAGAAAACAGCAGCACAGTGTGTGTCCCTCACGTCTTGCTACCTCAGTGCTCTAACATCAATATTTCCATGGTGAAATCATTGCTCTCGAACCAATAGTACGGACGAAATTCGTTTTGTACATATAGGAATGATTTTGTTACGCTGCGAGCTGGCCGTCTCTAGTCATGGCTGCCTCGCCTCAACTTCCAGTTCACTGTAACTCAACTAGAGTGTACTAGAAGAAGAGAGTGCCTCAAACGAGAGTCTGAAACTGAGGCCAAAAAAGGTCATTTCTGCTTGGAGCGCTGCAGTCGTTAGTCTTCCCTGGGCAAGCACCTTTTTAGAGGCACCGGAGGGGGCATCTTTTGTATTATAGTTGGGTTCTGGGTCACTGGGGTACAAAACCAGGCCTTTTTGGCAGCATCAGGTGGGACTCCGATGTACAGTATTTAGGGCTTCACCTGCATCAGTATCGTAACAGTGGGCGTCACTGGGATTCTCAGATCTCGTTAGATAGGCGACAAACCAAGGCTTGGATGGGCAGGGAGCTGTCTCTATCTGCACGAGCACAAGTTTGCAATATCTTCTTTGTTTCGGAGGTTATATAAAAAGTACAAACGATTCATAGAATTTTTGTGACTTATGTGTGGCGCTCTCAATGGGAGCCTATATGTGTCGAGACAATTTGTTTCGCCCTCTGGAGGCTGATGGAGGTAGCCTTCAGCACTCAATTGTTTGTTCATGAGTTTGTTTCAAGGTTTTTCTTTTCTAAAACAGCAAACCATCCCTTCCTTCTAGCTGTGTTTAACAGACGATTAAGTGCTCATTTGCCTATTCTGTTTGCGCCCACTGGGCAAAGGAGTGAGAGGCCTTTGTGGGGTTTTCTTAAAGAAGTCGCCGACACATTCCGTTTCCATCAGTGTATGGTTTTCCTTAAATTACTAGTCTATATAGAAGACTGATGACAAAAATTCTCATTGAAGCATTGTATCCTGCACCAATGAATTGGTAGAAGCTTACCCCTCCTTTCTAGACAACAGTGTATTAAAGTGGGTGCAACGGATGGGTGTTCAAGCAACCGCAAAGGCTTTCTGTTTTAAACTTCACACGTCAACTTTACCTGTAAGAACATGGCTTCGTGAAAAAGGGACTTTTATGCCATGGTCGGTGAGCTGTCGCTTGTGTCAGCAGCCAGAAACTATTGATCATTTTGCTTTGTGTTTTGTCGTGATGCCTTGTTTTTTCGGACATTCTTCAGCACACTGTCAAAAAGGTCATTGAGATTACGCCCTATATTATTAGATTTTTGCCCACATGTGGAAGGTTCCAAAGTTCCATGTGATCATCATAGGACTATTTAGCCTCTGGAAAAGCCGCATGACAGATCGCCACGCAGAGCCGCCACGGTTTAAGAGGGGGATGGTGGGGGCGTGCGTCTCCCTGAATTTTGATGTGCTGACAAAGTGAGAGTGGATGCTGGTGTAATTTTGTATGACTGGTTGCGTGACGCGACCTGGTTAAGTCGGAGCCTGTCAGTGTGGGTGTACTTCCATGAAAAAAAAAATGAAGTCTAGTGGGTAGGGAACTCGATCGCTTCTCACGTGGGCGTCTGGGGTTCGATCCTCATCAGCAGAATTCTATTTTCTTTTCACTTTATTTCAGCTGAAATCGCATAGTGCTTATTGCAGATAAGCCATTCATCTAGCGCTTCTACCCTGCTTTTAAAAAAGCGCTGAATATCTGGCGAACAACTGAAATGAGAAACCAGAACCGAAATCTGAGCAGTGGCGCCTTGCGGTTGCCGCCACATTCACGAACCCAGCCGGGCCTGTGCGACGCGGCGTCAATTTTGAATGCTATTTAGAGCACAATCGACGATGCACTCCAAGCTCCGATCTGCACTGCTGCTGATCGTCAAGGCACACACAGGCTCTACAAAAGAGATAGGAATTCCTTCATTCAGCTTGCCGTGTGCCAATCGCACAGAGCCCGTCACGCAGACGTCCGTGTCACTGAAGAACTGAAAGAAGTTGTCGTCTGAGATCTGTTTCCAGTTTTTTTTTTTTTCGTTTCAGCTTGTGAAACACGAAAATTAAAGTACAAGTGAATAATTTAAGACTTTCTGTTTGGTATGAATGCTTATATGGCCTGCCTGCCAAAGGCAGAGCGTTTGCGTCGTCTTGTCGTCTGCTTCAGTCGCGAACCCCGTAAGGTCACGAATTCGTCGCTCCTTCCTGTATACGTTCATACCAAGCCATCACTTGTGCAGAGAAGGTAAGCAAGTGTTTTGCTGTTGGCTTAATGAACAAAGAAACGCCGAGTATACAAGGAGTTAAGCGCTTTACGTCTTACGCTTTTCCTTTTACGCTTTGCCCTTGCCGTTTTACGCAGACCTCGTATGGCCGTTTTACGGTATGTACAGGCGCGGACAAAAGTAAACGGAGCACGCAACTGTCTTCGAATATTTTTCACGCGTCACCTAATTGAAATTTCCGGCAATGGTACGCGCATGCTGGTAAAGGAGGTTGGTGGGCTTTCTTGTAGAAAGACAACGCTTCGTCATTAATAATGGAGAAAGCGCGATTGCACAGTTTCGAACGCAACAGCGTCCTCCGTTTACTTATGGCCGCGCCTGTACATGACACGGACTTTCGATTAATTCTTACCGATGCAGGTAAGTACTCGATTGAAGCGCAGTATTAAAAAAATAACCTGTAAATGTCGCATTTGTGCGCAAACTAAGTGCGAACGAGGGTGGTTTAGCCTGGAGGATCTGAAAAGAAGCGGGGTGCCTAGCTAGTTTTTTCTCTTTGAGGCCTTTTAATTCTCAACAGATTTTTTTTCTGCTGCTTTTCTACCAACTTTTCAACCGCCGCGGTGCACCGGCGGCCTTCCCGTTCGGCTCCCAGCCATATGGAGGCAGGACTTCAGTGGAGGGGAAATTAACAAGTGCCCATTTGCTGTGTGTTGCAAGTGCATGCTAAAGAACCCCAGGTCTTCAAAACTAATCTGGTGTCCTCCATTTTGGCATCGTAGCTCGTGTTTCTGAGGGACGTTAAACCACAAAATTTACGATGAAGTTTTTTTCCCAATTTTTAGGGAGCAGAATTTAGCCTAGTGGGAGTAAGTTTACCTTCATACTCCGCTCAGTGAAGTAGGGAAACACCTACAAACATTCATTTGATTTGTATGGTGGGTGACTGCAGTGCCATAGGTATACAAAATTGCACGGGAACATTAAATTCCTCCTTAATATCCTTTGAAAGGATAGAGCCCATCAAAGAAAATGCCAGACACATCTGAGCTCTAAGACACTTCTGCTGTATCCGAGAGCACCAAAATACAGTTCCTGATACGACTTATATTCCAGATCATTTAGTGACTTAAGTATGCCTGTTGCACCTTATTAAATTTTATCCGCACAAGCAATCTTTTTTTGTCGGGCTCAGCAGAAATCTCTGAAAACTAAATAACATCAGTGAAACTTCTTCGTCCCACTAGCTATGAACACGGAGCAGAATTTTACGCTGAAAAAGAGTTGATGTCTATAAAAAGAAAATGTAAAAGTTCTGAACACCATTTTGTAATCGCTTTGTATAAAATAATCATACGGTACGTGTAACAAAAATAAAATTGTGATTCCTAAATTTAGTTCCAAGCTCCTTTCTAAAACAAAAATCACATCTGTCATAAGAAGCGCCATACACCTCATTGGTGTAAGTTGTTACAAATATGGGCATCTGACGATCAGCGGTAGACTTATGGCTCAGTCTTGGGGAAGGGGGGGGGGGTTGGGGGGGTTGGGGGCCGGGTGGTTGCATTTGGACCGTGTGTTTTTGGGACATTTTGTTGTTTAAAAAATAGGGTTCAACATGGTTTTCCTATGCAAAATTTCTTGCTTGAGAAAGTGTTGCCTCCACTCCCCTGTATAGACACGTCCCTGGGGCCCAATTTGTGTCAGCAGAGGCAATTTAGGCAATTCTGGGCATCAACACCATCCATTAGCCCAGATCACTTCTACCTGCTAACAAGGTTTGTGAACTCCAACAAAGACCATCCCACTTATCCTTGTTCCTGTTTAGTGTGGGAAAAGAAAGACACTAAAATAAGAGAAAACGTTTAATTTTCCTAAGCAAGCACAGGCACATGACACAGTCCTGAAATCGTGCCTGTCATATCATTCGTTGAAATGTCTAGAATAATAAAGTGACCTCGGGAGTCGCACCTTTATTGGAACATTTGGTAGAATGCCTTTAATGCTAAGAGAATAAAGTAGGGTGTAGTGCATCTGGCAGGTATTCTCAGCTAAGGTATGAAAACCAGGTGACGAGTATTCCCCAAGAAGAAGGCATAGCATCTTCCTTGCCCTCACTGATGAGGCGCAAACTTTAAGGGTGAAAAAGAGGGTGGAATTCACAATGAGGACAATGCAGGGAAGTATGGAAAGTAAAATGGCGAGGTAAGGGTATGAAGAGATCTTAATACGTAAAGGAACAAGTATGAGCTAAGCATATGTTAACTGAAATCGAAGAAATGTGCACAGCATGTAATGTGGAGAACGAATAATTGATGATTCATTACACTAAAAGAATGGATTCCAAGACAAGACAGGCATAGCAGAGAGTCAGGTTTGTGGATGAGATTAAGAAGATTGCAGGGATAAGGTGGCCACATCTAGAGCAGGAGGACATAGTTGATGGGAGAGATATTGGAGAGGGATCTTGCAATGAGTAGAGTTCGGCTAATGTTATGACTTCAGATGCTTCCAAGAATGAAAGTCATATACCTTAAAAAGACGTGCTCCCTTGAGCTAGCTTTAATAGTTAGCAATAAAGACTCTCGGGTAGTAGATGATTGCAAAGATCATCATTTTTGGTGCACAAACAAACTATGTTTCTTTACCACCGAAATTTGACATTTAAAACCTCATGTATATCAGGCATAGCTCTGAGTATATACTACAGCTACAATGTGAATGCTATGCATATAATGAATTCTACTAACCGCGCTGCGAGTGCCAGACATGTGTGGTGTGTGTGTGTAGACATCACCCGTGAAACTCATTGTATTATGCCATCATCAGCCTTCATTCGTACTTTCCTTTTCCTCCTCTTCCCTTTCCCCTGTGTGGAGTAGCAGGCCAGGGCCATGTTACCACCGGCCGACCTCTCCACCTTTCCCTCATTAAAATTCCTTTCTCTCTCTCTCTCTCACAAAGACTGTACATATCTTGAGGAAGGTGAAGATGACCTACCTCACTTCCTCAATTGGTGCGAAACAGCTGCCCTTCAGGCTACAGTTCAGTTCATCATGCCAAGAACCTCTCACGAATGATCAGTTTTCACTGATTCTAAAGCAGCCTTTCAAGGCCTGCAAGCTGCTCCACGCTGTGGTTCGCACGAACAACTGGTTACAGAGATTCACGAGGAGTATTGTGCGCCATATCAAAAGGTCATGATGTCATTTTTCAATGGCTGCCAGTACACTGCGGTATCAAAGGAAGCCACCACGCGAACAAGGCTGCCCAATCTGCACAGAATTACAGACTTCAAAGTATGACGCACTGTGTGAACTAGGATTGGTGCATAAGCTCACGCTTTCTGCATGGAACACTGGCCAGTTTTTCAGCCGTCACCTCAGAGCATTGGACCCTGGACTGCGCTTTTATCTTCTTCATAATGTACCGTGTCGCGAAGCAACATTGCTGAGCCATCTATAGCTTGGTGTTGCATTTACAAAGCAATACACATTCTGGATTGGAATGACCGACAGCCCTATTTGTGAAACATGTAGTTGCGAGGAAACAACAGTGCATCTCCTGTGTGAGTACTCTGCTTTGGCGAAAGACATACACTGCGTTGTGCGCTGAACTGCCCATTGATCATCGCCCTTTAACAGAGGATAAGATCCTGGGACCATGGACAGAGCAGTCGACTGCCATCAAGGCATACAAGGCACTGTTTTGCTTCCTTAGAGCGACTGGCTTAAGGCAGCTTAATTAACAATACTTAATTAAAGGGCCCCTGCCCACCCCATGGTCGCAAACACTCTCTACCTCACTTTGAGCGAGCCTCCTCTCCTTCCATTCCCTCCTCGAAATTTTTCTCTCCCGCTCCTCGTCGAGTAGGCTCGGCAAGGCAAAATCACCCCTTCCTTCTCCGATGTAAGCCGGAGGCGTGGTGTCTGTGGAGTGCGTCACAGGGCTGCATCATGGCCCCGCCTTCAATAGAATTCTTTTCTTGGTTTTTGCTGCTGGGTCTGTTCGAGGGGAGGGGGGGGGGGCGCTGCGGGCGCGCACACTGAACGATCGAGAGGCGCGATCGGCTCGACCACCAAGACTTGTTAGCGAGCGCATCCTTTCATACATCTGTTTGTCATTCCCAGTTAGCGAGCCACCTTTTCATTTTTTTTTAGGCCTCCCCACCGCTTCACGAGCGGAGGGGCGGAAGTCGCCCAAGCAACCACCGATATCTTTCGGACGGCCGACAGAGGTCTATTTCGGATGTTCTGTACATCCGCTGAACATCCGCAAACAGCCGGTAGACGTCCATCGGCCGTCCGAAAGGTGGCCAAAGGTATACGGTTCGCCCGCCGACGGACGTCCAGTTGAGTACGTCCATTGGCGGATCTTTCTCGAATATTCGCATATATGGTGCATGCGTGCTTTTTTCCGCACAATGCAATAAAACCAAAAACAATTTGATGCATAGCACGCATATTTTATTGTGGTTGATGATACATCAGCAGAGCAATGGGTTACATTCGGAAAATTTCTTAAATGTGACTCTTCAAATGTGGCAAGCTTGGGACACACATCCGTAATCTTCACACCCACAGGATTTCTGAAATAAAAAAGAACGCGGCAAACATCAGTCATGTGAAACAAATGGTACAATGCAGTAGCCTAAGTAAAAACATTGGAACCAATTAATAGAAGTGTTTAATGCTGCAAGTATAACAGACAATGCACTTTAACAAACACTTCAATAAATATAAAGCAATAACAGCTCTCACTTTTCCACACCATATTTGACAATGTATCTGTTCTTTATTTATTTTCATGAGCCTTAGGGCACTAACCTGCGCAGCACTGTACGCGACTGAGCACAGAAAGCCGCAAAGCTTCCGTTGCGAACCACTGCGACCTCACGTGCTTCCTATGGTCTGCCTTTCGCGCGTTGTCATTCTTTATATAGGAACAGTGAACATAGCGATGCCTTAAAAATTAACAAGATGCGAAAACACTCCATCCCGCAACTTTGAAGAGGAGTGGGAATTAGTCGCGCGAGTTGAGGGCTCCCGCAGCTGTGTGATGTAGGCTCCCGAAAGTGCGAGAACAGCACACACTTGGGGAAGCCATCTCCTCGCGCTTACTGCTCCCACTGTCCTGTGAACGAATGTTATATGAGCATGCTGCATTGTCCTAGAAGCAAAGTTCCAAGAAGTGTACTGGATACATACCTTCGTAGGCAATCACATGTGCACTAAGCCTTCTTTACACCAAGGTCGACGCAGTACGGGATTCCGGTGTTCCAGAAGAGCTTCAGGCGCTTCCCGTATCTTTCGAATTGCTTAAGTTACATACAACTTTCGTCCACAGACCGAACAAAGCCACATTTTATAATAACAGAGCTATAAAGATCTGCGCGACAACACTACGCGACATATCAACAACAGCGCTACGGAGCCGTACTGATGGATTGGATTGGTCTGACCGCGAACTGATATCTATGATGATGGTGATAGCAGAATGCACGGGAGTTTTGATGCTTACGAATGGTTTCAATGGCAAGTTTAGCTAGCAAAACAGTGGACATGTCGCGCAACTCCTCTAATTTGGAGAAGTTTTATAAATATAAAACTAGTCATTGAGTTCTTGCAAAATTCTGCAACACCTGCTTCTCCTCTTAGATAAATTTAGCTCGTTGGCGGCCTCCAACTGATGCAAATAAAACAGTATACATACACGAAAGACTCGAATTTTCTGTGAAATAAAAAACGTCCATACTCATGGCCTGGGAAAATACTTGACCTTATATCCTTCGGACGTCCACCTCGTCTCTCATGCGGATATACAAAAGTGGACACTGTCCGTACGTCCGGCGGATGTACGAATACGGATATCCGAAATCGGATTGTGTTCGTACGTCCGATGGACGTCCGATCTCGGCAAAGGACGTTCGGATCTAGCTCGTACGTCTGACGGATATCTGTGGTTGCTTGGGCGGTTCTGTTCGAAAAACACGGCGAAGTGCGGGCCCGGCAACCGCCCGTTTGCTTTTTTTCATGTGTGTTTGTGTTCTGTGTGTTTGTGTCTTTTCTCCGCTCCGAAGCCCATGTCGTTCATTGGAGTCAAGGCGTACGCAAGATGCATGAAGGATAAGTGGTGTCTGTGCGGAGCGGTCAAGTGGGCGAGCGAGGGAAAGGCTCTGCTGCACTACTAATTAAAACCTTGTTTTGGGGGGCTTGCATAGAAGAAAAAAAACTGAGAAGGGAGCGCGCACGCAGAGCGTCTCGTGACGTGATCACGGCTGGGGGGCGAACCAACTTCCTCAGTTTTACTATTTTTTTTACTTTTTATGGCTAGGGTTCAAGGCTGTCGCCGCACGCTCCCTCCGCAGTTTTTTTTTTTTTTTGTTCCTTCATGCGGGTTTGTAGGCATGAGCCAGAACAGAAGGCGCTGCGGAAAGCGCTGTGCAGACGACGCGACGCCAAGGCTACGCCCAACCTTCTCCCGTCAGTCAGAACGATGCGCCAATGAGTGCCTTTGGCTAAAGTAACCCCCATGACGTCAACGGGGTTCAGAGTAGTGGGGCGGGCCGTTTTTGCTGAAGGAAAGAACGAGCGGGCTTTGATTTGAATTTTCGCAGCTTTTCGGGGCGCGCATGGCTGTAGTATTTTGCAGAGGTTATCTTCGATGCCTCATCCATGCAGTGGGCTTGTTTTTCAAACATGTCCGGACCCTGGGCAGTGGCCCTTTAAGGGACCAATTGTGACTGTGCCCCTCGTCCCTTCTCTTTTTCTTCTCAGTGCCACTGCTCAGTGCCAATGCAGAGTAATCAACCAGAACACTTTTCTGGTTAACATCCCTGCCTCCTCTTCCTCATTATCTCTCTCTCTCAGTGTCTTTCTTTTGTGACTGGGAAGCCAACTGGGCTATTTAGCTGCAACCAATTTGGCAACCCATTGGGAGTGTCATGAAAATAACTGGAACCTCAGTAAATGTTTTGATGATCCAAATGATGGAACCAACTGGAATATCCACTGTAAGTAGGGAAGCCAGTTGAAGTACCCTGGAGTTAGAATTTCCAATTTCCACATTTATTTTTTGACAGGGTAGATATTCAGAGGGTCTGGATATATGCAGAGGGTCTGGTATCTTTCTGTGTGGTTAAACATTATATAAATATTTTGAAGCGAAAGCTTCACGGGACCTCAGGCTTTCTTCGCGGTGCTTCAGATAAAGCAAAGGAAAGGAAAGTGCATAACTGGTTCCTGGGACAGTGGACACCTTAGGCGCGCTTTTTGCTACGAAACCGATGAAGAGCGGAAGCTTCAAAAGCAAAGGACAGGCATATAACTGACCCCCTTGGGCAGTGGGCACCCTAGGCGCACTTTAAGCTACTTGGCGGTAGTGACAACATTGTGGCAGAAGCGTGGCACTGAAGCCATAGGCTGTCAGTGTTCATTCTGTTCACTGGTGTTGGTGTTGAAAACGTTTTAGACTGCGATGATTTGAGGGAAAGGAAGTGCACATAACTGGCTCCCTGGATCAGTGGACGCCTGAATCGCGCTTTGAGGTACGGGGGGTGGTGAGAGAGAGAGATGTGGCCTGCTTGTGTTAGCTCTGACAATGTTGTGACAGACATGCGGCACTGCAGGAATAGGCTGCAGCATTCATTGGGTGAGCAAATTCTCGCGATCAACCATTTGCCACCTGCCAGGGTGGCAGGGTAGGTGCACTGCCTATGCATTGTCCGGAATGCACTCAATGTTAGAGCCGGCAAGCCGCGTACAGTTGCCCGATACGCCACAGCTTTAGCTCTCTACCAGGTTCAGCAGTAGTTAAACCGCAGTTAATTTTTTAAAATTTAAAATGGGACACGCAGTGTATTGCTACAGCACGTGTGCATCCTGACAACTGCACTATATGAATTCATAATTACGCTGACAGACTGACACAGTTAAGCAGACCTCCCTTTATCCATTGCCAAAAATGACTCAGAGTATGTATTCCATACTTGTAGGTGCACCAGAGCACAAGCAGCAGTAAAAACAATTTGCAGTCATTCAGTAAACGTGCTACAGTCAACATGCTACAGTTAACTTGCATCATTTAAGAAAAAAGATGATGGTTGATTTGAGTAATAATTAGGCCAAATACGAATTAGGAGTGCTAGCAGTTCAGTTTTCCCTTCGGTTCTGGTGTTCAGATCCAGTGCACCCAGATGGCAGTTGCTTGGATAGTGATAATGGTTTAATATGCGGAATTGGTCATTCTTTCCATTCACTGATCCCTGGGAGTGTTCTTTAGCAACACACCTTAAGGATGCTTTGTATGTAGAGAGAAACTGAGCACTGCAATATTTCTAGTGTGTGATCACAAAATTTAGTTGCCTTGCTGCACTTGTGCTCTTCTAGGGCAGGTGCTGCCAATGGTGAGGTTTCGGTTGCTTGAGTTGGGGTGCAACCAAGATTGGTTTTCCTCACCAGCCTCTTGCGATTAAATTACTGTTGCCTGACACAGTGGGCAAGTTGCTATATATATATATATACACCGCACAACAGCTAAATGTGGGGAATGGCCACTTGTGTTAAATGGGAAGGGCCACTGTATTAAAAGTAGTCAATGTGAACCGAAGGAGGCAGAAAAAATAAGAACAAGAAAATAAAACCCTTTAGCCGCACACCTTAATCAAGCTTTGTTTACTGAGAGCAACTGAGCCATGAAAGACTTCCTTGGTCACATAAACGAACCTGCATTAGCTTTGCACTGCAATATTTCTAGTATGTAATCAAGAACCTAACAGAGCAGCTGTCTGGCGGAATCCTTTGATTGTTTGCGGGAATCAAATGTGTGAACTCACTTTCATACTTTCGCAACACAATTACATGAAGCTACATGAAAAAAAAATGGAGCAATGAATAAAGGTGAAGGAAGGCTCTTTCCCCTAGAAAGAAAAATGGTGGGCACAAGGGCACATGGTGTCGCAGCACACTTTGACACACCGTAACTGTAGCTAGAAGTGTATGGTGCAATCCACCTTCACGTCAGAAAATAGGCATCCTCTTGAATGACAAAGCTCACACTGCTGCTGGGGCTTCACATGTCTACAAGATGGTGTGTTCTGCTGTGGAGGTTCGTTTCATGAAGAGTAATAATCTGCAAATGTTTGCTGGAAATGTTGGTCTGGACCAAACTCTACCCCAAATTTAGAACACTGCAATTGCTAGTCTTTTATAACTATGCCCATTAAGACAAAAACATGTTAGATTTAAATAGACTCGGACCAGAGAAAAATCACAACACCAATAGTTACATCCAAATGCCCACTGTATGGGGATGTATTATAACGAGTGTTGGATGCATATATTTGCATTTATCCTCCCAGACAATTTAAAGCATTGTTTTCATGTAACGCACTCTTGTAGTCTTGCTCGCTTACTTTTTTCTGTGCTCTTCTGCAGGAATGAATTTCTGACAACACGAACAAATATTCATGCTCCTTCAAGCAGAAGGGTGTGCATTGTAGGTTATATTTAGATATTAAAAGTGTGAAAGGGCATTGTATGTATATTTGACAGTTATGAGGATGACTAGAAAAGCAACACTTAAGGGTGCACATATCTGCAGTGACCCTACATGAGCCCATATGCCAGAGATAAGGGTACATTTTTAGCAACAAACTATGTAGTGTGCATGTATGCATTACGTACATTGTGGGCAAAATGTAAATCTGCCATCGCAGCAAACCCCAAAATATTGTTTAGATGACTCTGAAAGGATAGAACGTTCCTGACATAAAATCATATGTCTATTCATTGTCAGCTGTTGGAAAATCGAATGCAATGGATCTAATGGCTGCCACTGTTAATGTGAACTGGGCCATCAACTGCATATACAGAATAGTTACTCAATGACAATATATATCGTTCACTGCAACATGCAAGGCATCCTATTCCATGCCTCAACTCTTTATCTCTAAGGTGGCGGCTAATAACAATCCAAGATGTTCTTTAATAATTTTCATATTATTTAAAAAAGACCTCTACTATGCACCCCTGACATGTGGTGAAGGTTATGTTAGCCACACAGTAAAACTGAAAATTGGTTTTTGAGAAAGGAAATGGCACAGTAACTGACATCTTGGTGGACACCTGAACCATGGCCAGCCCCATCGCCAGGAACATCAACACCCGATAACTCTATCAGGCATATAAAGCCCGTGCTGTCAGCACAGACTACTAATCCTCTGCTTTTCGCAATGCAGGTTAGTAACAAGTTTTCCCTATTTGCTAAAAAAACCAGTAACAATTTTTAATGCAGCTGCCGAGCCCTCAGTGCTGCTGTAGTATTGTTGCCGAGTGTTCATGTGTTCTCCGTTTTCTTTTACTGTTGTCAGGTGATGTAGAAACTAACCCAGGACCCGACCGTTACGACTGCATACTTTCCGAGCTCTAGAAAGTAACTACCGGGCAAGGTACATTAATTACTGATCTACAGGACATTAAAGATCAACTGAAAACTACCGAAACAACCTTGACCGACTTAAAGAAGCGCATGGACACCTTAGAATCACGCTACGCCACACTTTCTACTCTCTAATCTGAAATAGACGCCCTGAAAACTTTGAACACCAAACTTACCGGCAAGATCGACAAACTTGAAGCACGTAATGACGATGCAGAAAATCTCTCTCGCCGTAACAATCTCATATTTTACAATATTCCTGACACTAACCCCACTGAAATGTATGCAGACTCGGAAGAAACAGTCATTCGTCATTGCTCCACTCAACTAGATTTTGCCATCGAACCCGATCTAATTGAGCATGCTCACCGCCTTGGGCGCCACTCAACTGATCGCACTAGGCCAATCATCGTTAAATTCACCTCATCACAAACTAAAGAAAGCATCCTTTCTTTAGGTACTAAGCTTAAAGGCACCAACTACAGCATTGGCGAAGACTTCTCTCTTCCCGTTCGTAACACTCGCAAACATCTTGTAGCCTTTGCCAAATCAGTATCCGATAAGTTCTCTTTGCGCTTCAAAACTTTACATATTGGTCCCAAACGCTACATATTCCATGAACCATCACAAACAGTAAAAGAAGTGAAATAGCAACCATCTCAGCACCTATCGACAGATCGTTCGAAGCATGAACAACAAGAAGCACTTTCATTGTCAGCAATCTTTACTAACATGCGGAGTTTCATTTCAAAGCGCAACATTGTTTCCTATATTGTCACTTCATCTGCTAGCAACATATCAGTCGTGACGGAAACGTGGCTAAACAGTGATATCTCTGATAGTGAAGTCCTTGCTGACTTGCCTAATTTCAGCGTTTTTTGCAAAGATCGCCCAGATTGAAGGGGAGGAGGGGTACTGATTGCAGCAGCTCGGGATCTATCATGCTCAGCCATTCATCTTTCATCAGATATAGAAATATTATGGGTTTTATGCCACGCTTCACCTAAATCAGTTGTGATTGGCGTTTGCTACAGGCCTCCTAGCAGCCCAGACTTCCCTCGTAAACTTAATAACGCATTAAATGAAATTAAAGCTAAGCAACCTAACACCTGCACTCTCCTATTTGGAGATTTCAATTTTGCGAGTATTGACTGGCATAATCTAACCACTACAGGTAATAAGGATGCTAATGAATTTCTAGACGTGTGCCTTAACTTTAACCTCGTTCAAACTATATCTGAACTAACCCGTGTAACCGAAGGCTGCGCTAATATCCTAGACCTAATATTAACAGATAATCCTGAATGTGTTCATTCCATCACGCATCTACCAGGCGTCAGCGATCACCACGTCATACATGCCAGCTTCACAATTAAACCATTTTTATGCATAACAACTAAACGAACTATCCGACTGTACGATAAAGAAAACTATACAGCAATAAATAATGAACTTCGCGCATTTTTACCAGGAGTTCAATCCAGCTTTCATCAAAGATCCATCCATGATAACTGGTCCTTGTTTAAGAGGAAAATCGAAGATTTGGTCGACAGGTTTATTCCGAACATAAATATACGAAATAACCCTCAAAACCCATGGTTCACAAATACACTAAAACATCTTGAAAATAAAAAGAAGCGTCTTTTCCGATCGGCCAAGTTGCTTCCTAGTCAGAACGCTTGGAACAAATATTATGCAGCCGAAAAAACTTATGTATCAAGTATTCGGGAAGCCAAACGCACTTTTTTTAACTCTGATCTGCCTAAAATGTTGTCAACTAATCCCCGTAGGTTCTGGCAAGTCATTAACCCCCAGCACACATGCACTGTTTCCCTCACCGATGCTTCGGGTGCAACTGTCTGTGAAACTGAATGCACCAACATGTTCAACACAGCCTTTTCATCCGTGTTTACTAATGAAACAGATCCGACATTTCCTCCAAACCCCCCAGTTATTCAATATACTATGCCTTCTCTTATATTTTCTTCTGCAGGAATTTTGTAACTAATAGAAAACATTAAAATATCATCCTCTGCTGGAATTGACAATATCAACCCTAAAATACTGATTAATACTGAAGATATATGTTCATCTCTGTTGTGCTTGTTATTTGCTCAGTCACTCTTCACAGGTCAACTGCCCATAGACTGGAAAAATGGGAAGGTCGTTCCAGTCTACAAATCAGGTAACAAGAACTCGCCGCTTAATTACCGCCCCATCTCTCTAACTAGTATTCCCTGCAAAATCATGGAACACGTCATCTATACCCACATCATGACATTCCTTGATTCGAATAACTCTTTCCATCCTGCTCAGCACGGGTTTCGCCGGGGTTACTCCTGCGAGACCCAACTTGCCACATTCATTCATGATCTGCATGCTAACCTTGATTCTAATCTACAGACTGACATCATTTTTCTAGATTTTGCCAAAGCCTTTGATAAAGTACCCCCTAAACGCCTGCTGATAAAACTTTCTCAATTAAATTTGCACCCTCATATTTTGAAGTGGATTGAAGAATTTTTGACTAATCGTTCGCAGTTTGTATCCGTTAACAATAAGAACTCTAACTCACTCTTAGTAACGTCGGGCGTCCCACAGGAATCTGTGCTTGGCCCACTACTGTTTCTCATTACATTAATGATCTGCCTTCAAACGTAACATCTAACATACGCATGTTCGCTGATGACTGTGTACTTTATCGAGCTATTTTCACCACCGCTGACTAATCTTCTCTCCAGAATGATCTTAATACTGTTCAGGAGTGGTGTAATAAATGTCTAATGGAACTTCACCCACATAAGTGTAATCTTTTGTCCATTAGCCATCGCCGTAATCCTCTAACCTTCTCTTACGTAATATCTGAAGTTCCGGTACAACTAGTTCAATACAAGTATCTAGGCATAACTATTTCTAGCGATCTTTCTTGGAGCCTGCATGTTACTAATATAATATCGTCAGCAAACAAGACTTTAGGTTTCCTAAAGCGCCATCTTCATCATGCTCCCCATCATGTCAAGTTATTAGCTTATAAATCATTCGTCAGGTCCAAACTAGAGTTTGCGTCACCTATCTGGAATCCTCATCAAGCATATCTCATCAATACCCTCAAATCTGTACAGAATCGCACTGCTCGTTTCATTCATTCATCCTACTCTTATGACATCAGTGTTTCGTCCTTAAAAACAGCATCTGGATTATCACCCTTATCACTCCGCCGTCTCATTGCCAGCATGTCTTTATTTCACAAATTCTTCCCCAGCCCTATGCACATCGCACCTTATATTCTTCCACCCACATGCATATCTCACCGCACCAGCCATCACCTACAAGTTGCCCGTCCACGATCACGCACTGTCACTTTTTCTAATTCCTTCTTTCCTTGTGCAGCCGCAGACTGGAAGAGCCTTCCAAACAACGGTGCCATCATCACTTGCCCAAGTCTTTTCACTGATATTGTAGAAGCTTTCCTGTTATTGTGAATTTGTACTTTTATTCTTGCTACCCCTTATGTAACACCTCTTTTAAGGGGCCTTTAAGGTAATGAAATAAAATGAAATGAATGCTGTAAGGGAAGGGATATTAGCGATATTAGAGATATTAGCGATTAGCTTCATTGCATTTTTGATTTTTTTCTTATTGTATGCTCCTTTATTGAGATGTACAAGACTACTTTTCAATAACACAATTCACTTGTGAAAAAAGCACCTATGTGTTATCCAGTTACTATTGTGCTTGTTCCATTACATACTTTCAAAAGATGAACCATAGTAGCAATAATTCACTTTTTACAAAACAAGAGTCCCATGAAGCACATAAAATACTCTGTGTCATTTCTAATGGATCAGTAGGTATTTGCTTCATAGGAAGAAAATTAAGTATTATTTAATGTGACAAGGGTGTTCTTGATATTTTCACAAGCATAATCTCACAGTTCATTCTGTGATGCAGCAGTGCTAGGAGTTGTAAGTTGTTTTATAGACTATGCGATAGAGTTATAACAATTCTGCAATTTTCAATGCAAGGCTAATCTTGCCTGCCCCATAACATAACCACCACTATTACCACAACATTAACATGTCCTTGACAAGAAGTGGAATGTTCATGATCATTACTGTCCTCAAAGAAATCGTACATTTTTTTTCCTTCAATAAAAGTATGTTGGCTGAGTTCTCAATTACTGTGACAAACAAAATTGTAAGACTGCCAGCTAATTGCTAAGCACAGGTATAAAAATTTCAGCATGCGCCTTGCATGTGGACGGTGCCAGGTTCAATCCCCAGTGCTGCTGGGAACCCACCAGCTTTCCTCACACCTTGTGTTTAGCTTTTGTGGCGTGAAATGCTTTGGAAAAAGAGTCTTGAACCAGACAATTTCGTCGATAGCCTGGTGATTAGTTCTACTCTCAACTAACTTAAACCGGCTTTGTGCAATGAAGCCCAATTGTGTTCCTTTTTTCCAAGTTTTCAGACAGAAAAGCTACTGTTCCGTTGCCTTGGGAAGTACAATTGAAGCTAACCTGGACAAAATAAAATATACATGCTGCAATAGAAAGTAGCACGTAACATACCTAATCTTTTTTGCCTATCACATAGCAATTAGCTGTTCAAGCAGATCAAAATTGTGGCCAATTTATAATTTATAACAACTTTCCTTAGCCATAAAACACAAAAAACCTATTTCTCACCGTGACCCTATATATTTTTCTGCAACTGTCACGCCTCAAGCCAGACTCAGCACCATATAAATTTTGAAAACAAGCATACTGGAACATCTATCTGCATTACCCCTACAGAATTTGGCCTAAACATAATAAACCATGCAGCCCCATGATTGATTTACTAATTTTTAGTGCTCTGTCAGTACAAACATCTATAGTCTCCGAACTCTATGAGAATATTTTTTGTAAGCGTCTTTGTATTTTCCTAGTGTTGATATGTGCATTTCGCTTTAGAGGTTTTCTTTGGCAGGGAAATATACGCTGTGCCTGTTAATGAACATTCGTGAACATTTGTCATAGGCGATTGCATTTGACACTTGCTTTCTTCTGCTCGGTGTTATGTATGTAAATTTTTTTATTTCCTTTCTTGCTTGCTCATGCTGTATGTCTTGTAAGGGGGGCTCAAGCTCCTTCAAGTGCAAACCATTGGCTTTTTTGCCCAAGCCTACCCATATCATTGCGATGCGAATTAATCGGACTTTACTTAATTATCCTACCATAATGCAACACGACCGGCGCAAATAGCTTAGCAGCCGTAAAAACTAATGCAGTAATGCTGCCATTACTGGCTTGCATTAAATACATAGAGAGTTCTGTTACGATTGCCATATGTAGTTATAAAGCAGTATGACATGCTGACCAAACAATTTGAATTGTTTAGAATTCATTATATGCATAGCATTCACATTGTAGCTGTAGTACATACTCAGAGCTATGCCTGATATACATGTGTTGTTAAATGTCAGATTTCGATGGTTAAGAAACATGTTTTGCTTGTGCCACTAAAATTCTGATCTTTGCAACCATCTGCTATCGGAGAGTCTTTATTGCTAACGAGTAAAGCTAGCTCAAGAAAGCATGTCTTTTCTAGGCATATAACTTTCATTCTTGGAAGCATCTGAAGTCACAACATTAGCCGAACTCTACCCATTGCAAGATGAAAACTTCTCCAATATTATTATCCATGCTATTAACCATGTTCTCCTGCACTAGATGTGGCCACCTTATCCCTGTAATCTTCTTAATCTCAACCACACACCTGACTCTCTGCTATGCCCATCTTGTATTGGAGTCCAATACTTTAGTATAATGAATCATCAGTTATCCGTTCTCCACCTTACAGGCTGTGCACATTTCTTTGATTTCAGTTAACATATGCTTAACTCCTATTTGTTCCCATATGCATTAGGATCTCTTCATACCCTTACCTCGCTATTTTACTTTCCATACTTTCCTGCATTGTCCTCATTTCGAATTCCACCCCCTTTTTCACCCTTATTGTTTGTGCCACATCAGTAAGATCAAGGAAGATGCTGTGCCTTCTTGAGGAATACTCGTCACCTGGTTTTCACTGCTTAATTGCGAATACCTGCCAGATGCACTCCACCCTGCTTTATTCTCTTAGCATTAAAGGCATTCTACCAAACGTTCCAATAAAGTTGCAACTCTCGAGGCCACTTTATTATTCTAGACATTTCAACGAATGATGAGAGGCACGTTTTGAAGACTGTGTCATGTGCTTATGCTTGCTTAGGAAAATCAAATGTTTTCTCTCACTTTTAGTGTCTTTCTTTTCCCACAATAAACAGGAACAAGGATAAGTGGAATGGTCTTCGTTGGAGTTCACAAACCTTGTTACCAGGTAGAAGTGATCTGGGCTAAAGGATGGTGTTGATGCCCAGAATTGCTTAAATTGCCTCTGCTGACACAAATTGGGCCACAGGGATGGGTCTATACAGGGTAGTGGAGGCAACACTTTCTCAAGCAAGAAATTTTACAACGGAAAACCATGCTGAACCCTATTTTTTAAACAAAAAAGGTCCCAAAAACAAAGGGTCCAAATGCCCCCCCCTCCCCCCTCCCCCCTCCCAAGACTGAGCCATGAGTCTACCCCTGCTCCTCAGTTGCCCATATTTGTAACAACTTACACCAACGAGGTGCATTGCACTTTTCTTTTATTTTTGTTACATGTGCCATGTGATTGTATTTTACATAGTGATTACAAAATGGTATTCAGAACTTTCAGCATTTTCTTTTTATAGGCATCAACTCTTTTTCAGCATAAAAATCTGCTCCTTGTTCATAGCTAGTGGGACGTAGAAGTGGCACTGAAGGCATTTAGTTTTCGGAAATTTGTGCTGAGCCTGTTAAAAAGGATTGCTTGTGCAGCCAAATTCTTCACTCTTTAAATTTGGCATTGCAGGCATAATTAAGTGACTAAATGATCTGGAATATACGTCGTATCAGCAACTGTATTTTGGTGCTCCGGGATACAGCAGAAGTGCCTTAGAGCTGAGATGTGTCAGGCATTTTCTTTGGTAGGCTCTATCCTTTCAAAGGATAATAAGAAGGAATTTAATGTTCCCCTGCAATTTTGTGCTCTACCTATGGCACCAGTGACCCACCATACAAAGCAAATAAATGTTTGTAGGTGTTTCTTACTTCCCTGAGCGGAGTAAACTTATTCACACTAGGCTAAATTCTGCTTCCTAAAAATTGGGAAAAAAACTTCATATTAAATTTTGTGGTTCTATGTCCCTCAGTGACACATGAGCCATGAGGGATGCCACAATGGAGGACTACGGATTGATTTTGAACACCTGGGGTTCTTTAGCATGCACATGCAATGCACAGCAAATGGGCACTTCTGAATTTCCACTCCACTGAAGTCCTGCCACCGTGGCCGGAAGCCGAATGGCAAGGCCGCTGCCGCACCGTGGTGGTTCAAATTAGGAAAGTAGATAGAACAGCTGCAGAAGAAAAAAACTGTTGAGAAAGCGACTCAAAGAGCAGAGTTTGCAAAAGACACAAGTAGAATGACGGGGTATATACCTTTCCTCGTTAATGTCCTTGAAAAATCGGCTCGAGCATTTCGAAAAGTAGAACCCAAAGCTACCTTCACTAAGTCCAAGCATTTCACATCAACCCATACATCCTCATATATGCAACCATGATATGCATTTGGCGCAGTGCATCATTTCCAACTGCGGTTGTCACTTTATGAGATGAAAATTATCAATATAATCACTGCACTAGTAGGAAAAAAACAGTTCATTATCGAGGGCATGCAAAGGATTAGTCAGATGCTGCCTTCTTTTGAGAAACAAAAGTGGGAGATAGATGAGTGCGTATGGCTTTTAGTTCAGGCCGCACTGCCGGAAAGTTTATTTTCAAGAACATGCGCGGATATCCACCTCACATTATGCGATGATAACCAATGAAAACTGGGTAAAAGGTCTGGCTTCAGAACACTTCAGGTCTTTTCTATTTGA
Source organism: Amblyomma mixtum (assembly GCF_055824585.1). Lineage (NCBI taxonomy): Eukaryota > Metazoa > Arthropoda > Arachnida > Ixodida > Ixodidae > Amblyomma > Amblyomma mixtum. Next base: position 219,990,997 of record NC_143014.1, read on the forward strand.
AGGCATCACGTAATCTTCATAAACTCCCAGAAAATGTTGCGAGAGACATGCACAAGGAACTTTTAATCATTCTGATGAACTTGAAGTGTCATAGTGCCATCGAGCACAGTGTGCCTTCGAAGCTCAGTGCACCGTTAGAAATCACACTCTATGAAATTGATATGTGCATCCGAATCTCTCAGCATCACTGAGCAAGGTGCTTCTTGCGTGTCTCCACTGGGGCTCAGATGTCATGTTTGCTGCTGTGACTGGGATATAATTCCTCTGGCTGGGTGGGAAATGAAGACCCTGGGGACTGTAGAACATAACATTCGTAGTGGTCTGGAGTTGCATTGGTAGCACAGCACCAAGCATTTCTTGGTTTTGTCTGCTGCGCCACACTTTCAGCATAGCGTACTCTCCACTGTCTGATGAAATCAGTGCCAGTACTGTGGGTCTGCCGAGCCCCCGCTCTGGCCTCGAAGAGGAGACTCCTACAACACTCACTGTAGAGCATTGTAGGCTACATGCCTATTCCTGGAAGCTATACAGAAAGAATGTGGTCTTAGCCTCTACAGGAGCCTACGACATCTCCCTGTCTGAAGCCTCGAAGCATCTGCAAAGCTCTGTTTTCCACTTTGCTGAGAAGTTGCATTCAACCCACACCCAAAAGAAGCCGCATTGCTTTTTGAGATGGTAGATGCATTTTGTCCATTGGATGAAAAGGCAGGCCAGGTTGTCAAACGCTCGGCATGCCCAACAAGTTCGAGGTATGCACTGGAGACGACCCTTGTAGGTTAGCTCACTCCACGCTTCTTGAGACTCAAAGCCAGGCAAAGGTCTTCTTGCACTTCCTCGTTCGCTACCCAGCCACGACAGCCAAGCGAAGTTCGGCCAATCTCACGCTGTTGTCTCATGCCCACTGGCAGGCACGCAACAGCATTTTCAAGCATCAACACAGAGAGATGCACAAGCTTCCACAGGTCTCCAAACATCACATAGAGATTACCCCTAGAGGCATCGGCAGCGCGGGAAACTGAACCCGCAGGGCAGCCTGTCGAATCTAGCCTCGTGAAGGCTGCATGTGGGTTTGCAGTGCGTACCTCCACTCTCAGGCACCAAAACTCTGAACTTGGACAACCACCGTCTTCTTGGAATTCAGCCTCAGGTTCCGATGCGTATTCTCATTCTGGCAGAAGTTTTGCAACCACTGGAAATCCTAGGAGGATTTCACAAGTAGTACTAGATCGTCTGCGAAGGCTAAACCGTGCAGTGAGCAGTTGTCATCCTGTTTAACGTGCAGCCTAAGCAGCCCTCACTGAATTCTACGAGTGGTGGTGACGGGCATCCTTGGCGCAGACCTTTCTTCGCTGCAGTGGGGCCTTAAAACCAATCAAGGACCCTAAGTGTCCGACGACCGTGTTTTCCTCACACAGGCATGGAATGCTGGCGAGCAGTAGCTCCAGAAGCCTCAGGTCCAACAGGGACATAAAAGCATGGTCCCGGCGTGGGGTATGTTGTCGTACGCTTGCTCGAGGTCAAGAAAACAGCAGCACAGTGTGTGTCCCTCACGTCTTGCTACCTCAGTGCTCTAACATCAATATTTCCATGGTGAAATCATTGCTCTCGAACCAATAGTACGGACGAAATTCGTTTTGTACATATAGGAATGATTTTGTTACGCTGCGAGCTGGCCGTCTCTAGTCATGGCTGCCTCGCCTCAACTTCCAGTTCACTGTAACTCAACTAGAGTGTACTAGAAGAAGAGAGTGCCTCAAACGAGAGTCTGAAACTGAGGCCAAAAAAGGTCATTTCTGCTTGGAGCGCTGCAGTCGTTAGTCTTCCCTGGGCAAGCACCTTTTTAGAGGCACCGGAGGGGGCATCTTTTGTATTATAGTTGGGTTCTGGGTCACTGGGGTACAAAACCAGGCCTTTTTGGCAGCATCAGGTGGGACTCCGATGTACAGTATTTAGGGCTTCACCTGCATCAGTATCGTAACAGTGGGCGTCACTGGGATTCTCAGATCTCGTTAGATAGGCGACAAACCAAGGCTTGGATGGGCAGGGAGCTGTCTCTATCTGCACGAGCACAAGTTTGCAATATCTTCTTTGTTTCGGAGGTTATATAAAAAGTACAAACGATTCATAGAATTTTTGTGACTTATGTGTGGCGCTCTCAATGGGAGCCTATATGTGTCGAGACAATTTGTTTCGCCCTCTGGAGGCTGATGGAGGTAGCCTTCAGCACTCAATTGTTTGTTCATGAGTTTGTTTCAAGGTTTTTCTTTTCTAAAACAGCAAACCATCCCTTCCTTCTAGCTGTGTTTAACAGACGATTAAGTGCTCATTTGCCTATTCTGTTTGCGCCCACTGGGCAAAGGAGTGAGAGGCCTTTGTGGGGTTTTCTTAAAGAAGTCGCCGACACATTCCGTTTCCATCAGTGTATGGTTTTCCTTAAATTACTAGTCTATATAGAAGACTGATGACAAAAATTCTCATTGAAGCATTGTATCCTGCACCAATGAATTGGTAGAAGCTTACCCCTCCTTTCTAGACAACAGTGTATTAAAGTGGGTGCAACGGATGGGTGTTCAAGCAACCGCAAAGGCTTTCTGTTTTAAACTTCACACGTCAACTTTACCTGTAAGAACATGGCTTCGTGAAAAAGGGACTTTTATGCCATGGTCGGTGAGCTGTCGCTTGTGTCAGCAGCCAGAAACTATTGATCATTTTGCTTTGTGTTTTGTCGTGATGCCTTGTTTTTTCGGACATTCTTCAGCACACTGTCAAAAAGGTCATTGAGATTACGCCCTATATTATTAGATTTTTGCCCACATGTGGAAGGTTCCAAAGTTCCATGTGATCATCATAGGACTATTTAGCCTCTGGAAAAGCCGCATGACAGATCGCCACGCAGAGCCGCCACGGTTTAAGAGGGGGATGGTGGGGGCGTGCGTCTCCCTGAATTTTGATGTGCTGACAAAGTGAGAGTGGATGCTGGTGTAATTTTGTATGACTGGTTGCGTGACGCGACCTGGTTAAGTCGGAGCCTGTCAGTGTGGGTGTACTTCCATGAAAAAAAAAATGAAGTCTAGTGGGTAGGGAACTCGATCGCTTCTCACGTGGGCGTCTGGGGTTCGATCCTCATCAGCAGAATTCTATTTTCTTTTCACTTTATTTCAGCTGAAATCGCATAGTGCTTATTGCAGATAAGCCATTCATCTAGCGCTTCTACCCTGCTTTTAAAAAAGCGCTGAATATCTGGCGAACAACTGAAATGAGAAACCAGAACCGAAATCTGAGCAGTGGCGCCTTGCGGTTGCCGCCACATTCACGAACCCAGCCGGGCCTGTGCGACGCGGCGTCAATTTTGAATGCTATTTAGAGCACAATCGACGATGCACTCCAAGCTCCGATCTGCACTGCTGCTGATCGTCAAGGCACACACAGGCTCTACAAAAGAGATAGGAATTCCTTCATTCAGCTTGCCGTGTGCCAATCGCACAGAGCCCGTCACGCAGACGTCCGTGTCACTGAAGAACTGAAAGAAGTTGTCGTCTGAGATCTGTTTCCAGTTTTTTTTTTTTTCGTTTCAGCTTGTGAAACACGAAAATTAAAGTACAAGTGAATAATTTAAGACTTTCTGTTTGGTATGAATGCTTATATGGCCTGCCTGCCAAAGGCAGAGCGTTTGCGTCGTCTTGTCGTCTGCTTCAGTCGCGAACCCCGTAAGGTCACGAATTCGTCGCTCCTTCCTGTATACGTTCATACCAAGCCATCACTTGTGCAGAGAAGGTAAGCAAGTGTTTTGCTGTTGGCTTAATGAACAAAGAAACGCCGAGTATACAAGGAGTTAAGCGCTTTACGTCTTACGCTTTTCCTTTTACGCTTTGCCCTTGCCGTTTTACGCAGACCTCGTATGGCCGTTTTACGGTATGTACAGGCGCGGACAAAAGTAAACGGAGCACGCAACTGTCTTCGAATATTTTTCACGCGTCACCTAATTGAAATTTCCGGCAATGGTACGCGCATGCTGGTAAAGGAGGTTGGTGGGCTTTCTTGTAGAAAGACAACGCTTCGTCATTAATAATGGAGAAAGCGCGATTGCACAGTTTCGAACGCAACAGCGTCCTCCGTTTACTTATGGCCGCGCCTGTACATGACACGGACTTTCGATTAATTCTTACCGATGCAGGTAAGTACTCGATTGAAGCGCAGTATTAAAAAAATAACCTGTAAATGTCGCATTTGTGCGCAAACTAAGTGCGAACGAGGGTGGTTTAGCCTGGAGGATCTGAAAAGAAGCGGGGTGCCTAGCTAGTTTTTTCTCTTTGAGGCCTTTTAATTCTCAACAGATTTTTTTTCTGCTGCTTTTCTACCAACTTTTCAACCGCCGCGGTGCACCGGCGGCCTTCCCGTTCGGCTCCCAGCCATATGGAGGCAGGACTTCAGTGGAGGGGAAATTAACAAGTGCCCATTTGCTGTGTGTTGCAAGTGCATGCTAAAGAACCCCAGGTCTTCAAAACTAATCTGGTGTCCTCCATTTTGGCATCGTAGCTCGTGTTTCTGAGGGACGTTAAACCACAAAATTTACGATGAAGTTTTTTTCCCAATTTTTAGGGAGCAGAATTTAGCCTAGTGGGAGTAAGTTTACCTTCATACTCCGCTCAGTGAAGTAGGGAAACACCTACAAACATTCATTTGATTTGTATGGTGGGTGACTGCAGTGCCATAGGTATACAAAATTGCACGGGAACATTAAATTCCTCCTTAATATCCTTTGAAAGGATAGAGCCCATCAAAGAAAATGCCAGACACATCTGAGCTCTAAGACACTTCTGCTGTATCCGAGAGCACCAAAATACAGTTCCTGATACGACTTATATTCCAGATCATTTAGTGACTTAAGTATGCCTGTTGCACCTTATTAAATTTTATCCGCACAAGCAATCTTTTTTTGTCGGGCTCAGCAGAAATCTCTGAAAACTAAATAACATCAGTGAAACTTCTTCGTCCCACTAGCTATGAACACGGAGCAGAATTTTACGCTGAAAAAGAGTTGATGTCTATAAAAAGAAAATGTAAAAGTTCTGAACACCATTTTGTAATCGCTTTGTATAAAACAATCATACGGTACGTGTAACAAAAATAAAATTGTGATTCCTAAATTTAGTTCCAAGCTCCTTTCTAAAACAAAAATCACATCTGTCATAAGAAGCGCCATACACCTCATTGGTGTAAGTTGTTACAAATATGGGCATCTGACGATCAGCGGTAGACTTATGGCTCAGTCTTGGGGAAGGGGGGGGGGGTTGGGGGGGTTGGGGGCCGGGTGGTTGCATTTGGACCGTGTGTTTTTGGGACATTTTGTTGTTTAAAAAATAGGGTTCAACATGGTTTTCCTATGCAAAATTTCTTGCTTGAGAAAGTGTTGCCTCCACTCCCCTGTATAGACACGTCCCTGGGGCCCAATTTGTGTCAGCAGAGGCAATTTAGGCAATTCTGGGCATCAACACCATCCATTAGCCCAGATCACTTCTACCTGCTAACAAGGTTTGTGAACTCCAACAAAGACCATCCCACTTATCCTTGTTCCTGTTTAGTGTGGGAAAAGAAAGACACTAAAATAAGAGAAAACGTTTAATTTTCCTAAGCAAGCACAGGCACATGACACAGTCCTGAAATCGTGCCTGTCATATCATTCGTTGAAATGTCTAGAATAATAAAGTGACCTCGGGAGTCGCACCTTTATTGGAACATTTGGTAGAATGCCTTTAATGCTAAGAGAATAAAGTAGGGTGTAGTGCATCTGGCAGGTATTCTCAGCTAAGGTATGAAAACCAGGTGACGAGTATTCCCCAAGAAGAAGGCATAGCATCTTCCTTGCCCTCACTGATGAGGCGCAAACTTTAAGGGTGAAAAAGAGGGTGGAATTCACAATGAGGACAATGCAGGGAAGTATGGAAAGTAAAATGGCGAGGTAAGGGTATGAAGAGATCTTAATACGTAAAGGAACAAGTATGAGCTAAGCATATGTTAACTGAAATCGAAGAAATGTGCACAGCATGTAATGTGGAGAACGAATAATTGATGATTCATTACACTAAAAGAATGGATTCCAAGACAAGACAGGCATAGCAGAGAGTCAGGTTTGTGGATGAGATTAAGAAGATTGCAGGGATAAGGTGGCCACATCTAGAGCAGGAGGACATAGTTGATGGGAGAGATATTGGAGAGGGATCTTGCAATGAGTAGAGTTCGGCTAATGTTATGACTTCAGATGCTTCCAAGAATGAAAGTCATATACCTTAAAAAGACGTGCTCCCTTGAGCTAGCTTTACTAGTTAGCAATAAAGACTCTCGGGTAGTAGATGATTGCAAAGATCATCATTTTTGGTGCACAAACAAACTATGTTTCTTTACCACCGAAATTTGACATTTAAAACCTCATGTATATCAGGCATAGCTCTGAGTATATACTACAGCTACAATGTGAATGCTATGCATATAATGAATTCTACTAACCGCGCTGCGAGTGCCAGACATGTGTGGTGTGTGTGTGTAGACATCACCCGTGAAACTCATTGTATTATGCCATCATCAGCCTTCATTCGTACTTTCCTTTTCCTCCTCTTCCCTTTCCCCTGTGTGGAGTAGCAGGCCAGGGCCATGTTACCACCGGCCGACCTCTCCACCTTTCCCTCATTAAAATTCCTTTCTCTCTCTCTCTCTCACAAAGACTGTACATATCTTGAGGAAGGTGAAGATGACCTACCTCACTTCCTCAATTGGTGCGAAACAGCTGCCCTTCAGGCTACAGTTCAGTTCATCATGCCAAGAACCTCTCACGAATGATCAGTTTTCACTGATTCTAAAGCAGCCTTTCAAGGCCTGCAAGCTGCTCCACGCTGTGGTTCGCACGAACAACTGGTTACAGAGATTCACGAGGAGTATTGTGCGCCATATCAAAAGGTCATGATGTCATTTTTCAATGGCTGCCAGTACACTGCGGTATCAAAGGAAGCCACCACGCGAACAAGGCTGCCCAATCTGCACAGAATTACAGACTTCAAAGTATGACGCACTGTGTGAACTAGGATTGGTGCATAAGCTCACGCTTTCTGCATGGAACACTGGCCAGTTTTTCAGCCGTCACCTCAGAGCATTGGACCCTGGACTGCGCTTTTATCTTCTTCATAATGTACCGTGTCGCGAAGCAACATTGCTGAGCCATCTATAGCTTGGTGTTGCATTTACAAAGCAGTACACATTCTGGATTAGAATGGCCGACAGCCCTATTTGTGAAACATGTAGTTGCGAGGAAACAACAGTGCATCTCCTGTGTGAGTGCTCTGCTCTGGCAATCGAAAGACATACACTGCGTTGTGCGCTGAACTGCCCATCGATCATCGCCCTTTAACAGAGGATAAGATCCTGGGACCTTGGACAGAGCAGTCGACTGCCATCAAGGCATACAAGGCACTGTTTTGCTTCCTTAGAACGACTGGCTTAAGGCAGCTTAATTAACTATACTTAATTAAGGGACCAATTGTGACTGTGCCCCTTGTCCCTTCTCTTTTTCTTCTCAGTGCCACTGCTCCCAAATGCAGAGTAGTCAACCAGAACACTTTTCTGGTTAACATCCCTGCCTCCTCTTCCTCATTATCTCTCTCTCTCAGTATCTTTCTTTTGTGACTGGGAAGCCAACTGGGCTGTTTAGTTGCAAACCAATTTGGCCACCCATTGGAGTGTCATGAAAATAATTGGAACCTCAGTAAATGTTTTGATGATCAAAATGATCGAACCAACTGGAATATCCACTGTAAGTAGGGAAACCAGTTGAAGTGCCCAGCTAGAATTTCCTATTTCCACATTTATTTTTTGACAGGCTACTATATATATGCAGAGGGTCTGGTATCTTTCTGTGTGGTCAAACATTAAATATTTTGAAGCGAAAGGTTCACAGGACCTCGGGCTTTCTTCGCAGCGCTTCAGATAAAACAAAAGAAAGGAAAGTGCATAACTGGCCCCCTGGGACAGTGGACACCTTAGTCGCGCTTTAAGCTACGAAACCGATGAAGAGCGGCAGCTTCGAAAGCAAAGTCACATAACTGGCCCCTGGGACTGTGGACACCTTAGTCACGCTTTAAGCTATGTATGTGGCGGTAGCGACAGATGTGCGTTGTGGCAGAAACACGGCACTGAAGACATATAGGCCATCAGCGTTCATTGTGTTCATTGGCGCTGGCGTAGAAAACGTTTTAGGCTCCGATGATTTGAAAGAAAGAAAGTGTGCATAACTGGCTCCCTGGGTCAGTCGACGCCTGAATCGCGCTTAGAGGTACGTGGGGTGGTGAAGAGAGATGTGGCCTGCTTGTGTTAGCGCTTACAATGTTGTGGCAGACACGTAGCACTGCAGGAATAGGCCGCAGCGTTCATTGGGTGAGCGAATTCTCCCGATCAACCATCTGCCACCTGCCAGGGTGACAGAGAGTCAGCAAGCTGCGTGCAGTTGGCTGATACGCCATAGCTTTAGCTCACTACCAGATTCAGCAGTAGTTAAACCGCAGTTATTTTTTAAAATTTAAAATGGGACACTTGTAGCATATCGCTACAGCTATTGTGTGTCGACTGCCTTATATGAATCCATAATTACGCTGACAGATTGACACAGTTAAGCAGACCTCCCTTTATCCGTTGCCAAAAATGACTCAGAGTATGTTGTACTTGCAGGCATACCAAAGCCCGAGCAGTAGTATAAACAGTTCATTCAGTAAACGTGCTCCAGTCAACATGCTACAGTTAACTTGCATCATCTAAGAAAAAAGATGATGGTCGATTTGACTAATAATTAGGCCAAATGCAAATTAGGAGTGCTAGCAATTCGGTTTTCCCTTCGGTTCTGGTGTTCAGATCCAGTGCTCCCAGATGGCAGTTGCTTGGATAGCGATAATGGTTTAATATGCGAAATTGGTCATTCTTTCCATTCACTGATCCCTGGGAGTGTTCTTTAGCAACACAACTTAACGATGCTTTGTATGTAGAGAGAAACTGAGCACTGCAATATTTCTAGTGTGTAATCGCAGAACTTAGTTCCCTTGCTGCACCATTGCTCTTCTAGGGCAGGTGCTGCCATTGGGGAGATTTCGGCTGCTTGTGTTGGGGTGCGACCAAGATTGGTTGAGCTGTGTTGCCTAACACAGTGGGCAAACTGCCACCCACCCACCCACCCACCCACGCACGCACGCACGTGCACACACACACACACACACACACAGAAAGAGAGAGAACCTGGGCTAGTTGCCCACCACCCAGTGAGCACACAAAACCGGCTGCAGACAGACAGACAAACAAATGCACGACAGCTAAATGCGGGGTATGGCCACTTGTATTAAATGCCACTGTATTAAAAGTAAATAGGCGCAAATGATTTCACGACACAAAAAGAGACGAGGAGACAACGGATGGCGCCTGTCCGTTGTCTCCTCGTCTCTTTTTGTGTCGTGAAATCATTTGCGCCTAGGTGGGTTTTTTCCCAAGTTTCAAGATGAAAAACCAACTAGCCTGTCAACATGCCTTACTGAGCTGTATTAAAAGTAGTCAATGTGAACCGAAGGAGGCAGAAAAAAAGAACAAGAAAATAAAACCCTTTAGCTGCACGCCTTAACGAAGCTTTCTATACTGAGAGCAACTATAGCCATGAAAGACTTCCTTGGTCACATAAACAAACCTACATTAACTTTGCACTGCAATATTTCTAGCATGTAATCAAGAACTAAGCAGATCAGCTGTCTTGCGGCTCCACAAATCCTTTGATTGTTTCTGGGAATCAGTTGTGTGAACTCACTTTCATACTTTTGCAACAAAACTACATGAAGCTACATGAAAAAATAAAATTGAGCAATTAATTAATTGCTCAATTTTTTTCATGTTTATTAATAAAGGCGAAGGAATGCTCTTTTACCTAGAACGAAAAATCGTGGGCACAAGGACACATGGAGTCGCAGCACACTTTGACAAACCCTAACAATAGCTACAAGTGTATGGTGCAGTCCACCTGCACGGTGGAAAAAGGGCATCCTCTTGAATGTCAAAGTTCGCACTGCTGCTGGGGCCTCACACGTCTACAAGATAGTGTGCTCTGCTGGGGAGGTTCGTTTCACGAAGAGTAATAAGCTGCAAATGTTCGCTGCAAACGTTGATCTGGACCGAACTCTGCCCCAAATTTAGAACACTGCAATTGATAGTCTTTATAACCATGCCCATTAAGACAAAAACATGTTAGATTTAAATAGATGAGGACCAGTGAAAAATCGCGTGCTACACCAATAGTTACATCCAAATGTCCACTGTATATGGATGTAATATAACAAGTGTTGAATACATAAATTTGCATTAATCCCCTCAGGGAATTTAAATCATTGTTTTGATGTAACATACACTTGTAGTCTGCTCGCTTATTTTTTTCTGTGATCTTGGGCAGGAATGAATTTCTGACAACGTGAACAAATTTTCATGCTCCTTCAAGCTGAAGGGTGTGCATTGTGGGTTATATTTAGATATTAAAAGTGTGAAAGGGCATTGTATGTATATTTGACAACGTTATGAGGATGACTAGAAAAGCAATGCTTAAGGGTGCACATATTTGAAGTGACCCCACGTGTGCCCATATGTATATGCCAGATATCAAAACACCTTTTTAGCAACAAACCATAAAGTGTGCATGTATGTAATACACTGTGGGCAAAATGTGCAGCTGCCATACCAGCAAACCCTAAAATATCATTTAGATGACTCTGAAAGGGTAGAAAGTCCCTCGACATAAAATCATTTGCCTATTCATTGTCAACTGTTGGAAAACTGAATGCAATGGATCTAATGACTGCCACTGTTAATGGGAACTGGGCCATCAACTACATGTACAGAATAGTTATGCAGTCATATTATATATCATTCACTGTAACGTATAAGGCATCCTATTCTATTCCTCAACTCTTTATCTCTCAGATGGTGGCTAATAACAATCTAAGATGGTCTTTAATAATTTTCACAGCATCTATAAAAGACATCTACCATATGCCCTTGACATGTGGTGAAGGTTAGGTTAGTCATACTGGGAAAATTGAAAAATGGTCTTTGAGAAAGGAAATGGCACAGTAACTATCTCAGATCTCAGTGGACACCTGTACCATGCCATAAGGAAAGGGAAAAAGGAGCGAGTGAAAGAGGAAAGGAAGAAAGAGGTGCACAAGTGGAGGGCTCCGGAATAATTTCAACCACCTGAGTACCTTGTGAATGTGAAATGAAAACATCATATATCACTGTCAGTTTCAGGCTATCAATTACGTCCACGTAGTGTCAAAATGTAAATTATCAACCAAACTTTTTTGAGAAAATCATTTCACTCAGACAGTTATAATGCATGTATCCTTGAAATCAACGCATTCTCTATAACAAGGAAATACTCTAAAACCTGTCAGCCAGCTTTTGACTAAATGGTAGAAAATAGAGCTTGAGTATACCTTGCATCTACTGCACGTTCAAGGGTTTTTCTTGTTTTTTAAATCTTAACATCTATAATTAAAAAATTATATTATGCATTTATCATCTTCCTTGTATTTTTTGCTTTCTTCTTTTTGTATTGCTCCTTTATTGAGATGTACAAAACTGTACTTTTTGATAACACAATTCACTTGTGAAAAAAGCATCTGTGTGTTGTCCAGTTACTATCGTGCTTGTTCAGTTACATACTTCCAAAAGATGAACCCTAGTAGCATTAATTCATTTTTCCAAAACAAGAGTACCATGCTGCACATAAAATGCTCTATGTCGTTTTTAATGGATCAGTAGGTATTTGACTAAATAGGAAGAAAAATAAATATTATTTAATGTGACAAGACTGTTCTTGATATTTTCACCAGTAAAATCTCACAGTTCTGTGATGCAGCAGTACTAGGAGTTTTATGTTGTTTATAGACTATGCAATAGAGTTGTAACAATTCTGAAATCTTAAATGCAAGGCTAATGTTCCCTGCCCCCCTAACATCACCACCACTACTACCACAACATCAACATGTCCTTGACAAGAAGTGGAATTTTCATGATCATTACTGTCCTTAGGGAAATGGTACGGTACATTTTTTTGCCTTCAATCAAAGTATGTTGGTCGAGTTGTCAATTACTGTGACAAAATTGTAAGACTGCCAGTTAATTTCTCGGCACAGGTATAGAAATTTGAGCATGCGCCTTGCATGTGGAGGGTGCCAGGTTCAATCCCAAGTGCTGCTGGGAACCCATCAGCTTTCCTAATGCCTTGTGTTTAGCTTTTGTGGCATGAAAAGCTTCGGAAAAGAGTCTTGGACTAAAGCATTAATTCGATAGGCCAGTGATTGCTTCTGCTCTCAAATAACTTAAACCTGCTTTGTGCGAAAAAGCCCAGTTGTGGCCCTTTCTTCCAAGTTTTCAGACAGGAAAACTACTGTTCCTTTGCCTTAATTGGGAAGCATTACGGAAGCTAACCTGGCCAGAATAAAATATACATTCTGCAATATAGAAAGCAGCATGTTACATAGCTAATGTTGTTTACCTTGCACATAGTAAAGAGCTGTTCAAGCTGATCAAAATTCTGGCCATTTTACAATTGGTAACAACTTTTGTTAGCCATCAAACACAAAAACCTCTTTCTCACAGTGACCATATATATCTTTCTACAACTGTCATGCCTCAGCCAAACTCAGCACCATGTAAATTTTGAAAACAAGCATACTGGAACATGTGCTTTAGCCCTACAGAACTTCGCCTAAACATAATAAACCATGCAGCCCCATGATTGATTTACTAATTTTTAGTGCTCTGTCAGTACAAACATCTAGTCTCCGAACTCTATGAGAATATATTTTGTAAGCGTCTTTGTATTTTCCTAGTGTTGATATGTGGCATGTGCATTTCGCTTTAGAGGTTTTCTTTCGCAGGGAAACATATGCTGTGCCTGTTAATGAACATTCGTGAACATTTGTCATAGGCGATTGCATTTAACACTTGCTTTCTTCCTCGTGGTGTTATATATGTAAATTTTTTATTTCCTTTGCTGCTTACTCATGCTGTATGCCTTGTAATGGGGGCTCAAGCTACCTCAAGTGCAAAGCGTTGGCTTTTTTGCCCGAGCCTACCCATATCATTGCTATGCGAACTAATCGGACTTTACTTAATTATCCTACCATAATGCAACACGACGGGTGCAAATAGCTTAGCAGTCGCACAAACTATGCTGCCATTGCTGGCTTGCATTAAATTCATAGAGAGTTCTGTTACGATTGCCATATGAAGTTATAAAGCAATATTACATGCTGACCAAACAATTTGAATTGTTTAGAATTCATTATATGCATATCATTCACATTGTGCGTATAGTATACACTCAGAGCTATGCCTGATATACACGTGGTCTTAAATGTCAAATTTCGATGGTTAAGAGAGAGAGACAGAAAGAAATGGATGGAAAGGCAGGGAGGTTAACCAGGCGATGCCCAGTAGGCTACCCTACACTTGGGGAGGGGAACAAAGGGGAAAAAAGGAAAAAGAGCGGCAATGAAATGAGTTTTTCAAGTCTCCATCGACCACTATGTCAAGGGGACAGAGGGCACACACTAAAAACTTAAATATTAGAGACGGGAATATAACCCCAAGTCTTTTAAGAATCTTAGGAGTGCTTTCACCACTTTCCTTTCCGTGGAAGGTTGTGCCCAAGGCCCCAGATGTTTAAGAAACATGTTTTGCTTGTGCCACTAAAATGCTGATCTTTGCAATCATCTACTATCTGAGAGTCTTCATTGCTAACTAGTAAAGCTAGCCAAGGGAGCACATTTTTTTTAGGCATATGACTTTCATTCTTAGAAGCATCTGAAGTCATAAAATTAGCCGAACTCTACCCATTGCAAGATCCCTCTCCAGTATCTCTCCCATCAACTATGTCCTCCTGCTCTAGATGTGGCCACCTTATCCCTGCAATCTTCATAATCTCATCCACACACCTCACTCTCTGCTATGCCCGTCTTGTCTTGGAATACATTCCTTTAGTATAACGAATCATCAGTTATCCGTTCTCCACATTACATGCTATGCACATTTCTTTGATTTCAGTTAACATATCCTTAACTTTTATTTGTTCCCTTACGCATTAGGGTCTCTTCATACCCTCACCCTGCCATTTTACTTTCCATACTTCCCTGCAATGTCCTCATTTCGAATTCCACCCCCTTTTCACCTTCAAAGTTTGTGCCTCCTCAGTGAGGGCAAGGAAGATGCTATGCCTTCTTCTTGAGGAATACTCGTCACCTGGTTTTCATAGCTTAATTGAGAATATCTGCCAGATGCACTACACCCTGCTTTATTGTCTTAGCATTAAAGGCATTCTACCAAACGTTCCAATAAAGGTGCGATTCTCGAGGCCACTTTATTATTCTAGACATTTCAACGAATGATGAGGAACGTTTTGAAGACTATGTCATGTGCTTATGCTTGCTTAGGAAAATCAAATGTTTTCTCTCACTTTTAGTGTGTTTCTTTTGCCACACTAAACAGGAACAGGGATAAGTGGGATGGTCTTCATTGGAGTTCACAAACCTTCTTAGAAGGTAGAAGTGATCTGGGTTAAAGGAGGGTGTTGATGCCCACAATTGCTTAAATTGCCTCTGCTAGGCGCAAATTGGGCCCTAGGACGGGTCTATACAGGGGAGTGGAGGCAACACTTCCTCAAGCAAGAAATTTTACGGAGGAAAACAATGCTGAACCCTATATATTAAACAAAAAGGGTACCAAAACACACAGTCCAAATCCCCCCCCCCCTCAATCCCCCCCACGACAGAGCCATAAGTCGACCCCTGCTCGTCAGATGCCAATATTTGTAACAGCTTACACCAATGAGGTGCATGGCGCTTTTCATGCCAAAGGTAATTTTTGTTTTAGGAAGGAGCATAGAACTAAACTTTGAAATCGCAACTCTATTTTGTTCACATGTATCATGTGATTGTATTTTACAGAGGGATTACAAAATGGTATTCAGAACTTTCAGTGTTTTCCTTTTATAGGCATCAACTCTTTTTCAGCATAAAAATCTGCTCTGTGTTCATAGCTAGCGGGACGTAGAAGTTGCACTGATGGCATTTGGTTTTCGATGCTTTGTGCTGAGCCTGATAAAAAAAGATTGATTGTGATGCCATATTGTTCCCACTTTAAATTTGGCACTGCAGGCATACTTAAGTCACTAAATGATTTGGAATATAAGTCGTATCAGCAATTGTATTTTGGCACTCTGGGATGCAGCAGAAGTACCTTAGAGCTGAGATGTGTCAGGCATTTTCTTTGGTGTGCTCTATCCTTTCAAAGGATAATAAGGATAAATTTAATGTTTCCGTGCAATTTTTGTGCTCTACCTATGGTACCAGTCACGCACCATACAAAGCAAATAAATTTTCTAAGTGTTCCCCTACTTCCCTGAGCGGAGAATGAAGGTAAACTTATTCATACTAGACTAAATTCGGCTCCCTAGAAATTGGGAAAAAAACTTAATTGTAAATTGTATGGTTTAACATCCATCAGCGACACAAGAGCTATGAGGGATGCCACAGTGGAGCACTGTGGATTAATTTTGAACACTGGGGGTTCTTTAGCTTGCATATGCAATGCACATCAAATGGGCACATCTGAATTTTCCAAGCGACTGTAGAATGTGACATCCGTGGTAGACTTGAGTTGCATTGGCAGCAGAGTGCCAAGCATTCCTTGGTTTCGTCTGCTTCTCCACTCTTCCAGCATAGCGTTCACTCCCCTAGCTGTCTGATGAAATCAGTGCCAGTACTGTGGGTCTGCAGAGCCCCCGCTCTGGCCTCAAAGAGGAGACTCCTACAACACTCATTGTAGAGTATTGTAGGCTGCATGCCTATTTCTGGAGGCTATACAGAAAAAATGTGGTCTTAGCCTCTACAGGAGCCTACGACATCTCCCTGTCTGAAGCCTCGAAGCATCTGCAAAGCTCTGTTTTCCACTTTGCTGAGAAGTTGCATTCAACCCACACCCGAAAGAAGCCGATTGCTTTTTGAGATGGTAGATGCTTTTTATCCATTGGATGCAAAGGCAGACTGCGGCCAGGTGGTCAAACGCTCGGCACTCCCAGCAAGTTCGAGGTATGCACTGGAGACGACCCTTGTAGGTTAGCTCACTCAACGCTTCTCGAGACTCAAAGCCGGGCCAACATAGGTCTCCCTGCACCTCCTTGTTCGCAACCCAGCCACAACAACCTAGTGAAATTCAGCCAATCTTGCGCTGTTGTCTCATGCCCACTGGCAGGCACACTACAGCATTTGCAAGCATCAACACTTGTGAAAAAGGCACTTTTGTGCTATGGTCTGTGAGCCGTCACTTGTGTCAGCAGCCAGAAACTATTGATTATTTCTTTGTGTTTTGTCCAGATGCCATGTTTTTTTCAGACATTCTTCAGCGGACTGACAAAAAGGTCATTGAATTTACGCCGTATACAATTAGATTTTTACCTACAATGGAAGGTTCCAAAGTTTCATGTGATCTTTTAGTGTTCATAGGACTGTTTAGCCTCTGGAAGAGCTGCATGACAGATCGCCACGCAGAGCCGCCATGTTCATTGAAGTCTCTGTTCAGAGAGCAGTGTGCTATATGGTCTGGGGGAGGGGGGGGGGTGGGAGGGGGGCACATACTGCACAAGATCGACCTCCTGCCTGTCTCGTTTTCTCTCGATGCATGCATGTCTCCCGGAATTTTGATGTGGTGGCAAAGTGAGAGTGGATGCTGGTGTGATTTTGTATGATGGCTTTTGTGATGCAACCTGGTTAAGTTGGACTCTAAGCCTGTCAGTGTGGGTGTCACAGTCATGGTGGGTGTATTTCCATGAAAAAAAAAAAGACTAGTGGGCAGGGAACTCGATCACTTCTCACGTGGAGGTCTGGGGTTCGATCCTCATCAGCAGAATTCTGTTTTCTTTTCACTTTTATTTCAGCTAAAATCGCATAGCGCTTATTGCAGATGAGCCATTCATCTAGCGCTTCTACCCTGCTTTTAAAAAAGCACTGAATATCTAGCGGACAATTGAAATGAGGAACCAGAACCCAATAGAACAGAAATCTGCGCAGCGTCACCTTGCGGTTGCCGCGACCTTCACGATCCCAGCACCAACGTTACTAGCACTGCCTCCGGGATTCGAAATTGACGCGGCGTCAATTTTGAATGCTATTTACAGTATAACCGACGATGCACTCCAAGCTGCGATCTGCACTGCTGCAGATCGTCAAGGCACACACATGCTCTACAAAAGAGATGAGAATTCCTTCACTCTGCTTGCCGTGTGTCAATCGCACAGAGCCCGTCACGCAGACGTCCATATGTCACTGAAGGACTGAAAGAAGTTGTCGTCTGCGAGCTGTTTCCAGTTTTTTTTTTTTTCGTTTCAGCTTGTGAAACACGAAAATTAAAGTACAAGTGAATCATTTAAGACTTTCTGTTTGGTATGAATGCTTATAAGGCCTGCCTGCCAAAGGCAGAGCGTTTGCGTCGTCTTGTCGTCTGCTTCAGTCGCGAACCCCGTAAGGTCACGAATTCGTCGCTCCTTCCTGTATACGTTCATCCCAAGCCATCACTAGCGCAGAGAAGGTAAGCAAGTGTTTTGCTGTTGGCTTAATGAACAAAGAAACGCCGAATATACAAGGAGTTAAGCTCTTTACGTCTTACGCTTTTCCTTTTACGCTTTGCCTTTGCCGTTTTACGCAGATCCGGCATGGCCGTTTTACGGTATGTACATGACCCGGACTTTCGATTAATTCTTATCGATGTAGGTATGTATTCGATTGAAGCACAGTATTAAAATTACCACTAAATGCCGCATCTGCGCGCAAACTAAGTGCGAACGAGAGAGTGGTTTAACCGGGAGGATCTGAGAGTGTTAAAAGTAAAGCAGGGTGCCTAGCTAGTTTTATCTTTGAGGCCTTTTAATTCTGAACAGTATTTTTCCTGCTGCTGTTCTATCCACTTTTCTAATTTGAACCCCCGCGGTGCGCCAGTGGCCTTCCCGTTCGTCTCCCAGCCATGGGGGCAGAACTTCAGTGGAGGGGAAATTCAGAAGTGCCCTTTTGCTGTGCGTTGCAAGTGCATGCTAAAGAAACCCAGGTGTTCAACATTAATCCGGTCTCCTCCATTGCGGCATCCCTCATAGCTCATGTGTCGCTGAGGGACGTTAAACCACAAAATTTATGATTAATTTTTTTTCCCAATTTGTAGGAAGCTGAAATTATTCTTGATTGAATAAGTTTACCTTCATTCACCACTGAGGGAAGTAGGCAAACATCTAAAAATATTTATTTGCTTTGTATGGTGGGTAACTGCAGTGCCATAGGTAGAGCACAAAATTGCACAGAGAACATTAAATTCCTCCTTATTATCCTTTGAAAGGATAGAGGGCACCAAAGAAAATGCCTGACACATCTCAGCTCTAAGGTACTTCTGCTGTATCCCAGAGTGCCAAAATACAATTGCTGACACGACTTATATTCCAGATCATTCAGTGACTTAAGTATGCCTGCAGCGCCAAATTTGAAGTGCTAACAATTTGGCATCACAAGCAATCTTTTTTTATCAGGCTAAGCACAAATCTCCGAAAACTAAATGCCTTCAGTGCCATTTCTACGTCCCGCTATGAACATGGAGCAGATTTTTATGCTGAAAAAGAGTTGATGCCTATAAAAAGAAAACGCTGAAAGTTCTGAATACCATTTTGTAATCACTCTGTAAGATACAATCACACGCTACATGTGAATAAAATAAAGTTGTGATTCTTAAGTTTAGTTCCATGCTCCTTCCTAAAACAAAAGTCACCTCTGGCATAAAAAATGCCATGCACCTCATTGCTGTAAGTTGTTACAAATATGGGCATCTGACTATTAGGGGGAAGACTTATGGCTCTGTCTTGGGGGAAGGGTTAGGGGGTACCCTTTTTATTTAAAAAATAGGGTTCAGCATGGTTTTCCGATGTAAAATTTCTTGCTTGAGAAAGTGTTGCCTCCACTACCCTGTATAGACCCATCCCTGTGGCCCAATTTGTGTCAGCAGAGGCAATTTAAGCAATTCTGGGCATCAACACCCTCCTTTAACCCAGATCACTTCTACCTCCTAACAAGGTTTGTGAACTCCAACGAAGACCATCCCGCTTATCCTTGTTCCTGTTTATTGTGGGAAAAGAAAGACACTAAAAGTGAGAGAACACATTTAATTTTCCTAAGCAAGCACAGGCACATGACAGAGTCTTCAAAACGTTCCTCTCAACATTCATTGAAATGTCTAGAATAATAAAGTAGCCTAGGGAGTCGCACTTTTATTGGAACATTTGGTAGAATGCCTTTAATGCTAAGAGAATTAGACGAGGGTGTAGTGCCTTTGGCAGATATTCTCAGTTAAGCTATGACAACCAGGTGACGAGTATTCCTCAAGAAGAAGGCATAGCATCTTCCTTGCCCTCACTGAGGAGGCACAAACTTTGAGGATGAAAAAGGGGGTCAAATTCGAAATGAGGACAAGGCACGGAAGTATGGAAAGTTAAATGGCGGGGTAGATATAAAGGGTAAGAAGAGATCCTAATGCATAAGGGAACAACTAGGAGTTAAGGATATGTTGACTGAAATCAAAGAAATATGCACAGCATGTAATGTGGAGAGCGGATAACAGATGATTCATTATACTAAAGGAATGGATTCCAAGATAAGACGGGCATAGCAGAGAGTGAGGTGTGTGGATGAGATTAAGAAGATTGCAGGGATAAGGTGGCCACATCTAGAGCAGGAGGACATAGTTGATGGGAAAGATACTGGAGAGGGATCTTGCAATGGGTAGAGTTCGGCTAATTTTATGACTTCAGATGCTTCTAAGAATGAAAGTCATATGCCTAGAAAAGACGTGCTCCCTTGGCTAGCTTTACTGGTTAGCAATGAAGACTCTCAGATAGTAGATGATTGCAAAGACAAGCATTTTAGTGGCACAAGCAAAACAAGTTTCTTAACCATCGAAATTTGACATTTAAGACCAGATGTATATCAGGCATAGCTCTGAGTATATACTATAAGCACAGTGTGAATGGTATGCACATAATGAATTGTAAACAATTCAAATTGTATGGTCAGCATGTAATATTGCTTTATAACTTCATATGGCAATCATAACAGAACTCTCTATGGATTTAATGCAAGCCAGTAATGGCAGCATTACTGCATTTGTTTTGACGACTGCTAAGCTATTTGAACCGGATGTGTTGCATTATGATAGGATAATTAAGTAAAGTCCGATTAATTCGCATAGCAATGATATGGGTAGGCTCGGGCAAAAAAGCCAACGGTTTGCACTTGAGGGAGCTTGAGCCCCCCTTCCAAGGCATGCAGCATGAGCAAGCAGCAAAGGAAATAAAAAGTTTACATACATAACGCCGAGCAAAAGAAAGCAAGTGTTAAATGCAATCGACTTTGACAAATGTTCACGAATGTTCATTAACAGGCACAGCACATGTTTCCCTACCAAAGAAAACCTCTAAAGCGAAATGCACGTGTCACATACCAACAATAGAAAAATACAAAGACGCTTAAAAAAACTTTTCTCATAGAGTTCAGAGACTAGATGTCTTTGTTACCTCTAGAAATTAGTTTACCAATCATGGGGCTAAAGATTTATCATCTGTAGGCAAAGTTCTGTAAGGCTAAAGCAGATGTTCCAATATGCTTGTTTTCAAAATTTATAAGGTGCCAAGTTCGGCTTGAGGGGTGACAGTTGTAGAAAGATATGTACGGTCACGGTGAGAAACGGGTTTCTTGTGCTTGATGGCTAAGGAAAACTGTTGCAAATTATAAATCAGCCACAATTTTGATCTGTTTAAACAGCTCTTCTCTATGTGGAAGGTAAACAACATTATGTAACATGCTACTTTCTATTGCAGCATGTATGTTTTATTTTGGCCAGGTTAGCTTCTATAGTACTTCCCAAGGCAAAGGAACAGTAGTTTTCCTGTCTGAAAACTTGGAAGAAAGGGCCACAATTGGGCTTTATCGCACAAAGTTGGTTTAAGTTCATTGAAAGTGGAACTAATCGCCAGGCTATTGACGAAATGGTTTGGTCCAAGACTCTTTTCCAAAGCTTCTCATGCCACAAAAGCTAAACACAAGGCGTTAGGAAAGCTGGTGGGTTCCCAGCAGCACCGGGGATTCAACCTGGCACCCTCCACATGCAAGCCGCATGCTCAAAGTTTTATGCCTATGCCTAGCAATTACTAGGCAGTCGTGCAACTTTATTTGTTACAGTATTTGATAACTCAACCAACATAGTTTTCTTGAAGGAAAAAAAGTTCTACCATTTCCCTCAGGACGGTAATGATCATGAAAATTCCACATCTTATCAAGGACGTGTTGATGTTGTGGTAGTAGTGGTGGTGATGTTAGGGGGCAGGCAAGATTAGCCTTGCATTGAAAATTACAGAATTGTTATAACTGTATCGCATAGTCTATAAACAACATAAAACTCCTAGCACTGCTACATCACAGAACTGTGAGATTTTACTGGTGAAAATATCAAGAACAGTCTTGTCACATTAAATAATATTTATTTTTCTTCCTATTTAGTCAAATACCTACTGATCCATTAGAAACGACATAGAGCATTTTATGTGCAATATGGTACTCTTGTTTTGCAAAAATGAATTAATGCTACTAGGGTTCATCTTTTGGAAGTATGTAACTGAACAAGCGCGATAGTAACCGGACAACACACAGATGCTTTTTTCACAAGTGAATTGTGTTATCGAAAAGTACAGTTTTGTACATCTCAATAAAGGAGCAATACAAAAAGAAGAAAGCAAAAAATACAAGGAAGCTGATAAATGCATAATATAATTTTTTAATTATAGATGTTAAGATTTAAAAACAAGAAAAACCCTTGAACGTGCAGTAGATGCAAGGTATACTCAAGCTCTATTTTCTACCATTTAATCAAAAGCTGGCTGACAGGTTTTAGAGTATTTCCTTGCTATAGAGAATGCGTCGATTTCAAGGATACATGCATTATAATTCTCTGAGTGAAATGATTTTCTCAAAAAAGTTTGGTTGATAATTTACATTTTGACAATACGTGGACATAATTGATAGCCTGAAACTGACAGTGATATATGATGTTTTCATTTCACATTCACAAGGTACTCAGGTGGTTGAAGTTATTCCGAAGCCCTCCACTTGTGCACCTCTTTCTTCCTTTCTTCTTTCACTCGCTCCTTTTTCCCTTTCCTTATGGCATGGTACAGGTGTCCACTGAGATCTGAGATAGTTACTGTGCCATTTCCTTTCTCAAAGACCATTTTTCAATTTTCCCGGTATGACTAACCTAACCTTCACCACATGTCAAGGGCATATGGTAAATGTCTTTTATAGATGCTGTGATAATTATTAAAGACCATCTTAGATTGTTATTAGCCGCCACCTGAGAGATAAAGAGTTGAGGAATAGAATAGGATTCCTTATACGTTACAGTGAATGATATATAATATGACTGCATAACTATTCTGTACATGTAGTTGATGGCCCAGTTCCCATTAACAGTGGCAGTCATTAGATCCATTGCATTCAGTTTTCCAACAGTTGACAATGAATAGGCAAATGATTTTATGTCGGGGACTTTCTGCCCTTTCAGAGTCATGTAAACAATATTTTGGGGTTTGCTGGGATGGCAGCAGAACATTGAGCCCACAGTGTAATGCACATAAGCACTCTATATAAATTGTTGCTAAA
Source organism: Amblyomma mixtum (assembly GCF_055824585.1). Classification (NCBI taxonomy): domain Eukaryota; kingdom Metazoa; phylum Arthropoda; class Arachnida; order Ixodida; family Ixodidae; genus Amblyomma; species Amblyomma mixtum. The sequence continues at coordinate 220,013,808 of NC_143014.1, forward strand.
AAAGTATTCTGATCTCTGGCATATGGGCTCACGTGAGGTCATTTCAGATATGTGCACCTTAAGCGTTGCTTTTCTAGTCATCCTCATAACTATGTCAAATATACATACAATGCCCTTTCACACTTTTAATATCTAAATGTCAACCACAATGCACACCCTTCACTTGAAGGAGCATGAAAATTTGTTCATGTTCTCAGAAATTCAGTCCTGCACAAGAGCACAAAAAAAACAAGTGAGGAGACTACAAGTGTTTGTTACATGAAAAAAAAATGTTAAATTGCCTAAGAGGATAAACGCAAATATATGCAACCAACGCTTGTTATAATACATTCATATACAGTGGAGATTTGGATGTAAATATATTGGTGAAGTGATTTTTCACTGGTCCGCATCTATTTAAGTCTAACATGTTTTTGTCTTAATGGGCCTGGTTATAAAAGACTGTCAGGTGCAAGTTCTAAATCTGGGGAAAAGTTTGGTCCAGACTAATGTTGGCAGTAAACATTTGCAGCTTATTACTCTTCGTGAAACGAACCTCCAAAGCAGAGCGCACCATCTTGTAGACGTGTGAAGCCGCAGCAGCAGTGTGAACTCTGCCATTGAAGAGGATGGCTCTGTTCTGCTGTGCAGGCAGATTGCACCACACACTTCTAGCTATAGGTAGGGTGTGTCAAAGTGTGCTGCGACTCCACGTGTTCTCGGGTCCACCATTTTTTCTTCTAGGGAAAAGAGCATTCCTTCGCCTTTATTCATTGCTCAATTTCTTTTTTCATGCAGTTTCATGTAGTTGTGTTGCAAAAGGATGACAGTGAGTTTGCATGATTGATTCCTGCAAATTAACTCAATTAACGGAAATCAATCAACATGAAACTTATTAACTTTAAATGTCAACAAGTGTGCCATCCTTGTTTTCTTACAGGCATCCCCTCTTTACTTCAATTCACTTCACTTTATTATCTTCAAGACCCCCAGTTAGGGGGTATTACATAAGAGGTGGGTACAGATATAATCAAACTTTATGTACAAAGATGTTATTCGTTAAATATGGCAGTTATACAATTCAAAAATGAGGATAGACAGGTGGTTGCAGCGACGTCGTGTGGAAGGCCGTTCCTACATTTTTTTGTCGTATCACTCTATCCTAATCCCGCAAGTTGATTCTATTAAATACTTGGGAATAATACATGACCTGCATTTAGACTGGTGGCCCGAAATCAGAACCATTTCGCTTAACGGTGAGCATGCCCTTGGCCAGTTGGTGAGGATCAGCAACGTTCGGTATGTGTCTGGACACTCTGCTTTTTCTTTATAAGACCTATGCATGGCCAATACTTGAATTTGACTCTGTTCTCTTTTCTGGGTGCCCAACGTACAAGCTTGAACCCCTGTTTGTTATGGAGCAACACGCTCTGTGGCTTTGCTTAGATTTGCCTAAAACAGTGGCTAATGCCCTGTTGTACTTGGAGGCTTGTACACCTGATATAAATTCGTGGTTTCAGCTTCTCACTGTGTGGACATTTTTAAGGTGCTTGGAGCCTGTTCCTGGATTGGCTAACAATATATTTACAACAAACCCAACTCTCTTCTTTGGTACTATTTGGCCTAGATAAAAGCTCCCTCAGGTTGTGTTTGTTATATAGCATCACGCAGGAATGACACAACAAGAAGGAACGATTTATTCAGGCAGCTCTTTTATAGCCAGCTGGTGAGGTGACGTTGTGATCACGTGGTCATGACAAGGTTTGCCGACGACGCATCATCTCTCCCCACTTAAAGAGAAAAGCGTACAGGTGGCCGTCGCTGTCTGGTTGATCTTCTCAAACCAGGCGGGCCAGTCTGTATCCACCCCTTATGTAATACCCCCTAACTGGGGGTCTTTAAGGTAATAAGTGAAGTGAATTGAAGTAAAGAGGGGATGCCTGTAAGAAAACAAGGATGGCACACTTGTTGACATTTAAAGTTAATTGGTTTCATGTTGATTGATTTCCGTTAATTGAGTTAATTTGCAGGAATCAATCATGCAAACTCACTGTCATCCTTTTGCAACACAACTACAAGAAGCTGCATGAAAAAAGAAATTGAGCAATGAATAAAGGCGAAGGAATGCTCTTGGCGCTGCCTGAATAAATCGTTCCTTCTTGTTGTGTCATGACAAGATAGCGCGCCGGTGCTAGGCGAACTTACGTGCGCAAGAATGAGTGCCGGGCGGCCACCGGAATTCACGGATGCAGAAGGTACGTGGCCTACGTATCGTGTTCGGCTGGAGGCTTGCTTCGAAGCCCATAGCATCGCGGAACCTACGAAGAAGCGAGCACTACTGATAGCTTCGCTCACAGACAGTGCGGTGCGAGTGGTGCAGGGGCGGTGTCATCCAAAACAAGTGAATGAGCTGAGTTACGAAGAAGTCGTCCAGCATTTGGAAGACCACTACGCTCCGCAAGTTAACGAGATCGCTGCAAGTTATGCTTTCTTCAGGCGCTCGCAAAAAGACGGGGAATCTGCCCATGACTTCATTGCGGAAATTAGGCGGCTAGCGGAGAAGTGCAACTTCGGAACGTCACTGGAGCGCATGTTACGGGACAGAATTGTGTGCGGTGTGCAAGATGAAGACGTCCGGCGACATTTACTGACTCAACGGAAGCTTACACTAGAAGAGGCAGAAGACTTTGTTGTCTCGGCACAGAAAGCCTCCCAGAACGCCAAAAGCATGCACTCTTCAGAGCCAGCTAGGAGAGGTACATTTTTCCCGTCAAAAGAGCTGTTCATCGAAGCCGCGCCCAAGGCTGGAGAAGTGCGATACATGTGGAAGGTGTGGTGGCGAGTCGCACACCGAGGGGGATTGCAAACACCTTCACGTGGTGTGCTACCGGTGCGGCAAACGAGGACATCTGCACCGAATGTGCCAGTCCAGCACAAGTTTCCTTCAGCACGCATCGCACCCGGGAGGCCAACGACGCTAGGGCTCCTACGCAATGGCAGCAGCAGGGGACACGAGCTCGGACTACAGCGAAGCCCTATACACTATTGCAGCGGTTCTCCACCAAGAAGCCAGCATCCGCAAGGTTCGGCCAATTTACAGGGACATTAATTGGAATAACGTCCCTCTTACTATGCTGGTGGACACAGGATCACCCGTGAGTGTCATCTCCGTAACTACGTTCCGGAAGTACGAGGCGCTGTGGCCGCAGTTGCGCAAATCACGGCTTAAGCTATCCTGCCTCTTGGGCGAACTTCCAGTTGTCAGACAGCTCAGTATCACGGCTACATGCGACGGGAAAGGCATTCTGGGTACGGTCATAGTGGTCGACAGCGTCGGACCATCTTTGTGCGGCAGAGACATAATCAAGGCATTCAACGAGGCTGGGGTGGCAATGTTGTCGCGTGTGGTCGCGAGTGTGCAACCGGTCGATATAAAAGCTGCCAGCACGGAACTGCAAGAGCTGCTCAACGAATATGCTGACGTGTTTGCTCCAGGACTCGGCATATGCAAGGGACCACCGGTGACATTGCAGCTGAAAGAGAATGCGTGTCCAAAGTTTTTTAAGGCCCGTACGGTTCCCTACGCTTTGAGGGACAAGATGTCGAAAGCGCTGGGCCAACTGGTTGCGCAAGATGTCCTGGCGCCTGTGAAAACCGCCGAATGGGCAACACCAGTGGTACCCATTTTAAAGGGCGATGGGTCTCTCTGAGTGTGTGGAGACTTTCGTATGACAGTGAATGCAGCCACAGTGATGGAACAGTACCCATTGCCTCGAGTGGACGACATTTTTGCTAAGCTAAATGGCGGAGAAGTATTTACGACGTTGGACTTACGCCAAGCCTACACGGATGCCAAAAAGATAGCAGTGCTGAACACTCAGAAAGGCCTCTTCTGTTTCAACCAATTACCTTTTGGCATAAGCTCTGCTCCAGCTATATTCCAGAGGCAGATGGACGTGCTGCTGGGCAATATTCCAGGAGTTCAGGTGTACCTGGATGATATTATCATCGGTGAAAAAAAGGACGATGTATCAAGGCTGAAGAGGGTGATGCAGCGCCTGCGGGAGTACGGTCTCCGACTGCACAAGGATAAGTGCAAATTCCGGCAAGACGAAGTCACTTTTCTCGGCCATCGGATCGACGCTAAGGGTCTGCGACCAAAGAACAATAACATCAAGGCTGTTATCGAAGCCCCAGAACCTACTTCAATGAGTGAGCTGAAAGCTTTTCTCGGACTTGTAAATTCTTACGGCAAGTTCTTGCCCAATCTGGCCACTGTGCTGGCTTCGCTGTACGCCCTCCTAGCTAAAGGGGCCAAGTGGGAGTGGAACAAGGAACAAGAAAAAGCTGTTCAGAAAGTTAAGCAGGCAATTGTGGCTTCCAAGTTCCTTGCTCATTTCGACCCAGATAAGCCACTGCGGCTCGAGTGCGATGCGTCACCAGTAGGCATTGGGGCCGTTTCGTCCCACTGTGTGAACGGTGTTGACTACCCCATCGGATTCCGGTCCAGGACACTCACAAAGGCAGAGCGTAACTACTTGGTTGGTTGGTAACAACTCTCAGTTAGAAAAAGAAGCACTGGCACTGGTGTTTGGCGTTGCACGGTTCAAGGACTACTTGTACGGACATCGGTTTGTGTTAGTAACCGACCACAAGCCTCTTACTGGTTTATTCAATCCAGGCAAAGCAATACCACCGATGGCGGCTGCGAGAATCCAGCGCTGGGCCTTGTTCCTTGGCAACTACAGCTACACATTGCAGTACCGCAAGGACAGTGAGAATTCCAATGCAGACGCCCTCAGTCGCTTGCCATTGCCGGTTACGGAGCTGCGGGATGTCGCTGCCGACGAGTACATTTTGTATGCCCAGTGTCTTGAGGAAACGGCGGTCGGCGCCCGGGAGGTTGAACAAATGACAAACCGAGACGCCACTCTTCAACAGGTCAAAAGGTGGATTGCCGACGGATAGCCACCGTATCTACCGCAGGAATGACACAACAAGAAGGAATGATTTATTCAGGCAGCTCCTTTTATAGCCCGCCGGTGAGGTGACGTTGTGATCACGTGGTCATGACAAGGTTTGCCGACGATGCATCAGTGTTCACTAATTCCCTGGTATCAAAAATTTCTTTATCAATTTGGTTTAGTTACCTAGGTGGCCATGTCTTCTAAAAACTAAAGGTATCCAGTAGGCCAAAAAATATTTCCATTAATTCAGGCACTAAAAACCAATGACGTTCTAAAAAGTCTTATATTATGAATAGAATTTGCCCTATCCTGTACTGAAAGTTGACTTCTAGATGACAGGGAAATAAGTAAACTAACCGTAGCACTCAGAAATTGTCATATCATTCAAAACTGAAGTACACTGAATCTTATGAAAAGTACTGTATGGTGTCAGCTAGCTGCATATAGTGAAATCAACAATTATTGACGCATACTGCCTTAACACCTCAAGGATAAGAAATAGCCTCAGATATGCTTTATATATATGCCATTGCTTAATCAATGAAATGACACTTCCTTAGAACTAAATGTAACAACGCATGAAGCGCAATACCTTTTAACTGAGGGGGAATTCACTTCTCAATTTCTTACAGAATATACACTGATACCATATGGCAAACCTTTTATATGACATGTTGCTTAGGGCTCCAATTTCATACAGGCATCTGATACAATATCTGCAGTTGTGAAGTTATTTCATTTAGGTACCAGTAAGCACAGTCCCTGAGGCACTTTGAGCGTTATTAGACTGAAATCGACACCTCATTTCTTATTGTAATAAAAACACCATTTGCCTTTAACCACATGATTAATGCATGTGGGAGCATATGTATCCTTGAATTCACTGCACCAAATGATACTGAGAAAGAAACTTTGCTCTGAGCCTAATTCGGCATCTAAGCAAGGCTTACATTAAATAGGTGCCAGCATTTTGATTCACCAATTACTTGTGAAAACATGCTGATCTGCAAATGCTTGATTTCAGAGCTGAATGTGACAGGCTCATGTTTCTTTTCCAAATTGCTAACCACAAGGTACGAATCAATCAGTCGAATTACTTCTAAATTAAAACAGGAGAAGCATAACACCATCATCATAGTTTGTACATCCCAATGCCCACTGTCTTAAATGATTGCTATAAATTTAGTTTTTTTTCTGAGAACCATTAAGAATCAAACATGCTACCAAACTCTGTGGCCGCATCTCTTTCACTATTAAATTTTTAGGCAAGCAGCACAGTGTGTAGTCTTCTATTTGATATACACCAGTGTTTTTTTTGTATCAGTGGAAAACACAATGTGTATGAAATTCAGTGCTGATTTCAACGTTTGTTTTATTTTGGTGTTGCTTTTTGTTCCTTTTCGTTCCATGTTTGAACATCCACTCTTGTATTTGCCCACTATCAGGGCTGAAAGTACAAATAAATGAAATGAAAGTGAATGATGTAATGAGCATAAAGCATAGAGCAATTTACACTATCTACAATTTTAAGTCTTTTTGACTGTGTGTGCATGTGTATGCATATGTGTGCTGCCTTTAAAGCCCACATTTGATAAATGTAGATCACTCTTCACTGATGTTTTTATGCTAGGCTAATGCAAGTAGAAAAGAAACACATAAATACAAGTTCTGCCTGCAGCCCATGGATAAAAATATATCATGACTAAGATAATCAAACACATTAAAGTTTTTACACAAAAGTTTGAATCGTTCTTTACCATGTCTTGTAGAATAATAATTACCTCGATAGCAGAAAAGCCATTAGCATGAACCTCTAGGCAAACAAAGTTTACAGTCGAATTAGACAAACCTGATAAAAACATTTATTAGCTCTTAAGGATGGCTGTTCAGAAGTCTTAGAGAAGATCGCAGGGACAGATGTAGGACAATAATTGGACAAATTGTTTTGATCCCTGCCTTAGTTAATATCTTTTTAGCAGTTTTCATCATTGTAGGAAATGTGGCAAAACTTGACTCGCATTAAAAGTATAACGCGGTATATATAGGTGCTAATAATCAACTGCATCTTGAATAGGGTGCCCTTAAGATTGTCACAATCAATCAAATAATCTGATTTTCAGGCTCATTATCTTAAGAATTGGCATTATTACCACTGCAAAAAATTAATGTGTTTCAGGTATTTTTTATCTCCAATATTTTCATAATATTTGCTTAACACGTGCTAAGCACACGTTATGAAAATATTAGAGATTGGAAGAGGAAATATTGGATATTACTGACTTAAATGTTCATCACCTGTAAGTATTTGCAGATAATGAGAGCTTTAGTCAGCAGTTTAGGCATATGTTTGGTTAGCCACGAAGGAGGAAAAGGAAGACAAGTTTAGACTAACAAAAGAACAGAGGTGAAGCGTATATGCACAGAAATGGCCACTGTCTAAATATGGTATCTGCCCCCCTTTTGTCACCCCTCCTTTCATGGCAAGGTTGAGATGTCATGCCACATTAAAATAGTTATGATTTCCTTTAGCCTCCTGATTTTCTGTTATGTACAACTGGACATGTACATAGAATCATAACATGATGAATGAGAGCTGAATAATATCTGAGATATCTATTTCAGCCAGACTGAAGAATTTAAGAGTGTTATATTTAGATGTTAAAAGTGTGAAAGGGCATTGCATGCACATGTGACAGAAGTATTAGGATAACATGACAAAAGAAGCAACACGTGAGCCCATAAGTATGTACCAGTGATAATCCTCCAGCGCACTTGTTTAGCAACAAACTATAGTGTGCAAATGGGCATTACATCATGGGCAGTGCATGCAAGTGATATCTCAGCAAACCACAAAAATATCAGATAGACTAATCTGAAAGCACTGAAAGCCCCCGACATAAAATCATTGTCTATTCATTCCCACAGTTCACTCTGTGATAGAGCAGTGCTAGGAGTTGTAATTTGTTTATAGACTATGCAATAGAGTTGTAACAATTCTGAAATTTTAAATGCAAGGCTAATGTTCCCTGCCTCCCTAGCATCACCACCACTACTACCACAACATCAACATGTCCTTGACAAGAAGTGGAATGTTCATGATCTTTACTGTCCTCAGGGAAATGGCACAAAATTTTTTTTGCTTCAATAAAAGTATGTTGGTTGAGTTATCAATCACTGTAACAAACAAAGTTGCAAGACTGCCTAGTAATTGCTAGGCATATATGCATAGAAATTTAAGCATGCGCTTTGCATGTGCACGGTGCCAGGTTCAATCCCCGGTGCTGCTGGGAACCCATCAGCTTTCCTCATGCCTTGTGTTTATTTAACTTTTGTGGCATGAAATGCTACAGAAAAGAGTCTTGGACCAGAGCATTAATTCGATAGGCCAGTGATTAGTTCTGCTCTCAAATAACTTAAACCTGCTTTGTGTGATAAAGCCCAATTGTGGCCCTTTCTTCCAAGTTTTCAGACAGGAAAACTACTGTTCCTTTTCCTTGGGAAGTACTATAGAAGCTAACCTGGCCAAAATAAAACATACATGCTGCAATAGAAAGTAGCATGTTACATAATGTTGTTTACCTTCCACATAGAGAAGAGCTGTTTAAACAGATCAAAATTGTGGCTGATTTATAATTTGCAACAGTTTTCCTTAGCCATCAAGCACAAGAAACACGTTTTTCACCATGACCATACACATCTTTCTACAACTGTCACCCCTCAAGCCGAACTTGGCACCTTATAAATTCTGAAAACAAGCATATTGGAACATCTGCTTTAGCCTTACAGAACTTTGCCTGCAAATGATAAATCTTTAGCCCCATGATTGGTAAACTAATTTCTAGAGGTTAACAAAGACATCTAGTCTCTGAACTCTATGGGAAAAGTTTTTTTAAGCGTCTTTGTATTTTTCTACTGTTGGTATGCGACACGTGCATTTCGCTTTAGAGGTTTTCTTTGGTAGGGAAACATGTGCTGTGCCTGTTGATGAACATTCGTGAACATTTGTCATAGTTGATTGCATGTGACACTTGTATTTCTCTCTTCTGCTCTGTGTTAGGTATGTAATTTTTTTATTCCCTTTGCTGCTTGCATTTGATGTATGCCTTGTAAGGGGGGTTCAAGCTCCCTCAAGTGAAAAGCGTTGGATTTTTTTGCCCGAGCCTATCCATATAGTTGCGATACAAGTTAATCTGGCTTTACTTAATTTTCCTACCACAAGTCAACACGTCCGGTGCAAACGGCTTAGTAGACGTATAAACTAATTCAGTAATGCTGTCATTACTAGCTTGGATTAGATCCATATAGAGTTCTGTTACGATTGCCATATAAAGTTATAAAGCAGTATGACTTGATGAGCAAACAATGTGAATTATTTAGAATTCTTTGTAAGCATAGCATCACACTGTGCTTATAGTGTACCGGGTGTTTTTTTTTTAGAAGGTCCAAAATTTTTAAAGAAAGGTAAATTCCTTTAGATTAATTTTAACCCTGGGGCTATATGGTGAGGGCTACAGCGGATGCCTGGTAAGATGCAAACTACTTTAATTAGTTCGCTGATTAACTGAATACATTAATTAACTTTTATAATATTTATTTTAGGGGATATGTTGTACTAGCAGAATTGGAGATCGTCTTCCAAACAGTCCAGCCAAGGAAAAAGATTTTCATGAAAAAATTTTTTGCGCTCGTTACGAAGCGAGAAAAAGTCACCCTGGTAGGCAGCTTCACACTGTAACACAGCGTCTGTGAGCGCCTGTGACGTAGCTCGCTCCGCCCTGCGCTCTGTGTCAGTGCATTTTTGTTCCAACGCGGCATTCCGTGAGGCCGCGGAGAGAAGCGAAACAAGCAGCGATAGCGCAGGCCGCCCGTCGGGAGTCGTGTGACGCAAAGCGCAGGGCGGAGCGAACTACGTCAGAGGCGCTCACCGCCGCTGAATTACGGTGTGAAGATGCCTACCAGGGTGACTTTTTCGCGCCTCGTAACGTGCGTGAAAATTTTTGTATTAAAATTGGTTTTTCTCGGTTGGACTGTTTGGAGGACGATCTCTAATTCTGCGAATACAACATAACCCCCAAAATAAAAATTAGAATTGCTTATTAACACATTTAGTTAATCAGAGAACTAAAAAGCAGTTTTCCTCTTGCCTGGTGCCTGCCGTAGCCTCCAGTATAGCCCCAGTGGTAAAATAAATCTAAAGCAATTTACCTTTTTTTAAAAATTTTAGACCTTCTAAAAAAAACACCCGGTATACTCAGAGATGTGCCTGATATACATGTGGTCTTAAATGTCAAATTTTGATGGTTAAGAAACATGTTTTGTTTGTGCACCAAAAATTTTGATCTTTGCAACCATCTGCTATCGGAGAGTCTTTATTGCTAACGAGTACAGCTAGCTGAAGAGAGCATGTCTTTTCTCGGCATATATTGGAAGCATCTGAAATCATAACATTAGCCAAACTCTACCCATTGCAAGATGAAAACTTCTCCAATATCCCTCCTATTAACCATGTTCTCCTGCTCTAGACGTGGCCACCTTATCCCTGCAATCTTGTTAATCTCATCCACACACCTGACTCTCTGCTATGCCCGTCTTGTCTTGGAGCCCAATCCTTTAGTATAATGAATCATCAGTTATCCGTTCTCCACATTATAGGCTGTGCACATTTCTTTAATTTCAGCTAACATATCCTTGACTCCTATTTCTTCTCTTACCCATTAGGATCTCTTCATACTTTTTACCATTACCACGTCATTTTACTTTCTATACTTCACTGCATTGTCCTCAATTCAAATTCTACCCACTTTCACCCTCGAAGTTTCTGCTACAAATGTGAGGGCAAGCAAGATGCTATGCCTTCTTCCTGAGGACTATTGGTTACCTGGTTTTCATATTAATTGAGAATATCTACCAAATGCACTACACCCTACTCTCATTCTCTTAGGATTAAATGCATTCTACCAAACGTTCCAATAAGAGTGTGACTCCCCAGGCCACTTTATTATTCTAGACATTTCAACACATGATGAGAGATAGAGGCCCGTGTGCTGTGCGATGTCAATGCACGTTAAAGAACCCCAGGTGGTCGAAATTTCCGGAGCCCTCCACTACGGCGTCTCTCATAGCCTTAGTCGCTTTGGGACGTTAAACCCCATAAACCAAACCACATGATGAGAGACATGTATTGAAGACTGTATCATGTGACTGTGCATGCTTATGAAAACTAAATGTTTTCTCTCACTTTCAGTGTCTTTCTTTTCCCGCACTAAACAGGAACAAGAATAAGCTGGATGGTCTTCGTTGGAGTTCATGTAACATGTTAGCAGGTAGAAGTGTTCTGGGTTAACGGCTGCAGTTGATGCCCAGAATTGCCAATATTGCCTCTGTTGACACAATCTTGGCCCCAGGGGTGGGTCTATACAGGAGTGTGGACGTAACACTTTCTCAAGCAAGAAATTTTACATAGAAAAACCATGGTGAACCCTATTTTTTAGACAGAAAAGCTCCCAAAAACAAACGGTCCAAATGAGATTCCCTCCGCTCCAAACCACCCCCTTTAAGAGTGACCAATAAGTCCACATCTGCTCGTGCGATGCCCATATTTATAACAACTTACGGCAATGAGGTGCATGGCACTTTTCATGCCAGATGTAATTTTTATTTTTGCAAGGAGCTTTTAACTAAATTTAGAAATCGCAATTTTAATTTTGTTACACCTACCATGTGATTGTATTTTACACTGTGGTTTCAAAATGGTATTCAGAACTTTCAGCATTTTCTTTTTTTAGTCATCAACTCTTTTGCAGCATAAAAATCTGCTCCGTGTTCACAGACTAGTGGGATGTGGATGTTTCACCGAAGGTATTTAGTTTTTGGAGATTTGTGCTGAGCTTGACAAAAAAAAAGACTGCTTGTGTGGCTAAATTGTTGCTGGCTTAAATTTGGCTTTGCAGGGGAACATAAGTAACTAGAAGAACTGCAAAGTAAGTCATATTGCGAACTGTATTTGGTGCTCTGGGATACAGCAGAAGCGCCTTAGAGCTCAGTTGTGTCAGGCATTTTCTTTGGTGGCCTCTCTAATTTCAAAAGACAATAAGCAGGATTTTGATGTTCCCGTGCAATTTTGCGCTCTACCTACGGAACCAGTCACGCACCATACAAAGCTATTATATGTTTATAAAAGTTTCCCTACTCCCCTGTGTGGAGAAAGACGGTAAACTTCTTCACACAAGACTATTTTCAGCTCCCTAAAAATTGGAAAAAATTTAATGGTAAACAGTGTGGTTTACATCCCTCAATGACACATGAGATATGAGGGATGGCACAATGGAGGACACCGGATTAATTTTGCACAACTCGGATTCTTTAGCATGTACATGCAGCGCACAGCAAAAGGGCATTTCAGAATTTCTCCTCAATTGAAGTCCTGCCACCATGGACGGTAGCCAAACGGCAAGGTCTCTGGCGCACCGCGAAGGTTCAATTTGGAGACGTGGATAGAACAACAAAAAAAAATGTATGGTAAAAGACTCAGAGCAAAACTTGCGAAGACTCAGGTAGGAAAACGTGGTACATAGCCTTCTCGTTAATATCTTAGAAGAATTCGCTTAAGCTTTTCAAATGCAGAACTCAAAGCTACGTTCACCCAGTCCAAGCATTTCACATCAGCGCATACATCCTCATATATGCAACCATGATATGCATTTGGCTCAATGCACCATTTCCAACTGTGGTTGTCAATTTACAAGATAAGAAATGATCTAATCGCTGTGCAAATAGACAAAAACAGCTCATAATCGAGGACATGCAAAGGATTAGTCAGAGGCTGCCCTCATTTCAGAAACAAAAGTTGGAGATAGATGAACACCTGTGGCTTTTATTCTAGGCCGCACTGCCAGAGAGTTTATTTTCAAAAACATGCACAGATATACACCTCCTTTTAAGTGATGGTAACCAATGAAACCTGGATAAACGGTCCAGTTTCAGAACACGTCCGGTCTTTCGTACTTGAATGTGTCATGTAATCTTGAGAAACTCCAAGAAAATGATGCAAGAGGCACGCACAAGAATTTTTTAATCATTTCGATGTATAGGAAGTGTCGTAGTGCCATCAAACACAGTGTGCCATCGAAGCCCAGTGCACCGTTAGAAATCGAACTCCATGAAATTGATATGTGCATTCGAATCTTCCCAGATTCTGTAAGAAAAAAAATTTTTTCCCTCTGTTACGATAGAGAGCTGATCCAGCTGAGATGTTCCGCTAGTTCCACTAGCTGTGCATGGCAAAACAGGATGATAACGACAATGATGATGACTACAGCCTTGCCCTTAGAATCGGGTGGGTGTTATCAATAAAGTGCCCAGCCAGAGTACACAAAACACATGCACACAGCACACACAACTAATCACTCCCTACACATAATGCATGCACACACATGAACACCTATGCACTCGTATGTACAACTGGAACACTGACAGGCAGTACATCACGAGCTTGTTGGCCACTCCTCCAGTGGCTGCTGCCATGTTACACCCCCAACCAGTGTTTTTAGGTGCTCCTAGAATCGTTGGCACACAGCCCCCCCCCCCCCCCCACACACACAGCAAGGCGCTTCTTAATGGTCTCCACTGGGACTCGGATATCATGTCTGCTGCTGCTACTGGGATCCAATGCTTCTGGCTGGATGGGCAATGAAGACCCAAATGACTGTAGAATGTGACATACGTGGTAGACTTGCATTGGCAGCAAAGTGCCAAGCGTTCCGTGGTTTCATCTGCTTTTCCACTCTTCCAGAATAACGTACACTCCACTAGCTGTCTGATGAAATCAGTGCCAGTACTGTAGGATTTGCAGAGACCACACTTTGGCCTCAAACAGGAGACTGCTACAAGACTCATTGCAGAGAACTGTAGGCTGGCCACCTATTTCTGGAGGTTATACAGGAAGAATGTTGTCTTATCTCAACTCCAGACCCCAACATCTCCTAGCTGAAGCCGAGATGCATTTGCAAAGCTCTGTTTGCCACTTTGCTGAGAAGTTGCATCAACACACTCCAGAAAGTAGCCGCACTTCTTTTCGAGATGGCAGACACACTTTGTACATTAGGTGTAAAGCACACTGCGGCCAGGTGGTGAAACACTCAGCACACCCAACGAGTTCGAGGTATGCATTGGAGACGACCATTGTAGGTTAGCCTACTCAACGCTTCTCGAGCCTCAAAGCAGGGCCAACCTATAGGTCTCCCTGCACCTCCTCGTTTGCTACCCGGCCATGACAACCAAGCGAAGTTCGATCAATCTCATGCTGTTGTTTCTTGAGTCATTCTCTTCTCGTGTCCACTGGCAGGCACACTACAGCATTACAACATCAGGAGATGTGCACACTTCCACATCTCACCAAACATGACATAGAGATTACCCCTATAGAGGCATTGGCGACGCAGGATAGACTGAACCCACGGGGCAACCTGTCGGATCTAGCCTCGCGAAGGCTGTACATGGTTTTCCAGCACATTCCTCCACTCCCAGGCACCAAAATTCTGAACTCAGACAACCACCGTCTTCTTGGAATTAAGCCTCAGGTTCAGACGCGTAATCTCAATCTGGCAGATGTCTTGCTAGCACTGCAAATCCTAGGAGGATTTCACAAGTATTAGTAGATCGTCTGTGAAGGCTAAACTTGGCAGTGAGTGGTGTCATCCCTACCAGCTGTCTAACGTGCGGCCTAAGCAGCCCTCACTCGACGCTACGAGTGGCGACAACGGGCACCCTTGGCGTAGACCTTTCTTCTCTCCAATGGGGAATTAAAACTGACTGGGGAACCGAAGTGTCCAAATCTAAATATTCATACGAACAGATCAGTTACCGGTCCTCCTAGGCCACTCCAACCACTGTGAGGTCCTAAAAAAAAGTTCTCGTTTTGGAGGTGATACGACGCTCATAGGCGTGACTTATACTTTTTAATGCAGCATTGTATTCTAGCGGTAACACGACAGCATTTCACTTACTTTAGCGCTTCGCGCCAACACACTTGTGTCCACTCTGGAGAGCTCAGCTGGATAGTTATGGATACAAGATATTTCTTTGAAAGGTAAACACTGTGTGCATGGTCATGCTACGTGTACATTCCATGCAAGGATGCATAGGCAGGAGGACGAGTTATCTATGCTCTCCAAGTGACGTTAGAAAAAAGTGACGGTGTAGAACAGGAAGAGGGAGTAGAAGGAGAAGATAGCGTGGACAGAATACAGGAAGTTTTGTGGCCAACCGTTACAAATGCATTTCTGCAGCAGTTGCTCCCAATGTATCTGAAATTTGCCGCGTGCACATTCTGATGGAGTATTTTCGTTTCCAAAAGCATAGCCATGCAACTAATTGCAGCTAAAGTTCAGCATTTCGTTGCTTTGTTGTCGGTTGGCCAGAGGTGAACGATGCATTTACTGCTAAGAGAATTGGACTGAAAGTTGAACAACTTTTTCCTGCCGCTCTAATTCATACTTGGGACTCTCTGACGAAGAAATAGCTGAAAAATGACGTAGCTGACGAACACGTGGACTTCGTGATTGCTGTCAGCGAGCAGTGCAGCCTAGCAGAAGCCAAAACGTACCGTCGACCGGAGACTGAAGGCCTTATCAGCCGGCTAATCTGCCACATGCAGTGCATAGACAAGGCTACGTACTGTTCATTGCTCCGAGGGTTGCGACATTGATTTTTCTCTTGCAAGCAAATTTATTACAACGCGTACCAGCATCAGCCTAACCGAGCCCCCTCGTCTGAAAGAAGAGTGCGATGTCGCTAGTGCCATGCGCAATGCAAGAACAAAGCTACAATTGCTCTGTAGGCAGGGTGGAGGTGAAATTCTAGAGGCTCGTGTACTGTGTGATGTCAGTGCACGTTAAAGAACTCTAAGTGGTCGATATTTGTGGAGCCCTTTACTACGGCGAACGTCCCTCATAGCCTGAGTCGCTTTGGGATGTTCAAACTCCCATGGACCATAGACCAGACTCTGCATGCGGCCACTCACCTCAGGGAACGCCTGAGTATAAAGTGCAAAGGAGAGTTCGCCTGTGCAGTCAGTTCCGTCGAGGACAAACGCTTTTACAGGACCGGCGGATACTTCATGTGCAGCTTCTGCCAGAAGGTATTCGTGCAGAATAACGACCGCGAGAAGCGCATATGACTGGAGCACGCCTGATAACGTCGCCTGAGGCGCCTCGCTCTCCAACTATTGGCCTTACTCCACGCGAGGGTAGTGTGGATATGGAACCAGAGATGGCCAATAAAACTTGTGCCATGGAATAAAAGTCGCAGTTGTAATGAAAAGCCTGGTATCTGACCTGTGGTTTCAAGACCTCCATCGGTTTGATGGGGTTAAACGGAACTTTTCTTTGTGTGTGCTGCAAAATCAAACACACAGAAAAAACTCTGAACCTGCAACCGCAGACCATGTTTTATACCTGGCTCCTCAAAATGTTTCTCTATGACAAGGAAATGTTGGGCGAACGCTAAAGACCTAATGAGGAAGCACGGTGATGGTAGGAATCAAACCCACTACTGCCACGCCCTGAAGCACAGGAAACAGGCATAATACATGAAAACGATGAGGCACATTATTGACTACTGCAGAAAAAAAGTGTAGTGCCATCTGTCGAGAAAGATACGAAGGGTGTGAGGACAGCTGGAGCCTTTGCAACGTGCCGAATGCATTTTCGTTTTTCAATTTAATTCGCTGGGGCTTCAGATTGTCAGAAAGTAGGAGATCTGTTTGGAACGGAGGCCTATGCACCCCCTGCTGCGTTATTGTGGCCCGAGAACAGCAGCAGTTTTTATGGGCACCTATAAATGTTAAACAGAGAATTTACTTTAGTAAAAACACATTAAATGCTTAAAATGTCCATGGCATGGACTACTGAGGTAACTTAATCCCTTAGTTCAGCCGACGCTGGGCAAGAACACCTAGAGGCGGTTGAGAATTCGGAAGGGATGCTAGTATAAATACAAGTTCTGGTAGCCAGTGCTAAAAATCCTGCGGTCTTAACAGCTGCGCAGCGACAGATGCGACAACTCGGGAAGCTCTGGTATAGTGACCAGCAGATGTATGCAAATATCATCAGCTGATATTGCGAAGCTCATGTATTGGCAGAAGTTGATTATAGATACAGGGCATTTCAGATAATTTGTGAGACACAAATGAGGAAGTAGGGTAGAGGATATTAATTTAACAATTCATGGCGTTTTGTCACTGCTTATCATATCATTACAAAACAGGTCAAAAGCTGCTTAAGCCTCAAACGCAAAGCTCTTCTTAGTTGGCATATACTACGATACCTGTCACGCAGTAATAAAATGCACAGAAGAAATGAAGCTCGCAAAAACCCAATCCTTTCAATATGACGAGCTCACCATTTTACGTATAATTATTGCGCAGCCACCCAATCACCCAGCTATGCCCAAATGCTGTTATATGTGCTATTCGATGGCAACTAAACGTCATGGGCTATCCATACAAACAAAAAAATTATTAAAACCACTAGCTAGTTACCGCAGGCACGAACACGTCTGCTTCCCCGAAAACAAGCAGCAAACGGACTAGAAGGACAATGACAGCCAAAGTGCTTCCCTCACGGTTTCCACTTGTGGCGCAATTTTTTGATTCAGCAGCAATTACCCCATGCATCTTCGGTTTCTTTTTATGTTCGACAAGTGTGCCTTAAGGCATACAGGGTTAGAAAAGGGGGCATAGCAGAATGAAGCAGTTCTCTCGAATCTGGGCTATTGCATCGCTTATCCAGCGGTCTCTGCTTGTCTCTTCGGATTTCTTTGGTTGTGCACTTGTGGAAAGAACGCAGTTTGCTAACTCGCAACAGCGCACCTATCAGAGTTAATTTTGCCTTCTGCTACATATTTGTACAGCTTTGTGTTCCTTGCGCATTCAGAGAAACTTCGCGGATTCCTTTAGTTATGCGCACGTGAAATGAATGCAGGTTGTCCACTCGGAACAGCGTACCCGCTGGTGCAACCTTCGTATTCTTCTACATGGAACAGTTTCGTGCAGCGTTGTGTTTCTTCCGCATTCACGAAAACTTTGGCCACGCAGAGCTTGGGCCATAAACCATGAGGTTAAGTGAAAATTAAGTTGGAGGTGCCCATTGGATCACGAAAAGCTGTCGAACATCCAGCGGATACCTGGCAATGGATGTTTGAACGTCCGCTGGACATCTGTAGAGGTCCGCAAACGTCCGACAGATGTACATCGGTTGTCCAATGGACATCGGGCGCAAAGAAAATGGCAGTCCAGTGAAAGCACCATGGACAGCAAGATTGGATTTCGGACGTCCGTGAAACATCTGGAAACTGACGTTTGTTTTGAACGGCCACAGGATGTCGAGTGGAAAATTTTCGTTTGAGCGAGGGACGTTCAGAGGATGTCAGCACCCGGCCGTCTCATGCGAGACGTCCGAACACTACCCCACAGACCAAACTTTGTTTGGCGGACGTCCACAGAACATTTATTTTTTTGGATCAAGAGAGGCGCATTGTAGTGTTTCAGCAATACTTGCTATTAGCCCCTTGGTCAAGAAAGCTAATTACTGAGTGTGTAAACTTAATGCCTTGCATCCTACCAGCTCTCAATTTGTGCGTTATTGAATGCCACTGGCTCTTTCCAGCAGATACAGAAACATGCCACGTACACGTAGCATGTTTCCGTATCTGCTGAATGAGTGCCAGTGCCATTCAACAACGCACAAACTGACAGCTAGTGGGATGCAAGGCATTAAGTTTACACACTCAGTAATTATAGCTGTCATGACCGAGGGGCCAATAGTAAGTACTGCTGAGACACTACACACTGCATCAATACGCCTCTTTTGATAAAAAAAAAATGTCATGTACGTGTCACTGACACACAACGAACTGTGGCACTTTGGAAAATTGCCTCAATCTGAACATAAAAAACTGGCTTTCATGTACAGCAGGAGTTTAACATGCAGCAACTGCAGTGAGGAAGCTGTTCTTGAAATAGTGTCTTTCTGTGGTATGGCAGCTTTTGTACCCTCTGGCATCATACTGAGTAAAAATTGGCAGTTCATTTCATACTACAAAATTATCATCTTTGATGTGACCGCACACTGTATCAAGTGTTGAAAAGTATTAACAAAACAATGTATTGAAAAATGCCAAATGATGGGTGCAACGCATGCGCATGCTATACTAGTACACAGATTTTAGTGAAACAAGTACTCAAAATTGCACTTTATTTCAAAGTATCACAGCAAAGAACACTGCAACTGCAGTTCCAGCTAAACGATAAAGATATTGCCACTAATGACCAGTAAACTACCATTTAGGAAAAGGCACAAAACATTTCACAGTGCAAACATTAAAATATGATGGCTATGCTAATACTTGCAAGGCACAGTTCATAAGAAAGGTATATGTTCATAAGAATGCAATACTGGCACCAAAAAATACAAGAACATAGCTTCCAGGCTTGCTGAAAACAAGAATTGCACTCTGAATAGCTCCAAGTGGAACCAAGACAAGATTAGTTGAACTGCCTACCAGTTAACACATAGTACCTATTATATATGATCCACAAAAAGCAAAAACAGGAGATCGTTTAATAGTAAATGACTAGTATCATCGACCAAGAGTACAATAAAGGATATGATATTGAAGGAACACAAGACTAAGAGTTAATAAACTAGATGCACCTGCAAAAAGTTTACTGGTAAGCAAAAAGCATTAAAGTTAAAACAAACTTGAATAAGCATTAAAACTAAATCTAGAAAAGAAATATGACTAGTATTTCGTTAATCACAGAAACACCATAGCTGGTTGAGCAGCTATGAAAAGTTGACTGGTTGTGCTTAACACCTAACCCAAACCATGCAGTACATATATACTTGGATATTTCTCGCAAACGCTGTTAAAAATCAAATGCACTTTAGAAATGCAATATCAAAATAACAGAATATCACCGGGGAATTATGATGCAGTTGAAAAATTGTGCCATTACAAACAAAACCTGCCACACTCAAGCCCAAAATCAATCTATACGAAAGCCTAAATGCAATCAGAAACTATGAAATGGTTTGGTTCATGGGGTTTGACGTCCCAAAGCAACTAAGGCTATGAGAGACACCGTAGTGGAGGGCTCCGGGAATTTCGACCACCTGGAGTTCTTTAACATGCACTGACATCGCACAGTACATGGGCCTCTAGAATTTCTCCTCCAAAGAAATTCAACCGCCGCGGCCGGGAGAGAAACTATGAAATGAAATGTGCTCACTGTAAGAAGCACTGACACAGAACCAGTCAGCTAATAGTTTACTTTGGTTTCACATCACAAAAGCCCAAACATATACCACCTGTTGGGCTCTCCTTATTACAATAAAGGCTATTCAGCCTCTCTCTAGAACTTTGCAGCTACTAGACACTCGTGACTAAAGTTGTTTGGAAAAAATATAGCTCAATTTTCTGCAAGCTTGCCCCTCGCTCTTTGTTTCACGCAACAAAGCAGAGCATGCATAAGACATCACAAATGACGACACTGATGGCCATTACAACTTCAAAAGAAAAAAAAAATCCCACCAATAATCACAAACAGTGTATCAAGAAACACACATGAAACACGACTTGAAAGATCTTACAGCAAAGCATGATGTCATGAACCATAAGCGAACGGCCGAGTACTGTCTAGATAACCATTTGAACATCAAAAGGAATCAACCCCTAAACGTTAAAAAACAAAAAAGGTGCATCAAACAATATGTGTGAAATTTAACTTGCAAAGTGCAGAAAAACAGTCACCAAGCTTTCAGTTGTTTTTACCACTGATGACAATCCTTGTCTCATTAAAAATGGTGGAAGGGTGACATTCTCTCAGAGTTCTGTGCACTGCTGTGTCAACAGTAGATGGTAGAAGTCCCATGCACTCAAAAAAAAGCATGAACCTTTTGCTGCTCTGTCATATGTTCCAAGCATACTTAGCTTGTGGTGGCTCTGAGTAGTATCAGACGACAGAGCAGCGAATGAGTCACTGCCCGTGATAGCAGGTTACTTGCAGCAGCTTCGTATACAGACCATAGATGTCTGAGCTCACAAGAAGATGCTCCAAGTGGAAGACAGCACTTTAGAGAGTTGTCTAAAGCACTCTTAGGCACCTCCAGCTTTGTCATTCATAATGCCCTGTGCATCATCACTACCAATAAGCAGAACCTGAATATTTGGCGCCTGTACCGATTTAGGTTGACACTAAAAAAAAAGGCAAAAACAGGGTGTCCCAAGCTTCAGCAAAAAGCACAGGTGAATAACAAAGCACATCAGTTCTTGTGATGTGCAGACACAATAATGTTAAACAAAGGAGAAATGCCTTTACATAAAGGTTTATGTGCAGCTTGTGAAAGATCTGGAGGCTTCAGTGACTGACTACTGTGACATCTCTTTGCCCTTGCCCAAAGGTAGCACTGGCTACTATGGTTTACACCCAGATAACCATACAGCCTTTAGATGTCTCAAATACAGCACTTGCTGGACATCTTGTATGTCCAATAAATCTCCAAATATGTCTGCATAACATTGAGGGGATATCCACTGGATTATCAGAAATGCATCCGTACCTCTAAAATAGTATGTTGTACAGATGTTACGGCTGGACATTTGTCGCATATAATGGATGTGCACATAGGGCAGTTATACGTCTATAGTGCTTCCTATGCATTGCAACAGAAGCCTCATTGGCAGTATATAGCACCTGGTATTTACCTGAAGCCTGTGTATAAACTGTATTTAGGCTAGCTAATACGGATAGCATGTAGGTTGAATGACAATCACTGTAGTAAAAGTAAACTATGTGATTTGAATGATGTGCAATAATTAGGATCGCAATCCTCTAGTCTAGCTAAGATCAAGAAAAAACCTAGAACAGATGTTCATTGTAGATCAAGCTTTCCAGAAACTTTGCAGGCACGTTAAATTGGCATCAATATATTGTTTAGAAAAATGTCTTACAACAGCATATAACACATTTTAACAGTAAGCAGCAAAACACTCGAAGAAAACCCAAATGGAAAGGGATCGTCTTTACTGTTTATAAAATGAGCATACGAAATACAGCTACTACACTACAGAAGAACGAAACACCAAAATGGTCACTTAAGTCAGTCAGCTCAATAACTGTGCCTATTGTGCTTGGTAGGTGAGTATATATAGAGCACAGGTCTCAGCAAAACACTACTAAAACATGCTAACAGTGGCTACTCTTGCTATCACAATTAAGACACATAGCACTGTAATAAAAAAAGGCATACTCAAAAAGAATACAGAAAGCAAGCAGAGTGCTACTAGAGTTCACTGTGAAATATGCATACAGACACTGCAAAAGACTGAACTGATGGATGAGTACTTAGATCTGCTGCCGATTAAAAACAAGTCATAATAATAACACAAAAAAATGAAACTAAAATGAATATGCACACAGTAGCTTGAAGACCAAAAAAAAAAAAACTGCTGTCACAAAAATACAGCATGAATGTTCAAACAACAGAAGCTTGGTTAGTAGATACTTCTTTCAAAATGAATAGAAAAGGAAGCAATGTATATGACAACATCGATGTTATGACAAGAGCAGGAACGCAAAAGAAACACAAAAATTAAAATAAATGTGGACTGGCTAGCTTTCCTCCTAGAAATGTATAGAAAACAAATGTGTGAAAAGTAACAAAGTCACTGTTTCGTGTAACTACAAAACAATCACTTAAGACAAATGCCAAAAGAAATGTAAAGAAACATAATAGCTGTTATTATTTGCAGACTAGGCGCAGCACTGTAGAGAAAGGACTAAAACTACTTAAATGAGTGGAACAGTGACAACTTAAGGCACATAAAAATTGCAGTAAAAAAGCACATTTTCAAAAAAAGAAAAGATGACAATGACATGGAATGCTACTCACGTTAGCTGTGAGGTGTACATAACAGAACCACTGTACATATCAAAGTCCAAATGAATGAGGACCATATGGCATATTGCTTTGCTCTCTACCATAAGAAATAAATGCTGCGTTGAACAAAAGAAAGCTGAAATGAATAAGCAAGCAGGAGCTTGTCGAGACTAGAAACAGGAGTTGTCATAAAAAACTCTAGCATAACACTTCATAAGCAACTTTAGCTGCGTTGATGGATATTCAATTACCAGCTTACTCAATGAACATTTTGTTCTCACTCCCTGCCAGCCCGTTCACTGTCATTTGAATTGTCATGCTAGATTTTTTTGTGACAATTCCTGCTTCTAGTCTGTCTACAAGATTTTGCTTGCATACTGTTTCCAGTTTGTTTTTTCACGCATTTATAACTTTTAAAAAATATGCAGTACTGTAAAGACCCCTTGGCAGCTCTTGCTTGTGCGCTTGAAGTCAGCAAGTCCTCACAGTACAGCTGTACATGGGCCACTCCAATGGGCAACAAAAGCGACGAGGCCTTGCAGCTCGTTTTAGCTTGAAGTTAGTAGGTTCACTGTTCAGCTGTGCGTAGGCCACTCTGCTGGGCAACAAAAGCGACAAGGAAACTTCAGCGCTGTACCCAAAATAAATAAAATACCTTAAACTTCTAGCATGCTGAAAATTTACTTCTCTGAAACTAGCTGTGTGGATCCTATACTGATCACAGATGAACAGGGTCCATGGGCATGCTTGGACTAACTATAATACAGCATCAACGCTAACTTTTACACATTTAGAAATGAACTGTGGAGCCTGTTTCCTCATGTGATCTTTCTGTCCTGCTTCCTTGTACAGTTTCGGAATGCCAAATTAATAGTAAAAAAATCAGAAAACACCACCACTGGTTTCGAATTTTTCAGAATCTCCATTCACCAGACATCACAAACACAAAATGCAAAACATAATCTTTACATCTATGCGGCTCTACATTAGAAAGAAGGTGGGGAAGATTAGATTCTCGACAGCATAAAACGAACAAGCCAATCCAAAAGGAGCCTTAATCTGCTATAGCAGACACAGCTATCCTCTCCTCCAGCCTGCCCCTTGTTCATTTTATGCCTTATCTCTGGACGTCACTATAAAATAAAACAGGCAAAATATCTCACACCAGTTCACAAGCCAGCTATTTTGCAATGGCAGTTTGGCTGGAGTGAATAAACAAATTTTCCACATGGTTATCTGTCACATAGGCACTCCAACTCATAAAACACTGCAGTAGACTACACAAAAGTTGTGCTTCAAAATCAACTCAACATAAAACCTTTTTTTTGTTTTCAATTTGCCCGCTTAAATGCAACTGTATTTCAGTTGAGACAGACACTGCAATAATCTAATAAGCTGAATGGCTTGCCCTCTGGACTGTCGCAACACATGTAGGCAATCATATGCTTGAATCTAAATAGAATGTTCCTGCAGCTTAAATTTTTAGTTACAAGAGTAAGGTATGTGAAAAATTAGGGTGATGGCTAAGCTTCACCTTAACAGTAGACAAGATAGCGTCCACACTAGTAGACACTACGAGCGCCATCACAAGTGCTCCCCCAGTGACTAGTACTAACTGTTTATACCCCGTGTCATATGTCATCACTCCACAGTAGCCCCAGCTGCAAGCACGCCTGATGGAAACTTCACACATCAAACAGCCTACTCTCTCCCTGATGGCCTCTGTGAAAAATTGACACTTTCTGAATTTATCATTTTCAATGTTGAATCACACCATCGATTAAAATTATCGATGAACAATCTCTGTAATCGAACAACGCATCCGCTAGCTGGTCGCTCCTGTAGCGCGCTCAACCGACAGCACTTCACTACCTGTGTTGCATGCCCACCTGGCACGCAAAGGGCCTGGGTTTGAGCTGCAATACATGAATTTAACGAATTACCTCTATTTTACGAAATACCCCCAAGAGCAACCTCCTCGCTAATTGTACCTACATTTGGACCCTCCCCTAACTTCATTTGAAATTTCTGAGATTTTTTCCCGGGTGATGGAGGGGTTTCCCGGGTTTTCAGCAGAACGAGCTCGTTAACTATAGTGTAAAAAGTTGGATTCTCAACATTTTGAGGCAAAAGTTTTGTAGTCTTAGGTAAGAGACTCCAAGTTCTGACAATAAAAATTGGTTATCACAGTTGCACTAGTACAAAATCCATGGGACACTATCGAGAACTTCCAAGTAGAATCTTCACTGCTATAAAATCAGCACAATAGCAACAGATTGGCGTATGCCCCATGCATGCAAACTGCATGCTCTGCTAATTTTCAGTTTTTGTTAGAACAGCTGAATGCTCCCTTGCCTAGACATTAAAATGTTTCCAAAGTTCTGTCGAAAATATCACGCGCCGTGTGAAATAGTTGCACTACTTCAGCCCATGCAAAAATATAGCACAAATTTAGAAACAAAATGATAATACACAATGAATATTTTGAAGCATAGGAAAACTGAGTGAAATACCTTTCCAAATGCATCTCGATGCTTCGCAGGAGCATGGCGAAGCCAATCCCTGATGGCAGTCTCAACCACGAATTCACTGCAGTTGTGCACAGCAGTCATGGCAGCTACAAATACCACATGTAAATTAATGAACATACCAAGAATGTCTGCTTCATGGCTGTACATTCAAAAACAGCCACACAGCAATGCTGAGTATTCAATTACAAATTACAAAAACAAAACGCAAAACGAAACTTTCTAGCGCCAGACAAAGGTCTACATAGAAAGAGAGGCTGCTTTCGCAGCCCACATCGCAGCCCACATTTCCTACATTTACGGAGTAGCATAAGAAAGCAAGGCAAGTATAACATATGTGAAACAGGGCAAAATAAGGGCACACATAACAACGAAGAAATAAACTGCAATGAATCGACTGGTTACAGATACACACCTTGTTGCAGTTGGGCGGTGCTTGGCCCTTGCAACGGGTCGACGCAACCTGTGCGACTTTCCACGGCTGTAGAAAGAATAATCAAATGAGATTTCCAGGATAAAATAAAGCATTATACATCTTATTTCAAGGATTACAAAAAGGTGGTTCCTTCCGCATCTGCACTCTGCGTTTGGGGGGCACAATTAAGTGTCCACCAAACATCCGTCTTTGCAGAAAATTACCTTATAAATTTATTTGATGACTAAGTTGTACCTTGCAGCAGTTAGGCGGCACTTCATTCTCGCAACACATCGATCGAAAATATCTGTGGCAAACCACACCTCAATTGAGGTAAAAGAGAATCCAGCATCAAATTACGGACCGGTGGCTATTACGGACTGGTGGCTATATCAGCCGCTAAAATTTCCCGCCTTTTCGAGTAATCACGACAAAAGCAAGGAAGGTAATGTGGCCGGCTTCGCGTACGCGATACAGGTTACAATTAAAGGCATTCACTCAAAACGGCACCTTCTCTGGAGAAAATATCCCGATATAACACTCATTTGATGTCTGATTAGGTACCAATTGCTGCAACTGAGCATACGACAGGGCAATTAAGCAGCTATCGATTCATTAATTTTGCAAGACGACGCAAACCGTGGCACTTCGATATGGCTCTGGGCATAACAAAGAGCAGTAAAACTTACGGCTGATCCCGGGCTGGCGTTGCATATGTCTCCTCGCCCAACGCCGCCTCTCCTCCTCCTCTTCTCTTCTCCGTTCCTTCTTTCACCACCTCCTCTACTTGCCTCCTCCCCCATATCGTTTCGGGCGGGAGAGGCGGGGGCTTCCTTCCCTTTACCACCACCCTCTCTCCTCGAGAGCCGTCGGGCCTCATCGCATCTGCACCGCTGCGTGCCGCCGGCCTGCCGTTGCATAAGTCAATGCTCACGCGCGCTTCAACGAAACGTCTTGATACTGCTACTCGGGGTTCAGCAGACCCCTGCGATGACAAAACGCCGGCTGTAAGCCGCCCTAGGCTAATATCGCATCTGCACCGCTGCGTGCTACCACGGCGCTCTCATATTTAACTTCAAACGCCTAGCTCCACCAACTACTTTACGAGAAATCCTTATTTAACGGGAATAACTTAGCAACTTTATAGTGGCCTTCAGTTGACAAGAACACGAAATGACACTTTATCATCAATTATAACTGCACAAAGAGACAATCGGTGAACAAATTTACAGTAATTCTGAAAACTATGATGAAAACTATGATGTAACATCCAGCGTTTTGTCATTGAACCCCGAGTAGCAGTATCAAGACGTTTCGTTGAAGCGCGCGTGAGCATTGACTTATGCAACGCCAGGCCGGCGGCAGCAAGCCTGCGATGGCGCCGTGGTAGCCCGCAGCGGTGCAGATGCGATATTAGCCTAGGGCGGCTTACAGCCGGCGTTTTGTCATCGCAGGGGTCTGTTGAACCCCGAGTAGCAGTATCAAGATGTTTCGTTGAAGCGCGCGTGAGCATTGACTTATGCAACGCCAGGCCGGCGGCAGCAAGCCCGCGATGGCGCCGTGGTAGCCCGCAGCGGCGCAGATGCGATATTAGCCTAGGGCGGCTTACAGCCGGCGTTTTGTCATCGCAGGGGTCTGTTGAACCCCGAGTAGCAGTATCAAGACGTTTCGTTGAAGCGCGCGTGAGCATTGACTTATGCAACGCCAGGCCGGCGGCACGCAGCGGTGCAGATGCGATGAGGCCCGACGGCTCTCGAGGAGAGAGGGTGGTGGTAAGGGAAGGAAGCCCCCGCCTCTCCCGCCCGAAACAATATGGGGGAGGAGGCAAGTAGAGGTGGTGAAAGAAGGAACGGAGAAGAGGAGGAGGAGAGGCGGCGTTGGGCGAGGAGACATATGCAACGCCAGCCCGGGATCAGCCCAGGGTTGGCTGACACTTCCCGCCTTTTCGTAACCTGCACAAAAACAATTAGCGGGAACTCAGATGTGCCTTGCAGCAGCTAAGCGGCAGTTCGCGTAGCCACGTCCCGTACGACCGCCACTACCAGCCCAGATTCGCAACAAAGAACGACGGCGTAACGCCAGCTCTACCACATATCCTCGTCGCTAGCCCTAAATGGACCCGCCGTTATGATGGTTACGAGCTAAAGCCAATAAGCCCCCCTGGCCCCTCGTTACGAGCGTGTTAACTCAACCTACACAAAAACAATTACGCATGCACTCAGATGTAGTAGTACATACAGTACTTACCTTGCAGCAGCTTAACCGACGACAGTTCAAAGTAGCCACGCAGAGCACGTTGTTTGACTGACTGAGTCAGACTGACTGCATAGCCAAGGCCAAGCCCAGCCAAGCCTGTGGCCCGTCACGACTTTTACGCACGTAGTTCCCGTTTCTCTTTCGCTTGCGCGGCCGCGGTTGTCGTCTGCTGCGGCGCCAGCGCGGCGGCGCGGGAGGCACGGCCGCAATGCGTCATGTACACAAAACTTTTCTCAAGTACTTTACTTTCTAATACTTCTTAGTATTTAAAATTCAATGCGAAAGGCGGGAGGGCTGTCAAAAATCTCAGTCTCGCAACCACGGTTTTTCTCCCGCACTACATTATGAAGCATAGAGCACTATGGAACTATAATAGGTATGAGGTGGTTAGAGGGGTATGGAAGGGAATCATGGTACCGGGCCTCACATTTGGAAATGCAGTCCTGTGCATGAAATCAGAAGTACAGTCAAGTCTAGAGGTCAGACAAAGAAGTGTAGGAAGGCTAGCCTTGGGAGCCCATGGGAACACTCCGAATGAGGGAGTCCAGGGAGAAATGGGTTGGGCGTCATTCGAGGTTCGGGAGGCAATCAGCTAACTGAAATATGATCAGAGACTAACCCAAATGGAGGAAACAAGGGGGGAAAAAAGGTGTACAAGTATCTGTACATGAAAAGTATTAACACAAAATGGACAAATAGAACCCGAAAGCTAAGAACGAAGTATTTACGGGTGAGGGATGGGACGCAACAAAAGACTAACGTGAAAGCGGAGGTAAAGGAGACGGAAAGAAAGATGTGGAAAGAAAGAATGCAGGAAAAATCGGCGCTAGGCATATATGACACGAATACAGGACATCAAAAAAGAGCGATTCTTCGATAATTCGCGAGGCAGTTCACTGCTTTTTGAGGCTAGGACAGGGACTCTGAGAACAAAAACGTACAGGTCCAAATGTGAAGGAGTGGATATTTGGGCTCTGCTTGTAAAACGGAAACGGAGACCATAGAGCACTTGGTTCTGAGGTGCGCAGAACTCCGTCCAGCCCTCCCAGAGGGGGCAGCAACAGCCATAGAGATAGCGCTGGGATTTACTGGGGAGGACGGGCGAGTGGATGGGAAAAGCGTGACATCGATGAAGTGGAGGTTGGAGGATTGGTGGCGGAAATCAAGGGAGGGGCGAATTTGGAGGGGAAGGGGATAGCCAGACTAGACATTGTAAGAGCGAAAGTGAAAGAAAGGGAAAATAAAAATATATTAACACTGGCGGAAGTATAGGCTAGGTGGCGAAAGCTACCGCCCAGTACAAAGGGTAAAGCCATTATCATCCATCCATCCTTGCAACGGTGCTTGAAACTTGAATACAGTTCACAATATTGACCAAAGGTGGCACGATATTCAGTAAAACCCGCACTTTGGTTCACTTACACTGACGTTTTTTTTTAAACCGGATAGCTTACGAGAAAGTTGGCGGAGGCGCTCGAGGCGCTGCACGGAAATTTTTGGTTTTGGTTTTACAGGGTCAGCTACTAATTGGCTATGAGGCCGCCGCAGTGGATGGCTCCAGATGATTTCGAACATCCGGCCGGAGTTCAAAGAGGTTATGTTAAAACTTCTGGAGTGGAGGGGGCGCTCGAAAAGTGAAGCCGGTGCTCACTGACGCGGCGCCATGTTGCCAGGGGCAGAAAACAGCCAGAACGTGTAGCGTCCGCCGTGCAGCTTAGTGGCACCGTGGTGTTTTGTTGCGGTTGTGCTAGTGCACTTTATCTCTGTTGTTCCCCATATTGCAGGAATTGTAGCTGCAAAAGTTGCTACTAGAACACAATGTGAGGATTGTGTGGCAGCACTGCATTCTAGTGAGCTGACCAGCCTCATTCGTGCAAAGAGCCGTGGTGGGCTTATGGCAACATCCAAGGGTGTCTTGAAGTCGATCAAAATTTTTGTATGGGCTAGTCAGTGATTCATCTTAAGGAAGGTAATAGCAGCGCAAAAAAAAAAACGGGGACACAAGAGAGACACAACCAACAGGACTGTTGCTGAACTAACGACTTAAATTTTATTGAAAACGGCGGAGCTTTAAATACAAACAGACCATCACAATTTTAAGAAGATAATGACTCGCCATAAGATTATATAATGCCAGCATCAAAACCACTCCAATGGATATCACACACCCGATAATCACGAGAAGGCATGTGCATCTTAGAATTGTGATGGCCTGTTTGTATTTAAAGCTCTGCCGTTTTCAATAAAATTTCAGTCGTTATAGTTCAACGCCAGTCCTGTTGGTTGTGTCTCTTGTGCCCCTGTTTATTTTTTTTTTGCGCTGCTATTACCTTCCTTAAGATGTCTTGCAGATCTACAAGGCTGCTGAAACGGGACTCGGAGTGCTGCAAGTTCAGTACAAAGACTTAAGGCTGCTGCATGCGCAATGCGAACACCTTGTAGTGGAGATTCTGACCACAGTTACTGAGGGGGCTTGGTTTCCACAACTTGAACCTCACCTGTTGGACTGTGACCCATTAGACAACCACATTCACAACTTATCCAAGAAAATTGCACAACTCCATTTGAAGATCCGAATTCGCATTGCTAAGGAGATGAACCGAGGAAACTGCAAAGAGAAGGTGCGCACTCTCTTGTACAGACTTTGTCTTTAAGAATCAGTGACTTTGGTGTATATATGCGTTAATCAATGCAGTATACATACGCCAGATTTAGATGGCCGGCATTGCTTTTCTTGAGAGTGCTCTTTAGGTGTCACTTTTTGTTTCCGCAAGTGCTGCTTTTCATGTTTGCCTTTATGTCTTAATTTGCCATGGAACCCTTTAATAAAATGAATGAACCCTGATTAAATGAAAGTAAAGCGCGGTTTTCTTGTTCATATACTGCATACACAGCTTTATGGCACCATGAAGCAGTTCTAGTGGTATTCATAAATTAAACTGCATGCAAGGCCATATGGTGCCATTATTACTGGTGATCTGGGCTATGTGCGGCAGATCCTAAGCCAGGTGGCAATGGCAGTATGCTGGAATATTGCAGCTGCTTTCGCTTCTTTCCGCATGTTTTGATATTCGAGAACCCTACCATGCATTACAGAACTGTAAACGCTTAATATTATCGAGTACGTTTATCAGTAAATTTTTCTTCCTATCACTGCTACGGTTTAATTGCATGATTAGCTGAAACGACACGCTTTACGCGATTTATTGAGAAAATTATCGGCTTTCCAAGGCAGCAACACTGTCTGGAGAAATCGCCTACCACAGCCTTTCAAGCAAAATTGCGCGGAAATCGGGGAGATTATACAAGTGAATTTAGTGCCCTTAGAAGCAACATCCCTACCATAAGATGTTTCCCACTTAATCTTGCGGATGAAGCGAAAAAAAATTTGCAAAATTAGTCGTTCTCTGCTGGCGCCCATTTCACCACGGCCTCTTTCTGCCCCTGGCAAGATGGCCGCCAGTCGGTATGGCTGGCTTCACCTGTTTCTGCATGCATGCATAGGGGGCCTCCACTCCAGAAGTTTTATTATAACCTAAGGCGCATGGACATCGCATAGTACAGAGGCGCAAAGCTTTAGTATACAAAAAAATTCAAGGTATAAAAGAACAAATTAACGAAAATTTTCTCAATGAAAACTTTAATTACAAAAACGCAAATGCAAAAATAAAAGCATGACCAATAAAAAAAAACGGAACTGAAACCAATTTAATAATTCTGAGCTGCGTGCATGCATGCATGCAGGGCGTCGCCCCTTTCCCCCTTTTGCGTGGACAGTGTAGTGCAATGTGCTCTTATAGTGCCTCCAAGGTTTCCGCAGACAGTGATATGATTTCTTCATTAAAAAAGATTTTTTTTTTCATGCAGTCACACGATGGCGATCTGCGAAAAGTGGCTCGCAAGAGTGTTCAAAAGCGCGTCTCTTGCCCAAACCCGACCAACCGTGAAGAAGGTATCCAAAAGCGTCGGCTTTGTAATCAATCTGTGGTTCCAGTCGGGTTCAGTTGTTATCTGGATAATGCGTAGCGCTGAGCTGAGCAGAGATGTATATATATGCGCGATATTGAGGAGGCATATATCGTGCGTTGTGTGGCAAGTTTGGTCGGCCACGAGTAGCCAGACATTGCACATCCCATGCTCGTGGTTCGTGGATGTGCGGAAGATGTACAACATCATGGCATATGCTACGCACCATGGATGTCTGCCATGAAGTGACACATACTAGTAACGTTCAGTGGAAGTTATATTTAGACATAGACATTTGGATCTATCTGGTACGTCGGATGGAGGTTTGTGGTTAACTGGGCAAAAGGACTGCTACGACTCACATATCAATTGCCATCTGCAAAACAAAAGAAATGATTAATGTTTTGTTAATGCACAGTTACCATACTGTTGTGTCCCCTTATTGCTTTTGTGTGTGTGCGCCCCCGCATCCTCCTCCTAACGACCACTCGCATCCTCCTCCTAACGACCACTCGCATCCTCCTCCTAACGACCACTCGCATCCTCCTCCTAACGACCACTTGCCCCTCGTCGCACGCTGTCGCCAGATGCCCCCCCATGGTGCGCCCCCGCATCCTCCTCCTGTTTTGGGAAGCCACTCCCTCCCGTGGACGCTTCTCCGCTCCCTCCTTTCTTCGGGCGGCCAGTTCGGCTCCTGCCTCGGTCGACGCTGGTCGCACCCTCATCGGCTTTAAATAAACGAAGTCTTAAAGTACCGTGTGCGTCTTTCGCTGCATTCAACACAGCGACCGGACACGACAGTGGCGACGAGAAAGTGGATTCGACCCGCGCTACGCAACGCTATTGACAAGCCATGGCTACGCGAGGGTTTCCCAATCAGATACCAGAGTTCAACGGCTCATCGTGGTCATCGTGGGTTGGACGCCTTCAGTTCTACTTTGAAGCTAACAACATCACAGACCCAGCCTTGAAGAGGGCCAACCTGCTGACGCTGTGCGGGGAGCAGACCTACGATACTGTCTGCGCCCTTATTCAGCCAAGCACACCAGCGGCAGTGTCTTACGACGACATCGTAAAAGCGCTGCAAAAGCACTACGACCCAAGGCCATCCGAGGTCTACAGCCGGGCTCGCTTCCAACGACGAGATCAACTGGGAGGAGAAACTGTGAGCGCCTACGTAGCCGCGCTCAAGAAGCTCGCTGCCGACTGCAATTTTGGAACGCTGTCGACAACAGCTACCGGGCAGGAGGGAGACGCAGCTTCTTCTGCTAGCACCACCATGCTTCCCTTGGACGTGATGTTACGCGACAGATTTGTGTGCGGACTGAGTGACGAGTCACTGCAGCAGCGCCTGTTCGCTGAGAAGGACCTCACATTCAGCAAAGCTTACGACATCGCCGTTCGAGCGGAGAGCGCCGGTCACCAGCAGAGAGGGATTCGCCGGAACACCGAGCCGGTACACCAGACAAGCAACCAGGTGCGCAAGCCTTCTGTTGTTGTAAAATCGGTCAAAAAGGCACAACGCTGCTGGCGGTGTGACGACCAACACAACCCCCAGGGATGTCGATTCCAGTCAGCCACGTGTAATTTTTGCCACAAGCGAGGGCATATCGAAAGAGCATGCATTACGAAACGGAGACTTGCCAAGATAAAGTCACCTTCCCAGCCTAATCACAGCGTCAACGCCTCAAAGAATACGCCGCTATCTGATCTCCATGGAACAACATCAGCAACACCATCTGCGTTGTACGACCTGAACACCATGAATCTCGGCACGCGACCGAAGATTTTTACAGAAGTAAGCGTACATCACCAGCTGATTAAGTTCGAGGTGGACTCCGGCGCAGCCTGTACTCTGATCAGTGAGGACACGTTCCGAACTTCATGGCCATCTGACGCACCCGCCCTGCAACAAGACGACACGCACCTGCGAACGTGGTCAGGACAGAATCTGCCACTATTGGGCTCTGCCAACGTGCAGGTTAACTACAACGGCCAGACCCATACGCTACCTCTGCTTGTTGTGAAGGGCACAGGATCAAGCCTTCTAGGGAGAAACTGGTTTTCTCCACTAGGCGTGATGATATGCGGCATACACCAGACGCCGAGCCAGAACATGGTTGAGCAACTGCAAGAGAAATACGAAAGAGTATTCTCGGAAGAGATTCCAGGAAACGAAGGGCCCCCGGTCACACTGGAGTTGTTGGACAACGCGCAACCCAAATTTCTGAAGGCCAGGCCGGTGCCGTTTGCTCTCCGAGATTCAGTTGAAAAAGAGTTGGACAAACTGGAGCAGCAAGGTGTCATCGAGCCGACGCAGCATTCAGAATGGGCCACACCACTTGTCGTAGTTCGCAAGAAGAACGGAACCATACGCCTCTGCGGAGACTACCGGAGCACCGTCAATCTTGCGACTAAAGCGTCCTCTTACCCGCTACCGACACCTGAAGAAGTATTCAGTGTACTGCGTGGCGCAAGAGTCTTCAGCACATTGGACCTCACCCAGGCGTATCAGCAGCTGAAGGTGAGCGAGTCAACTGCTGAATTATTGGCAATTAACACACTGAAAGGCTTGTACAAAGTCAAGCGACTGCCTTTTGGCGTAGCTGCAGCCCCGGCCATATTTCAAAAATTCATGGAGACAGTGCTTCAGGGCATCCCAGGAGTTTGTGTCTACCTTGACGATGTCATCATCAGTGGCACTTCCACTGAAGAGCATGCAGTGCGCCTAGAGCTCGTTCTCGAAAGGCTAGCAAACGCTAATTTGTGCATAAGCAAATCGAAGTGCTGTTTTGCGGTGCCAGAGGTGCAATTTCTGGGACACCGAATTGATGCGGAAGGCATTCACCCTACCGAGGACAAAGTGCGAGCGATCACAGAAGCACGAGCTCCAACAAACAAGCAGGAACTACAGGCTTTTCTCGGACTCTTGACGTTCTACGACCGGTTCTTGGAACAAAGAGCTACCGTGGCCAACGACTTATACCAACTCCTTCGGAAAGATGTGACATGGACATGGTCGCCACGCCATCAGCAGTCATTCGATGCCCTGAAAGACCTGATTCGAAGATGTACAGTCCTCCGCCACAACGACGAAAGGAAGCCTCTGCTTTTGGCTTGCGACGCATCACCGTACGGAGTCGGCGCGGTTCTATCGCAAACTGACGAGCAAGGAAGGGAAGCTCCCATCGCCTTCGCCTCACGTACGTTGTCGCAAGCAGAACGCAACTACGCGCAACTTGACAAAGAAGGGCTAGCCATCGTCTACGCGGCGACACATTTTCACCAGTACATTGCCGGCCGGAAGGTGACCTTTATAACCGATCACCGACCGCTATTGGGCATTCTGGGACCACAAAGGCCTATGCCACCAACTTTGTCTCCGCGAATGACACGTTGGTGCATCAAACTCTCAGCGTACGACTACGCTCTGGTCTACCGCAATGGGAGTAAACATCAAAACGCCGATGCGCTAAGCCGTCTGCCACTAGACGCAACTGTTGACGAACCATTTCCACCAGGAGACGTTCTGATGTTCGAAGCACTGCCAGAACCTCCGCTTACAGCAGGCACAGTTGCAGCATCTACGCAGAAGTGCGCAGCTCTCCGGCTAGTTTACACAGCTGTTCAACAAGGCAACGTGCATAAACTCAAAGGGGACAACTTCGACGCTTACCGCAGGCGAGCTACAGAGTAGAGCACCCATCGCGGCTGCATCATATTTGGGTCCCGAGTTGTGATGCCGAGAGAACTACGCGCACAAGCTATGTCTCTCATCCACGCCGGACATCGGGGCATCGTTGCAATGAAAAAGTGTGCCAGAAGCTACATGTGGTGGCCTGGCATTGACAACCACATCGAAACAGTGGTGCGAGAATGCAAGCCTTGCCAGAGCAGCCGGAGCGCCCCGCCGAAAGCTCCTGTCCCAGAATGGGAAAAGCCAGACACACCATGGCACACACTGCACATTGATTTTGCAGGACCAATTGAGGGCTGCACTTTCCTTGTGGTCGTAGATGCCTACACAAAGTGGCTTGAGATAAGGCAAATGGGACAGACGACTTCGGCAGCAGTCATTGACAACCTCCGATCACTATTTGCAACGTTCGGCCTGCCGCGCAAGGTAGTGTCGGACAACGGAACACCGTTTGTGTCTGCGGAGATCCTCAAGTTTTATCGCGACAACGGGATCTCATCAGTTACATCGGCCCCCTACCACCCAGCGACAAACGGACAAGCCGAGCGCTACGTGGCCGAGCTAAAACGCGCCCTTGAAAGAGATCAGACAGGCTCGCTGCAGCGCCGCCTTGCGCGCTTTCTCTTCAAGCAGCACACGACGGTTCAGAGCACAACAGGCGAGACCCCCTCGAAAATGATGTTCGAGCGTGAAATGCGAACCCAGCTCACAGCCATCCTCCCCGAGCCAAAGGCAGAGACGTTCCGGGAAGAAAAGGCAATTCCGCGCTGCGGCACGCTTAATGACGGGCAGCGCGTCCTCGCCCGACAGTTTCTGAAAAAGCCACGCTGGGAGGAAGCTACAATTGTCAGACGCATAGGCCTGCGCTCTTGGCTCGTCAACATACATGGCACAGTAGCACGCCGACATCTCAACCAGCTGCGTAGATTTACGACGCCGTCTGAGAGCTGTCCGCCAGCGGAGAGAACACGTGCACCATCTTCCCACATAGCCTGGCACCTCTTCCCGGAAGAAGAGACTTCGCCCAGGACAGACCTAGGAGACACAGCGAACAACAGCCAGCCTACAAGTGTTTCTCCCCCGAGCGCACAAAGCCAGCGCGCCTCCACGCGTGAGCGCCGACCCCCTGCACGATACCAGGCAACTTTCTAAGGGGGAAGGAAGTGTTGTGTCCCCTTATTGCTTTTGTGTGTGTGCGCCCCCGCATCCTCCTCCTAACGACCACTCGCATCCTCCTCCTAACGACCACTCGCATCCTCCTCCTAACGACCACTTGCCCCTCGTCGCACGCTGTCGCCAGATGCCCCCCCATGGTGCGCCCCCGCATCCTCCTCCTGTTTTGGGAAGCCACTCCCTCCCGTGGACGCTTCTCCGCTCCCTCCTTTCTTCGGGCGGCCAGTTCGGCTCCTGCCTCGGTCGACGCTGGTCGCACCCTCATCGGCTTTAAATAAACGAAGTCTTAAAGTACCGTGTGCGTCTTTCGCTGCATTCAACACAGCGACCGGACACGACACATACATTCCATATAATTAAGCCCTTTGTTTTAGGGGTAAAACCCTAGTTTAACAAATTCTTGTCCCGTTAACACATTTCTCAAAAGTCAGGTTAAACTCGATTTCTACTCAAAAATACGCCTTGAAGTGGAGATAGCTTTCTGGTGCACAAAGCTAAAGACCTGCACGAAAATTAGCAGATATCTTGCGCTCAACCCAGATTAGAAGTTTTCAATTCACCGATGATTTTAAACCTCGTTACCGCTTGCTTTTCATGATGCGGCTTAATTTGAGGATAAGTTCTAAAACTATGCTTCCAAAGTGAGAGGCCAATAAAGGGGTGTTCAACATGACTTACTGGAATCATTGTATCAAGCTTTACCTGCATAAATGACACGCTGCTTGAAGACTCTTCATCGTGCTTCCAAAATGGTCACTATGATTTTGAATAACCGTTTTCAAGAGACGGTAATGCATGCTAGGAAATAATTTTAATAAACAAGATAGAAAGCAAAATACTGAGTGTATAAACATTTTTTGGTGCGACCTGCCAGTCATAGTGTTTATGAAATAATGATAAAAGTGACACCATTTTATATCTCGCAGAAAAATGAGCTCTTGTATTAATTTGTCATTCAATAAAAAATGGCCTAAAAAACAGAAGTAGAGAATGTTTTGCTGAATAACCCGATTTGAACTTTAAAAATATAGCCCGATTTTTACCTCCTGAATTCCAACAGCTGAAAATGGAAGGAAGGAGGCCAGGATTGCAAAAGAAATCAACCATCTGCAGAAAAAAAAACAAATTTTCTTAACTATTCAAAATGTCTTAAGCACACAAAACAAAGTTTCTCAAAAATTCACCTGGATCACCTGGCTGCCTTGTTAGTGAGTGAACCCTGTCATCGGTATCATTACCTAAGACAGGCTCAGCCATGTTATTAGTGTGATGATTTAGATGCAACCGCAAGCTTTAGGTTTGTGGGCAGTTTTTAAGTGTTAATGTCATGTATTAGTGAACTGCTTCGTAGGCATCATGAACCGAATTTAGGTAATAATACTGATGGCAGGGTTCACTTTGGGTATGCATAAAAAAGCAGGAATGAAAGGAAGCAAGATAGTTATGCCAGCCAAGTTTTCCATGGCCGTATAACATTCCTGTCAAGACGATGGCTGGAGCCCGGCCAGTAAGCTTGTTCGCTATTAGCAACCTAATGTAACACAACCTGATAGTTCCAACATTTGGCTTTAACTTTTGTTGGTCCACTTGTTTGCATGCATGTTAATGCAACCCAAATGAACTGCTTCACCATACCTGCTACAAAGCTATGTAGCTTGCCAAATCAACATTGTGGTAATAAGGCATGCCATACAGGAGAGCCCAAAAATACTTCAGTCACTTGGGTAGTTCATCAACTAAGCAACTCACCCACCAGCACCTGTGTCAAGCAAACTGAATGAGATGTGAGGAAGTAAAGGACAGGTAATCCAACATCCCGGTACTTATGTCCTTCCCCTAGACACTCACAAACCTTACAAAATGGAATGAAAACTCCATTCAGGATTCTGCGGGGCAAAGTATCAATGACAACTCAAATGAATCACATGACTACATATGAAATGTTTTTCCGAGAGCCTCCACGGCCTTTATCACTGAGGCCTACCTGTATAACTTTTTATTTGCCCAGAAGTTGAACAGAGGTTAACTCAACACCAGTTATTCTATAGCAAGTTCCTCATATATAGCTATCACTGCAAGAGGCAAGCACTGAACTGGTTTTCAAAAATCCATTTCATGCTCATGTGTCCGGCTGAAAAAAATTTGTACACAAAAGGGGAGAAATGTATTTTTTTTCATGTTTCATTCTTACAGTGAGGAGAGAGGCCCAACATTTGCTGCTGCTACAGCTGGCAACCAAAATTCAATTTTCTGCAACTGGCTCTCTACCCCTGCAGAAGTTTATAAGCAAGCAGTAGTCTCTGGCTTACCTATAATTGCACTGGATGTCTTCAAGGCTGAAAAGTTCAGCTTGTATTTCCTCCCAACCCGAGAGAACTTAGCTGCCAGCTGATCACTTATTACGCATGCCAGCATGTGCTTAGCAGCGACATTTAAATTTTTTCCCCAAGCTGAATAACTTCTCGCACCTGCAAAGACAGCATGCGCGGTTTTTAAGGAAAGCATCTCCAATACATGAAGAGGAACAGATAATCTTGCAGAATATTTTACTTTTCAGTAAGTGTATGTGCACAAAAAGAAACTAAGCTGCTGAAAAGGTGTACCACGTATAAAAAACAAAACCAGGCTCAAAAGAGCTTTAACAGGGCACAACATAATTGCCACTAAGTATAAAATATACGGTCGAGCTGCATTACTGCTAAAGCCAGGCACATACTCAAACACAAGCATATTGTTCTAGCAAACATTTATCGCATATATATATATATATATATATATATATATATATATATATATATATATATATATCAAAAATTATTTCTTGGCAGCTGATTGATTAATAAGATAAAGTCACCAGAAATTGAAAAGCATAACAAGATTTAATTCACGACGTTTCGGCTGGAGGACCAGCCTTTTTCGAGTGTGTGTATGTATATATATAGTGGGGGTGTAAATTACACAAAAATTACCACTAGAGACTATTTGCATACTCTATTTACTCGATTAAAGCATGCACCTTTTTGCCGAAAAAAAAAGTCGCTTAAAAATTGCATGCGTGTTACCATCGAGTATGATTATGCCAGCAACGCTTTTTTTTCTCACCTTTAAAAATAGATGCGCGTTACAATCGAGGGTTCATCAGAATCGAGTACATACGGTATTCTGGTTGGCAAAGGCTTCAGGACAAAATTTTGTCACTTCACTTACAAGCACAAAAATTTTGCTGATAGTGAAGCAAGAAATTTTTTCACATGCATACAAATGGTAAAATTGAACAACGTCATTTCCAAGCTATTCTAAGCACAGGTTTTGTACAAAGTGCCAATGTTTTTGTTAAAAGACCTGCAATGAGGCGAGTATCTATACCGCATCCTCTTTAACATATGAATATATACGTGCATAAGAACAGAAAATTGCTTCAAGAAGTATTACGAGACAGTTGACTGAGAGAAGATGTACACGAGCTTAAATGGATTTTTTTTCTTACAAAATTTGCCGCGTCGAACTGTACACATGTGCATGTAAAAACACAGAGAATCAAGGATGCTTATCAGCGACCAATAAAAACACGCTGAATGGTTTGTTTGACAGTTCGGTAGTTTTCAGCACGCAAAAATGTGGTAGATAGGTTCACCATTTTCCGTCTGCCAAGGCTTGAAGCAAATGACACATGTGCCCAGTTGTCCTACAAATGGTTACGCCAAGAAATCTGTTCATATTAATTCAAAACAATAATAAATGAAAAGAATATTGCTAGAAAATTCAGCCAGGTTACCTACACACAGCAGGCGTATTGTTACAAGAACCCCAGAAAAGAAAATTTTCTACACAGGTCATTTCTGCTTTGCTGAGAGGTTCAATGAAGAGGGAAAATAGATTGTGTATCTAGATGTATTCCTACAGAAGGCACTGTTGCTTGAGGAGCTGCTAATAAAAAAGGGATGCACAGCACCAAAAGATTGATGAACGTAAAAGTAATTTCTCATAGGCATGCAGTTTGTGCAGTTCTAGCATTCAATAAGCTCTTGCTGTGCACAATGAAACTTTTGACAATAACTACACTAAAATGTGAGTCCTAAGGTGAATAATTCCTGATGCATGTAACTATTTGCATTTAACAAGAGCATGTGTTAGAGTAGTTGGGCAAGCCCTAAAGTAAGCACATTAATGAAAATTATTTCAACACAGTGCAGCAAGGCCATGGCCAGTAGGGCTGCTACTGCCGGTGCTGCTGCCTTTAGCAACTGATCTCTTAAAATTTTAAGAAGCAATGATTCTTTGCTATCAATATACTGCCCATGTGCAAACCTATCATATGCATCTTGAATATATGTCCCATGGTACAGCATTCTTTGTCCAAAACGGCACCATTTGAACTCACCCATTAGTTTGCAGTAATGAGCTATAAATATGTGACGTGCTTGACATAAGAAAAGAGCACTGGCAGCAGCATCCTTCTAATATTTTTTTTTCGGTTTGTGTCAGAAGAGTTCGTGTTAATTTGCCTCTCTATACCTTGCATGACCCGATTAGATGAACACTCACCAGAAATGCAAACTTTCCTTTGTCTAACTTCGCGTTGAACTTGAGCAGGTCATCCACTGAAGCAAATGGTTCACTGATAAGTAGGGGCTTGGTGATGACTCCTTGGCTTGGAAGCACTTCGCATAGTTTGTTTAATATATCCCCGTGTTGCTGCTGTGTGAAGCGCAAGATGCTGAGTAGTCTGAGAACGTGCTGCTTGAAGTCTAGAAATAGGGAAAGGGAAAAAAGCAAATATATATAATTGAAACAAAAGGCATTTGGTACTCTGTAATTTCCTGAATGAAAAATTAGTCTCTGGCAGTTCATGTTTTATAATGGCCACTCTTTCCTTATCAGTAATTTAAATGAAAAAAAGAAATGTTAGGTGCTAGCACCACATAGATTGCAAAAATCACAAGGCAATCGGCTAAACACTAATTTATCAGCCTACAACCCTGTAACACCATTACTAATATTTTTTTGCTTTCAGTGATAATGTTTTGCCTGAAATCTACATTCCTGAATGCCCTAACAGGGGCCTGCAAGGAACATAAAAAATAATAAATATAACTTTGCAACAGCACAACAGCAGGTCAATTAACCATGTAAAAAAATTTTCGTTGAAAGCAGAAACAAATCCGTAAAGCAGCTAAGGTGCGGCTGCTGCAGTTGCATTCCAATGGAGGGAGGCAAGATGCTAGAGGTCTGAATACTGAAACTTGCACTCAAAGAAGCCGAGCTAGCCGAGTCACTATCACAAGCACCAACAATGACACCAGAAGCTTCGACGAAATCTTCAGCAGTCACCACAGCCGGCCTCTTCCTCAGCTCGCGAGCGCACTCAACTTTCAACGCGTGTTTACTTGTGTGATTAAGCAGCGCCAATGACTTTTTCGTCTCCCGAAAGGCTTTTTCACATACGCGTGTATCACTTCGCTGTTGCATACCCATAACTGTACCAACTGTACATACAAATGCGACTTGCTGCAACCAAAACTATAAGAGCACGCGCCATAACAGTACGTCCGTTTATCACACGTACAACGAACCTAAATCGGCTGAAGATTGTAACAAAGAAGAGTAATTCGATACTCCAAACCAGGGTGTCGAACCGGTATTTTTTCGGGTTCGGTTCGGGTTCGGGTTCACGCCTTTCGGGTTCAGTTCCGGGTTCGGCTCCAGAGGGCCATTCCGTTCCGGTTCGAACCGGTTCGGACCGTCTTGAACCAGTTCAAACGGGTTCAAACGGGTTCAGGACAAAAAAAGATGCCCAGGCTTAGCTTGGTTAAGCCAAGAATGCGTTGCATATTGCGCGGTCTTTTTGCGCGAGGTATTGCTTGGCGGCACTCGATTTTCTCAGCAGCTTTTCCTCCGTGATGTATGGATGGATGGATAGGAGCGCCAACTTTGAAACGGGGCGGCGGCAACCGCCACCATGCTCAGCCGTCTTTTTTTATCTTATTTTTCTTTTTTGTTTTTTTTTCACGTGGTTTGGTGACGTCACGTCACCACGTGACGTCACGTCACGTGGTTTGCTGGCTGCCCGGCCGCGCCCAAGGGCTGAACTGAGTGACTGCAATATGCTACGCATAAAAAAAATTAGAACGCAGATGGGTTTCAGTGATATGCGTTTTCTTTTTTCTTGCACATACAAAATAAATAATGCAAAGATTTGTTTACAAGAATATAAAGTGGGCTAGTTCACGACAAGGCCAAGATCCTCGGTCCGTGGCCACAACAGTCAACTGCCATCAAGGCTTACAAGGCACTCTTTCGCTTTTTGAGAGCGACTGCCTTAATTGACAGACTGTGATTATTTCCCTTTACTTCTCTCTTTCCTCTTTAATTCCCCTCATTCCCTTCCCCTGTGCAGGGTAGCCAACCGGAATCCTTTCTGGTTAACATCCCTGCCTTTCCCTCTGCCTTTC
The DNA here is from genome assembly GCF_055824585.1 of Amblyomma mixtum. Taxonomy (NCBI): domain Eukaryota; kingdom Metazoa; phylum Arthropoda; class Arachnida; order Ixodida; family Ixodidae; genus Amblyomma; species Amblyomma mixtum. Next base: position 220,057,180 of record NC_143014.1, read on the forward strand.
CCTACATTCTCGGAAAAGTGTCTCTCTTGTGTCCGTGTCTTTTTAGCGCTATGTGGCAAGTGAATCATCTGCATCCTTCCTGATCATAAAGGCGTCCCCCATCTCCCTAAAAATTCGATGAGAGTGATTAAACAGGAGACTTGTCTTTCTGAGTGGGGAAGCAGATGAGCGTGTTGCTACACCATCTATCAGTTTGGTAATTAAGGGGTCAGGCTTTCTTGGCATTGTGTGAGGTCCAGGAGATAGGGGAGTGCCGTCTACTATCGAAGATACTCTTCGAATTTCGTTGAAAAAGACGTCACGACTCGACTATGATGTGCATGCGCAGTATGGTTTTTAAGCTTTAGCCTTTGTTCTGTTTTTTTTTTTGGGGGGGGGGTGGGGGTTGCTTCCTGTGCCCTGCGCCTTAATATACTTTTTCTAGAATAAAATAACCAGTTGTTAGTCAGCGCTCGTGTCATCTCCTTTCTTCCTTTTGTCGTGTTTACTGCGTTACTTGAGCACGAAAAAATTGTTTAATGCGAGATGTTCGCACTTTACCCATTTTATTGATTGTCCGCAGAAAAAAGACGAATTTACGGTAAGGGCCGCAAAAAAAAATGAACTCGAAATAAATGAAAATCGGCTGTGTATATACGCTATAATCCACCTTATGAGGTGTAGGACGAAAAGCCGATACATTTTGCATCTACAAGACCCTCCTGCTTGAGCAGTTTGGGAGACCCCGTAGCGCGAGTAATAGGTCTCGTACGCAGTGTACTTACGGCTCCGTAAGTACGCAGTGTACTTACGGTGCCCCAAAATTGCCGCCGCACGCACCCGCTACGTTCCCGCGCACTACTGAGAAATGAAACTGTCATGTATTGGCACGTATACATAGAGACAGATACCTTTCCGTCACACCGAAACCCACTTGCCAGTCCCCCCTCCTTTACTGCATGGTAAGAAAATGTTCGAGAATTCCTCCACCGCCCATCCTCCACCCAACGAGAGCCTCGTGGGAGCACTGGCTCTCCCTAACGTAAAGAACTTACCAAACATATTTTATTTAAATCACCTATTCGACATCGCCTTTGTGACTCACGTTATATATCCTGAGCCCTGTTGAGACTGGGGCATCCCACTGTTGCCACCACTGTTGGGACTTTGGGAGTCCGAGCCCGGAAACGGTCGAGGCGACGGTGAGTAAAAGGACGTTTATGTACAGTATGTACAAGGGCTTTTACATGATACAAGGGCCAAGAGCACCACGGGCTAGCACAAAGACGAAGAGCGGCCCCGGCGGCGAGCGTAGCTCCGGCGTGATGGCTCTTCTGCTGCCCGTCTGCTGCTCGGGTTCAGCGCGGCTCCGTTTTTATAGCCGCTGGTAACGGTTACGGCAGCCAGCCGTTCAAATCCTCCAATCACTGGCCACCGTTCAAATTAGACCAATGGTCGAGAGCCGGCGAGCGTCTGAGGAGTTCGCACCGACGGAGAGGAGGAGAGGAGGAAGGGTCCGTGTCGGCGCCGGCGTGGCTGGATGAGTCACGCTGCATGTCGCGACTTGTCCGAGAAAGTCTGGGCCTGCTTTGAGCGCCGGCGGGCGCGCAGCGCTGGTTTAGACAGGCCCGCCAGCGAAATGTGGGCTCCGGCACTACAGCACCACCGCCGCCAGACAATGCGCCACGAAGACGAGCTACTTCCGGGTGGCTCGGATGCGGGGCGCGCTCGTACGCCAGGCTCCTCCAAGTTCTCGTCCGGCGTTCAGCCGCAGGTAGCTCCAGGCTCCTTTCCGAGAACGGGTCCCACTCGTCAGGACAGGATCACTGCTCCGCAGCTTAGTCGCCCAGGTGACTGGATCAGCTTCGCTCGGTCCTTCGGAAGAGCTTGCTTCTCAGCATCGGTCGTTGATCGTTCTGCATGTTGCCAAGAACCGACCGACAACAGGCAACACCCAACACGAGCAAGTGCCCTCCGTCACCCGTCAATACACCAGACTTAAAGGTCACAAAAACTCCGCTAGCAATAGTTCTGTCCCCTTTTCGCTCCCTCTTCAACAAGAGACACATGTGGGATACAAGAACTTGAAAGTAATTAACTCAAACAAAGTGTCAAACACAGGAAACACTTGGAATGAAATGAATGCAAAATAAATTCGCTCTCTTGAGATCACTCGGCCAGAACACACAGCTGAGGCCACAAATGAGGACATAAATTTTTCCCCGATCTACGAGCGAACTTAAAACAGCTGTTCGCGAAGAGACAAAATGTAGGTCACGAGGAGGCGAAGCCAGCCTTGCTTAGAACACACGGCCTAGTGCGTCTACGTTCGCGTTTTCCTCGCTTCCAACGGACGGTAAACGACACCAGCTACAGCGGAAACTAGTGACTCTGCCTCTTTCGCTGTGCTGCGCTTTTCTCTTTCTCTCTCTACTACCGCGGTAGCTAATGTCTCTGCCTCTTTCGCGGTATAGACCAGATTTTTTTACCCTCGCACGCAGGCTGCGGACGCGCGCCTACTCTCGACGCCAGTCGCCATCTGTCGGCGCGCGCGGCCCGAGGGACTGCGGGTCGCGCCGGCGCCGCGCATAGAACGCATGTTTACGTGTTCGCTTCTGCCGTGTTGTGCTCCATCAGCTAACGTATGAGGGTGTGTGCTGTGCGTCACTACTCACATTTGCCCTCTTCCAGACAGTGCTGCGGTTATCTTGTGCGCAGTTACTCGTTAACGTGACATCCGAGTGTAGTCGACCAAGTAGTGTACGGACTGGAAATCGGCACTTCTAAGCAGATTTCTGCGCTGTCGTGTCGTTTATCGTCGCCTTTTACGTGCGATATCATCTATGATAATTTTATGCATCAGAATGTAGATCTATTGATTTGACTCAGTGGAGTAGTAACTGGATAGGCGAGCTGCAGACTGAAGGTTGTCCCGACGGAGCGCGTGTTTTCGATCACCATGTACGTGTTCGGCACCCTTGCGCTGAGCTTGCTCTTGTTCCCATTAAACACATTTCATGCAGAGGATTGTAAGCACGACCGCTACCGATTTCAGCTGCTTTTTCCGCACGCATGTTAGAGGTATCTGGGGAAAGGTTTATCTATAGTATCTTTCTGCTCTTGGTATCTACCTTAGCTTGGTTTGGTTTATTAAGGTTTTACGTCCCAAAGCGACTCAGGCTATGAGGGACGCCGTAGTGAAGGGCTCCGGAAACTTCGACCACCTGGGGTTCTTTAACGTGCACTGACATCGCACAGTACACGGGCCTCTAGAATTTCGCCTCCTTCGAAATTCGGCCGCCGCGGCCGGGATCGAACCCGCGTCTTTTGGGCCAGAGCAGAGAGCCGTAACCACTGAGCCACCGCAGCGGTGCGGTATCTACATTATTCATAGGAAAATATGCGCGATTTCATTACATTTTCCACACTTAGCCAAACGCCTACGCAACGCTCTCACACGCGGCGAGAGCTCCTGAATAAAATAACGCGACTTCGGACCTCAGAATTAGTGAAAGCTGGATTAGCTGCTCATATTGGAACGTAGGTGTCGGGGAACAACGAGCAAGTGCTCAGCGCCATCAGGTCGCATGTTACGGCGGTAAGTCTGTGTTGGCGGCTGCTCTGAGATGGCCAGCACTCAGCTCAGACACCGAGGGCCCAGCTACCAACTGTCAACGTCGTCGTCGTTCAGCGCACCGCCACTTCTTCGTTCACGGTCCATCGGTAACACGACGTTGACAGTTGGTAGCTGGGCCCTCGGTGTCTGAGCTGAGTGCTGGCCATCTCAGAGCAGCCGCCAACACAGACTTACCGCCGTAACATGCGACCTGATGGCGCTGAGCACTTGCTCGTTGTTCCCCGACACCTACGTTCCACTATCCTCAAACAACTGCATGACGCACCTACGGCTGGTCATCTTGGTGTCTCCCGTACGTACGACCGCGTGCGCCGGCGTTTCTTCTGGCCTGGTCTGTACCGCTCCGTCCAACGCTACGTTGCCGCTTGCGACGTCTGTCAGCGCCGAAAGAAGCCCGCTGTCCTGCCGTCTGGACACCTGCAGCCGATTCCCATCCCGACCGACCCGTTTTCTCGTGTTGGGCTAGATTTACTTGGGCCCTTCCCGGAGTCCTCCTCGGGGAACAAGTGGATTGCCGTCGCCACCGATTATGCCACGCGGTACGTGATCACTCGCGCCATTCCAACCAGCTGCGCCACTGACGTCGCTGACTTCCTTCTGCACGACGTCATATTACACCATGGCGCTCCCCGTCAACTCCTTACCGACCGTGGCCGCTGCTTCCTCTCCCGAGTTGTTGACGAAATCCTTCGTTCTTGCTCCGTTCGTCACAAGTTCACCACTGCTTATCATCCTCAGACGAACGGCCTAACGGAGCGTCTCAACCGCACGCTTACAGACATGCTCGCCATGTACGTATCCGACGACCACCGGGACTGGGACATAAGCTTGCCTTTTGTCACCTTCGCCTACAACTCTTCGCGTCATGATACCGCTGGTTACTCGCCCTTCTATCTTCTCTTTGGACGAGACCCCTTACTGCCCTTCGACACTCTGCTGCCCACAGCCGGCCCTGTCACTACATATGCGCATGACGCTATCGCCCGCGCAGGCGCTGCCCGCCAGGAAGACGTCATGCTCAGTGGTTCGAACATAGTGACGGCGTTAACATCACGAGCACTCTACGAGAGACGAAAAAAAATAATGAATGAAAAATATTGCATCCATCCCCGTAAATATATGTTAATTGCTGAGTCTCTCGTAGCACGCTGTCACCTTCGCCTACAACTCTTCGCGCCATGATAACGCTGGTTACTCGCCCTTCTATCTTCTCTTTGGACGAGACCCCTTACTGCCCTTCGACACTCTGCTGCCCACAGCCGGCCCTGTCACTACATATGCGCATGACGCTATCGCCCGCGCAGACGCTGCCCGCCAGGTTGCTCGTCACAAGCTCTCCGCCTCCCAAGAGGCTCAAAAACACCGCTACGATGGCCTGCACCGTGATGTGCGCTACCCTGCCGGATCTCTCGTCTTGCTGTGGCTCCCATCCCGTCGTGTGGGGTTATGTGAAAAACTTCTGCCGCGCTACACAGGTCCTTATCGTGTATTACGGGCAGTGACCGACGTCACGTATGAAATCACGCCGCTGCACCCAAAGTCGACGTCCGCTCCACTGAAGTCCGACGTCGTTCATGTAGCTCGCCTCAAGCCCTATTACCCACCATCGACATCGCACGCCTAACACGCACCGGGACGTTGCCTTCAGCCGCGGGGGATAGTGTTACCGATGGACCGTGAACGAAGAAGTGGCGGTGCGCTGAACGACGACGACGTTGACAGTTGGTAGCTGGGCCCTCGGTGTCTGAGCTGAGTGCTGGCCATCTCAGAGCAGCCGCCAACACAGACTTACCGCCGTAACATCCCCGTAACAATATCTATTCAAGCTTTTATAAATTAAGCGGAAGTACGTTTTTATGCACCAGGTTGCATAAACCATGACAAAATTTGTTTTCTGTTGGCGCTGCGACTCAGTTGAGCTCACAGCGGTAATTTGTTGATAAACTGGCGCGGCGACAAGAAAGCCGTTTGTGGAAGGGGGGGGGGGGGCTTTATGGCCGGCAGGAAGGAATAAGAGTGCATGGGAATTGGAACTGCATACTAGCCGCACACCTAATTCTTGATATTGAATAAAAAGTTTCTTTGCGGTGGAGCACCAAGACGGAATTCGATTAAGCACGAGCGCGTTCTAAGCGCCGGCACAATTAACTTGAATGTCAAACTAAATGTCATTAAAACGCGTCAATGTTATCGCTTTGATAACGTAAATACTTCCTGCAACACAGCCACGCAGCGGAAGTATGCTCGACAATGTTTTTTTAGCGCCCGAAGCGCGGCTATATGCAGGCGCGGCCGCGGAACTGCCGCAGCCCCGCAGTCCCCAACGAAACGCCCGCACCGCGCCAGTCGGTGCAAAATGGCCGCGCCCAGGAGAGGCTCAAAAATCTGGTCTATACGCGCTTTTCTTTCTCTCTGTACTTGTCTTTCCAGTTTCTACGGGAGCTACAGTACGAGAGCGATTCGCTTTCATAGACTGGCAACTTGTCCCTTTCTTTGCGCTTCGCGCGCCAGTCGCGACGTCCCATAGCGAGTGCGCAACGCTTCCGATGGGACCGTTCTTTCTTTCTCTCTGTTCGTGGGGGCAAGTCAGACCTTGCACGAGTCTTGACTTTCTCGCGCACCCGTTTGCCTTTCCGCTCGGTGTGTAGTTCGCCTCTACACGGCCTTTTGATTTTACGCCTACTAAGTGGCGTCATTTCGAATCGCGGCTTTCTCTCGCGATAACTGTGCTTGGCTGAGCGCTTAAACGGTTTCTTGGCAATTTTCTTGCCCCTGTCACTGCGGCCTCGTACAATCTTCGCTCTTTGAGCCGTACACGCGCTTTCCTTCCGCGCGCGTGCCGCTCTCTGTGGGAGCGCGGTTTTTCCCGTGAATGCAGCGGAAAGCGAGAGCCCGCATGAGAGCACGTGCCTTTGCGCGTCTCGCTCTCTCTGTGCTGGCGGCAAGATTCACACTTGTCCCGCTCCTTAATCTTTCGCCTCCCGGGCAGCGCTCTCTTGAATCTCGGTTTGGTGCCTTGGTGCACTTTTGCCCGCGAATGTTTGCCCGATTTCTTTTTGCAGTTTATTCTACTGCCCAGACCTATGTGCCCCGACACACTTATGCGCTTCGCTTTGCGCGATAGTAATGCCTCGCACATTTCTTTAGCTCTGGTTCTGACGCTAGTTTCAGGGCTGACAACGTGACTGACTTTACTGAAGTCATTTTGCCGGCGACGCTGGCGCTTCCGATGGTGGAAACCAGTTTTCGCGCGTTTGCCCTTTCTCTCTTTTCGGCGGCGCCTGTCTTTCTTATGCCTGCCTTTCATCTTTCGGCGCCACCACTCTTTCTTTTGCCTGCCTTCCATCGTCTTTCGGTGACAGCTCTCTCTCTTGAGCTTGCCTTTCCTCTCCTTTCGACGGCAGCACTGTTTCTCTTGTTTCGCTATCACCTTGTGGCGATAGCTCACATTCCTGAACTGGCGGTGCCTTTCCTTCCGGCTGCAGCTTTTTATCGTGAGCTTTCCTTTCGCTTTCGCCTGTGAAAGCACGTTCTGCTTCCGTCGCCTAAGTTTCTGCTCTCTGACAACGTCGCTTTGATTGTCAGCTGATTCATACGTGCTACCTAGATCAGGCCTGTCTTTGGCGCCTTTACTAGCCTCCTCCAAACTGCGTTCTTCCTTGTCAGCGTCTCTGAGTGCGCATTCGTCCTCATCTTTCTCGGACGGGCTGACGTCTACCGCCCCTATGTCGTCTGGAACGTTCTGTTCTCCACTGTCGTCCAGCACCTTAGTTTCTTCAGGCGCAGACGAACCAGTGTTTTCTACTGACATTACTGCTGACACGCAGCTCTCGTCATGCTCCTGACGCGTTTCAGCCAATTTCGGTTGAGGGTCGGCTGTGCACTCAGTCGCGGTGTTCCCGCTACTGCAGCTGCTTTCTGGAATGTCGCAAAGCTCAGAGCAGTGCGAAAGCGCGGGACTCGTTTCGCATCGCTCGCTGCAAACGCTAGCGCACAACTCCGCGTCCGCAAACTTTATATGCGTCCGCATCCGTTGATCGGAAGTCTCAGGTTTCTGCATTTCTGTTGAATGCGATGCAGAACGCGGTGTGTCATCCCCATCTACTTTGCTTGCGTCGGCGCAAGCGTTTTCACTAATGTCCAGACGGACGTCCTCTCTGCCCTGTTCGGCAACTTCTCCTGCTTTTGACATGCTAAGAGATCCGCTTTCCGGTAACTCCGCCACAATCTCAATGGGCGAGACCTCTGTTAGTGCATCGTCCGATGCTGTGACTACCTTATCCGATGGCGTAGAGGTTTTCTCAGTTGGCGAATGCGGGGCAATTCCCAATGTTACCGCAGCAGTTACATCTGCCACGTACGGACTACCTTCCTCTGTGCCGCACTGGCAGTGCTGCTCCACAGCGACGCACTCTACCTCTGTGTCCCGATCCTCCGAACCTTCCGCATTTTCGAGCCATTCTAAAATGTCGGCTTTAAACTGGTAGGGAAAATCGTGAAACGATGGAGTGCTATTCTCTCGCAGGTACCTTTGGCGAAGGTCCAGCGGTGACACGTTATATCTCGCCAGTAAGAAGCTTTTCAGCTCATCGTAGTCCGCCAAGCCGCCGTCCAACAGGCGCTTGACAACGTCATACGCTTCGCTGGAAAGCAGGGCTACCAACTTCTGTGCCCAACCATTCCGCTCAACGCGCTTTCTCTCGCAGACGCGCTCGAACTCCGCAAGATATTTCGCCATATCTTCGGCGATCACGAAGGGCTGCGGCCTGTCTCTCAGCTGATGACCGTTGTTCTTACGCAGAGCGAACAATGTTCTATCTCTGTCATAAAAGATCTCGTGTGCTTCAGACTCCAGGTCCATCAGTTTCTTAGCGCGAGCATGCCGTTTTATCTCAAGCTGCCTCCGTTTTTCTGCCTCTTCGCGCTCAAGCTGCTTCTGTTTTTCTGCCTCTTCGTGCTCACGGCGCCTTTTTGCCTCATCGCGCTCACGGCGTTCTGTGATCTCTTCCCAGGCCTCATTGGCTTCCTCAGCCGTTACATTCTCCTTCCGCATGATCTCAAGAATCGCATGCTTTCGTTTTGCGGGGCCCAAATCAATGCCCAACTCTTCACAAATTTCGATGAGTTCCTTCACTTTGAAGTTCTCCATCGCTCACAATAGCCTCTTGTAGTTTGCCCTTTTCTTAGAATTCCCTTGCCGTTCACTACTATAGCGCTACTAGTATGACACGCGCAAGTAATTCTTTCCAAAACGCCTCGTTTACTCCCTTTGCACCAGCTTTCGTTTCAAAGCGCTCCGACTTGGCTCGAAACAGCAAAGCTCTCTCCAGTGCAACACACAGCCCTACTCTAAACTACAATCACGTGTGCTAGAGCAGTCTGGCGAATTGAGGGGAAAACATCAGGCACTCACCGCGCCGAGGTAGCTGACGCCGGTCGATCCCGCAGCTGCCATCCACTGTTGGGACTTTGGGAGTCCGAGCCAGGAAACAGTCGAGGCGACGGTGAGTAAAAGGACGTTTATGTACAGTATGTACAAGGGCTTTTACATGATACAAGGGCCAAGAGCACCACGGGCTAGCACAAAGACGAAGAGCGGCCCCGGCGGCGAGCGTAGCTCCGGCGTGATGGCTCTTCTGCTGCCCGTCTGCTGCTCGGGTTGTTGTTGTTGTTGTTGTGACTGAGAGAAGGATGAAGAGGAAATTGCACGGGCCTGCTACTGGCTCGAGCCAAGCCACCACCGCTGCCACGTGCAGATAGAGGAGAGTTAAAAGATCAGAGGAAAGAGAAAAAGGAAAGAAAAGACGCGCGTCGCAGCAACAACTGCGTCCGCCGGAGCGGACGCTGCTCAAAAAGAAGCGGCCGAAGCCGCGCTCGCCGAAGCGAGAACAGATACTCCACTGCTGCTCGGGTTCAGCGCGGCTCCGTTTTTATAGCCGCTGGTAACGGTTACGGCAGCCAGCCGTTCAAATCCTCCAATCACTGGCCACCGTTCAAATTAGACCAATGGTCGAGAGCCGGCGAGCGTCTGAGGAGTTCGCACCGACGGAGAGGAGGAGAGGAGGAAGGGTCCGTGTCGGCGCCGCGGCGGTGGGATGAGTCACGCTGCATGTCGCGACTTGTCCGAGAAAGTCTGGGCCTGCTTTGAGCGCCGGCGGGCGCGCAGCGCTGGTTTAGACAGGCCCGCCAGCGAAATGTGGGCTCCGGCACTACAGCCCCCATAGCTCAGTATCTTCAAAAACTCAGCTAATCGCGTCTTCTCACTATAGTAAAGTAAGAAATTTGTTCGTGATAGAATGTTTGGGACTCTTCCTGGGGCGCTATCAAAGGCAACCTTTGCGTCCACAGAATTTTTTGCGCCCTTGATAGAGTGACACAGAGTGGTTAATCTGGCGTGCACCATTTGTCCACCAACTTGTTTCAGGCTTTTATTTCCAAAGCTACAAACAACCCCTTTCTGGCAGCTATGCTTATTAGGTGAGTAAGTGCTTGCCTGTCTTTTCTGGACATGCTCGCGAGTGCTGATTCATTCTGTTTTCTCAGTCTTGGCTTTTACTTACCTGTACGGCCTCTCCACAAGGCAGATGACAAATGTTGCGATTTGTCATTACTTCCTCTACCCATACATCTACAGCCTTACCTAAACTTCCTTGATACTAGTGTATTAAAGCGAAGGCAGCGGATGTACAGTGGAGCCCACTTTAATGGCCACAGATATAACGAACGCTCGATTATTTCGAGCGGGTGTGGTGCTACCGTGAAAATATGCATAAGGGCAACGGAAATTCGTCGCAGATACAGCGAACAACTCTGGCCACACCACTCGGTTGTAGCGAACGAGGTGGCGTGGTGAACACCCCGAGGTTGTAGAGGTCGTCCTTCCGCTAAGCACGCAGATGAAATAGCGCCTCTCAACCTTCATTACACCGCCCCGGAAAGAACATGTCAACCCATAAACGGAATTAAAAGGAGGCACTGCTGTGCGCAGCGCTAACCGGAAAGTCCGGCCTCCGGTAACACTGTAAATTCTAATGTAAACACGGTAACGATATGCTATAATTCTCTATTGAAATAGTAAGTAACCGCCGGCCAAACCCGCGTCGATGGCCAACGAGGGCAATCATTGCCTACGCGTTCACCGGCTCGGCAAAGCATCCTGAGTAGAAGAAGCGCGGTGCGCGTGAGACAGGGGCATCGTCAAAAGCGAAGCTACTGACCAATCTCGCGGATCAACTTAAAACAGCGATTAGATAATTTTTGAAATCCTTGCTGGCCATCCCAGTCACGTGGTATGCATAGCCTGCCCAGTCGTCTCAATATTTGGCGCCGCTGCAATGTGCAGGAATTGTCATATAGCTGACAGTGCAACGGATGCATTCTGCGCCACAAGCGCTGCACTACTTCGTCGCTGCATCAGCCCAGTAACGACAGAAGCTCGAAAACACGCGTGACCAGATGATTGCAGATTTCTGGCAACGCTTCGTTGATCCATAGCCGACCGGATGTTTACTCAGATAACTACGTTCCTGCGGACCACAAAATCACAGAAGCGCCTGCTCTGACGGAGACGTTGAACACCAAGTGCGGGCTCTTCCTACTGCCAGGAATCTCATTTACGTGGCCGACCTGCCACCACTTGCCATGCACACTTCATCCATGATTAGTTATACACCGTCCCTAAATTTGATAGTTGGCAGCAAGGTCTCGGCGAGGATTAAATGACCGCCCTAGATAGCCTGAAAAGAGCCGCGGCAGGCTCTGCTTTGCACAAGTACGCACGCATAACGCAGCTTTGTAAGAAATAATTGCCAGTTTTAGCGGTCTTAGTATTTTTGGCTGTTGTAAGAAGAATCCACTTGCTACGAACATCAGCTATAACGAATGGAACCTGCGGGACCGTCAGGTTCGCTATAAGTCGGTACGACTTAGTTTTAATCGGCCACAAAAACCTTTTTCACCCTTCAGACATGGACCTTACATGTTTGGACGTACCTTCGCGCCAAAGGGGCGTTTGTGCCGTAGTCAGTGCATTTCAACCTGTGCGAGCAACGAGAAACAATTTCAGCAATAAAATAATATTTTTGTCATGGTGCTGTATTCTTTTAGAACATACTTAAGCAGTATCTTAAAAAACCCATTGACATCATACATTTCATTATAACGTTTATGTCTGCGATGAAAAACTCTTGAATTCCGTGCGAACTCTTCGTGTTCATAGGACGCACAACCGCCGCGTTCCACGAGGTCACTGTTCAGACACAGTGCACTTTAACGCAGGAGGAATATGCTGCGCAAGTTCAACCTCCTGACTGGTTCCCCTTTCATGGCGTGTGCACCGTCTGGAATTTTCACGTGCGGGCGGACGCAGGGAGTTATGGTGACGTGAGGCCTTATGACGAGATCGCTGAATTCGACGCGGTCAAGTAAGGCATGAGGAGGGTCAGAGAGGTTCCAAATATTCCATGCAACAACCATAAAAAGAAGCCTACATGATAGCCGAATAGCCTAAAGCATCTGTAAACAGAGTTTTCTGTTGCGCCGCCATTAGTACGAATCCCACTCGGAGTTAGAGGTAAGACTATGCATACTCTTTTAGTTGTTCTTTTTACTGCGTTAGCAGTATAGCCTGCTTTCCCAAAAATAACCGCGCTGCGTGCGTGCAGCCTCCATCCTTGATGCACACTCCGGTGGACGACACATCAGGGCAGTCACTGGTAAAAATGCACCTTCAAAAACTTTCACCCATCTCACCACCCCCCAATACCCAACTGTACCCGATATAGCCGAGGCAGATTGTTGTGAAGGCTCAACGTATTCAATCACCCAAGCGTTCTAAGAAAAAAAAAACACTAACAATCATAAGCCTGTCGCGTCAAACGGGAAATATGACTGCGAAAAGTAGACATAAGTAGCCAGACAGAGAATTCAAGATCGAGCAGTGCGAGAACAGCGGATGGAGCCGCGCGCTGGCGACAGGCAGAAATTTTTTCTTAGAAGCAGAACAATTTCAGCGAATCGGCATAACGAAATCACTTCATTGTAGTTACATTGCATCGCAGTAGCAGCCTTTTGGGCGTAATCACTATCGCATATGCCAGCGAGCACATGTATTTCCGCATTGCCCTTTTGTGTAATCGGTATTTAATTTCTTCCCTTTTTAGTACATCTCCACCGTTGCCAAGAACCCGCCTTTCGTTGCTTATTTCCGTCGCGGGCAAACAAGAATATGCGGATTCTAAAAAAAAAGAAGCTGCACCAATTAATACATCATTCTTTTGGTAATACTAGTAGTAATATAATAAGGGAGTAATTACTCGTTGGCATCCACCCGAGCGCAGCCATACGGCTACAAAGGAAAGCTATACAGCTTTCTCAGAAACTTCGTAGTTAAAGAAAAATTCGTCCTGGTCCGGGGTTCGAACCCAGGACCCCCGCTACACCGGAGCAGTCGCTCTACCAATTGAGCTAACCAGGACGGCAAGCTTATGGTAGGGCGAGATCGAATTGATCAATAACTCGAAGTGGGAACCGTGTTGATCAAATGTTTCTTTTTTCTTTAACTACGAAGTTTCTGAGAAAGCTGTATGGCTTTCCTTTGTAGCCGTATGGCTGCGCTCGGGTGGATGCCAACGAGTAATTACTCCCTTATTACAAATCTACTCCACCTTGGGGGATTCCCCTAAACATTTGACCAAGTAGTAATATCTCAGGTTTAACGTGTCGAGTAGACATTGGGGCTATATGACAGACGGTGTAGTGGAGGGCTCCAGATTAACGGAGACCAGCTGCGGATTTTCAACGCGCGACAGAGCACGCTGGTTTTTGTATTTTTGGAATCAGCAGCCGAGCTCCACAGCCATTGAGCCATTTTTTTTTCTTTATTGCCCTACAGGCTCATCGTGAGGGGTTTTATTTAGAACTTGCTGTCTAAGACAATGAGCGCCTACAAAAGTAAATGTTGCACTACCCACTGCGGTTGCTCAGTGGTTAGGGCGCTCGGTTACTTATTCGATGTACCCTGGTTCGAACTCGTCCCCGGCGGCCATGTTTCGATGGAGGCGAAACGCAAAAGGCACCGTATGCTGCGCGATGTCAGTGCATGTTAAAGGGCAACTATACTCAAGGATTCAAATCTATACAGGCTGTAGGTAAAGGATACTAAGTTTTTTGCACTACCATTTAAAATAGTGACGTAATCAACGATTAAATTTTGCATTTCTCAAAGCAACAAAGAAGTGCGGGGAAGTTCAGTGTGATGTCACGGAAGGTATGATTTTAAATTACTGCTGCCGTCAACCACGCACTGCCGTGCCTCGTTGGACGCTTCCAAACAACGTTCGGCGGGCTTTGACTTCGGTTTCGTTAGTTTTTTTTTCCTTCAAAGCAGGCGTTTTGTGCGTTGAAAATGTACGGATACGTTCGATGACGTCATCATGCGTCCCCCACTTAGCGTTGTGAGCTGCGAAGTTTGAAGGCCGTCGCAATTTTAATTGGTGATTACGTCACCGTTTCAAATGCTAGGCCAAAAGGACTTCGCATACTTTACCTGGAAGTCTCCTTTCAAATGACGCCATAGATATTAGAATACATGGATCACCGTGTGGTATTCGCCTACTGCCACTAAACAATAGGGGATATTCAAAATTCCGCAAGTGCGCTTTCCCGCATAGCAATGTTGCCCCTAACAAGATGGCCGACTTCGCTATAAAGGAACTACATGGGCTTCAGTACAGGCGCTAAAGGTGCGGATAGAATGTAAGAAACGTATTTTGGAAGAATCAAACAAAAAACCAGTCTTTCTTGCTTTGTTTCAGCTGGAAACGCATGGTCCGCCATCTTGTTGGGGGCAACATTGTTATGCGGGAAAGCGCACTTGTGGAATTTTGAATATCCCCTATTTAGAAAATAATCTTTTCTCCCATGCTGTGTCGGTTTCATCAACCGAATGATGGCTTTTACGTGAATTCAACATTACGTCACGTGAGGGAAAACTAATACAAACGCTGATACGTTGTTTTGACTGACTGTATCACTTATATCAGCCGACTTCAAGACCTATAATTACAACGAACCACGTATCAGCAGTTATATTCCCGTTTATAGCACCTCACGCGACCTAATTTCCACTACACGTCACAGCCATTGTTATGTTGGTGAAAGCGAAACAGGATCGAGAAGAAATTCAAGCATAAATTATTTATCATGTGTTGGTGAATACCACGCGGTGCTCCATGTACACCAACGTCTAACGCATCGTTTGAAAGAAGAAAGCACGCAAGAAAAAGTTTCGTGTCTATAGTACTTTACTGAGTTAGAGCAGTCCTAACACTTTGATTAAAGATCTACGCAAATATGTAAAAGGAAGGAGTAACAACTCAAGATTTCACATTAACCTGACGTACAAGTGTTTAGAATTGGCGGCAGTACATTACAGAAGCGTCAATTAGGCTTCTTCCCAGGCACCAGACCTCCTGTAAGTTTGCTGTCGCATATACTGGGTACCATTTTCGCACTTCCCAGCGCAGACAGCTACGGTATAGTGCCTAGAACATACTGGCTAGTGTGCTGAGCGCGGGCGGCGCGGTGGCCCCCAAGGTGATGCCTGCGGCGGCGGCCGCATAGCGGCGCTGTGGTGCGAGAGGGTGTAGGGTGAGCGCGCGCGTCGGGGCGAGCCGGTTTCTCGCACGCGTCGCGCCGCTGAGGGTTGGAAAGGGCTAACCAAACCACACGCTAACCAAATGCAAGCACACGCGAGCGGTTGATGGAATTCAAACTAAAAAAAAAACACGTTTCACAAAACACACAATTCGGTTTGATAGAATGATTGGTTGGTTTATGGGGTTTAACGTCCCAAAGCGACTAAGGCTATGAGAGACGCCGTAATGGAGGGCTCCGGAAATTTCGACCACCTGGGGTTCTTTAACGTGCACTGACATCGCACAGTACACGGGCCTCGAATTTCTCCTCCAAAGAAATTCAGCCGCCGCGGCCGGGATCGAACCCGCGTCTTTCGGGCCAGCAGCCGAGCACCATAGCCACTGAGCCACCGCGGCGGCTTTTGATAGAATGAGTGCAGCATGTTTGATCAAAGGGGAAGTGCGAGGGGGGTAATGCTTTTTGGCCAACAGAAAGTACGAAAAAGCGCGTATTCAATTGAAGTGGCAACAGATAGACACTGTCACAGATAGCCAGCAACAGATAGACACTGTGTAGGCTTCACTTAAACAAATTAACTTTGAGTGTGATAGAGTAGCACATTTTATATTTGCCACAGCGGCAGGATATCAAACTTACAGCTTTTGACTGTATTAGTACGGAAACAGATAAAACACTACGCTATTATGAACTCATTGCAGCCTATAATTTATATAAATTTTAAAAGTTCCAAGTAAAGAGAACTTGTTACGAATATGGCTGAACGTGTCCATGCTTTTAGTCTTTTCGCTTAAAGCCTCAAAAACCTTCGTGTTCAGACCAAAGCCACCTTTAAATCGTTGCAGATATTTTTGCAAGCATTTTCGCCCAGGCAGAATCGTAATGCTCTGCTTCCGAAGGTGCTCGTAGAGCCTTGGGCTCCGTATCCTCATTAGCAAACATTCCACAATCCAGGCATCTTCATAAGGCATGCCTCTCAGAGACTTTCGTCTTGCGGCCAGGAAACAAGCTCTCACAGCTAACTGCTGCTTCTTCGGGAGTGACTGTATTTTTGTCTCGAGTGCTTCTTCGCTTAGTGCATTGTTTTGCTCCTTCATTTGAGTCACATGTTGCTGAGCATTGGCCACGCTTTTCTTTGTCTTTCTCAAAGCACGAGAAAAATTCTTGATTTTTTTGTCAATGCAAGCATCTTTCGTCTTTTTTGTTCTGTACATTTTGTTCTGCGAGAGCTTCCGTAAATATTTGCAGTGCAAGCATGACTTTCCTTTTCCATCGGTGGTCAGCAAGCATTTCTCTGCAAAGTACATACTTCTGTATGAAGTGTGCTTGCCTGCAACAAGAATCATGCCACATCCATTACAGAGGCCACGCAGAGCCATTTCTTTGATTACTGCCTCTGCCTCATGGCGGGCTGTAAGCACGCGCTTTTCCTTTTCTCTTCCTCGGAAGTAAATTGCGGCAATTACAGAACCGTGCTCACGCAAAGGTTTTCCAAAAGTCACCATTCTTTCGATGAATAGTTCCGAGAAGTCACCAGCTTCGGTCTCGCAACAGGCATATGTTAAAGCGCCATTTGACGCAGCAGGGAACTTCATCCATGTCATCGGAATCAGAATTCCGTCGAACGGGTGCCGAACATGGGCACGGACACTGCAGTATCGCTTCGCTATCACACACCGGTCCTGTAGCAATGTCTGTCTGCTCGGAATCGGAACGCTTCTGGAGTCTCTCTGATGCGCCTCCACGAGCGACGCAATGAGAGTCAACCCGCGTACCATCACCGTCGACTGCAGAGCACAACTCGGGATCCACCAGCTCGACATTTCGCTTCCATTGTTTAGGTGCCGGTTCTTAGTCGCAAATTTTTCGCACCATCCTTTTCACCGTCTTTTTTAGGCAAAAAATGAGGTGGATAATTTTCGAATACTGTAGGGACAGCATCGGGCTTCAGGCGTGGCTTCACTCGGGCGAGTTCGTTCACGACGCCGTTCACCGTAATCTTAAAAGATCTTTTGATGCATTCGTTCTCGAAATGTTTTTCGCATACGACAGCCTTCGGTGTCAGCCTCTTGATCTTATTTTCCCATTCAGCAAGCCGTGCTGGGTCAGCCGGTGCAGTGAACAAAGACGCCTTTTCTTCGTTAGACCGATAACTGCTTCGACACAACGGAACAAAACACGTCCTCTCTTTGCATTGCCGCTTAGCCTTTAACATTTCAGGATGTTTTTGCTCACGTTTAGCGTCTTACAGCTTCACAATTCAAGAGATGATGCCTGTCAAACATTGATTTTAAAACGAGCAAATGCGCGAGGCTGCGGTATCGGCGCGACAGCAGACGACAGGAGTTTGAGGCTTTCGCGCACCCACCCGACCGGCAGCGCCCCTTGCGGCCGCTCCGCGCAGGCATCGCGGCGGGGGCCTCGCCCTCCCGTAGGAAACGCGCGCGCTGCGCACACTATCCAGTATATTGTAGGCACTATAGCTACGGGTAGGTAAGTCTATGCGATAGATCATATCATTTTGTCGGAAAACAAGACGTATGCCGGGATGCAAAAAAGTGGTGCTGAACCGGGTCCCGAACCGGTTCGGAACGTTTCCTTTGAATCGTTCCGGTTCGGGTTCAGTTCCAATATGGCGAAAAAAATATGGGTTCGGTTCAGTTCCGGGCGAAAATTAGGGTTCGGTTCCGGTTTCGGGTTCAGTTCCGGTTCGACACCCTGCTCCAAACGAATGTCAATCGGCTAAAGGAAAGAAAAAACAAAACCAACTCACGTTTCTTGTCTTTTCCCACCAGATCCTAGCTAGCGTTGACTGCAGCTACACATGGAAGGCCCAGAAGTACGCGAGAAGACTGTGCTAAAGAATAAACTAATTGGCCTTACCGCTTTCACAAACTCCGCACTCTTCCCGTCACTGCCTCCCGCCGCGCGAAAGATCTCGAGCGACGCCAGCGACATGCGCGACGCCACTGGTTGGCGTTGGCAGTGGCTATTGCTGTCTGGAGCGAAACAGTAATGTGAGTTTTGAATTATTTCAATGTGTAGAAACTGTATGGTGGCAGAGGCTTATATCTGACGCATGCAACTATTCGTCTGACAACGAAAAGTCTTACATATGCACTTGAAAAATGTCAAAGGTGCATAAATGTACTGCGGATGAGGATCATACCGCGCCGAACCGACTCATATGTCAAAAAGAGTTTTGTTGGTTTGTTGGGGTTTAACGTCCCAAAGCAACTCAGGCTATGAGGGACGCCGTAGGGGCTCCAGAAATTTCGACCACCTGGAGTTTTTTTAAAGTGCCCATGACATCGCACAGCACACGGGCCTCTAGAATTTTGCCTTTAATGGTGAATCCGCAGGACTTTCGCCGGTACTCGAGTTATGGACGTCCAAAAGCGAACATCCGCAGGACCTCCAAAAGTTTACTACCAGTGGACTTTGCTAATTTTCGTTTATGGGCATCCGGTGTACGACCGATGGACATCCCAGCTGGGTTGTGGACAGTAGTGGACGTTCGGATCTGAAACGGATGTCCGACGGACTTTTGTGGTCCAATGGGTGGATAGTTTTTCATGCGTCGACAACCTTCATAGCTGCCAATACAGCAGCAATGCATAATGCAAGAACTTTTTTAAACATTCGCCATGCTTCAGAATCGCCAGTAAATATCTCGACTCTGCACGGCCGTAGGAACGGAAAACGATTGTTAACTAGAGCAAAAACTATTACGGGCACTATTTGCCCATTTCTTTTGGTTCTACCACTTTTGGTTCCTCTTTCTTGGCATCGTTCGATGAGTTCAGGCGTCGCTGTCCGTCGTCGTCATGAATGTAGTTCACGCGCCTCTGTTCGACCGCGCCGCCAGCATCGTCGGCCATTGCCTCACTGGCAGTTGCTTTTTCCCTTCCAGGGGCATCACACGAAGAGGAAAGGGATGGACCCTTCGGAGCCCTCCACGTCCCATTCGGCTTCCAGGCCCCCTACACAGGCCGAGGCTCCAGCCGGGAGCGTATTAGAGTATTACATCATTGACTCCGATGTGCCATCAGAAGACGTAAGCCCCGATTCTCTTCCGATAATCGTCGGCGATCGTTGTGGACGCGATGACCCCCGGTGGTCATC
The DNA here is from genome assembly GCF_055824585.1 of Amblyomma mixtum. NCBI lineage: Eukaryota > Metazoa > Arthropoda > Arachnida > Ixodida > Ixodidae > Amblyomma > Amblyomma mixtum. The sequence continues at coordinate 220,076,576 of NC_143014.1, forward strand.
CCGCCGGCGCTTAGATTCACGGTTCGCGTTTCAAAAGCCGTGTCCCACCAGTTTATTTAGAAACTCCGACGACACTGAGTCGGTCTACACGAAGCGAATATAGCATTTATCTCAGCAATGGCGACAACAGCTTTCACTCTTCAGAAATGTTCCCCAGAACGCAGTGTCGCACGTATTAAGATGCACTCTCCATTTCCCTGTTCCAGCATGCGCCATCTTAGCCTAATGTAACCAGGCAACGGGGTTTGTAGCCGTGCAGTGGAACACAATTATGGTTTTGGTTTGATGGAGTTAAATGCCCTTACAAAAATGCTTCTTGAGACAGTGTTGAAGTTCTCATGAGCAGACTCAACACGCCATGTTGAATTTTTGTTGTGACCAGGATGGGCTAGTGTTGGTGAATTGTTGAGGCCGAGTTGAAACTCATTGGAAAAGTGGCCACTGTGCTAGAGTTGAGCATTCTCAATGAAATTTCTGCTTTGCGTTCATGTTGAATTCATGTTGGAATAACGGGAGTGAATCAACACGCCCTTCTGAATCTTGGCTGGGGTAAAAAAGCAAAAAAAATCCTGGGAATACATTCGTATTGCGCCAGATGGACCGACTACCAATGCAATTTTCGGCGGTATATTGATATTTATTGCTGCAATTTCTCGTTAACGTGAAGCCGTCATCCCCTGTGACGTAGTGCTCCACACATACGCACAAACAGGTATGTATATCAATATATAAATATACATACATACACCTTAGCCCTACACATCCATCAGATAAAGAGCATGGGACAGTACTGCACATGAGGCTATAGAAAGAACTGAGAGAGTTCATCTTACGATCTTAAGGGCAACCTCGGCTTCGCCCTTATATAGTCCTACTCAGGGGTGTCCGGACCTGCGCAAGTTGTAGACTGCCGATCAGCAAAGTTTTATCAGTTACTACTATTCATATTTATTTATTTTATGTGTAGTAGAAGTAATGAAGTTCATATGCAACGGTATATTCTTTGACAACCTTGATTCATTCATAAACAACTTAAATAAAGCATAAATAAGAGCCCTTTTTTATGAGAGCACATACGAATCATCCAAAGTAGGTATGCCTGAATGAGCATATTGCACTTTTTTCTATGCAAGAAAATGACTTTGAGCGGTTTATAAGAGTTTTAACGGGTGCTGCGTGCGTTCTTAATATGTGTAATGTGATCAGGTTCTGTTTACACGATGCATGTCGAAATGATTTCATTTAGTTAGGCTTAGAAACGGCTGCCTTGAGATGATTCAACTTAAGTTGAACAGAAATTGCTCACCAGTAAATCTCTTGACTACGCTCAACAAAAATTCCGTGTAGCAGGTGTTGAGTAGGCTCAACATACATTGAGTTCATGTGGGCTTCCAGTTGATTCAACAGGAGCTCAACAAGGCGTCAACTGAAGCTCAAAAGTCATTTTTGTAAGGGTGTCCATTGCGACTCAGGTTATGAGGGACGCCGTACTGGAGCGCTCCGAATAGTTTCGACCACCTCAGGCCGTACTTGGTAACGATCAATTTCCTATCCATCCCATTTCGTCCTCTGCGATCAATCGCTGCTCCCATTAAAGTAGGGCGTCAGAGATGTCACGCTCCATGCTCGTGACTGAAACACCTCCATGGCGCCACTTGTATAAACGCGTCCCACGCCCGTGCCACACTGACTGATCGCCGCCGGTGCCGACGAATGACTGAGGCCGACGGGCCGTTTCACCCGTGTGCCGAGTTTTATCGCTGCTGATCCAGTATGGGCAAAGAAACGGCGTTGTTTTGTACGTCGAGTTGTCTCATCGTTGTCCGTGTGACTCAGCTGGACTGGATGCGGCGGCAGGAGGCTGGCTATAGTGGTGGCACTGCGACCGGACCGGCTGCGTCTGTGATTGGCCGTTTTCATAATTCCCACCTGCTGCTGTTCTCGTCACAATGATTTCACTGCGAAATCAAATGGGAAATGAATTGTATCATTACAGAATACGGCCTTGGGGTTGTTTCACGTTCGCTAACATCGCACATGTACTCGAGCGTCTAGCATCCCCCCCCCCCGTGAATTGCGACCGCCGCGGCCGCGGCATCGAGCCCAGTCTTTCGCGTCAGCAGATGAGCACCATAAACACTCAGCCGGCGCGGCAATGCCCGTGGAGCACTTATAGCAGCCCTTAGGCTCTAAATCTGTGTAAGGAAAGGAGAACCCGTGTCCTCACGTTTCGAGCCCTCTTGATCTTCATAGAGCGTTGCTTGGCTACTTTTGGCAAGGACAAGTACGTTTAGCCTAATGATAAAGTATATACCAGGTGTCCCAGCTAAATGTAACCAAGCTTTTAAAAATCACGGGGTGTCCTAGCCGTCTGAAACCAAATGAGGGTTGTTTAGAGTCGCGTGACCTAGTCTGCAGTATTTTTTTCGTTTTTCAAGGTTGACTAATTAGTCAAGTTTAATTAACTAACTTTTTAATTATTGACTTGAGGAACAAAGTGTAAATGAAAAAGTTGTAGATCGCTTTGAGAAACAGCTTACTGAGACATTTGCAGCAAAGTTATATTTACGTAAAGAAGTTTTTTGCCGGCCTTTAACCATAACCCGCACAATAAGAAAATGCTTCTACATGACAACTGTGCCACTTCAACGCCCCAAGACGTGCCTTAAAGAATAAAATCTGTTTTTTCTGAAGTCCTCTCCTCTATGAGACTTTGGGGTGCACATTGGGGCAGAGAAGTGAGCGAGCAGCTGGTGACGTGACAACTTTCTTTCAAGGCCAATAAATGAAGCTAAGTAAATCGTAACTTGACGGAAACAGCACTACTAGCGGTTTTTCGAGGTGATCTAAAACTTTTGCATTGACACTTTCTTCCTGAAGTGAACAATTAAAACGTTAGCTAATTAAACTTAACTAATGAATTAACTTTGAAGAGCGAAAAAAATACTCAAGACTAGGCCACGTGACTATGAACAACCCTCAGTTGGTTTCACTGGACTAGGACGCTTCGCCTTTTTTAAAAGTTTGGTTACATTTAGCTGGGACACCCGGTATATATGAGTAGGGTTTGCTTGAAGTGGGAAGCTATTTACTTTTAAGGTCAAGAATTATGCATTACATTTAAAAGCAACAAACATTATCTTTGTCCAGCGATTGGTTCCTTTCTATCCTTTTCACTTCACGTGCAGTCGGGGACAAAAGTCTCTGGACCACGTGTTCCTCAAACGAAGCTTATAGCTCTACTATCAGACAGCGGCTGGAGACCGCATTTGTGGAGATGGAAGAACAAAAATTTAACTTTTACCTCCACAAGTGTGGTCTCCAACCGCCGAATAATAGCAGAGCTATTGGCTTCGTTAGAGGAACACGTGGTCCGGAGACTTTTGTCCCCGACTGTACTCTGTGTTGAGCCTGCACGCGAGATACGGCTCGTTATCTCGCTCAGAGGAAAACGCGGTTCCACCGCTGGCCCATCAAGCCTGCTGGGGAGCTCACTAGGATAGCGTGGATAAACCGGCCGTTCTCCCTCCTCCTCTGCCATATGTGCCGTGTATGCGCTTCATGACATGCATGAACAGGCATTTCACGTTTAAAAAATGCATGCTGCAAGCTGGGGAGAAAAGCGTTGACGCGAAGTGCAAAGTTACACGCCGCAGTGGCTCAGTGGTTCGGCCACTCGGCTACTGAGCCGGATTTCTCGGGGTCGAACCAGGCCAGCCGTGTTTCGATGGAGGCGAAACAAAAAGGCGCCCGTGTGCTGTGCGATATCAGTGTACATTGAAGATCCCTAGGTGGTCGAAATTATTCCGGAGCCCTCCACTACAGCACCGCTTCATCTCATTGTTCTTTCACTCCAACCTTCCTCTCATCCCTTACAGCGCGGTTCGGGTGTCCGCCTAGGTGCGAGACATTTACTGCGCCATTTCCTTTCCTCAATTTTGAAGCGCAGAGACAAATATAGGTCATGAAGAGCGGACGCAAGAGTGGTCGCAGACCTGAGTGTTATTCACGCTATATATGCATTTCTGCACTAAAAGGCACAGGCCACGCCGGTGGCCACCCAGTCATCGCAGGGAATAATAGTTGTCCTGGGCCTTGTCGCGTCTGTGGAGGTCGATGAATGCACGCGGAGACGTAGCTCGAAGAATTTTCGCGGAGGTATAGTGGTACCGGAATGTCTAGCAGCTGTCTAATCGCTGGACTCTGCGAGCTCATTCTAGAAAAAAAATTATCATGCACAGAACTTGCAAAAGTTGCGAGTCTGCGCTGTATCCATTGTCGTTGGAGACACCGCCGCCTCCCTTGTATGCGGAAAAAAAACAGCGATGAAGGGTGTCAGTTACTGAAGGGCCTGACCTCTAGATCAAAGGATCTATGCTCAGGATGTGTCATCGTGCCATTTGACGTGGGAAAAAAGAGGTGGTTCCCTTACAGACATCGAGGTGACGTAACAGCTAGCGGCACTCTTGCGACCAACAGCGGTAGGCGGGATTCAGTGTTTACAAGGGAACGCAACCCCCATGCTGCACTTAGCAACCAACCCTTTTTTTTCCCTGTGCAGAGGAATGAAAGTACCATCCAGCGAAAGGAACCTCAACATGTGCGGCCTGCTGGTGATATGATCACTTATCCCTGCGAGAGTTGTGACCTCACCTTCAGCCTTCCAAGTAGATTAATGGCGCACAATGTGTACCGGCATCCGGACAACGCAGCCCGCTCGTCTGACAAAAGAATGCCATGTGAACTGTGCCAGGTACCATGCAAGAGCAGGGCTACTATGGCCCTGCACTTGGGCACTCACCTCGGAGAGCGCCGTTGCACGAAGTGCGAAGCAGAGTTCGCTTGTGCAGCCACTCAGGCCGCGCACGAACACTTCCACGAGACCGGTGGATACTTCATGTGCGACTTCTGCAAGAAGTTTTTCGCGCTGAAAGGCGACCGGGAGAAGCACATGGAGGTTGAGCACCCCCAACAACGTCTGATGAAGCGTCCCCGCTCTCCAAGTCTCGACTAGGCGTGCACAGCATGCGATGGCAGTGGTCTGGACATCGAACGAGAGAAGACCAAAACTTGCGGCATCAAGTGAATGTTGCGGTTGGAATAAAAAGTTTGCATCTCTTCTGTGGATGTTCAAGCCTCCATCAGCTTGACGTGGCTGAACGGAGGTTTTCTTGTCCGTGCTACAAAATCTAACTCGGGAGAACAGGGAACCTAAAATGTTAAACGGAATGTGTTGTATGCCTGTCTCCTCAAGATTTTATGTATGTCACGGAAATCATGGGCCAACGCGAAATAACCACCGAGCAGTGGAACTCGCTACAAATCAGCAAAATATTAGACACATTGTGGCACACCGCTATAAAAAAAATATCATGGCATCTGCCGAGCGGGACTGGAAATGCGCAAGGACATACATCTGTAGCCCCTGCCGCGCGTCAATAAGGCCTAATTTTTGTTTCTCGATTTCACTCGCCGGGGCTTCACTTTGTCAGAGTTGGGAATATCGCGTGAACTGGGGCCTTCTGCTTAACGTCGCGTCACTATGGCACGGGAATAGAACGCGTTTTTATAGGCCCCTTATAGAAGCGCATAAGGTGAAAAAAAGAATTCAGTTTATTAAAGACACAGAAGTGTTTAAAATGCCCACGGCTCGGAGCAAGTATATGTTAGCTTGTCCTCTATAATTGAGCCGACGGTAGCCAGACACTCCAGGTTGGGAGGATAAGAAGGAATGCTACTACGAACACGGGATCCTGTGGCCCTCCCGAAATATCCCGCACTTTTAGCAGCTGTGCAGAAGCAGTGGCACCGACTAGGTGAACTAAAATAGTTAACAGGGAGCGCAAAGAGGATTCGAATCAAGAATGTAGACGATGCGGCGCGATGGAATACCAAGGTGCTGCTGCTGCCTTACGCCACACCAAAACGAGAATTCACGAAGAGGTTCAAGGAAAGTAGCTTTGGCCGCACATGCGATGTTTGCCAGCGTGTGTGATCTGATGGAGACTGGCAGGCAGTACTTTATAAGGCGACGAGTCTCCTCCATCCGGGAAAAGATTTTCGATTCCGACACACTGCGCGCCATTCCGAAAGTGACTGACAGATGGCTCGTAATGTATATTGCAAACATCCCGAGTTCTTGAGAGACCGCAATTCCGCGTAATCCCGATCTCTGAACGGTACAGTACCCAAGCTTGCAGTTTCTCCTCCCAGCTCGTCTGACCGCGTTTTAAATGGCAATTTCGGCTGAAAAGCGTCTGTAAATGCAACTTAAGAACGCAACCCAGGAGTGACGGCGTCCGCTCAGGCTAGCTCTATCCCGGGCTCTTTTTTGTAGCGTGTCTGAGTCTCAGGTTGAGGAAGTACTGAAGCTTTGGAGTTGAGAACAAAAACAAGCAGTTTAATGGCATTTTTTACGAAGTTACTTACTCACTGAAAGGTGTAAAGAGCAAAGGGTCAAGAGTTACGCGTCCATATAGCGACGAGCGGCTGACCCTTTCTCAAATGGTCCAGAGCGTCCATATTCATTAAACGCCGTCCTTAAATCCCTTAGGTTCAGCCCCTGTCTAAGGGTGGTAGCCAATCAAACACAGGGAACATCCCTTCAGGAGACTGCTTCGTGGACGCTGCGGGCCCGTTAGAGAAGGTCTTGACATCGCAGTGGGGCACCGAACGCGGGTCGCACTCCAATTGAGAGCATATTATCCCCGATTCAAGGCAAACCCAAACGTTCCCAGGTCCTGCTAAAGGGTCCAACAAATCAGAGGAGTTTCATCTCCGGCGTCTTGAAACCACGTCTTTCAATATTCCGGCCAGGCTTCACGCCACAGATCCAGAATCCTTTTCGGCACAATGTAAATTATTTGAACAAAAAGCAGACCTCTGTCACATGGTATGGCCCTGCCAGGCTATAATAGCGCTATAGACACTGCAGAACAGCCAACGCGGGAATAATGGGAGGCAGCCCTATCCATCTCGGACCTCGAGGAGCAGCGCTCCCTTGTTGATAGAGCCCGGGCGGCGGCTTTTGCCAACGGAGCCCCGAACGGGCTATCACCTATCCGATACGACCACCCATCCGCTAACCCCAAAACATCTTCCTTTGCAATAAAAATTTTGATCATCATCATCTCTCAGCGCGAAGAGAATAGTAAACTAGCAGAGCGCATACAATAGAATGAAATTTTAAACCAGGGGTCAAATTCTGAAAGACAAAAAAGCCCGTCTCCTCCAATATTGTAAACCAACAAATAAATTACCATGTAGGCAGAGTAAAGGTTCTGCGAATTTCAGCGCTATCTTACTGATGAATCGGGCATCCGCCACTGAAATTCGCAGTATCTTTAAGAATGTCGCAGACAGAAAGTAAAGTCGCGGGGCGGTGGGAATTCGGCAACTGGGCAGATTGCTTCAGCTATATCGCTAGACCCTCGATGACTTCGATGAGGAGATGGCTTTGTGTACAACTACTTAAAATAATACATAGCAGCAACTAGTCGGACACAACCGACTGCGGTCGACCGAGCCTACCTGAAAATACGTACCCTTGTAACACGGACAGCGTTAAGCATGGCTCGCCCATGTTAAAATCGAACACGGGAATCCGTATCCCACATTGCGGAGACTGGCCCGCCTTGCACCAGCTCCAACAACTAATAACCATAATAGCCAAGGTCGGCCTGTCCTACCTCTCCCTCCTCTCTCCCGCCCTCGCTGCAGTGGTCATTGGGTGGCCCCGCTGCTCCAGTAGCTCCAGCCCACACGGGAGAGAGGTCACATGGCACGCGTAGAGTTACTGTATAGTGCCTTGAGTTATGCGTTTGTTTTGCCTGCGCCGCTCGCGCCTCTACTGGCTAAGCACGATCACGTGGCTGAAAGCATCCATGCACTGCGGAGAAACAAACTCTTTGCACCGTTTAGCACTAGACCGTTGTTGACAGACCATTCGTGCGCCCACTGTTCCCTTGTTTTGCGGCATTTAATTTTGGCCGAGTGCGCATATTCACTGTAAATGATGTTTGCCTATCATAACTCGCAATTTGATCCCAAGTGTTAGCCGATTTCCAGAGAGAAAACGTTTGTGATTTGTGGTGTTTACAACAGATGCCGCCACCCTTCCACATGGCTAATATTTTGTGCGTAACTCCTTTCGATAGGCCTTGGTGCAGTTGACGCATTACTAGCATGCTTTGTCATTCAATGCAACAGTAATATACTTAGAATAAAGCAAGTTTGGAAGCCAGAATCAAGCGAATTGAGTCCGTAATCGTTTAACTATTGCACCAAGTCCGCCTTCTGCATGCAAGAGTAGCGGTTTTCCCTCATAATTTGGATGCTTCGGGAGCAAAATTGTGTACCAATGCGCAACGCTATAGGTAGTTATACAGTAACTTTAGGCACGCGTGGCACAGAGTGATGCGTAGTGGCGGGCGTCGCTTTTTGCGCGCCAAAGACGCACGCTTTTCGAGAAGGGTGTGAGATGGCCAAACTTAGTTATGCCACAGCGCCGACGGTAATGTCGTTTCAGAAATTCTTAGTGATATGGCTATTACCAGCGGCCAGCTGCAAATCTTTATCTGCAACAAGGTTCCTAACTGCATTAGCTAAAAGGTTGACTATTAGAAAATAGCTATAGACACGTTACTATAGAAGGATCACCCTATAGACATTTGAGGTGTGCAATAAATAAATAAATAAATACAACTTAAAGAAAAACTCCAGTCTGGTAACATTGGGCCATGGTCCGCGGCATCCTGTATTACTCCGCTGTCCAACTGCAACAGCAAACGATCGATATCAACTTTTTAATGTTTGACTATATGAAACAAGCCAGACACATCACATCCTCGAGGCTATAACTTTGCCTTGGGTTTAGCTTCTTGTTTAGGTGAGAAGAGAAGCTTTAACATACTTTTTTGTTGCGGCAGAATCGCGAGTGGTGGTCCTGAATGTGGGCGGAGCTTCATTGCATACTTAAAGGGACATACTCGTGAATTATAAGTACCCATTTTTTTCCCGCGCAACAGAAAGTTTGCTGTTCAAGGTGCTTGATTCCGCAGCGATTTTGTCAGAAACGCTGCACAATATTTTAACCAAGATTTTTTGTTATCAGCACATGCACCCGTTTTTATGTATCCCAATGCTGATAACCACGAGCAGGAAACGCGATTGCACGTCGGAAAAAGTGATGTACCGAAAACTAATATAAATCTCACCCGCCAGACAGTATTAGACATGTTTATCATAGAGTAGCCCCCATTTTCAGTTTCTACAGCCGCACCTGTTATGGCACATTGATGTATGCCTCGTTGACGAAAGTTTTAGTGGATCATGGTTACCTATTCATCCAAGAAATGAAAACACACTGGCGCCATCTAGTGAGAAGAGCGACAAGCACATCATCAGCAATGATGATGAGCAAAGGAAGACAAATACTTCGCCCCCATGGTGCGAGCGACAGAAGACCAGCTCAGGTTCTTTGCTGTAGCAACAGTAACTTCAGCAACCGAGGCCGAAGAAGTAGCCAATGCCTTAGCTCTCAGGGACGAGAGCATAGGCACAATAATTAGCGACGCTAAGATTGCAATCCAAATTATAACAAAGGCCTGATTTGCTCTGCAACCGCAGGACTAACCAAACACAGCCAAAGAATGAGCCGCGTAGAAATTGTTTGGGTCCCTGCACACGAGGGAAATGCGGGAAACGAGAAGGCGAACCGATATGCCCGAGCTCTAGCAAACCGGGAGGGATCGGGGAGTGTCTCGGAGTCCCACATCAACGAAACTTTCACTTACCGAGAAATGACCAATCAGCTCCGTGAGGCGCGGATACTTTACCCTGCACCTCACCCCGACCTTACCAGATGTCACAAAATTCGGCGCATTTTTGAAACAAAGAAAAACACCGCCGCGCGCACGGCGCCTCGCCGGCGCGAGCCGAACGGGGGAGAAGGAAAACCGCTGAGCCGCGTGGCTCCCTCTCCCCTTCACCACCGCTCACCGTCACGGCGTGCGCCGAGGGAATGAGTCATCCATGCCGAAGATTTCTCTGGAACATCCGAGTTGCTTCTACAGCTGACGGGGGGAAAAGGGCGTAGCCTTGCGTGCACTAAGACACGTCCCCCTCGCCCGTCGGCGACGGCGCCACGCCAGAACACGCTCGAATCTTCGAGATGCGACCCCCGACCTCTGACCAATGGGGACGCGCGGCCGGTGAGAAGAGGGAAGGGAGACAGCACTGCCGATGCTGCGTGTATGTGCGCGCCTACTCTGGCGCGTAGAACAAACAGACGTGGAAGCGAGCCTATAAAAAAGGGCGTTGACCGCTATCAGTCAATCCGGACCGCCGTTTAAGCTTCATCGAAGCGCGCCCGTTAGACTCCCGGGAAAACACCACTCGGCCAGCATCGGACCAACGAGGCAACGGTCGCCAGTCTGCGGGACGGCATCGTCGTGGAACTCTGGTCGTCGGACTGCCGCAGTGCCCGGTGAACAAATTGTGTTTTGTTTGTTTACCTCTCTCTCTTGTGTTAGTGCACTTTAGGTGCAACATTTCCTTTGTACTGTATTCTCTCTCGAGTTTAACTTTGCACGAGTTGCATTGCTTTATTAATCACTTTGTATGTGCTTGTACTAGTGATTGTGGAATCCTCTGTACCGTCTCATTGCTGCATAAACATTGTTTTGTTTGTGTACCTTTGGCTCCGACCCATTCTCTGGCTTGCGACCGGCGAAAGCTGGGCACCAAACGACCAAAAACCTCTTGTCACTTGGTAGCTGGTCTCCGCTGAGCTTGCTACGCTGAGTCGAGGACATCTCCTTTTGAGTCCGAGACCGCTACCCCCACACGCTCTAAGGGTGTCTGGGAGCTTCCCACATAAAAGTGCGCGAAGTTGGGTGACACCAGACAACAAGCCAGAAACCTACGTAGGGCCCAAACTGGGACAGTCATAACCCCCATTCTTCTGTCTAAGATTACCACACAACCCATCAATCCCAACTGCTTACACTACGGTAACATAGCAACAGACGAACACATCCTATGGGGCTGTAAGGAAAATCCACCTCCAAAAGACCTTCTACCGGCTCCCTCCCGGGAGGCCTGGCTAAAGCTCCTGAGGTAGCCTGACAAGAACACACAAGCCAAGCTTGCGGACTGGGTGGGAAAGGTCACCCTCCGTTAGGGGGCCATTCATCCCGCACCATTGATCTTTTAGATCAATAAAGTTTCTCCAATCCAATCCAATGCAAAGGAAGCATTGCGTTCTTTGAAGAGCGCTGACTATGGTGAAACATAATGAAAAAAAATGAAAAAAATAGCAGTCAAATTACCCTGGTTAGGTCAAATGCGAATTAGGTGCGCTAGCGCTTAGGCTCCGGTTCAAGGCTGTTTTCAAGGTCAAGCAGGCTTCAGACAAAAACAGGCCAAATCGGTGAGTGGAGGCCTTAGCACTAGTGCACTAAAAGTAGAACAGTCCATGATAGAGAGAGGTTGGTCAGATGCTTCTTGATAGACACAAAGTGAACAAGGGAGGGGAAACCTCAGGGTGCTTCCCAACGTTCCGACAAGAGGACTTGTGGACTTCTTCCCGTCAAAGGACCCCCCTTCCAGCCAATGGCGTCAGCCGATTCTCATGATCCTCAATGCCGGGAGCAGCGCTACAATCGACAGAGGGGTCTATTCCTCACCATAGAGGTAAGGGCTGGTTACCCCCTTTCATCTACTACTCCCTGCTTTGTAACTCTATAGTCGGATACAACTTAAGAAGGCAGCGGCTTTTCCCCGTCAAAGAACCCCCCTGCCAGCCAATGGCGTCGGCCGATTCTCATGTCTCTGCTAGGGTGACAATGCAGGGAGCGGTGCCACAATGGAGAGAGGGGTCTATCCTCGACTATGCAGGGGGGGATATCCCCTTTCATCTGCCACTTTCTGCATTGTCACGCTAGCAGGACAATGAGAATCAGCCGACGTCATTGGCTGGAGGGGGGTTCTTTGAAGGGAAAACACACTGCATTATTAATGGGAAACAACGGCCAACGACGGAGCCACGCAGGAAGCAAAACGCACCCACGAGGTTTCCTGCGTGGCGTCCGTTCGTTGGCTGTTGTTTTCCAGTATGTCGCACCAACTATCTACTGAGTTGGAGTACCCGGGTTAGAACCCGACTGCGGCGGCAGCGTTTCGGTGGAGGCGAAACGCAAAAGGCGTCCGTGTGCTGTGCGCTGTCAGTGCACGTTAAGGCCGATTCACACGACGGACCGTTCGCCCGCGGCCCGCGCACTACGTGTTCATGCGTCATCACATTTAGAGGCGCTCTGCCGGCCGCGGCCTCTCACGGCCGGCAGCGCGCCTCTTAATGTGCTGACGCATGAACACGTAGTGCGCGGGCCGCGGGCGAACGGTCCGTCGTGTGAATCGGCCTTTAACGATCCCCACGTGGTCGAAATTATTCCGGAGCCCTCCACTACGGCACCTCTTCCTTCCTTTTTTCAGTCCCTCCTTTACCCCTTCCCTTACGGCGCGGTTCAGGTGTCCACCGAGACATGTGAGACAGATACTGCGCCATTTCCTAGCCCAAAAACCAATTTAATATAATTTAATTTAATTAATTAGCTCAGACACAAGTCGTTCTGCATTCTTAAGTTGTATCCGACTATATACTCTAAACACGAATAAACCTATATAGGAGTAAAAAGGCAGTCAGTTGTCCTCGAGCGCAAACCCTTCTTTCGGGGGTGTGCTGGAGGACAACTTTACTCGCTTTTCACTCCATTCTGTTTAGAGTTTGGGGGTCCTCTTACCACTCCTGAGGCAGTGGTGCAGTGGGTAAGTGTTGCGCCACTGCCCTTTAATGGCAGGTGCTGCCACCGGTGTGGCTTGCAAGACCCATGTTGCTCATCCCGAACAGCCTCTCGCGACCAATCATTAACAGCCACCTGCCACAACAGGCAGTTTGCTCAATCTGATGGGCAGGTTGTGATGACGTCACAAGGTCACGCGACCTATGTGGCTCACCTGCCACTGGGCAACCGTGTTACCCACCGGCCATACAGGGCAACGTTAATGGAACAAAACTAAGTTGCCAAACTCTCCGCCTTCTCCATGCGGCTGAAGCGGCCCGCAAATTTTAGCGCGAGGGGGCGCTGCCGTCGAAACAGGATCCCGCTGGCCGCCGCTAGCAGACGCTGCAGGCCCGGCCGCCCAGCGTCGTAGCAAGCAGCCTTCGGGAATGTTGAGCAACTGGCGTCCCAAATATCGCACTTACCGATGTTTATCGTAAAGACACCAGTCAGTTCTGAACCCTGTGCGGCGAGTATGCCACAAATCTTTGCTGCAGCAACTCGAGTGATAGATCATCGCTGCCTAGCCAATGCCACCGTTGGCCGAAATTGCGGGTGGTCATGATTTTTTAAAGGAGCGTGGTTATAAGAGTTTCTTCACCAAAGTAGCATATTAGACATCTACTTTAAAGGTGGAGATCAGATCATCGCAAGGCTCATCGTAAGTTCACTTACCAGCTTATCTAAACGCGAATGTCTGCCTGCTGCTGTGCGCGCATGTCGTAGAGTGCTTTCGCGACGCGATTGCTGCAGTGATCGTTGTCTTTGTGCTACGTGCGCTTGCATGCAGAGTTTCAGGTGCTGTATCTGCCATGCCGACGTGCTGTGTGCCGGGCTGCTCGAGCGGTTACAGAAACAAGACTGAGAGGCATTTTTTCGCGGCTCCTCGCGACGCGGATCTCCGTGCGGCATGGGATCGAGCCATTCCCCGTGTTGACAGAAAACTCTCCGACAAATCACGTGTGTGCGATCTTCATTTCCATTTTAAAAGGTGCGTGGTTATAAGTGTTTATTCACCAAAGTAGCATATTAGACATCTACTTTAAAGGTGGAGATCAGATCATCGGGCTCATCGTAAGTTCACTTACCAGCTTATCTAAACGCGAATGTCTGGCAGGCATTGGTGCAGTGTGTTTTAAACATTTATTTATTTACAAATACTGCAGGCCCTTCTCGGGCCCATGCATAAATTAGCAATAGCTTCAGAGCGCAAAGTCCCGCATTTATGGCACTCGAAAGCAGACCACAAGTACCTACGATTTCTGTAGTGCAGTTTTCCGAAATAAGCAGGTTTTACGCATAGCGTTCACTTCGTGAATTACTCCGCGCGCTGCTCACAACCCGAGCTGCGAAGGCAGTGAACTTCCTCGGGTTCCTGAGTCGTCAGTTTCTCTTCCCCTGCAACAGTTAGGATGCCTGACGCCAACTCCAGACAAGAAATTTCAGTGTTTTGAGTTTACCGTTCTCCGTGTATTGTTCCTAGCGTGCGCTACCGTTACAACAATATTTTTCGATCCTTCACGCAGTGCACTACAGTTGGATACAAATACAGAGATACTTTTACATTTTATTCACAACACATTTTGCGCACGCATCCCTCGACGAGACTCCACTTACCCCTCTCAGTTTTTGCTTCTTCCCCATTAATAACATGCGTGTACGTCTTCAGTATGTCTTCTTCGTGAAAATGAAGATCGCACACACGTGATTTGTCGGAGAGTTTTCTGTCAACACGGAGAATGGCTCGATCCCATGCCGCACGGAGATCCGCGTCGCGAGGAGCCGCGAAAAAATGCCTCGCAGTCTTGTTGTTTCTGTAACCGCTCGTGCAGTCCGGCACACAGCGCGTCGGCATGGCAGATACAGCGCGTGAAACTCTGCATGCAAGCGCACATAGCACAAAGACAACGATCACAGGAGCAATCGCGTCGCGAAAGCACTCTACGACATGCGCGCACAGTCCTCCTCAGTCAATACAGCAACTGATCGGACCGGCTGAAGCCTGGTACGACTGCAGCGCCACTCAAAGCAGCCAGTGGTGGCGGCGCCGCGAAACCGCTCTCGGTTTGGCAACTGAGTTTAGTTGACACGGGGGGGGGGGGGGGGGGGGGTTTAGTGCTAGTGCACTAAAAAACACTGTGCACTTAAAACAAATCAGTTACATTTTATCGAAATGTGGTCACGTGGTAGGATGTACCAGTGTGGCAGGCTTTCACCGCAAGATGACACTCCAGTGCGCTCAATGTGATTTTCAATGCCAAATTAAAATTATAAATCCTTGTTGTACCAGGTAAGAGCGCTTCATTTCCACCACAATCTCATACCTCTTTTAATCAGTGGTCCGTCCCTTTAAAGGGCCACTGACCAGGGTCCGGACGTTTTTGAAAAACAAGCCCACTGCATAGATGAGGCATCGAAGATAACCTCTGCAAAATACTAGAGCCATGCGCGCCCCGAAAAGCTGCGAAAATTCAAATCAAAGCCCGCTCGTTCTTTCCTTCAATAAAAACGTCCCTGCCCCACTACTCTGAACCCCCTTGATGTCATGGGGGTTACTTTCGCTAAAGGCACTCCATTGGTGCATCGTTCTGACTGACGGGAGAAGGTTGGGCGTAGCCTTGGCGTCGCGTCGTCTGCACAACGCTTTCCGCAGCGCCTTCTGTCATGCCTACAAACCCGCATGAAGGAACAACAACAAAAAAAAACTGCGGAGGGAGCGTACGGCGACAGCCTTGAACCGTAGCCATAAAAAGGAAAAAATAGTAAAACTTAGTGAGTTGGTTCGGCCCCCCGCCGTGATCACGTCACGAGACGCTCTGCGTGCGCGCTCCCTTCTCAGTTTTTTTTTCGTCTATGCAAGCCCCCCAAAAAAAGGCTTTAATTACTAGTGCAGCAGAGCCTTTCCCTCACTCGCCCACTTGACCACTCCGCACAAATACCGCTTATCCTTCGTGCATCTTGCGTACGCCTTCACTAAAATGAATGACATGGGCTTTGGAGCGGAGAAAAGACAGACACACAGAACACAAACACGCATGGAGAAAAGCAAACGGGCGGTTGCCGGGTACGCGCTTCGCCGTGTGTTTCGAACACAACCGACTTCCGCCCCTCCGCTCGTGAAACGGTGGGAAGGCCTAAAAAAAGGAAAAGATGGCTCGCTAACTGGGAATGACAAACAGATGTATGAAAGGATGCGCTCGCTAACAAGTCTAGCGGCGAAACACCGCGAGGAGACCCAAAGAGCAAAACAGAGAGGGTGTTAGGAAACCCGCAGTGCCCCCCCCTTCCCCTCGAATAGACCCGGTAGCAAAAACCAAGAAAAGAATTCTATTGAAGGCGCGGCCATGACGTAGACATGTGACGCACTCCACAGACACCACGTCTTCGGCTAAGATCGGAGAAGGAAGGGGTGATTTTGCCTTGTCGAGCCTACTCGACGAGGAGCGGGAGAGAAAAATCTCGAGGAGGGAGCGGAAGGAGAGGAGGCTCGCTCCAGGAGAGGTAGAGAGTGTTTTCGACCAGAGGGTGGTCACGGGCCCTTTAAGTTGTATTGGACTATAGCTTATATAATTCAACTGTTCACCGATGGCTGCCAACTCTGACGTAATAGTGCCGCAGAAGTCGTATCTATACCTTAAAAAGGCCATTAAAAAATATGGGTCACCTTCGCTGAAACAAACGGACTTTACATATTGATCACCAAAAAATGATTGCTAGTAGATTTTGCACATGCCGGTAAAACCCAAGCAGAAAGAGAATTAAAAACTCCGGCATGAGTTCCAGCTGCTTCTGCTGTTTGAAGTTCAAACAATACAAAGGAATTCAGCATTTCTTCATCCCATTTTCCTTTTCAGCGACTCCCTTTTATAACTGTTAAACCAGCTCGACTGTAGCAGGATGTGCCCAGGAATTTGCAAAACAGCCATTTTTGCATTGAAGTAAGACATATAGGTGTAAATTGTGTGCTTTACAATACAAAAGGTGTAGCCACAATTCCTGTGATGACAAAATGTGCATCTTAGAGCACTGGCATAACTGTTCATAAGTTTGTCTGACTCATGGCCAGCAACACCATTAGCTGAGGAATGTGCAACGTGGCAACGCACACTTGGCAATTAGGAAAAGGGCCCATTTCTCAAAAGGTACCACGAGTGTCCTTCCGACCAAAAGCATGCGTCACTGAAATGACTGCGTTCGAGCATGGCACATGATTCGATCACCTCACGTCCAGCCATGAGCTGCGCCAATGCAGCCCTGGCTGCTTCGGTGGCTGTATGGCGGTCTCAACACTGCAACGTTAATACTAATATTTAGTCCCCTACATCATTTTCAAGCCAAACATTCCGCTTATGAATGCCAATAAGCTAGCAGGTGACGTTGTGAATTCTTATGGTTCAAGCGCATCTGAGGCTAAAGAATGCCATGGCATTTGTCTTCTCAAGGTGGGGTCAAAGACGTATCGCCCAAGCATTTCACCATAAAGAAGACGTGCGCCAGGTCATGGGAAAGCTTGTACCCATTATGTCACCGGCGGGTGCACAGCGGCACTAGGGATCGAGCCCCGCACCTCCCGTGAGCGAGGCGGATGCTCAAGCCTCTAGGCCACTGCTGCGGTGCGCCCATGCCGCATATGAGCGCATATGCTGCAAGAGCTCATTGCGGTTAGTTGTCTTCCGCTTTCATGCTGTTTTATTTTTGGACGTCTGTGTGTACCACATGGCTTTACCACGACTGGTTTTGAACTCTGCTTAAACCTTCTTTGAGACACTACGTACTCAATAGCTAACTTGCATTTTTCCCCCGGGCGTGCTACACCTAGAAGCGGTTTCTTTGTTTCAGGGGAATTTAGCATCCTTCATAACACAAATTGGATAATCTTTTAGGCCACCTAGAGGATGCAGTAAATATTTCCCAAAACGGTGAGCTTGGTAGCCCAAACTGATTTCATGATCCCTCGGCTGTTCTATTTCATGAATAATGGGATTTCAATGTCATAATTTTTACCAACTGCGGCGCTATGTAGGAACTTCGTACATGACTAACAATTACATGCCAATTTTTTTTTGCATTCGAAAACTAAGGACATGGTTTTCTTGAAGTCCGCAAATACTATTTAGGCAGAAAAAAGTACGCTTTGAATCAAAACAACGAGCGGCATCTTAAAAACGGGAACACAATAAGTACCATCCTCTCACCTGCGGGCACCGACAAGTCGGAAAACAGCCTGACATTGCCATTTCAGTCCTTCGCATCCGCATATGCCTTTGCCATCCACTGCACACGGCGCAAGTCAGCATGGGCAAGTGGAGCTTCAAGAAAAACACCACAGCACATCTTTGGTAACGCAGTTCTTTACTATTTTTAAATTATGCAGACTTCTAATATCACGCGTTGCATAAAGCAACAATAATGAGTACAGATGATGTCAAACAGCATCACCTCCACCACACAATAAAACAATCAAGTGGAGTCTTTACTCTGCAACTGCCCTCTAGGCTGCATTGTAAAGACTGGGGCACTCCTAATACAACATAGCTACACAGTATTGATATCAATAAAAACAGGCTATGCCGTAAAGAGTAAAACAATATTCAAAACAACACAGAGCCTTCAATTAGAACAAGCCTCCTAGGCATCTATTTTTCTGGTAGCGCTTCTTGCAGCGAGGAAATCAAAATTAAATTTACAATATTCTACAATGCATCTAGGCGAAAAATGCTCACGCAGTTTTGGCAAGCATATTTTCATCGGTTTAATCGTTGTATGGACTCAGGTGAAAGAAGAAATGCAGAGTACACAACACAAGTTGAGTCCTTTAGTAAACAGAATTCTGGTAATCAGGCCTTCTAGACTAGCCGTGACCGGATGATCACGTGCCACGAGATCTCACTCCACTACAGGAAGAACGGCTCCACTATCCTCCGCCTAATAAATCACTCCCTCAAGTATATACAGGGTGTCCCAGCTAAATGTAACCAAGCTTGTAAAAAAGAGGATGTTCCCTAGCCCCAGTGAGACCAACTGAGGGTTGTTGACAGTCGCGTGTCCTAGTCTGCGGTATTTTTTTATTATACAAAAGTAACTAATTAGCAGAGACTAATTAGCAAACTTTTTAATTATTGCCCGCAGGAAGAAAGTGTCAATGCAAGAGTTGTAGATCCCATAGAAAAATAACCGGTTGCCGTGTTTGCAACTAAGTACCACTGATACAGCTTCTTTTAATTGCCTTAAAAGAAAGCCCGCGAAATACAAAAAGAATCACGTGATAAGGAAGCAGTTTCAGCGCCTCCAAACGACCGGTCAAGCAACGACATCCGCTATGTTTTCAACGCTGTCCCGAACAGGGTTCGGTGTTTTGAGGTGGTGGCGAGATATGCGCCAGGAGCTGCTTATGCGGGCGCTGCTGTTCAAGGAAGTGAAGCGCGGCTCGTATGGAGCGCTTTTTCACGCGAAACCTCGCCTCTGGTGATGGGCACGTGGCCGTGCCACCGAACTTGCACCGTCACGCGCTGAAGAAGCGGTTGCCCTAGCGCCCATGCGAGAGTTGCTGGCGTATATCTCGCCACCATCGCAAAACGCCGAAGCCCGTTCGGGACAGCGTTGCAAAGATAAGCGCATGTCGTTGCTTGATCGGCCGTCTGGGAGCTCATATCAGTGAAGCAGCGCAACAGCACAGGGCCAAAGTGAAGAAGGGGACGAACACAGCGCTGATGTGCTGTGTTCGCTGTGTTCGTCCCCTTCTTCCCTTTGGCACTGTGCTGTTGCGCTGCTTCATTAGATATGTCAGACCAACTCGCCCACCAGTTCATGTTGTACGTCTGGGAGAGCTGCAACTGCTTCCCTATCACGTGGTTCTTTTTGTATTTCGCGGCCTTTCTTTTAAGGCAAATAAAAGAAGCTGTATCAGTGGTACGTGGTTGCAAACACGGCAACCGGTTATTTTACTAGGGGACCTACAATTCCTGCATTGACATTTTCTTCCTGAAGGCAATAATTAAAAATTTAGCTAATTAATTACGTTTGCATAATAAAAACTACTGCAGACTAGGGCACGCAATAGGCAACAACCCTCAGATGGTGTCACGGGGCTAGAGCACATCACCTTTTTTAAAAGCTTCGTTACATTTAGCTGGGGCAGGCGACGTGGTGCCAGCTACAATCTCCCACCTTTCTCCCCCCCCCCCCCCATTCAGCACTGATGCAACCAGGGCTGTTCTCGCCAGAGTGTACGTTATGTGGAGCCCCAGAGCTGACTTCAGCAACATACTCTGCACATGCTCTGAGTTCCAGCCGCCTTCAGAGTGGCCGCTACTCACTGACCTCGAGCGATGGGAGGTTGCGGCGTCCAGCTCTGATCCAGCTGTCCAGAATCAGCGGGTGTGCTGCGCTTTGGAAGTCGCCAGGCGTCACCGATAGCCGGCCACTTCACGATACCAAGAGCCAACCTAATAACAGTCAACGATATGGCTCAATATTTATTAAAGTTTACCACCACCACTATAAACACTACTGAAATGAGAACCGACAGGCGCTTCTCAGGGGTGGTCTCATATACATGTGTGTGTGTGTGTGTGTGTGTGTGTGTGTGTGTGTGTGTGTGTGTGTGTGTGTGTGTGTGTGTGTGTGTGTGTGAGAGTGTGTGAGTGTGTGCGTGCGTGCGTGTGTGTGTGCGCGCACGCGTGTGTGTGCGTGTGTGTGCGTGCGTGCGTGCGTGCGTGTGTGTGTGTGTGTGTGTGTGTGTGTGTGTGTGTGTGTGTGTGTGTGTGTGTGTGTGTGTGTGTGTGTGTGTGTGTGTGTGTGTGTGTGTGTGTGCGTGTGTGTGTGTCAGAGCTGCCAACCTCCAGAGCCACTTCTCCCCAAATTTGCAAACAAAAAATCCCTAGATTTCCCTAGATACAAGAATAGTGTTCAGTTGTGAAAAAAAATTATATTTATGCGTAGTTCAGTGGCAAGTTTTATCATGCAGCTACCCTATTACCAGACGTTGGTATGCAAATTAGCTTTAAATTTGAAATGAAGGATCTGCAATGAAGAACTTCTAAATTAAGCTACAAGATAAACCGTAGTCCTTTTTGGATATTCCATTTACCGCTCTGTCCTGTCCTCTTCTCGATCTTCTGTCAAGTTTGCGGTTATTCCTCCTCCCCAACATGTCTGACCAACTGGCCCAAAGCTTCCCCTTGTTGATCCAAAATAAACGCTCTATATTGCGTATGTTTTTTTTTTCTCACTGTACGCAACATATTAGTAAACATGCATCGGCATGTGGAATTAACTGAATCTTTTTCCCCTCATGTTGAGTCGGTTTAGACTTCAGCCGAAGGATACCATGTACAAAGTGCCTGGAGGTCGCTTGAGGAGTGTACAAAAACTGCGACATAAAAGCTGCTTGTTAATTTGCTGCGATTTCTCTAGAGGGTGGCTGACGTAACAGTATGATTGGTTTGGTTTATTGGCGTTTGGCGACCCAAAGCGACTCAGGCTATGAGGGACGCCGTAGTGAAGGGATCCAGAAATTTCGACCACCTAGGATTCTTTGACGTGCACTCACATCGCACAGTGCACGGGCCTCTAGAATATCTCTTCCATCGAAATTCGACCGCCGAGGCCGGGATCGAAGCCCCGTCTTTCGGGTCAGCGGCCCAGCGCCATAATCACCGAGCCACCGCGGCGGGTGAACTGGGAATTGTTCCCCTAGTTAGACTAGCTAAGATTTCCAACCCGGCGCTCCTTTATCAAAGAAATGGCACCCTTGTTCTTTCCTAATTATCAAAATAAACATGCAGATATGCTTACTCCAAGGAATTTCACGTCGTGCAGCGAGCTCCAGATACAGCCTGAGGAAGGGGTGTGCGTGTTGAGGGAAGGCGGCGGTGCGCCAGATCACAGCAGCCGGTGCCACTGGCCACGTCAGGGACCATACACGTCCGACTACGTCCGTGTAATGGCCACATGCATGCAAGCGACTGAAAATTGAGCAGCGATGCGTGGCGAAAAATTTTTAACTTGTAGGAACATCGTCGCTCTGACTGCTGGAGCCGCCGCGATGGCTAAAAAGCTTTTGCGCCGCAGCAACGAAGTGTTTTCACTTGCATGTGAAACAGGCTTTACTCGAGCTAGCAATGTGGCCTCCGTCAGTTGTAGAACAAAAACAACGAAAAGCTTGTACTGTCTTCCCATTTTCAGAGAGAGAGAAAAAAACTCTCCGAGCAAACGAAATTTTCCTAGATTATACAAAAAATTTCTTTTCCCCTAAATGAAGTCCAACTTCTGCAGGTTGCCCGCAACCGGGAGGCAGCCACAAAACAGGCTTCAGATACAGACAAGCAGAACGCACACAATGGCTCCGTGCAGGGAATGCCCACCAGACCTAATGGCCAATGACAGTTTAAGGTGGCAGTCTCTAAAATTGAGACGGTGAATTTCAGGGAAAGCTACATGCAAGCCAAAAGCAGCAGCGCTCATCTCTGACTGTCGACGAGCTGGGAACGGGTAGCGACGGAGTATCCTTCCGCTGACGCTTGCGGCGTCCACGGGCACAGGCAGCTTGCTGCCGGCGGTGATGCTCAGTGTGTACTCGAATTTTAGCCGCTTCATATTAAGCTGCGCGCATTGCTGGATTTCCCCTTTGGCCACTCTGACGCTCACGCCGTCTAGCACGGCGTCTAGCCGGAAGCCGCTGCTGCTGCTTCATTCTTTAGCGGCTGTTCATCCTCGCTCTCAGGGCAACTGCCGGCGGACCACCACAATTAACTCTATGACCACACCAGATGTGACGTCATGCCAACCTCAGCGCCATCCCGTGTTAAGCACGAGCGCCTGCGCCAGCTGTGCTTCACTGGCGACCCAAATGGCACTGCCGCATTTTGTACACCGCACATGTCGCAGCGCGACTACGATAGAGCCGCACACACCTTGTCGTTTCGACCCCATGCCCCCGGTCTTCTCCGATATTCTACAGCATTTTCCCTCCCAACGTCGCCAGCCCCCTTGCGCATCCGCGCCTCTGCCGCGCGGAGCCGATCTCCCTTAGCCAACTTCAGACCGGCACCAATCCTAACCTCGCGCGCTACTGCCGCCTTCACCCTACTTGCTAACGCGCCAATTGCTCGCTATGTGGGCGCATGCGATTTCATTTCAAACCATCTGGGTACCAGGCCATCCGGGAAGCCGAGGGGCTGCCCGAGCCGATTGTAGTTGACTTGGAGCGTGCCCTCCGGTCGCCCGACCTGGTCAATCAGCGCCAGCTGGTCGCCCGGTCTGCAGCGGCCACGAGGGCTGTTGAGGCCCTGGATTAAGGGCTCTCATTCCCAGACCGAGTCCTACTCAACCTGGCCAATAAGGACATTTTCCACCACAACCACTGTAAGCGCATACTATCGATCCAACGCAAGCCCACACGAAGCCAGTTATGTGTGGAAACTATGTCATGCAGGCTATTTCTAAATACGATATACTCATCGACGAGGACTTAAGAGCCCAGCACTAGATATGGGGTTACCGCGGCTCCAATCGAGTTGAGGCGCCTCTTCTCGTAGCGGCCGCCAAAGGTAGCAGGGCGGCATCTCGGCAATTAGACCGATTATTCGACCCAACGAAGTATGCACATTGGCCAACTTGATACGTCGTCTGATTTCACCGGGCACTTGGACAGGAACATGCAGAACTGGCACTGCGGCACCGAAACAGTCGGTAGCGATCACTACCTCATATGGATACAGCCACACTGCCCACTCGGCAGCAAACAAAAGAACCTCACCGTCAACAGACAAACCTTCCTACAAGCGATAGACGATCAGGTCATCCAGCGAAACCCTCTAAAGTGCTTGCGGACCCGCTCCAGACCCCGGACCTACTACTGCTTATCCTGTGGGAAATCAAGAAGCAATCTTCATTCTGCTACTCCTCTCAGAAAAAAAAAACACAGGAAACTGATCCAATTACGTCTCCACATGGCTGAGGCCTGCGGCTATGCCAAACGCATTAACGCCCCATTTCTCACATTTCAATTGAAATATGATTTCTCTTAAATGAAGAGCAGCGCTCCGGGTAAAAATGGAGTTTCCGGAACGCCAAGCGGAAATTACTCCATCACAAATCAGTTGATGGTAAATTAGATCCCTACCAGCACACTGGGCGCACTCAATAGTCATTCCACTTCCCTAGCCTAGAAAACGTCCCACGCAAATTGCCAAACTGCGGCTGATCTCCCTGACCCTGACTGCCTGCAAGCTAAAGGAACGCATGGTCACCACTCCACTCTCAAAATACCATGGAACCTCCAATTACTTTCACTCCCTCCAGACTGGCTTAAACCCTGGAGCACAAGACAGCTTGTATTTGACAGCCTCGTAGCCGTCAATAAGGCGTTAGACGCCATCACCCATCCACCTATTGTCAACGCGCTCGTCCACACTGGAGTTGGAGTTCGCGTAATCAACTTTGTCAAAGCATTTCGCCATAACCAGAGTCCTACTCTGCTATTACCGAACCTATGAGATCCAAATGGAGGGAAATCACACGGCACACCTCTTTACGAACCATACTGGTGTACCACGTACAGGGCTTGTTCATGTCTGCCGCCCTATTCGGCGTCGTGATGGCCCAGCTACAAGAACGCAGCGGCGAATGACCCTCAAGAGAGGACATCCAGCCAGAGGAATCGACCGTTCATCATGACGTCGCGGTCAATCCCCTAGCATACCATCGCAAGCGGCTTGCAGGTGTCGCTGTGCAATGGGATCAACCGCGACGTCATGAGAATCGGTGGACGAAATTAGCTGGGAGGCCTGCTTTGAGCGACGTTTGATGCTGCATTCTTGAGTTGTACCAGACTATACACAAAATCACCGGCATAAAGTTTACAGATTATATCGACGATATCAGACTTTCGACCGCTTACCAAAATACCACTCGTGAACAAACTGACAGGCTACAAATCGCACTGAAAATAATCGACAACGAGCTCCCTTCTACACACTAAACATGAATGATACGAGATGGGAGGTTTATCAGTGTTCGTGCGCTTTAAAACTACGCACTACCAGGTTCGAACACCGGTAGTACGTAGTAGAGCACTGCACGGGCCTCAATCTGAGGCCCAAGCCCGGCCCGGGCCCGAGACCTGAAGCCCGCGAGCTCGGCCCAGGCCCGCGGCTTCAAGCCCAGGCCGGGTCCAGGCCCGCTAAATTATCGCTCTAGCGAGCCCGGCCCGGCCCGTGAATCCCGGAGTGAAGCCCAGCCCGGGCACGGCCCGGCCCGTTTCACAGTAACGCTTGAGATATACTGCTCACTCTGAGCAAGTAGACTGCTACTATACCGATAAGAAACTGGCCGACGAAGGGTCTGAAACCGCAGTTTGGCTTGCAGAAAGTTGGTTCTTTTTAACCCAGAAGCAATGTTGTCGGTAACGCGTTACAAGTAACGGCGTTACCGGTAACGCGTTACTTTTTTCGATAACTTAGTAACGTACTCGTTACCATTTCGGAACTGCAACGGGCAACGTGCTTGCGTTAACATTTTCCGGTAACGTGAAGTGTCACGTTACTAGTTACTTTTTGTTTCAATTGTCCCCCTCCGCCTCTTTTTCAGAAAAAAAAAAACGCCGAAAATGATGTTGCAAATAAACAAAACCTACGGGTGCTCTCGATGACCCTTGTTGCGGCTCGCATGCATGCCACAAAACACCTGCCCTTGACAACGCACTTAACTAAAAAAAAAAAGCACGAAGACGCATTCACACACTTGTCTTCACCCCCAAACCACTCTCACACACAACTGTCTAAAGAGTGGACGCTTGCCGAGCCACCAATGGACCATTTGCCGAAATCTGTAAGTCAGTTTCTCCGTAAGCTTGTTTTCCAGCCAAAAGGTCACGTTCCCAGGCGACACTCTCGCATTCTTTGTGGAAGCAGTTCCCTCTTCTGAGTAAACTCAGGAATGTCGCCACTTTACTTCAAGATGGCCCCAAGACAGCCGTCGAAAGAGTACTATGGTACAGCACAGAAAAGGGGATTGCAGTCAACCGGCTGTAGCACCGAAGTAGAGGAAAAAACGAAATGGGCCTTTGTTAATTCCTGTGCCGGGAGTAGTGAGCTACCTCACACTAAACTTTTTAAATATTTTCTGCTGAACAACACTGTCGCTCCAACTTTCTCCCGTCACAGTCATACCCTCTCCCCCCCCCCCCCTTCTCCCTTAGCCAGAACAAGGAACAACGCACTCCCCACAGCACTGTGACTAAGGACGGCCTCCCTCCTTTTCCTGCCTAGACCCTGTTGCAAGCAGAGTGCGACCATCCGGAGTTACCATTCGCTTGAAGAATATGAGCGTGTCGTCAGGGTTTGAGATCTTTTGGTTGGAAGACAAGCTGTTGTGTATAGAGGGCGTTAGTCTTATCATGTATCGCGAGCACCACCCACTTTCATGTGTATATAAACATCGTCACCGGAATAAACGGGGGTCATTTGGTGGCACGCCGCCGGCCACGAACCTTGGCGTCCTTCTTTGTTTTGGCGCCACCACACAAGCATTGTAGAGAAGACGAGTTATAGGTTACAGTTACAGCGAAGACACACTGATTAAAATTTATGGCCATGGAGTAACGGCAAAGTAACGTGCGATGCTTTTATTCGGTAACGGTAACGGTAACGCGTTACCTTTTTGTAGGTAACGTAGGGTGGTAACGCGTTCTTTTTTTCTTAGCGTAACGAGTAACGTATTTAGTTACTTTTTTTCGGTAACGCCTACAACACTGCCCAGAAGGAAGTGATTAAGAGTACGTAGTGCTCGCCAGGACCGTCCTTTCGACAGTGATCTCGTGTAGGTGCGCAAAGATAAACTCAGTAGTTCCGAGAGCCAAATAAAAAGGGCTGCATACGGGCGTAATAGACTACTTGGCATTCCCTCATGAATTAAAGCTGCCTAGCAAGCAGTGGGATGACATTTTTTTAGTGTACGGGATCTCACAGGTTGAACTCATAGCCGAGCTGGTCGCCTTTCAGCAGAAACGAAACGCTAAAAGGCTTGAGTATTTCGTTTTGAAGACTATAAGCGTCCTAAACTAATATGTTCTTCCCGAATGGATTTCTAATATTGTATAGGTATGTTTTGGGATGACGAACGATCAATGGCCAATTAAGACCGGTTGAATTTAACTCTTACTAGAGGAGCAGATCATAACGCGCGAACCACGTGATAACTTACGGGGCTGAAGATGCGAGGAGGGATAGATGTGGGTATGAGATGAGATTTACAAACTCTCGCGAGCATTTGTGGCTATTTTGTTTACGAGATGTTCCGGTCAGCAGATGAAAAGAAAACCAAACGCGCTTTAGTTTGTGAGCTTTCTCACATGAGAAAAATATAGCTATAAAATAAAAGCTATGTTTTGGGGGCTTAAGGGCCCAAGGGGAGTCAGGCTGTGAGAGACACCGAAGCAGAGGGCTTCGGATCATATCTACCCCCTGGGTTTCTTCAACGAGCAATGACACTGGAAGTACATGGCTGTCATGCTTGCCTCCCAAATAGGAATGCGGCCGCCGAGGCTAGGAGCAAACCTTGGATCCCCGGCTCAGTCATCAAGCGCCTTGACCACTAAGCCACCGCGGCGTGGAAGTAAGGAAATAAATAAGTGAATGAATAAAGCTTAGTTTTTTTTTTCTCAGCGCGTACTATAACTCATAGCTCATCCGTGTCGCTGCTCCAATGCCGCAGTTGTGTACTTCACTCTGCAATAGTGAATGAATAGCCGGACACCAGCCGTTTCTGTACTCAACCAAGCCCGATTCGGGTCCGCAGCTTTAAGCCCGATCCCGGCCTGGGCCCGCAACTTCAGGCCCGGGCCCGACCCAGGCCCGGCAAAACAGATCATGTCGCGGTCCGGGCTTTCGGGCTGGCCCGAGCCCGTGCAGTGCACTAGGACGTAGCACATATCATAAACACCAATATCACACCAGCTATGAAATGGCGGTGTGCTAACGAAGTCTGCAATCGTTCATCCAGTCTTTATCCGGGCATTCAGTACGGTTTAGAAAAGACTGTGCGGCAGCAGACGGAGCAAAGTCGAAGAGTTGCAGTGGTTCATAGGCACGTGCCAGTGGGAACTGCGACTTTCTTCTATCTAGCCTTTTCGCTTACATCCCGAACGAAGCGCGAAGTTTTGTTTTCGGTAGAAATGCAATCAACAGCAGATGGCGCCAAGGATCTGGAGACGGCGAGAGAGACGAGCGGACGGTGCGTAAGCGCCGTAGCGGCGTAGGCACGTAGGCTGCTCATGACTGGTTGCGTCGTAGAATGGAGCACGGCCATCTTTCTGGAGCCTCTCTTGAAGCGCATATCGTGAGCGGCAACTGCGCGTTTTCCTCCACTCTTTTTCGATGTGTGATGGCGAAAAGAGAAAGCCTACTTAATTGAGTTCAGTGAAGTGGGTACCGTAAACGACGGCTGAGATTGCACCTACTCTGGTTTGCGAATGGCGATTTGGCGCTGTTTTGAGCGAATCCAGATAAGCGCTGTCTTTGCTGCGCCTGTGACTAGCGGGAGACAAGTTTCTACCTCGACACAGCTGCCCTGAAGGATATTCTTGATGGCTCGGCGTCTCACATCCGTCTCGGTGCCATGGTGAGTGGTATTAAGGCGTAAGCCTTTCTTGGCTGATGACTGGCGTGGGGGGAAGTTGTAGGCGGAAATTGTCCGCAAAAGTTTCTGCACGAACTGTCAATCATAAGTTGTAGGTAGCTAAAATAACATTTAGAAGTTGATCAAGCAACACTTGATAAAGCAACATATATGTAATGATAGTAATTATAGTTTCGTAAATATATAGTATGATTTTGCGATCCGTGCTCAGAACGCTATCCAACGACATAAAGAAAACCCCCTTTCTCGCGTATTAACCGAAAACTACACATAAATCACCCGCCAATCTTGACCTGAAATAGCAAGGTCGCAGGATGTAAGGCGCCCCTCACCGTCTATGCTATACGAGAGGACAGAAATATGCAATCTGTTGTTGAGAAAAAGCAAACATCCTCCAGGGAGGTCTTTCGAGTGGCTGACAATAATATTATATTAATGAAAAAACTGATTGAGAGCACATTCTGTCCCCTCGTTAGAAGACGATTTCGTTTCCTGGATCGCAGCTACAGTGACGCTCCATCTCTGCAAGAGGTGCTTAAATTGATATTCCCACCTTCGATTTCGTATACCCCTCACGTTGATGGCAACGACCTCAAATGCTGCAACAGCCGCCATTTCTGCTGCTTGCCTTAATAAACTTCATCCGCTGCAGCGAGAAGAACCGCAGGAGAGTTGGCAGCTTTCAGGGCAATAGTCACCCTCTTTATCGGAACCACTCGTTCCGTCGCCTCAGCGTCAGGTGCCATCTTCCGATTTCGACTGTCAGACGGCTCCTGATCTGCGGGACGCTTCAACGGTGCGTTGTTGTCCATGGAGGCATCCAATGGCGTCAAGGCATCCGTCGATGAAGCTGGGTGAACCACGTCGCTCACAGCTCTTGCTGCAGCCAACTCAATTCACGTGATAGAGGCCGACTCTGCGGATACTTCATGTGCGGCTTCTGCCAGGAGCTATTCGTGCAGAAGGGCGACCACGAGAAGCCGATACGACTAGAACACACCTGACAACGTCGCCTGAAGCGTCCCCGCTGTCCTACGGCCGACTAGGCGAGCACAGCATGCGAGGACAGTGTGGACATCGAACCAGAGATAGCCATTGAAACTTGTGTCATTTAGTAGAAGTCGAAATTTGAACAAGTTTTTTATCTGCCCTGTGGTTTGAAAACCTCCATCGGACTGATGTGGTGGATCGGAAGTTTTCTTTCTGCGTGGTATGAAATCTGACACAAAAAGGTACTCAAACTGTACACTATCCCTGGCTGCTCAAGATGTTTCTCTATATGACGTGGAAATCTGGAGCTGCTCTTGGCTCTGCTCTTGTTGGCTGGCATATACCACGAGGCCTGTCATACACCAATAGAATCCGCAGAAGAAGCTCACAATATCGCAATCTTTTCAAAACGACGAGCTCACAAGCCTTTACGTGATAACTGCGCAGTCACATAATAGCCCGGAGATACCCCAGTGTTGTTATATGTGCAATTCGACGCAGGTAAACGTCATCGGCTACCCACGCAAGCAAAAGTAATGAATAAGACCGCCAACTACCATGGGCACCAAGACGTGTGCAGCCCAGTAAACAAGCAGGAAACGGACATGAAGGAAAACAATAGCAAAATTCCTTCCGTCATGGTTCGCACTAGAGACACGACAGTTTTGGTCAGCAGCATTATCCCATGCGTCTATTTTCCTTTTTGTATTCGACGGGTGTGCCACAAGGCATAGGGTTAGAAATGGTTTGGTTTGGCTTATTGGGGTTTAGCGTCCCGAAGCGACTCAGGCTATGAGAGACGCCGTAGTGAAGGACTCCGGAAATTTCGACCACCTGGGGTTCTTTAACGTACACTGACATCGCACAGTACACGGGCCTCTAGAATTTCGCCTTCATCGAAATTCAGCCGCCGCAGCCGGGATCGAACCCGCGTCTTTCGGGTCAGCAGCCGAGCGCCGTAACCACTGAGCCACCGCGGCGGGGGTTAGAAATGGGGATGGCGGATATAGGAGAAAGAAGGTGAAAGCATTTCTCTCGAATCAGAGCTAATCGCTTCACCAGCGGTCTTTGTCTTCATTTTATTTATCTGTTTATTTCGTTTGTTTCCTTTGCGTGCTTCTTCGGATTGAAAAGAACGCAGATTGTCCACTCAAAACAGCGTACCTACCAGAGCCATCTTCGTCTACTTCTGCGTGGAACAATGTCGTGCAGCTTTGCGTTTCTCGCGCATTCACAGAAACTTTGGTCACGCACAGCTGGAGCCATAAGTCTTGAGGTAACAGGGAGAAATAAGTGGGAGGTGGATAATCTCTTAAGGGCAGAGAAGTTTCCGGGCGTCGACAACCTTCATAGTTGCCGATACAGCAACAATGCATGGAAAAAGCTCTTCTTTAAACGCTCGCTATGCTTTAGAATTCCCAGTAAATATCTTGAATATCCGCCATGGTAGCAACGGGCAACGGTTGTTAACTGGCAAAAACGGTTGTTAACTGCTATATGTGGACACCAAAGTCGCACACTTCCTTTGGTTCTCCCACTTTCTCTTCGGCTACGTGGTACTTCTTTCTTTGCATCGCTCGTGAGTAGCGTCGCATCGTTCAGGCGTCGCTCGTGTTTTTCACGCGCTTTGGTTCGATCGCGGTGCCTGCCTGCAGCTGACCATTGCCTCGCTGCCAGCCATGGATCCGTCGCAGCCGTCGACGTCACAATCGACTCCCAGGCATCCTTCACAGGCCGAGACTCAAGCCAGTTACGACTCGGAGGACGACAGCTTTGACACGGATTTGTCATCCGAAGACGTAAGCCCCGACTCTCTTCCGAATATCATCGGCGATCGTAATGGACGCGATGGCCCCCGGTGGTCGCCCCGCCTGCGTTTAGGTTCACGCGACGCGCTTCAGAAGACGTGTCCCGCCTGTTTTTTTTTTTGTTTTTTTTTGAGCTCCGATGACAGTGAGGCGGGCTATGCGAAGAGAATATCGCATTCATCTCAAGGACGAGAGCTGCTTTCACTGTTCAGAAAGTTCTGCTGAAATCAGTGTCCAATGTATAGCGGTGCACTCCGCGTTCCCCTGCCCCAGCATGCACCGTCTTGGCCAAAAGTGACAAGTCAACCGGGTTTGTTCCTTAGCCGCGTAGCGGAGCACTCATGGTTTTATAGGCTTTAATGTCCGAGAGCGACTCAGGTTGAGGGACGCCGCATTGGAAGGCTCCGGATAAATTCGACCACACTGGGCCCTATTTATAACGATTCATTTCCCATCCATCTCATTTCGTCCTCTGTGATTAGTCGCTGCTCCCATTGATGTACAGCGTCAGAGATGCCACGCTTGTCGTGACTGAAACACCTCCATGGTGCCTATTCAATAAACGCGTCCCACGCCCGTGTCGCACTGGCTGACGAGCGCCAGCGCCCACGAATGACTGAGGACGCTGGGCCGTTCCATCCATATGCCGAGCTTTATCGCCGCTCATCCAATCCCGTCAAAGAAGCGGCGTTGTTTGTGCGACGAATTGACTCAGCGTTGTCGATGTGACCCAGCTGGATGCGGCGGCAGGAGACTGGCTGTAGCGGCAGCGCCGCTACAGAACCGGCTGTGTCTGTGTTTGGCCGTCTGAATTCCCACCTGCTGTTGCTCAAAATCTCTGTATGGAACGGAGAATAACCGTTGTCCTCACCTTTCGAGACCTCTTGATCTTCGGTGGCGCCGTAAGGAACTCGTTCCCTGGCTACTTTTGGCAAGGACGGTAATAGGTTCAGACTAACGAGCTGAGCGTGATATAATATGAGTAAGGTTTGCTTGAAGTAGGACGGTATTTACTTTTTAGGTATAGAATTATGGGTTGCATTTAAGAACTAACAATTTTATTTCTGTACTGCGCGTGAGCTATGGCTCGTTCTCTCGTTCAGAGGGGAAAAACGGTACCATCGCTGGCCCATCGAACCTGGAGTTCACCTGAGTAGCGTGGATAAGCCTGCCGTCCTCCTCCCTAAGCGGCCATGTGTGCCACGTATGCGCTTCATGGCATGCATGAATAGCGACTGGACATGGGCTGGACTGGACGCACCATCTAGCCCAAATTGATGTTCTTTTAAAACATCGCCAGTGCAGGTATACTCGTCGAAATAACCAGGTTTTGTCGGGCCACATCGCCAAAAGTAACTGCATTTTCAAAATTCTAAAAACTGATATGGATATTACTTACGGTTGGCTACACGCGTCTGAAAAATTAAGGAGCCTAACAGTAATAGTTAGAAAAACGTATATCCTATAACTGCCTAGTGGGCTTGCTACATAGCACCAGCAGAGGACCCTATGGTCTGCATGCATAAAAACGATAAAGGGGGCTTTCCTCGGTCCCTTGCGGGACCCAGATGGGCAGTAATGGGCTTCTCGGAGGGGGCCTGCAGGGGGGCTAAGGTGGCTTTTCAGCGGGGACCCACATGGGCTGCCCCATGCCAAGCCCACAGGTAAAACCGTCCACTTTAGCTTCTGGACCGCTTTCGCTTGGAACGATCGCTCCCCCGCCCCATTTCTGCTCCCGATTAGAGACGCCGATTGCTACGCGTCGCAGCCATTCTACTCCCAATTACAGCCCCCTCAATGCGCGGTATCTTCTGCCCATCGGACCAGAAACACGACTCTAATACAGGCCGGGAGAGGTCTAGTGAAGTTCGCGATGCTGTATTTTGTTTGCCGCATCCGGTCGCGTTAGTGGAATGCCCATTACATCCTTTTTCTTGGGCCTTCCGCACAACCGCACAGAAAGGGGTCAGTCAACCCAGCGGGAGAAGGGGGGGGGGGCGCCGAATGGGGGAGATTACGGGAGACGTCAAACTCCCCTCATGGACGGAGTCGTTAGGTTGCATGCTGGGTGCACGTGTTTACGGCGAGGCGAACCCGCGTCACAGTGCGTGGTTTTGTGCCATGTCTGCAACGGCGTGCTTTGACATATTGTCACGCTAGCTGCAGGCATGAGGAGCGACGATGAGAAACAGATGGATTGAAGTGGCTTTCCTTGAACTTGGGGCAACCAGACGTTGGGAAAGCGAGTATTCGCGAAGCTCGCAGCAGGAAAGCGTAATTCTCAAATCGTGATGGTGGAAAGTGTACATATGTGCATGGTGTCGCGATGAGTTACCTCCTTTCCCCATTCATTGATTGGTGGTGTTTTCCTTTCCCCAATAAGTTATTGGGTGGATGTTTGTACAGTACCTGATTGGTTATTCTCCCCACCGAGGGCGGGGACATAGGGTTTAAAACCAGCTGTTTCGGCAGGAACGGGGGCTGGTTTTCGTCACGTAGAAGTACGAGCCAGTCAAGTGTAAATACGTTTTCTCCTTGCTTGTATCTTCCTTTGTGCTTTTAATTGTTATAAAAGTTTAACCTCTCCATAAGTGTCCTCTTGCAATGTGATTGAGCAATACGAATCTGCAAGACGTCAAGAATCCTACAACAATCATCTTCAACAGCAATTCCCCTCTACGAGATCTTCAGAGAGGATTTCAACTAGCGCAGCCGAAGAAGGGACTTTTTAACTGGTCTATTGGACCGTCGCCGGTATTACATGACAGAGTAAGGAGTGTTTGGACTTTGGCATCCCACCGCTGCCACCACTGTTGGGACTGGGAGTCCGAGCCAGGAAACGGTCGAGGCGACGGTGAGTCAAATGTACAGTATGTACAAGGGCTTTTACATGATACAAGGGACAAGAGCACCACGGGCAAGCGCACAGAAGGGCGGCCCTGGCGGAGAGCATAGCTCCGGCGTGATGGCTCTTCTGCTGCCCGTCTGCTGCGCGGGTTCAGCGCGGCTCCGCTTTTAAAGCCGCTGGTGACGGTTACGGCAGCCAGCCGTTCAAATCCTCCAATCAGGTCACGGCACTGGCCACCGTTCAAATTAGACCAATGGTCGAGAGCCGGCGAGCGTCGGAGGAGTTCGCACCGACGGAGAGGAGGGGAGGAGGAAGGGTCCGTGTCGGCGCCGCGGTGACGGGATGAGTCACGCTGCACGTCGCGACATGTCCGAGAGAGTCTGGGCCTGCTTTGAGCGCCGGCGGGCGCGCAGCGCTGGTTTAGACAGGCCCGCCAGCGAAATGTGGGCGCCGGTACTACAGGAGCTCGTTCTGCTGAAATCGCGGCGTCAGGCGTGAGTCTGAAAAAATCCCACAATTCTTAGAAAAAGAAAATAGCGGGCTTTGGGTTCGAACCCAGGCCCGCTGTGTGGCAGGTGGGCGCGGAACGCACAGGCTACGAATGTAGTTTTTTCTTGTTCTTTATTGCCCATAAGCCACGAAGGGTCGTTGGTTCAGGCGTATTTGTGGGGCTCCCAGTGAACGCATTGTGGGGCATGTGACTGAGTAACGTGCTTGGGATGTGTTCTGATCTCAGTATTCAGAAAAAAAAGAAATATTAAGCAAATATTAAAGCCAGGTGTGACTTGACACCTGGCACTACGCACGGGCAATGCTCAGTGTTGTGAATGAACCTCACCCCTTTGGTATTTGAATTAATAATATTTTGAAAATGTACATCGTAACATTGTTCGACCACTGGTGTTGGTATTTGAATCAATAATATTTTGAAAATCTAAATCGTAACATTTTTCGACCACTGGTGTGTAAAGAGGTTGCTGCTCTAAACTTTAGCTCGGATGATCCTCCTTTATTTACGGCACATTCCGCAGCATCGATGCGAGATGTTTCTTCAGGGTCTTGAGCCGCACCCCCTCACGGCGCTTCTCGCTGATTGCTCACGCACGTATAAAACATATGCCTCTGTGAAGAAAGAATACAAACCATAAAAGATTCCAATAACGTTACCATGAAGAACAAGAAATTTGTGTACGTAACTGAAATAAAATTTTGCGATATTTTGTCCCACTGGGACACTGAGACCACCTCTACGCTGTACAATCTACAAATGGCTCGTAAAAAGAAAGACGCTGAGCTGATCGAAAGTTTCCGTTGGCGTCGAGCATATAACCGAGGCGGAGCCAATAGTTAGACAACAGAATGATCCCAGGTGAAAATCGTAACTGGTCAAACTGGTGTAAGGAACAATTTCCCAGTCGATTCCAGTTGGATTCCAGTTGGCTGCAACTGGAACACAGCTGGGAGCATACGGGAAACGACTGGAATCAAATGGGAAATTGTTACTTAAACCAATTTGACCAGTTACGATTTTCGCCTGGGATTACATCTTAGCACCACCACGTCGCCATCATAAAATCCTTCTTCACCATTGTGGCCTTCACCGCTCAACCGTCAGTAAACGTTATTGTTCGCCACTCTCGTCTTTCGGGGCGAAGTCCTTCATCACTGAGACAGGGACGATAGGTTTCCACCATTCTTGCACTAGACATGCGCGTAGGATGTTGTTGCCATCTTCGATCGTGGATTAATCAAGTAAACACGAGGAAATGCGCAAAATACTGTATGACAAAACGTCAGCGAGGACGAGCGAGTGTCAGTGCGTGTTTTCTCGGCTCCCTTCGTCGCCTCGCACTCAACCCAACCGCAGGAGAGAAGAAAAACCTGCCCCAAAGCAACACGGGCAAGGCGGGGGAGTACTTCTGCATGACGTCACCGCGCAGTGACCGGACACAGTGAACAAGTAGTAGAGTCAGAGCCTCTTAGATCGCCACTTCATGGAAGCGTTGCTGGGAGGGAGGGCGGGAGGGCAGCATAAAACGTTCGGTGATGATGATGATGATGATATTGTTTGGTTTATTGGGGTTTAACGTCCCAAAGCAACTCAGGCTATGAGGGACGCCGTAGTGAAGGGCTCCGGAAATTTCGACCACCTCGGGTTCTGACATCGCACAGTACACGGGCCTCTAGAATTTCGCCTCCATCGAAATTCAGCCGCCGCGGCCGGGATCGAACCCGCGTCTTTCAGGCCAGCAGCCGAGCGCCGTAACCACTGAGCCACCGCGGCGGGGGAGGCATAGCCTTTGTAGCGGGCGGAAGCCACCTAGACGCTTGTTGTAGAGTGAGCACCTCCTCACCATTCCGGGCTAGGGGGCGGGGAATGACAGGACAGAGACATGGAAGAGCGCTCGGGGAAGGAACAAAGGCCGACAGTAAAACCGGGGAGAAGCAGGGCTTTTTTTTTTTTTGCGAACGGACCCAAGAAAACCACAGAAGGCGGTGGTGAGGCAAAGGAAAAAATATTTAAAAACAATTTGCGCAAAGACGTGTCACTCGATCATGTGACTTTTCTGTGGGTGTTTTTGTTTTATTCTCTCGAGCGCTGTATCTCTTCGTTAGACTGAAGCGTCGCCATTTTAGGGAACACCCCAAGCTGTCGGCTCCGTTGAGTTAGCCTGTTCTCGTTCGTCGATAGAAAGATTCTGGGCGATTTGTGATTACTATCGCTTCCTTACATGGCGAAGGGCGGGGCCGTTTTCGATGGTGCGTGTTATCTGCGCTTGGACAAGTTGCGTTATCAATGGGCGATCACTTGGCAAAGAATAAGGGGAAAGAATGCCTCCACGGAAGCCAAGAATTTGCTTTGTTTTCATCGACGCGTCACTACACTGTCAGCAAAAAAATACCCAGAAGGGAGTAAATGGCTTGTCCTCTAACGCACACTCAGAAGATTTTTTTTACTCCATATGTATGGTTTTTTATTTACTCCCTTATATAAGCAAACAAGGGAAGGGGAATGAGGGGCTCGTTATAAATATGAGAGAAGCCAACAGCCACAGAAACCAAGGAGCACAGGGGATTTTTTCATTTAATTATTTTTTTTTGTGGCGTTGATCAAGTAAGAATATTACTGAATATGTTGTCGCTTAAAGCTAATTGATTAGAAAAGCAGAAGAAAAAACAACCACATGCCGCCGGTGGGATCCGAATCCACGACCTCCGAATTGCGCGTCCGGTGCTCTACCTCTGAGCTACGGCGACGGCTGTCAAACCTTCTGCTTTCGGGGGTATTTATGTTTACAAATAACCTAACCTTGAGAGTGTTCATCAGCGCCACCCACGTTCGTAAGCGGCGGACATGGAACGTCCTGAGTTACCGCTGGTGTGACGTAGAACGCCATCGAACGGCGAGGGTGGAAGCTGTGTGAGAACCCTCTTATGCTTCCTATGGCATCCTATGGCTTCCTATGGCGCGTAATTCGGAGGTCGTGGGTTCGGATCCCACCGGCGGCATGTGGTTGTTTTTTCTTCTGCTTTTCTAATCAATTAGCTTTAAGCGACATCATATTCAGTAATATTCTTACTTGATCAACACCACAAAAAATAAATAAATGAAAAAATCCCCTGTGCTCCTTGGTTTCTGTGGCTGTCGGCTTCTCCCTTATATAAGAGTTATTTTGGAGTATAAGGGAGTAAATTTTTACTACCCACAGAAATGAAGCCCGAAAATGACGTCTTGTTTATTTATCCTCATTCAGGCTCATTCTTACAGCAGTGACAGCTACGGAAACGGGCATTAGCTCTGCGGGCCGCTGGCAACCCAACTTGGGAAACTGCGCTGCCTTGATGTAACTCCGCGTCACGCATTCTATTCGCCGTCCGCAAGCCCAGCGGCGGCGTAGGCGGCAGGAGTCGTCTGCTTGTCGTCTCTTTGCTGTACGAGCTCTTTTCGTTGGCCGCGTTTTAAGCATGAAATGCTTTTAGCCCCCGTTGTCGGCAGTGTGGTGACGTCACGCCGAGACCGAGAGCCATCATCCGGGCACTGAAATCCACTCATCCGGGCACTGAATTCCAGTCATCCGGGCTCTGAAACGAGAACATCCGGGCACCGCACGAGACTTAACGAGATTTAACGAGACTCTCTAAGCCCTCCTACGCGACCGGCATGCAAGCGCCGGTTGGTCTCCAAAGGAGTCACAAAAAATAACTGCTGTCAGTGCCTTCTCAATGTTTATCAAGATATCAGTCGCTGTGCGTTTGATAATGCACGGAATTATAATTTCCGATTTCTAATAACGCGTGCAAAAAGCACATAAATGCCACGATACACTTCGTTGTCATACGTGATCTTTTAGGGGCTTCGCGCATCGAAGCAAAGCCGCGCAGGCGCACAGGGGCCCGGGGGAGAAGCGCTGCGTTCGAAGGGCAAGGCATCGCGCCGAACGGGTGGTGGCGTTCCTCCCTTCCATTACGGTGTGGTTTGGGTGTCCACCGAGATGGCAGAGAATTACTGCGCCATTTCCTTTCCTCAAATAACCTTGCGTTCAAATGGTAGAGAGAGGGTGCGGTAGATGGTCCTTGGCGATCACAAAATGAACAAGGGAGGGGAAAACCTCAGGTTGCTAGAGCCAACGTTTCGACAAGGGGACTTGTCTTCGTCTGGGCAAAGCGTTCATCATCGGCAGGGATTATATAGGGCCTTCGCTCTGAGGAGGAAGGCCCCAGGGGTGGGGAAGGAAAGTGGTGTGGGAGGGGATGCGTGTCAGGAAGGGGAGGGAGGTGAATCATCATTCGCTAGGCTGCAATAGTGCAACAACCTATACCCGGGGGGTATGCAATGAACAAAAGGCTTTGAAGGGGTTGCGACGGGGCGGGGAGGCGCTGGGTGAACCTGCAAAACTCAGATAAAAGGATTAGTCAGCGTGGTACAGGGAAATGATAACAAGGGAAAAAAAAAGGGGGGGGGGGGGGCTGGCACTGGAAGGAGAAAGGAAGGGGGGCATTTCCAAGGAAGGACAAGGCAGGGGGGGGGGGGGGGGAATGGCTCGTGTTCAGAGAAAGCCAAAAAGTGGGGGCAGAGGGGGTAACAGGAGTGTCATGGTTTCCGAGAACTGGTAGCAGGGGATTAGGAGAAAAAAAAAAAAGGTGAACAAAGGAAGAGGGTGACAAGGCCGGAAATGGGGTGGAAGATATGACTTGGGAAGGGTGCAAGGAGCGACAATATACTTATGTGAGGTTCTAGGAAATAGTCTGACCACGTGCAAGACATTTGTTAATTTAAAATTATGCTGACCCTGGAATGTACCTGAGAGATTCCAGGTTTCCTCTGGACATGTTGATCCCTGTTGGTTGCAGTGTTTTAAATTTGTGGATTAGGAATGCTTCTCTGTATTTTCTGTCCCTAGTCGATTTGAAGCCTGACTGAAGAATGAACAATTTGAGTTCGTCGAATTTGTGATGGCGTTGATTAAAATGGGTCGACACTGCCTTCTGTTCATTCCGTGTTGTGTCAGCCCGGTGCCCGTTTAATCTGGCACTCATTGTTTGTCCGGTTTCTCCGATATATTGTTTCTGGCAGTAGGAGCACTGGAGCATGTAGATAATATTGGACGATGTGCAGTCAAAACTGGTCTTTATATCGAAACTGAAATCGCTTGCCGTACTTTTAACCGTAGTGTCCCTTTGTAAATGTTTGCATGTCTTGCATCTGGGTCGAGAGCATGAAGTTACTGTCGGTGGTGGTTTCTTACCGAGCCTAGCATGCACCAGGATGTCCCTCAGGTTTGTGTTGCGTCTGTATGTTACCCTTGGTGCGTCGGGAAATATTTTCTTGAGACGGTCGTTACCAGTTAAAATGGGGTGGTATTTCCGCAGGATATTGTTTATGTTTGGAAGCGCGTTTGAGTATTTCGTTATAAGTGCAGGAGGTCGTTGACTGTTAGCTTTTGTTCGTTTTTTAAGAACTACATCTCGTTTCAAAGTGGTTGCTCGTTGGAACGCATTATTAAGGGTT
The DNA here is from genome assembly GCF_055824585.1 of Amblyomma mixtum. NCBI lineage: Eukaryota > Metazoa > Arthropoda > Arachnida > Ixodida > Ixodidae > Amblyomma > Amblyomma mixtum. Next base: position 220,116,710 of record NC_143014.1, read on the forward strand.
GTCTGTGGATGGTTTCTGGTGATTAGTGTGTTTTTTAGCGAGTGGAGGTGTTTCAGGTAGTCATCGTCGTCGCTACATATTCTTCTTAGTCTCGTTGCCTGTCCTACGAATATACCTTGTTTGCAGTGTCTTGGATGATGGCTAGTGAAATCTAAGTACTGTTGTCGGTCAGTAGGCTTCCTGTAAAGTGTGGTTTTGAGCTTGCTATTTTCTAAATGGACAGTGGTGTCAAGGAAATTGACTTGCGTTTTCGAGGAGTTGAAGGTGAATTTAATGCTGGGGTGGAATGAATTGAAATGTGTGACGAATGCCTTCAGGGTCTCAGCCCCATGCTCCCATATCATGAAAATATCGTCTATGGCAAGGCATCGCGCTGAACGGGTGGTGGCGTTCCTCCCTTCCTGTACGGTGCGGTTCGGGTGTCCACCTAGATGACATTAGGCCCGTAAACATTTCATGCTTACTCTACTCTCGGTTACGGGAGAGGCATTTTTATTTAGATAAAGGGATGTAACATTATAATCAATGGTTCAAAACTCAGAAGGAACCGCTGGGTAGTTTTCACGGTCATGCACCGCGCTATATTTGATCAAAAACCTGTGCAGAAAAGTTGAAAACACCCCTGATGGTTCTTTGGAATGGCAGTGTTTGCTTTCATGTTCACTTCATTAAGACTTGGCTTTTCAATATGACAGATGAAAAATGTAGCCTCATGAGCTGAATCAAGAACTCAGCGTTGACACTATGTTCTATCACAGTTCCATGTTCATGCAACATATAATCTGCTGCAACACACCGCGAGAACCACACTGAAAAAGCCTGTGAGAATTAGGCTTAAGCGGGGACTGTAACGGGGTGGCGACACTAACAAAGGAAAGTCAGGTATGGTTAGAGCACTGGAGGCTTCACAGGAGCAATTCAATTATGCAGCGTACTGTAGCGGAAAACGGCGACAAGCCGATATCTTGTACCGCGGCAGGCGCCCGCGAAGGAGCAGAAGTGAGCAGAGATCCAGCGACGATGGTAACCAAGCGGTCTTCACTCACCGCCATTATCAGACGATTGACCAGAAGCAGACGAGACGCTAGGTGGCGGGCGGATTGCACAAAATGGTGTTTTTTTACTCCATTTCGGCACTGGTGGAGTATTTGGCACAATTAACTCTCTTTCTAGACTGGAGTAAATGCAGGTAAATCCTCATTTTTACTCCATTATTCCCTTATGGGAGTAAAATGGAGGACAGTCCACCTCTTCACTCCACTCTCATGGAGCAAATGTTTTCATAAATGGAGTAAAAAGGGTGGCCGCCACCATTTATACTCTCTTTTGGGTGTATTTTTGTTTACAGTGTACAGACGGTGGATAGCGGACGTTAAGAAAGTTTCTGCAATGAACTCCGACACTTACAAAGCTTCCACAGCCTTTGTCGCAGTCGCTGGAGGCTCGCTATGTTTATCAACCAGTCGCGAAGGCCATGTACCACTTCTTGCATGGATACTACGAAAGGGCTTGTAGTGTTGGCGCAAGTCAAGTGCATTGAAACGAGCAAGAAACCTTATGCTGGCAGCTTTCTCCGCGGCGACCGTAGTACACCAGAAAAAAATGCAATCCGATATGCACAAAAAAAGCACAAAACGTCCCAGGTAAAGAATCGAGTGTTTTTTTTTGTTATGACATTCAAACAGCAGCTCTTCACAAGATAGAAACATGCAAGGTCTCGTTATTTGGGCACGCTTAGCCCTTTTACATCTTATGTAGGATACGTAGGCAGGCTAAATGCGAGAATGTCAACTCCTTCTGTGTACAGCTAATTTGCTTGGGACTGTCGATAGGTGTCGCCCCGCAACTCGCTAATGGCGCATGGTGCTTCTGCACTGTGAAGCCCAGAGTAATCTGCACAGGACATATGAAGGCTGCACCGCGTCTTTCATGTACACACACTGCATGTTTCGCCACTGCGCTGCCCACGCTTAGCCCTTTTATACCGGATGTGTAGGATACAGGCGGGGAAGATGTGGGAATGGCAAATGTACCCATGCCCAGCGCATTCATTTTCTATGCAGGACCCATGTAGGCTACAGGCGGGAATTCTGGTGCACACAGCCTAATTGGCTCCGTGATGGTGCTGCACGGGCAGCCTCTATTGGGAGTTCCCGCACTTCGCCATTATGTTGCCCAATCTTCTATGCACACGAACTGCATGTAGTCCATGACTAGCCCTTTCATACCTGATTTAGGATACAGGCGGAGAAGATGTAGAGTGGCAAATATGTCCATGCCCAGTCCATGCAGGACCTTCTCAGGTGTTCCTGAGACAGCCCAAACTGCATGCCTATAATACTTCGCCACTCTGAAGCCCAACGTTTAGCCCCTGCATTTTATACGAGGGACCCCTGTAGGCTGCAGATTGGAATAGTAGCTCTCTGACCACATAAAACCAGTGCGGCTCCCTCACCGCAATGTACGGGCAGCCCGTTTTGGGGCTATACCAGCACTTCACCATAATGGCGCCCGCACCTTTACCCGCATGTGTCTGCGGTGTGACCGAGGTGGGCTGTCTAGCCGACGAGGGTCCCACTCGGAATAAATGGGCAGGCCAAGCGTTTTGTGCCAGCATTGCACCCACGGGGGACCCATGTATATTTACTCTAGGCAGCCACCAGCCTTCATTGCCCATGTCGGGCCTGCATGGGTCCGCCACCTTGTGCTAGGGGGTTGGGAAACCGCTTATGAATGTAATTCTTTTACATAATGCAACGTTTCACAATAACAATCAATATAACCGCAGGTCACCTGAAGGCAATCTTGCATTTTTTTCTGTTAACATTCTTGCTACTGTCAAAAGTGGTTTTTGTGGCAGTCTAAACTGTTCGATGCGATCTATGGAAACACCTCAAAAGAAAAATTTTGCAACATATAAAAAGAATAGACCATTGGGTTCAATATTTCTATAACAGTATCTTACAATTTTGCTGGTTTAAAAATTTCGGCCAAGAATATTGGACATCTCGACACAAAAAAAAAACAATCAGGCACAGATCTTGCAGAAGTTGAGTCCACGGCGTGTCCATTGGTCGTTTGAGACACAACTGCCTCTCTGCTATATGGAAACAAAACAGCGCGAAAGGGCGCCCGTACATGAAGGGCCAGACCTCTCCATTGAAGAATCATGCGCAGGACATGCCGCGCTCGAACATCGCATCATTTTCCGCGGGAAAAAGAGGTGGTGGCCTTACAGAAATAGGTGTGACCGGTCGCCTAGTAGTACTTTTGCAAGCAATAGCGGTAGGAGGGATTCAGTGTTCCCAAGAGAACGCTACCGCCATACCGCACTGACCAACAAACCCCTTTTTTCTCCATGCAGCGGAATGAAATAAGCTTCCAGAGAAGGCTACATCGCAAGATGTGGCCCGATGGGAATATGACCACACGTCGCTGCGAGGATTGCGAAAAGAACTTTCACCTTCCGAGCAAATTCATTGCGCACAAAGTGTACCTGCATCAGCGAAACGAAGCCGCCTCACCTGACAGAAGAGTGCCATGCCGCATGTGCCAGGCGCCGTGCAAGAGCAGGAGGACAATGGCTCTACACGCTGGGACACACATTGGTGAAAGGCTCTGCATGAAGTGCGGCGCAGAGTTTGCTTGCGCAGCCACTGCGGCTGCACACAAGCAGTTTCACAAGACGGGCGGGCGTTTCATGTGCGGCTACTGCCAAATGCTTTTCGCACACAACAGCCATTGCGAGGAGCACATACGCGTGGAGCACCCCCGCCAGCGTCGAATGAAACGTCCCCGCTTTCCAGCAACCAGCTAGGCCAGCACCGGAAGTGTGGACACCGAACCGGAGATGGCCAGTGAAACTTGTTTCATGGTGCACATCTCGTGGTTTGAATAAAAAGTTTCCACCTGCTCTATGGACGCAGTGCCTCGAGGTTTTCTTGTGCGTGCTACAAAATCGAACTCAAGAGAAATTGAAACTCTAAAATGTTAAAAACAAGTCCTGCCTCTCATATATTTTCTGTATGTCACGGAAATGTGGACCAACGCAACATAATCAGTGAGTAGCGCGGCAATGGCAGGAGTGAAACTCAACACAAATCAGCAAAAAAATTAGACACATTGTTGCAGACGGCTATAAAAAAATGCCACGCCATCTCTCGAGCAGGACAGGAAAGGCGCAACGACATCTGCGTCGGATGCAGGCTTCATTTTTCTTTTTGGATTTGTTTCGTCGGGGCTTCACTTCGTCAAAGTTGGGCATATTGTTGAGAACTGAGGCCTACCACTCAAATGTGGCCAGGGAATAGTCCCCGTTCTTACGGGCGCGCATAAAGTGAGAGGGCACATATCAAGTGTTTTAAATGCCGGCAGCTTGGAGCACGTATATCAGCTCGTCCTCTAGTTGAGCCGATGCTATAGCCAGGCACTCGAGGATGGGAGGAAGGAGATTAATGCGTGTTCTTGTGACCCTCTCCAATTATCCCGCACTTTTAGCAGCCGTTAAGAAGCAGTGATTTCGACTCGAAACTCAAGTAGTTACCAGGGAGCACAAAGCTTAATGCGGCCGAGTGCGCAAGGTAAGGTAGTTTCCAATCAAGAGAGACGACGATGCGGCGCGACGGAATACAAAGGTACGTTACGCCAAAGCCGACCGGGATAGCGCGTTATTCATGTAAAATGGCTTTGGCGGCGTGTGTGATGCCGGCGAGCAACTGGCGTTTAAGAGAGTTCTGCGGGTTCTGTCTGATCGGACGAAGAGTCGCCTAATCCGCAAAGAGAGACTTTCGACGACGCCACGCTGTGCGCACCCGACAGGCAGACGACTGAATAAAAAGCTCGTCATATCTGTCTAAAGAGGTTACATACAGCGCGAGTACTTACGAACCCTCAGTTGCCCCGCTAGACTGATCTTGGTGTCTCCCTCTCACTATTTCTCACACTCTTCATGCAGATGATGTGACTAGGGAGCATATCTCATCATCGGACAGGTTACCCACACACACATTCTGTGTTCGTACAAAAAAGCCTGCGATGTCTTTGGTCATGTTCCCCTGTTGTCGAGGTATTTTGGTTTCTGGACGATTACAGTTTTTTTTTTCGAGCACAGAACGGGAACACATGCGAAAACATTGGTCCTGTATTGTGCTGAGGCTTTCAAACAATGTCTGAAGCCACTGCAAGTGACACATGAGGTCCCCTGGAAGGTTCCTTGCGGCTTTTAGATCGGCTGCACGTGTTTTCCAAAACCCTCACTTGCTGGAAGTATGAGCCTCGGAGCTGCAAGCACCTGCTGCCAATCTGGTCTGTCCATTGCAAGCTGATAAAGAGAGCGGGTGTCATGGCTTGTCCCTGAGGAATGCGAGCAGCGCGGCAGACTGTGGAAGTCTCTGATATACCTAGGCTGCATGATTGTTGTGTTAGCGCCACCTTCAGTTCCTCTGAAAAAAGAAGAGTTGCGATTTTTCAGAAGGTTATGCACGAAGTATCGTCCTTTACTTATTTGTGCAATTCTATATCGAAATCAGTTCTTAAGTCGTAATTCCTTCGGATAAACGTCAGTTGCAAGTCGGCGCTCTTGTGCCAACTTCTCTCTGTGTGTCACTTTCTTTGTTGCGCAGCAGTTTTTCGTTATCTAACAATGTAAGCCGGGAATGCTGTGGGACATTCTAAAGGAAACTGGACTAAATGCCGCCGTAATAGTGCTTGAAGGGTGGTATATACAAGGACATTAGAGTCCAAATAAACTGTCAAGGGCTAAATAGGACGGAGGAAGTGACCACACAAAGAGGTTTACGACAGGAATGCCCGTTGTCGTTACTGTTCATGATTTATATTGTGTTGGACACCTTTATCGTAGTAAATTTTAAAACTTTTCTACCCTTAACCGCACTCATTTGCGATGAAACTGCGCACGGAGCTTGCACACTGCGGTAACTTTTGCTACGTAGTAATTTTGACAGCCATGCTTACTTGGTTCGGCTGCAAACCTGTAATCCTCTGCATCGAGATCGAAGAACCCAAAACCGTCAACGCCGAGTTGCCTGGAAAGGGCAACGGTGGCGCCGTCTTTTGTCGGCAGAGGAATGCGCCAAAACGTGAAAGGCGCCGAAGCCAGCTTTGCAAGGTGCGCGTGTCAATTGATGGCGCCGCAACAGCCCTTCAACGGCAACCCGGCGTTGGCGGCTTTTGGTTCGTAGATGTCGGCGCAGATGATTACGCGCTTATGTCGTGCGCAGCCGAAAAAGACAGGTGTTACTACGAAGCAGAGGTTACCGCAATGTGCAAGCTATGTGCGCAGTTTCACTGCAAACGAGCCAGCAGTTAAGGCGGGAATTTTTTTTAAATCCTTACAATAAAGATGAACAACACGTTGCAGTAAGGATAGAACGCATGCTGCAGGGTAGAGCTGGTCAGGGTTTCATAGTCCACAGGGCCTACCATTATTCCAATGTGTTCCGGGTTTATTGTACGCAGATGATGTGGTACTTTTTGCAGATAGTCAAATCGAGCTACTACTTCTCTCAGATATCTTTAGGAAGGAAACAGCAAACATTGCATTTGAATTCCATGTTGAAAAATCAGGATTGTTACCAAGCGGGATTGCAACAGTACCAATACAGGGACTTCAAATACCGTGCGTAGTGACGTACAAATATTTGTGGACATGGATGGTGAAGAAAGAGAAAATTTAAAGAACACAACAACATATCAACACGACAGCAAAGAGTAAAGCGGCCGTAGTGAAGCAGTACGCAGTGGGGATACAACAGATATAAAGTAATAAAGTAATACGAGGATTGTCTCTTGTCTCTTTTGCGAACGCGGTACTATATGCTCAAATTCAGATCAGGCACAAAGACTAGATAATAACCAAGAAAGGGCAGGTATATAAAACCCATAGACAGGAAAAAGGCGAAGCTGTAGAGGTGGATATGGGCTGGTCGCCCTTTGAGGCACGGAAGGCACAGAGCAAAATGCCGTTCGCTGAGAGACTACGAAAAATTGATGGAAAGAGCTGAGCAGCCGAAGCCTTCAGGTATTACAGCAACAACGCGGACATCTGATCGAGGTAAAGGACTGGAAACGTTACGACCGGCTACGTAGGTAAGAACAGGCTGAATGGAGAAGTTGCAGGAACCGTCACAGTAATCAAAGCGATCTAGCTTAGAACATGTGAACAATCGCACTGTATGGGAGCAAAAATAAACGAAATAGGATTCAAGGTAAAGAACTGGAAAAAGTATAAAATATACAAAACAGCCACTTGAATTTACTAAGTCAGATGGCAACCACCACCACCCTCCTATTCTAAGGGCGCTCTCCGACCGTACGTCCGTCCGTACGTCCGTCCGTACGTCCGTCCGTCCGTCCGTCCACCCGTCCGTCCGTCCGTCCACCCGTCCGTCCGTCCGTCCGTCCGTCCGTCCGTCCGTCCGTCCGTCCGTCCGTCTGTCTATCCGTCCGTCCGTCAGTCTGTTTTCGGAACGGTGTGCTTACTCCCGCGAAAAACACGTGAAAAACATTCTTTGCAGCCTCAGTTCATATTTATTGGTTTGATTTATGGGGCTATGAGGAACGCCGTAGTGAAGGGCTGCGGAAACTTCGACCAGTTCATGTGTATTCGTTGTCGCCGCCCAGAAAGAGCACTGAAGTGAGAACTGAGCGGCGCTTCTCAGGGCTGCTCTCACGTACCCGTCTTGATGTCCTAGTGTCCCCGCAAATAAATATTCTGCAGCGGCTCCAGCGCGCGCGCGCGCGCGCGCGCGCGCGCGCGCGCGTGTGTGTGTGTGTGTGTGTGTGTGTGTGTGTGTGTGTGTGTGTGTGTGTGTGTGTGTGTGTGTGTGTGTGTGTGTGTGTGTGTGTGTGTGTGTGTGTGTGTGTGTGTGTGTGTGTGTGTGTGTGTGTGTGTGTGTGTGTGTGTGTGTGTGTGTGTGTGTGTGTGTGTGTGTGTGTGTGTGTGTGTGTGTGTGTGTGTGTGTGTGTGTGTGTGTGTGTGTGTGTGTGTGTGTGTGTGTGTGTGTGTGTGTGTGTGTGTGTGTGTGTGTGTGTGTGTGTGTGTGTGTGTGTGTGTGTGTGTGTGTGTGTGTGTGTGTGTGTGTGTGTGTGTGTGTGTGTGTGTGTGTGTGTGTGTGTGTGTGTGTGTGTGTGTGTGTGTGTGTGTGTGTGTGTGTGTGTGTGTGTGTGTGTGTGTGTGTGTGTGTGTGTGTGTGTGTGTGTGTGTGTGTGTGTGTGTGTGTGTGTGTGTGTGTGTGTGTGTGTGTGTGTGTGTGTGTGTGTGTGTGTGTGTGTGTGTGTGTGTGTGTGTGTGTGTGTGTGTGTGTGTGTGTGTGTGTGCGTGCGTGCGTGCGTGCGTGCGTGCGTGCGTGCGTGCGTGCGTGCGTGCGTGCGTGCGTGCGTGCGTGCGTGCGTGCGTGCGTGCGTGCGTGCGTGCGTGCGTGCGTGCGTGCGTGCGTGCGTGCGTGCGTGCGTGCGTGCGTGCGTGCGTGCGTGCGTGCGTGCGTGCGTGCGTGCGTGCGTGCGTGCGTGCGTGCGTGCGTGCGTGCGTGCGTGCGTGCGTGCGTGCGTGCGTGCGTGCGTGCGTGCGTGCGTGTGTGTGTGTGTGTGTGTGTGTGTGTGTGTGTGTGTGTGTGTGTGTGTGTGTGTGTGTGTGTGTGTGTGTGTGTGTGTGTGTGTGTGTGTGTGTGTGTGTGTGTGTGTGTGTGTGTGTGTGTGTGTGTGTGTGTGTGTGTGTGTGTGTGTGTGTGTGTGTGTGTGTGTGTGTACGCGCGCACTGCAGGTTGCCCGCAACTCGGTGGGCAGGTGGGTACAGTCTGCCACAGAGCGGGCTTCAGCCAGAGAGACTACGAGACACACAATGGCTTAATGCGGGAATGCCCACCGTAAATGATACCGCACTAAAGATATCCAGAAAACACTGATGGACCTAATGGCCAATGAGAGTTTAAGGTGGAGCTCTAGGTTCTTTAACACGGGAAAAATTCACAATGGCTGCGCTAACGGATTAGGACGATATATTCCAGCGTAAGAGACGTGGCAAGACGAAACAAGCAGAGCTTATCTCCGACTGCCTTCGTGGTTCTTCATGTCCATGTTTCTGGGCACTGATTTAACCAAGAAAGAGCTCCTCGTTTTGCTACCGATGTCTGTCTGAAGGGCGGCGAGGTCATCGGAGTTGAGCACGTTGCTAAAGAAGGAACAGATGCTTTTGTATGTGGACGCTTCCAAGTACAGAACGGAGGAAAACGCGAGGGCGGTAGCAGTAGTGAACGTCGCAGGAAAAATAATCACCTGTGCGGCAGTGCGCACAAAGACAACGCAGGCACCGGGAGATCTACATAGTTGTAGCCCTGCCTAAGGCCAATAGGCAGGGACTGAGATAACAGATAGCGACGGATTCTCAGACTGCAGCTAGGGTATACAGAGATGAAAGGACAGGTAGCAAAGCCGCGAGAATCCTCTCCGAACAAAAACAACACAGACACGGAACTAACAATACAAGCATTCAACACACCACCATTTGGGTCCTCTACACTGGATTGAGGGGAATGTCACGGTAGGCACCGTTGTCCGAGGGTTCACGAACAGGGTGGCGGGTTTGCCGGTCAAACCCTTCAGCATGCCAGAACCTTACAAGGAGGCAATAAAGGCCTCGTTCGGAGCACGCAAGAAGTACCCGGCTCCGGCGGACAACCTCAACAGAGAGTAGGCCAACACGCTCAGATGACTGCAGACAGACACCTACCCAAGCAGAGCCATATATCATAAAATGTGGCCCAATTGATAGGTGACAGTTTATGGTTGGTTGGTTGTTTTCTGGGGTTTAACGTCCCAAAGCGACTCAGGCTATGAGAGTGAAGGGCTCCAGAAATTCCGACCACCTGGGGTTCTTTACCGTGCACTGGCATCGCACAGTACACGGGCCTCTAGAATTTCGCTTCCATCGAAATTCGACCGCCGAGGCCGGGATCGAACCCGCGTCTTAGTGGTCAGCAGCCGCGCACCATAACTACTAAGCCAGCGAGGCGGCTGACTAGATAGGCGAAAGAGTGCGTGTGCTGTAGGGGCTACGTCACGACGTACCAGGTCACATGAGGCTTTCAAAAAAAAACACTTTGCTACCCACGATAACTAGCCCTAGTCTAGAGCAGTGCAAGGCCCTCTTGAATGACTCCGAGCCGAGCACACAGTTTATGCTGGTGACGAGGGCCAAGGCGGAGGCTAACGGGATTCTGGAATAGGAAATACCGACCAATGAAGCTCCAAATCTCTCTCTTCCCCACCCATATGCTCTAACTTTTATATTCTCAAATAAATGTTTTATTACTACTACTACATGATCTCTAACTGTCGACGGGCTGGGAACGGGCTGCGACGAAGTCTCCTTCCGCTGACGCTTACGGTGTTCACAGGCACAGGCAGCTTGCTGCCGGCGGTGATGCTCAGTGTGGACTTGAAGTTGAGCCGCTTCCGATTCGGCTGCGCGCACAGCTGGATTTTCCCTTTGGCGACTCTGACGCTCACACTGTCTAACTTGGCGGCTAGCCGCTGCTGCTGCTTCTTTCTTTAGCGGCTGTTCTCAGGGGCGGAAAACCACGCAAACGAATTTTATTATAGAACTGTGACGTCATGCCAACCGCAGCGCCATCCCGTGTTAGACAGGAGCGCTTCCGCCAGCTGTGCTTCACTGGCGACGCCAATGGCACTGCCGCATTTTGTGCACTGCACTAAGAAATCGTCGCAGCGAGACTGCGATGGAGCCGCAAGCACCACGCCATTTCGACCCCATACCCCCTTTCTTCTCAGATATTCTAGAGCATCATCGCTCCCAACGCTGCAAATACCCCCCTTGTGCATCCTCAGCTTTGCCGCGAGGAGTCCATTCCCCTTCTCCAACTTCACAGCGGCACCAGCCCTAACCTCGTCTGTGTTTCTGTGTTGTCCCGTCTTCTTCGAACAAGCACGTACCACGTCAAAACCCTAACCTCGCGCGCTACCACCGTCTTTCCCCTCCCTGCTACCGCACCAACTGCGCGCTATGCGTGGAGCATGCGATTTCATATAACACCGTCTGGGCCTGCCAGCTAAAAGGGCTGTTGAGGCCCTGGACTAAGGGCTCCACTCCCAGACCGAAATCCTACTGAACCTCACCAATAAAGATATTTTCCATTACCACTATTGGCAGTGCATGTTATCGATCCGACGCAAACCCAAATGAAGTCAGTCATGCCTCGATATGGAAACTACGTCATGGAGGCTAATCCGACGAGAGCTTAAACGCGCAGCGCTAGATATGGGGTTAGCGCGGCTCGAGCCGCGTCGAGGCGCCTCTTCTCGTAGTGGCCCCAAAAGGTAGCAGGGGCCACCTCGGCAGTTAGAACGATTATTCGACCCAACGAAGTATGCACATTGGCCAACTTGACACGTCGCCTGATCTCACAGGGCACTTGGACAGCAGCATACCGGGTTGGCACTGCGGCACCGAAACAATCGGTAGCGATCGCTACCTCATATGGATACAGCTGCAGACCGAACTCCGCAGTATATGAATGATCGGCATCGTCAGCAGGCAACCTTCCGACCAGCGATAGACGATCGCCCGGCCGAGCTTCAAGTTGAAACACTTCTCTAACGTGCTCGCAAAGCAGCCACTACAATAATGGTAATACCAGCTAATATGCTAATATTTTTCAGGAATTCACGCACGCCATACATTTCCACGCTAACAGAAATGCAGCCTTATTTTTCAGAAAAAAAAACATTTATGAGCAAATAATTATTTTCTCTATTATCCAGAGCTATTTCCGCAAAACAACTGCAGTGTCCTTCAGTAAAGCATTCTACCGCGCGAGAGAAGAAAGAACTGGCAGCACCAGAGAACACTTCCTCGGCGCACCGTGCCGACGTCCATCTCTATTTCTTGGTTTGGAGAAGCGATTCCTAATTCTAAACACTAAATGATCCTGCCGTTCTATTTAGCAGGAGCTTCAAATATAGCCGTCATCACCGACTTCCTGAAAACAAAGCTAGAAGCTTCGAGAAAAACTGAGAAATGTGGTTCCCACAAAGGTGGAAGCGCGGCGCAAGGGCAAATACCACGACGACGACACCACTGCCATGTTTTCAGCTACCACCTGGTACCTGCAGGGCTCTCCACTGCACTTCACTAGCGACAGCAGTCGCGCATCCTGGTCTACCACCGACCTTGAGTTAGCTGCCATCGACGAGGCCCATCACGTCCACAGCACACAGCCTGGTACCACTCTCCACATCTACAGCGACTGTCAAGAGGCAGTCAAGTAGCTTAACCCTCTGTGGAACAACGGTATAGAAGTGCCACTTTTTACCCACGTTTTTCTTGCAGACAAACAACAAAACGCCCGCATACAACGTCTTTTAGTGTTGCGCCGTCTATTCAGTCGTTAAACAAACAATGCGGCATGTTTTTATGCTTCGCTAATAGGCGTCACGGTGTTACATTTGTCACTAGTGACCACTAGGGTGCCTCAATAACCAGCGCCGCTTTCAGGGTGAGGACACCGCTCACGACGGAGACATGTTAGGTCCCACTCTGCTGTTCTGCTGCATTGGGAGCAATGCAGCGGCGGGCTGTTTCGAACAGAAAACTGCCCCTAGCGCATGAAATTTCACAAATTTGGTGTCCTCCCAAGACAGGGCGTGGCCATAGATTGTTTAAAAAGTGAATCAAAGTTAGTTACGCAAAAATATACCTTCTTTCGCAACTAATCTGCCTTGAAACTCGGCGCCTTGTGAACAGTCGTTACATTCTCACAACGGGCGTTGCATATTCCAATGGAATCGGTTTACCCGTCTGCTTTACAGTTCATTACTTGCAGACAAACAGGATTACTTATTTCCAGCTGCATTTTCATATTCGCCAAAGACTGCCATCCAAACAGCTTCTCGTTCGCCGCGAAGTCAAGTGCGAAAAGTTTACGGGGATGAAACGTTAAAGTTGCGCATTATAACTCCACCCCAAGCAAACATTGTTCTGGAATGCAAACATTTTGCATGCCTTGCCCCGCATACTTTGGATTTCTGTTGGTTCACAGCCGTCTCACCTGACCTGTGATTCCCACTTTTTTTCCTCCGCCCACCTCCAGAGCAAAGCGAAATAGCCGCTGCCCTTTCGTAGAGTGAGCAGAACACCAGGGAACACAACAGTTCCTCATAGCTTGATCTCCAACTGCTGCATCATGCTCACAACACAATCTCACTACAGGCAAAGAAGCGTGGCCCAATGGGCGAACTTGCGTATACTTTCGCCTCGTTTTTGCATGTTTCGAGCGTTCCCCGCTGCTTTTCTTCTCCCAATTGGAGACGTATCATTGTGCAGCAGCCTCAGTACACATCGAACCTTCTGCACAATGCTGTCAGAAGTCGCATGTTTTGTCCAGACCACTAGCACGTGCGCCGATGACGTAGGCCAGAAAAGTTGTAATAGTCCTGCAGTTGATTGCTCCAAGGGTAGGCAAGGATTAAAACTTGCCAGGTCGCATCCAAATTTGCCGAGCGCTTCCAACAGAACCTGACGACAAAGACGTTTTCAGTAAGGCACCCGTATTATTTAGGCCCACTGTAAGTAAACTCTCGTCAAGCATTTTGTTCAGTTTATTTATCTTTATGTCACGAAGGCATTCTAATCCCCCCCCCCCCAATCCCTCTACTTCTTTGCGCCAGCTCATTACGTATATACTGGCGGCGTACCTACACTCTGTGTGTCACTAAGTAAGTCGCGACTGCGTGACGCAACGAGAGGAACCTTTTTTCCTCCACTACGAAGCAAAAAAGGCTAGCTCGTTTCGTTGACGTCACGCAGCCACATCAGTAAAATTCGTCAGGCGTGTTTCTGGGCAGGCATTTCCTAGAGTTTACGTTTTCTTTTTGCCTCTCTTGATGACAGTTGCGGGGATGAGAGCTTGTCTGTCCTGTTGACTCATCCGTGTCTTTCTGCGCGCTTTACGACAAACGAGGTTTTCAGACTAGCCCAGACCCATACCTTAATGAGAGATATATTGCCTTGCTCGACTACTACTGAATGAGGCGACAAGCCAGCGTCTTTGTGAATCGGCCGGTCTGAATTATTTTTTTTTGAAGTTTTGAAAAGGAAAAAATTAATGTGTCAGTTAAATTTGTCCTGGAATAAGGTTACTTAGCAACTACGAATAAGCAAAACGTCGTCTCGTCGTATCATCAGTCTACATGTCAACACCGTTCAGAGGGAAACTCAACTGTCTGCACTACTTTTTTGCTGAACAAGCAGTTGAGAATGTATGACCAATAGATTTCAGATATATCACAGCTGTACTCCTATGAGCACTGTGGCGACGTAACGTTTGGAAGATAAATTTGCCATTACTACGTGGAATTTTCCACATATGGTGCAGTAATAAGACGAAGGGATCCCAAAGAATGCTAAAAAAACGGGTGTTAACTACGCAGAAATAGTTATATTTGGCAGGGCATCCTCCGGGCTGCTGGCATACCCGAGAAAATTAGGGCCTTATGAACAGTCCTTACGTTCAAACAACAAATGCAGCATAATTCTGCTGAATTCGGCGACCATGACACTTTAAATTACAACTGCGAAGGAACACCAAATCACCGCTGTCCTTTTTCAGCGCAGCCAGTGACTGGGGAACATAGAAGTCCATCATTACTTTCCGTTTGCCGTGTGGTTAGAGCGACTGCACCATGCATAATACACACTCAAAAGTGCCAGAATATTGTTGCTACGAGCGAAACAACTATGTACTGCATATTTCCAGTTCAGTCGCATTATTCCAGTAGCCACGCACCCGCATACAAACCACGCCACACGCATAGCGCATAGCGCATTTTACGCGACCGGCGTGTGGGACCCAACATGCCGCTTCGAGATTGGAATGAGGACGCGGGGTGGTACCAAGGGTCTCCTCACCCTGAAAGCGGAGGCGCGCGGACATCAAGGCACCCTACCAGTGTAACGGCGCACGGTACTTTCGGAAAAGAAACAGACTGTGCGACTATATGGAAGGAATCCCTCTATGACAAATCAAAAGGCGGCTCCTTACGTTTTATGGAAGGAATCTCTCTATGACAAATCAAAAGGCGGCTCCTTACGTTTTGAAGCTCGATCAGGGAGTCTTCGAACACCAAGCTACAAAAAGAAATTTAACCAAGGAGATTACATATTGTCACATAGTGGTGACTGCAGTCCGGCGAACAGGAAAACAGCGAGAATGGCTCCTAAACGAAACTCTTTATTTGGGCTGACTTGCGCCCGCAAAGAACTGAATCAATAAGTGGTGGCGTATCAACAAGCGTGCTCGGCGGTCGTCGAACAGAATGCCCGCCGCTCTCGGCCGTGCTCTTTTTAAAGCTGATGGCGAACTTTCGAGATAAAGCTTGGAAAGTTACTAGAACACTCTGGAACCACGTAGAATCGGTTCCGCCTGGATGCGATCAATCGAGATAAACCTAGGCGCGTCTTGCATCACAAACAAAGCGATAAAGCGGCGTGCCGGCTGCTTTGAAGAATGAACAAATACTACAAACATTCGCGGCAATATGTCCAGTGTGTGGTAAGTTGACAGAAACAATTAATTGAACATCATACACCAGAATGTGGCAGTATCCATCCGAATGTCGATGTAGGCTCAGACACTCTTCCTGAGGCCGTAGGATTTAGAGCGGTGATTTAGAGATAGCAAAAGTAAACTAATGATTCACTGGTACATGTTAGCAAAAAAAATAACGATTTGTAGATATATGGCTCAAAAGCAGGGCGGTAACGTAAGGCTACATACAGGTTCAGGACTAAAAATTGTATGTAAACAAAAATGGGTAAGTTATAGATAATACCGCTGATCTCCACTAGGTGGCTTTATTCCGCATTCCCGCTTTCCGAGACGAGCGCGAGTGAAGCCACCGGTAGTTGGACGGCCGCTTGTCCCGGAAGTCGGGTGTCTGCTGTGTATTTCAATGCAAAAAGTCGCGTCTTTCGCCCTTTCGTTCTCAGTTTTTTTGCGTTGTTCTCGTGTAATGTCTGCTGTTGAATGAAAGGAACAAGCAAGCTGAACGCGAGAAATGTGAGCATTGTGTGCAGAACCCTGTAATTTCAGAGAAACCGAAGAAAACAGGCATACAGGTCTCACCCTGCCACGGCAAAGGAGTACGTGCATTAAACACTATTAGAGTCCTCGATCACCTCCCACCGGGTGCGCCCCGAAACCAGCGCGGTTCCCTGTGCACCGCAGCGGTGGAGCCCCGGCGAGGGTCAACATCGAGGACAAGCTGCACCCCGCGGGGGCGTGTATGCAGCGCCGCCTTAGGGTGCCTTTCTTCTGGCGCGTGCATTTGATTGTAAACCACAACACCGGTCGCACGCTCCTGTTAACCCGAAAGGGCTTTCGGAACTGCAAATAAATCACACATTTCACATGTCAAAGGCCATGCACACAGCTATATATGCCAATCAGTGCAGTGTAAACAGACGCTCACTCCGGTATCGGCGAGGCACATGTCGACCCGATCAACGAATTTTCGGTTGTTCATCGCCATGTTTAGGCTGTATCAAGTCGAGTATCATGTCATCTTGGCTATCAGACGAACTTGACAGCAGTTCATCAATGGCGGCAACCATCCGTATTCTCTGTTCCATCGCGCGAGACTGTGCGCAGACATGAGCAGGATACTATGGGCCACCCTGTACGAGCAAAGCCGATTCTCCGCAGCACGGGTCACGCAATGCTTGCTGGGAATGCACCCTTGCGAACCGCCGATTTTCCGGGTGCGAGTCGGGGCAATGAAAAAGTGACCCGGAAGGGTGCGCTTCCCGTGAGGAGGAGGAAAACTTTTATTTCTATTTACAGTGAGAGGTCGATGGGGCGAGCCGGATGGGCCCGCCCCTTACAAACACTAGGAGGGATCCCTAGTCCGGGATCCCTGTAGCTTCCGCAGCGGCCCGGGCTCTAGCTACCAATGCCTGTTGGGCATGGAGTTCTGAGCAGCCGCGCAGGGCAGCTTCCCAGTCCTCTCGAGTGGGGTGGAGGTGGGGTGGGTAGGCAGGACTGGAAGGGCATGCCCACACCATGTGGTAGGTGTGCGAAAACTCCTCCTCACAGTGCGGGCACGCGCCCGAGATAGAAGACTTGAAGTGCTTAAGTACTGCCGGGCACAGTACAGTATTGGTATAGAGGCGGAGAAGCCAGCGCTCCTCCCCCCTGGTGGGGCTTTTACAGGGAGGGGATAGAGGCCATGAAAGTTTTGATAAAGAGAGGTGATCTCTCTAAAGGTGGTGGCCGGATTGAAATTGAATTCCGGACCTGGCTGCGGTTGAGGCGATGCCCGGTGAGTAAGCGCGCGGGTGGCAGCGTCGGCTGCCTCGTTCCCCTCAAGACCCGCATGAGCCGGAGCCCACACGATGGTACGATGGGTAGGAAACCCTGTATACTCGCATGCGTGGAGGATTTTGAAAGCACGGTCTGGAATATACCCTTGCCCAATATTGCGGCAGGCGCCCCTGGAGTCCGTGATAATGACTCGGGACTCTGGATCTGCGGCGGCCAGTGCAATGGCGATCTCTTCCGCAAATGTAATGTTTGGGGCACGGAAAGTAAGGCCCTGAACTGTAGTGTTTTGGTGGATAACGGCCGCCGTGTACCAACCCCCGTGGTGTGGGCCGGCCGCATCCACATAAAAGACACCTGGCTTATGGCCATATTGTTGAGAAATAGCCTCCGCCCGCGCGAGACGGCGACCATCATGGGTGTCTGCAGTCATGTTCTTCGGAAGGGCTCACACCTGGAGTGCAAAGCGCCAGGCTTCAGGGATGCGGACCCGTTCTTCTGTCTGTGTTGCATAGCATATGTGTAAGCGGGTCAGAAGGCGGCTCCCCGCAGGTGTTTTGCTAAGGCGCAAGTATTGATTGTTAAGATGAGCTTCTCGTAACTCCCCAAAGGTGTTGGTCATCCCCAGACCGAGGAGACGCTTGTTGCACGTCGTTTTGGGAGGTCGAGCGCTCTCTTATAAATCTTGCCGAGAACTACTTCTAAGGCGTTCTCATCGCATTTGCGTAGGTGGAGGTAGGGAGCCGAATATAAAATCCGGCTGGTTACGAATGCATTGTCCAGCCGCAGGGCATCTTTGCATCGTAGTCCCCCCCCCCCCCCCCTTTTATTGGATACCTCCTCCTCCTCCTCCCGTGATCGAGGACAGTGGGTGCGCACCAAGGCGCCCCGGTGCGCACCGGTGCGGGTGATCGACGATGCTATATATGTTCTTGCCTGGTTCTTGTCTTCCGGGAGTAAAGGAGAAGTAGTGGAATGACGATGAGGCTGAGTTATCTTAAAACCGAATTTTCGTGTAGCAAAGAAAAGGCGAACGACGGTGCGGAAACCCTTACACTCGAAGAGCCACTCGTTCTGCAGCTGCCGCAGTTTCAGTTTCGAGTTGGTGGCGGATGATGACTCTTCACATTTTGATATTTATTGATTTAGGGTGCCGTTTACCTTCCAGATACGCTTCTAACCTAACTCAAAAGCACAGCAACGTTTCAGCTGCACAGCGCGAAAGAAACGACTGACGAGAAAGACAAACGCTGCAGCGCGCGTGAGAAGTGCTGTTAGAAGTTAAATGCACCAAGCATCACGAATAAAAACCATTCAGGCTTAACTTGCTACAGTACGAAACAGTAAATGACACGCTCCGTCGAAAAAGCAGTATCATACCTTTTGGAGGCGCTAATGTGAACCAACCGAACACCGTCTCTAGCCCTCGCTCCGGTTCAGTCTAAACATAATTCGGTAAAATGGTCCCGGCAGAGTCGGCTGCCTGGTGAAGGTCTCCACCTATTCTATCTTAAATTTATCCCCATTGATAGCATAATCTGGGCTTGAACGCGGGAACGTGCAACACAGTAAAGAGCATAGTTGGCGACGCTAGCGCAACGGGACGACGCAGAGCTGAGCAGACGAGGCTTCATACTTACTGCGTATAGCGACGTCCTGTCGTCTGCTAGTGTCGTCCCAATTGAGATGCAATGGACCCTCATTTTTGAAACGTCTTTCCAAAAGACTTTGCTGGTCTCCTCGCTCAGTTGACGGCGCAACAGGTAGGCACTGTCGTGGAAAAAGACGAGAACGGCGAAAAGACGAAATGCTAAGCGAATAAAACAAAACTGAAACTGAAAAACCATGCTGAGGTCCGATTTCGTGCACTGCCAAAAGCTGACTTCCGGGAGATGGCCGCTCATTTCTGCTGGGTTCATTTTCCGGCGCTCGATGCTCCATCCAGCCCCCTACCTGAGATCAGTGGATAATAGCAGGATCATTTTTTTTCCTACGCTGGCTAAACTGCTGTAGCAAGTGTAGCATGAAATCATGATTCACTGGCTACACTAGTGTAGCCAACGTTGAGTGTAGCCAGTGTAGGTAAAAAAAAATGGCCTAAACCCCGTTTCGAAGAGCGCGCTCCTAACCTCCTGTCATCCATCCATTTTGCAAGTGTATGTGTAGATTCGTCTCTGCTGTTATAGTGCCTAGAATATAGACATGAATATAGACCAAATTTTTTTGCCCTCGCACGCAAGCTACGGGCGCGCTCCTACTCTCGACACCAGTCGCCATCTGTCAGCGCGCGCGGTCCGAAGGACTGCGGGTCGCGCCGGTGCCGCGCGTAGAACGCTTTACGCGTTCGCTTCTGCCGTTGTTGTGCTCCATCAGCTAACGTATGAGGGTGTGTGCTGTGCGTCACTACTCACATTTTCCCTCTTCCAGACAGTACTGCTGTTATCTTGCGCGCAGTTACTCGTTAACGTGACATCCAAGGCTAGTCGACCAGGTAGTGTACGGACTGGAAACCGGCACTTCTAAGCAGATTTCTGCGCTGTCGTGTCGTTTGTTGTCGCCTTTTACGTGCGCTATCATCTATGATAATTTTATGCATCAGAATGTAGATCTATTGATTTGACTCAGTGGAGTAGTAACTGGATAGGCGAGCTGCAGACTGAAGGTTGTCCCGACGGAGCACGTGTTTTCGATCACCAGTACGTGTTCGGCATCCTTGCGCTGAGCTTGCTCTTGTTCCCATTAAACACATTTCATGCACATGATTGTAAGCACGACCGCTACCAATTTCAGCTGCTTTTTCCGCACCCGTGTCAGAGGGATCTGGGGGGTAAAGATTTATCTATAGTATCTTTCTGCTGTTGGTATCTACCTTAATCATAGGAAAATATGCGCGATTTCATTATATTTTCCACACTTAGCCAAACGGCTACGCAACGCTTTCACACGCGGCGAGAGCTCCTGAATAATATAACGCGACTTCCGACCTCAGAATTTAGTGAAAGCTGGATTAGCTGCTCATATCTATTCAAGCTTTGATAAATTAAGCGAAAGTACGTTTTTATGCACCAGGTTGCATAAGCCATGACAAAATTTGTTTTCTGTTGGCGCTGCGACTCAGTTGAGCTCACCGCGGTAATCTGTTGATAAACTGGCGCACCACGCAGGCGACAAGAAAGCCCTGTTTGTGGAAAGGGGGGCGGGGGGTATGGCCGGCAGGAAGGAATCAGAGTGCATGGAAATTGGAACTGCATGCTAGCCGCACACCTAATGCTTGATATTGAACAAAAAGTTTCTTTGCGGTGGAGCACCAAGACGGAAGCGATATAAGCACGCGCGTTCTAAGCGCCGCCACAATTAACCTGAATGTTAAACTAAATGTCATTAAAACGTGTCAATGTTATCGCTTTGATAACGTAAATACTTCCTGCAACACAGCCACGCTGCGGAAGTATGCTCGACAATGTTTTTTTAGCGCCCGAAGCGCGGCTATATGCAGGCGCGGCCGCGGAGCTGCCGCAGCCCCGCAGTCCCCAAAGAAACGCCGGCACCGCGGCGCGCCAGTCGGCGCAAAATGGCCGCGCCCGGGAGCGGCTCTAGACACTATACTGCTGTGGCGGGAAAAGGTCGGGTCTTGATGCCAGGTGAGTGTCTAAATTTAAGCTTCCAAACCACTGCTTATTGATTCAGTTGAAATCATATAATTTAACTGAGCTGTGTGAGTGTAGCTTTCTTCAAAAAGATGTTATCAGATTATTAAGGCGAAAGCCTTTAATGTCTCATCGTTGTAAGCAGCAGTTGTCGACAGAAATGTCACGCTTTTCAATTGGTCGAAACGGTCGTGACGTCACAGTGCGCCAATTTCAAACGGGGCCAATTGTACTTTGGCTAGTAACCATGCAACCAATTGAAGGGATCATATAGTGATGCTCCAAGTAAGTGGGACTGAGCTTAGTTAATTGCTTAATTACCCAAATAGCCTAATTAAGCTTTCCTTTCAGGCCATGTAAATAAATAAAACCGAGTAAGAAATTGGTCGAGCTCGGGAATCGAACCCCGGTCTTCGGAGTGCGAGACGAGCACGCTATCCACTCCGCCATGCCAGCTCGATGGTGTGGGTTGAACAAAGGCGCGTCTAGTGAATACGGTGTCTTCGCTCACTGCCATCCTCCTGCCTTCCCTTCCGGCGAGGTTTAGGTGTCCACCGAGGTATGAGAGACAGATACATTTCCTTTCCTCAAAAAACAATTTACCAACGAGCGAGGCGTAGAACCGAATGGGCGATAGGACTCCGTGGCAGCGTTGCAAGGCGCTGTCGCGTTCCACTCTTAGAGGCGAAGCTTAACATCTTAACCACACATCAGTGACCGCACTTTAGGTCAAAAAGTGCACCCCCCCCCCCTGAATTTTGACGGGTGTCCACCGAGATATGTGAGACAGTTACTGCGTAATTTCCTTTCCTCAAAAACCGTTGCGTTCAAACGGCAACGCATCGCGCCGAACGGGTGGTGGCGTTCCGTGGACTCCCTGGCAGCGCTACAACACGCTGTCGCGTTCCACTCCTAAAGGCGAAGCTTAAGCGTCATTAATTAGCAGTTGATTAGTATTCAGGCATTAGTCAGTAATTAAACATTAATTAGTGATTTGTCATCACTTAGAAATTAGTACTCAATTACATGTGATGCCACCAGTGCATCAGAAGCAGTCAAAGTGGTGCGGAACACGCTTTCGCCTCTACGCACTTTAGACAGTCAAAGTGCCCCCTGAATTTTTTTTCCCTGACAACGCTCCCCCCTATGCGGCTAGCTCGATCGTAGTATCAGCCTCTGTAATGCAGTGCTTGCTAGAAAATGTAGAGGATCTCGAGCGTAATATAAACAACGTGCAAGTTTCACGCCGGTACCTTACACAGAAGGACGCTGTGGACCTATTTTTTGGTTTGGTTTATTGGGGTTTAACGTCCCAAAGCGACTCAGGCTATGAGGGACGCCGCAGTGAACGGCTCCGGAAATTTCGACCACCTGGGGTTCTTTAAAGGCCGATTCACACGACGGTCCGTTCGCCCGCGGCCCGCGCACTACGTGTTCATGCGTCAGAACATTGAGAGGCGCGCTGACCAGGCCGCGGGCCGACAGCGCGCCTCTCAATGTGCTGACGCATGAACACGTAGTGCGCGGGCCGCGGGCGAACGGGCCGTCGTGTAAATCGGCCTTAACGTGAACTGACATCGCGCAGTACACGGGCCTCTAGAATTTCGCCTCCATCGAAATTCGACCGCCGCGGCCGGGATCGAACCCGCGAAATTTGAGTCAGCAGCCGAGCGCCATAACCACTGAGCCACCGCGGCGGCTAGGTCCTATTTTTGAAGCGAAAAGCTTCACTAGGCTAGTCAACACCGCGCTTCGCGTGACCCGGAGCCCAGATTCCCAGGTTTCGCATGCGCGAAACCGAGTGACGTCACGCACGGCGCAGGTGGCCGCAGCCGTCGCCGAAGACTCGTCACAGTTTAAAAAAAAAAAAAAACCTCCGTCGAGGCTGGGAATCGAATCAGGCCCTTCGGCATTTGAAGCGGAGACGCTACCACTTCGCCACAAAAACTCAAGGTTCCAGCATGAATAAAGGCGTATCTAGTGAATGCATGGGTTTCATAAATAAAATAACAGGAATAAAAAGTAAAGATAAAAAAGTAAGTAAAGGAAGATTAAAAACAATAACAAGAAAAAATAAAATATGAAAGAAGGAACGAAATGAAAATTAAGTGAAAAAAGAAAATATGAAAAATAAAATAACAAAAACAATAAAAATAAGAAACAAAAGGAAATAAAATGGAAAAATAAAATATAAAAAACTGTGTGCAAGGATAGTGATTTCGCCTTGCAGCACTATAGAGAGTCAAAGTGCCCCCTGACTTTTAACCGCACCGATTACCGTGTGAGCGCCAGCTCATCCCCGCCGACCGAGATCCTTCGCCGGAGGGCGAGCAACTCGAACTTTGAGTCAGAGCAACCCGAGCCGCCCGTGGGAGGAGAGAGTGATGTGAGGAGATGAGGAGGACGAGCGCTCGCGCGGCGCGTGAAGAACAACAGACTCAGGTTTTGGACACGAAAGAAGCAACACGGCCTCTTGTTAACCCAGCGCTCCTTTGTAACGGAAAGACGAATAAACGTGTCTAAATTGTTCTAAAAATCCTAACAACCGTCTCCTCCTCCGCCTCCACACAGGCAGTGTGTGGATTGCCGAATGCCTCCACCGTTATCGTGTGCTCCCAGTGTTTCGTGCCTGTCTAATCTAGGATGACTCTAGTAACTGAGGACTTCTTTTCGATGGGGATTATTGGATGTTTATTACAGTCTGGGCTACATAGGTCTGATTAGGAGGAATACATGGCTGGGTCTGCTGCGTAGCTGTTCAAGTGGGGGCGCCGCGGAATCCGAGTAGTCTGCCACTTGTCTATAAGAGGGTGAGGAGGACAGCGGCCGTCGGGCCCGTGCGCTCAGCGCATCGCCTGCGAGGGTGGCTGGCAGCTTCTCATACAGCGGAGGTAGCGGAGGGTGCGTTGCCGGTACAGCTGGCGCCATCTACAAGAGCGTCTTGTAACATCCTCCCTTTTTTGTAGCTTGCCGTCATCCAACCAGGTAATCGCGAAGTCGCTTTGGGGGCATTCTTGTTCTTTGAGGTCGTGCCGGCGTGCGAGTCACATAAGGGCGCTGCTGGGTTTCTTGCTGTTCAGTCTCATTGGTTTGGTTGTCTCCCGTTTCAGCATTTCCTTCTTCGGACTCAAGCTCTCTCTTTTCTTGTTCCTTGTTGCTGGTTGCACTCTTCGGTGGGCTTCTTATAAACACGCGGTTCCTTCTCAGAACGCTGTCTCCCACGTTGACTTCATACGATCTGTCATCAACTCTTTTTGTCACGGTTCCTTTAGGCCATGGTCCGCTTCTAATCGGCCGGACAGTCACATCTTGTCCTTCTTTCAGTGTTGGCAGGTCCTTGGCATGTTTGTCATGATAAAAGATTGTTCGTTGTTTTCTTGCCTGCCTTTTGCCGGTCACGTTTATCGTTTCGGGTTCCAGCAGCTTTGCTGTGGTCGGCAGTGTCGTTCTGGTGCGGCGACCCATGAGCAGTTGTGCCGGGCTGGCGTTTAATCCTTGCAGGGGTGTGTTTCGAAAATCTAGGAATGCCAATTGCGGTTCTGACTTGCTTTCTTCCGCTTTTTTCAATAGCATTTTTGCCGTTTTTACCGCTGATTCGGCCATTCCATTCGGACGTGGATAATCTGGACTTGACGTTTTGTGTTCGAAGTTCCAGCTTTTCGCAAACCTTTCAAACTCCTCGCTCGCAAACTGGGGTCCGTTGTCGCTCACCAGAATTCTTGGAATCCCGTATCTAGCAAAGTGAGCTTTCAGCTTGAGGATCACTTGGGTTGAAGTTGTCGTCTTCAGCTGATCTACTTCCCAAAAGTTGCTGAGATAGTCGACTGTAACGAGAAAGTTTTTCCCCTTATGCTCGAAGAGGTCGCATCCGACTCGTTCCCACGGATAACTCGGTTCCGGATGAGGAATGAGTGTCTCTCGTTGTTGGGAATGCGCATGCTTCTGACACACTTCACACCTTGCGATGTAATCCTTCAGTTCTGTGTTCATCCTTGGCCAGAATACACACTCGCGAGCACGCCGAAGACAGCTCTCAATTCCCATGTGCGATGCGTGAAGTTTTTCTTTGATCTCACGGCGCATAGACAATGGGATGAGCAGTCGTAATCCCTTGTAGATGAGGCCCTCCTCCACTGTGAGTTCATCTCTGAATGGGTAGTAGACGCGCATGTCTCGCGGCACTTGGTGCTTTTCTTGTGGCCATCCTGACAATATGATTGACTTCAGCTTTTGCAGGAAGTCATCTGTCTCCGTTGCTTTGCGAATTTTTTCCAAGGTTTCCTTGCGCACTGGCAGGTAGTTCACAACGTTGATGCTTTCTAGTTCACTTTCACTGTCACGGTTGGGAAGGAATGCCCTCGACATCGTGTCAGCTAGAAGTAGTTCTTTCCCTGGTCTGTGCTCGATGTTGATGTTATACCTTTGCGTTTGCAGTATCATACCTTGCAGTCGTCTTGGCACTTGATCGAGTCTTTTTTTCATGATGGACTGAAGAGGTTTGTGACCACTGATGATCGTTGTAGCTGTTCCGAAGGTGTACTGATGGAATTTCTGCAATGCAAATACGATTGCTAGCATCTCCTTCTCGATCTGGGCATAGCGACTTTCTGTCGGTGTTAGTGCTCTGCTGGCGAAAGATACAGGTTTTCCTTCTTGGATGAGAGCCGCTCCAAGTCCGAGGTCGCTGGCGTCACATTGTATTTCAACTGGCTTTCGCGTGTCGAAGTATGCTAGAATAGGAGCTCTTGTCACTGCATCCTTTGCCTTCTGGAACGCTTGTTCTTGTTCTTCTCCCCAGTGCCATGGTGTGTCTTTCACTGTGAGCTTCCTCAGTGGTTCCAACACAAGTGAAATTCCGGGCAGGAATCTGGAAAGGTAATTGATCATTCCGGAAAACCGCTGTACGCCTTGGACATCAGTTGGTCGAGGCATTTCTTGAATTGCCTTTGTTTTCACTGGATCCACTTTCAGTCCTTGTTTTGTCAGCACGTGTCCCATGAAGACTGTTGTGCTCATGCGAAGTTGCGTCTTGTTCTTGTTCAGACGTATTCCAGTCTGTCTGCATCTCTGCATTAAGTTTTCGAGCTTTCTGTCGTGATCTTCAAGTGCATACTTTTCAGTTTCACCAACTCCATAGACGAGGATGTCGTCTGCTATGCACAGAATTCCGTTTAGTCCTTCAAGTGCCATTTGCAGTCTCTTCTGAAATATTTCACTGCTGACCGCTAACCCAAATGGTAGGCGCAGCCATCGATATCGGCCGCTGGGCGTTTGAAACGTGGTCTTTAGACTTGACTCTTCATCGAGGCAGCATTGCCAGTACCCTTCTCGTAGGTCTAGTTTTGAAAAGATCTTGGCTTTTGCAAGCTCTGGCAAGACGTCGTCGAGAATGGGCAATGTGTGGCGCTCCCGTTCTAACGCTTCATTTAGCGCTTGTGGGTCAATGCACACTCTCATGTCGCCATTTTTCTTCATCGCCACGACCATTCGGCTCACCCACTCGGTTGGCTCGGTGACACTTTTGATTACTCCTCTTCTCTCCATGCTTTGCAAGGTTTCTTCAAGCTGTGGTTTTATGCTGGCAGGCACTCTGCAGCTTGTTATCGCTTTCGGGACTGCATCCTGTTTTGTTACCAGATGTACTGTTCCCTGCAGCGTCCCTAGTGCTTCTCCAAAGACGTCTGGGAATTTTTCCACTATGCGCTTTGTGAAGTCTTCCTCTGGAGCGTTAACTGTAGCTACCAGATCATAATCGATTGTTATGAGACCCATGGTTTCTGCTGTCTTCCTTCCATTGAGGGGTGTGAGCTCATCAGCAACAACTACGAACTCCAGGACATGCTTCTTTCCATTGTTGGCAGTGACCTCAAGCTGGGCTTTGCCTTTGGAGTAAACTTTGCTTCCGTTCCATGTCCGCAGTGTCGTTGCGCTCGCTCTCAGCTGCTGTGGCTGGACGTATTTGGCTGTAATCATATCAACTGCCGCTCCACTGTCTACTTGAAACTTTCTGTTTCCGTTCACTTCCAAGAGCGTGTAGACTGAGCTGGGCTTTTCGCTCTTAACTGCCAAAATGTCCTCTTCGTCGCTATTGACCTCCAGACTAGCCACTGCCCTGCTGCCTTTGCACACTGCTGCGAAGTGGTTTGGCTTTTTGCACTTAACGCACACTTGTTTCCAAGCTGGGCAGGCTGTTCTTTTGCGTTCGTGGCTCCTTCCGCAGTACTTGCATTTCGGAAGATTCGCCATCAACGGAGGTTTCCTTTCTTCTTTTAGACTTTTACTGGCATAGTTGAGACGGTTCTGCTTTTTCACAGTGTGAACTTCGCTGTTGCTTGCAGCTGATCCCTCTTTAAATGCTTTCATTTGATGTTTTGTAGCCTCATGAGCAAGACACACTTTGACAACTCTCTCGAGGGTTGGGTCATCGAGCTTTAGAATGTCCGCTCGCGCTCTCTCGTCGTAAATTCCACAGACGATCTGGTCGCGGATCAATTTGTCTCGTTCGTTCCCGAACCCGCAGTCGCGCGCTTTCAAATTCAGGTCGGTCAGAAAGTCATCGAACTGCTCTTCCTGTTGCTGCATTCGTGAGCGGAAGACGTATCGCGAGTACAGTTCGTTATGCTTCGGTAAGAAATGCGCGTCGAGGAGGCTTATTACATGCGTGTAGTCAAATTCTGGGTGTGGTCTTGCTCCTGTTGGCTTCCCGAAGTCCAAAGTGTTATAAATGTCAAGAAGCGTGGAGCCTCCGACGGACAAAAGAAGTGCTACTTGCCGGTCGGACGGTGCTTTGGCTGTGTTGGTTGCTTTGAGGTACAGCGTGAAGCTCTGCTTGAAGGCTCTCCATTGTTCCGCTGCGTTGCCAATGGTTTCGAATTTCGCAGGTGGTGGAATCTTCTCCATGTTGAGGCGTTGGCGGTAATTTTACACTTCTGACACCATGTTTCGTGCCTGTCTAATCTAGGATGACTCTAGTAACTGAGGACTTCTTTTATATGGGAATTATTGGATGTTTATTAGTCTGGGCTACATAGGTCTGATTTGGAGGAATACATGGCTGGGTCTGCTGCGTAGCTGTTCAAGTGGGGGCGCCGCGGAATCCGAGTCGTCTGCCACTTGTCTATAAGAGGGTAAGGAGGACAGCGGCCGTCGGGCCCGTGTGCTCAGCGCATCGCCTGCGAGGGGGCTGGCAGCTTCTCATACAGCGGAGGTAGCGGAGGGTGCGTTGCCGGTACAGCTGGCGCCATCTACAAGAGCGTCTTGTAACACCCAGTGCATTGTGAGCGAACTGCTACAGCCATGACGTCAATATAAGCATAACTGCAGCTTTTTACTTGTATATCCAGGCTTAACCAGAGCTAAGCCACTGTCTAATTTTTTTGGTGGTTTGGTTTGGTTTATGGGGTTTAACGTCCCAAAGCGACTCAGGCTATGAGAGACGCCGTAGTGAAGGGCTCCGGAAATTTCGACTACGTGGGGTTCTTTAGCGTGCACTGAATTACCTGACAACTCGGAGCTGAGCGATGCAATGCAAAACCAACTCGCCCATCAGTCTGTGGATGTGCAATTAGTAATTCGTTTCGGAATGGGCATCTGCAGATAAAAGTGAGGCGAACAACAGACAGCCTGGTAGTTGCGCCTGGTAGTTGCACTGCGACTACCAGGCGCAAGAGTTAAAAAAGAAGACCCGTGTGTTAGCCTTGAGTGGTGCTCCCTATAAAGGTGGCGCATCGTTGCAAACCTGGCAAGGCAATGACGGGCTTGGAAAAGTGCGTTCCCTTGTGACTGAAATGAACTAATGTTTCGCAGGACACTATACTGCGGCCTCCAATTAATCTGTGATTGAAAGAACTAGTATTGAGGTTCTTTACCCTGAGCGATCCGCAACACCAGGATGCTAGAGATATGGTGTCTAGATGAGTAGGTTGCACATGCGCAACAGTACAGTGCAGCCATTGCCGGTTTCGTCTTCTGGCTGGTGTCAAGGCTTTTTAAACGGCAAATTTTCATCAAAAATCTTTCAAAATGCAGCCTAAAAGGTAATGCACATCGGTAGAGGAGGGATTGGTTTCCGCGCAGATAATTGTAGGGGCATGAAAAAAAAGACGGGTGAAAAATATATTTTGAGAGACTGCTTTAAACGGCGATATTGGCTCAAAATCACCACGGAATGCTAATAGGGAACTTACCCACAGATGTAAATGATAATTTTCGTCGTGTTAACACTTGGTAAAAAAAAAAGCTGAAAAAAGTATCGGCTAAGAACCAGATTCGAACCACTGTCCTACATGCTTGAAAACGCAGTATAAATTTATTGCGCCATACAGTACTGTGCATCTTTATCGTGAAGACTTCAAAATCTTCCCATCTTGACCGTTGACTCGTTTGCCGTAAAACTGACCACAGAACTTGCATATTGTGGTAACTTTTCTCTTGTAGCAAGTTTTACAACGATACATGCTTGATTCAGCCGCGAATGATGTAAACCTGTAATTGTCTGCGCCAAGATCGACGAACTGAAAGACGCCAGCGCTGGATTGCCGTGAAGGGCGGCAGTGGCACCATCGAAGTACCTGTGCAGCTTGTAATGCTGACCTTGACTTTGGCGCCCTTCATGCCTTGGAACTGTCCTACGCAAACAACAGGTGGCGCCGCAAAGGCCCTTGGCGAAAACCCATAGTTGGCGGCTCTCGGTTCGTCAATTTCGAGACAGATGATTACGGGTTTGATCATGCGCGGCTGAACCGGGTAAAAACTGTTGACAGACTTACTACGAGACAAAATTTACAATACCCATGTTCTGTGCGCGGTTTCAGCGTAAATGAGCCTGCGGTTAAGGCGAGAAATTTTTAAAAGTCTTCATGATAAAGATGCACAATACTGTATAAGCTTTTTTTTTCTTTTTTTTCCAACATAATATTTACTACATGCCACATAAGCTTTCTTTGTTGCTTGTTTCGACAGCTTACAAAAAGTCACAAAAATAAAATGCGAATGGAAGCTTTAAATTGTTGTCTTACCCGTACTAAAAAAATTACTGATGGTTTAGTTTGGCTAAACCTACAGTAGGACACAACTTTAAAAAACAGCAGTTGCTAACACTGGGCCGGGTTCCGTAGCGTCTTGTATTACTCCGCTGGGCAGTCGCAACTGTAAACGAAATCAGCTTTTTAATATTTGACTATATATCAGACAATCCACGTATCAAAATTCTAGAGCTCATAATTTTTTTATTGTGATAAGCTTCTTGTTTACGTAACAAGAAATGTTTAAGCAGCAGACTACTTTTCATCATGGAGGAATTCTGTGCGCGGAGACTGAATGTGGGCGGAGCTTCACTGCAAACTTAAGTTGTATCCGGCTATAGTGTGTACGCGAAAGCTTCTCACACGCTACCGAACGGGTTGCCCGTGAATTTCTGGTGAAACTGCCTCGCTGCAGTCCCAGATTCACTGAGACGAATCACGTGGTTAGTCCGTCCCTCTGACTCAGTTTCCATCGGCTGTTGTTGAGCAGACGTCGAGGTGGCGGCTTCGTTCGCGGCTCGTTGTCGTCGCTTGTCCGCTTCTTGATGTCGTCGTTTAGCGAGCTCTTCTTCCCGTTCTTCAGGCGTCTCAGCCGCACGCTTGGCCTCCCTCGCTTCCTTCTCGCGTTGTCGGCCAGCCCTGTACCATGCTACGACTTTGGGATCAGTCGACGTAGCTTCTCCTAGCCTTTGCTGATGCCATACTGAGTACGTACGCTTGCAATCCGCCTCTTCATCCATTTCGCATCTGACTAGTGAGCGCACGCTCACGACCATGCTGACAAACGAGCACACGCTCACGATCACGCTGACAAGCCGGAGCAGCTGTGCACGCCGCCGCGGAAAGAGCACGGCGCGTACGCAATGTGGCGTATAGCTAAGCCAATGGAACAGCCGGTGGAAACAGAGTCAGAGAGACAGACTAACCACATGATTCGTCTTAGTGAATTCGGGACTGCAACGAGGCAGTTTCACCAGAAATTCACGGACAACCCATTCGGCAGTGTGTGAGAAGCTTTCGCGTACACACTAGGTTTAATCAAGTTAAACCATCAGCATTTTTACATTGAAATCGTACGGCTTCAACTTACTTAAAGGGATACTTAGGCGGTTTTCGAATCAGCTAACCTTCTAGGGTTTTGAAGTAGTGTCATTGCTAATAACGTCTGTGAAGTTACTTTTTCGATTTCGGCTAAAAGGGTGGCGCAATCACCAATTGAAAGCGCGATGTTTAAATCTCCCGCGTCCCGCGCGAGTGCAAGAGAGGAGAACAGCGGAGAGGGAAACCGCAACCATGTTGGCTAACGTGACGTCATGTTGAGGAGACGTTTGCAAACGTACGCGGAAATCGCCGTGCACTACAGGTTAGGCAGGCGTCTAATGCCACCACCAGATCCAAACTTAACCAATACAGAGGCCATCGCCTGGCGACGATTACAGGCCGGAAATTTCGTTAACCCTGTCCACGGAGATAGAAGGCTTTTAGGAGGCGCAACTCCGTGGCCCCGCGGCCGGCGCGGGCGACCAGAAAACGTCACAGAGGAGGGGAGGAAGGGAGGTCGGTTTCCGTGGCGCGCGGTAGATGGCGCTCACGCGCGGTGCCCGCTAGAGTTCCTGTATATGCTCCCGCAGGGTAGCATATACAGGAACTCTAGTGCCCGCTTGGGCAGCGCGAGGCACCGCGCTGCGCGGTGCGTGGCGCGGTTTCGGGACGGCGGAGCGTGAAAAAAAAAGCAGTGCGGGAACATATTGGCAGGGTGTTACAGGGAACCCCTCCGTTTGTGGTCTGGGGCCGCTGATGGGGTATCAAGAATGTTACCATTCCAGCCGGCTTGCACGGAGAACAGCGGCTAAGTAGTTGTAGACATCGTGCTTCTAGCTGTGGCTAAACTAGCCAGCCCACGGAGGGGCTCACAATTTTTTTTTAAACATTGCACCGCTCCCTTTTCATCCCCTGCGGTCAGAGGGACCCTGAAGCGGGCTTCCAAACGCTGTACTTTCCCTGTAAGGCGGGTTGAATCCCACGATGGACGAGCCCAGCTGGTTCCTTATCTCCCCTGCTGCAAGGGAATCACAACGCTGTCACCGCTAATTGGGCACTGCACGTATCGATACGGCTTCGAGTCACCGAGCGGCCTCTTTCATCTTGTTGTGGAGCGGTCCATTGTAGCTATAGCCATGCCTGAGACGTCAGGCTCTTCTATTTGGCTATTCGGGTCAAAATGGGCTAACACAATGCGTCGCTGCCCAGCTCAGACTGTCTTGAGAACGGCGAGGAAGACAGCCCTGCTTGTGCACAGTGACGGCTGGGAAACTCCCCCCAATCCCTGCAGAGGAGCTTCGCCAAATCTTTTAGCAGCTTCGGATACAAAGTGGCGGAAGGCAAGAAACCAAGAAAAAATAAATAAATAAGGAATACTCTGTAACACGTAACACCCTCGAAACAGCGGGTGGGGTCGTGTGCTCTAGTCTCCAGAAGCTGTGTGACCGACGTGTTAGAGTGCTCGCGCTCGAGTCCTGGTCTATCTCCGTGGACCCGGTGTACGCCTTACTGCCTCGCTGTAGCATACGATGGGACGTAAGTGATTTGTTCCGAACTGCAATAGCGGATACAAGTCCTGCAAAGAAAGCGTCATCTCCTTCAAGGCTTCCAGTGACTTGTTCCCAGAGATTTGTTCCGGCTGAAGAGGACACGCGAATCAGCAAGCTATGATATACGTGTTGCCTTAATTATGACTGATGCTTGCGCCGGGAGCATATGCACCTCTTCATCATTTTACTTCTTCAGCAAGCTTTGCTGCATGCCTCTAAGCACACAAAGCTAATATCCTTCGCATGCTTCATGAGTATCCAACGAATTTCCTTCACGACGTGAGTAAAAAGGGCAGCCATCGCGCGCGGCACATGCCCACCAGTAAGTGGAAGAGCGCCGAGCCGCAGGCACATCAACAGTTAGAATTCGAATGTAAATTGCCTCCCGTACTATGAGGCCACGTTTTACCACACGATAACTCAGGGCAGCATGACATTTGCGAAAAAAATGTTGGCCGCGCAAATATGCTCTCCCGCGGAAGCACGGAAATGCACGCGACGGCGCTAGCGCGCGTCGTCCTCGGGAACCTGACGAGGGCGGCATCCGGCGGCGGTCGAAGGAAGCAGACAGCGCCTGTGACTCTCCGCGGCCGCGGGAGAGAGGCGAGTTTCGCCTCCTAAATGCTTCTATCTCCGTGACCCTGTCTGGTTATTTCAAACCACGTTAGATGATAAAAAAGGTGACAAATGTAAGAACTGCGGAGCGAGGGGGACCCTCGATCATATAATTTGGCAATGCCCTGGATCCCCGGGTGCTGAGGACAATATTAAGAGTAGAGAAGCCTGGGAGGCCCTTCTGCGAAGCGAGGTCCCCGCCGACCAGAAACGAGCTGTCCGCCTGGCGGCTGAAGCAGCGAAGAGACAATGTATCTTCGCCAGTCTTTAGTCGCGGAGGTCCCGTCCCCCGTCCCCTAGGCCTGCGTGCCAGGGACGGGGAGTAGGGGGCCTCCTACATCGGTGGAAATAAAAGTTGTTATCAATCAATCAATCAATCAATCAATCAATCAATCAATCAATCAATCAATCCGAGGATACTTCTACGCACCCGAGCGAGCTTTCAGCTAGCGTTGTTTCTCGTGCTGCGTGCGTTGTGCCTCGTATTGCGTGCGTTGTGACGTACAAAGCGTGTGAGCCGACCTTGACCGTCAGGTTCAACACGAGGTACTGCTCTGCGTTCGTGTCCACGAACAACTACGGCCGCGACTGTGTCGTCTTCCACTGTTTTTCACAAGATCATAAGCTCGCAGTGCAGGCGCTTGCTGCTGTGACGAGGGAGAATTCAAGCGTACCCTGCTCGAAGCACTTTCGTCAGAGCGGCTGCGTGCAGAGCTTGTCCTTAGTGTGATCTCAAGTGATTTCTGCCAAAGAGGCACGGCTTAACCCTCACACAGTTCCTTCGATTTTCTCGCGTATGAGATGCGTGTCACCATTGCCAAGAAGCGCCTCTTCTAAAAGTAGAAACATGCTCAATTAGCCCCCGCAGAATCCTTATAGAGGCTCAAGGAAGCGTCGCTCTCCTCAGCTTAGGCGCGGCCAGACCACCTGAGGCGTGCTCAGCAAGGCTCGGTTAGTGATTTTATACTCGGTTCGACATGTCCAAGCAAGCAAGCAAGCAAGCAAAGCAAAGCACATCAAAGCAAAGCAAAGCAAGCAAGCATCGAAGCTCTTGATGTGCGGCATCTCATTTAATCGTAGCTTAGCGATTAAAATGAAAGCGTTCGACAGGTCTGTCTGATTTTGGATGCAAATTTAAGAGAGAAATGAATGCTAACCAAGTTTTTGCAAAAAAACGCCATGTTTCGCAACCTTATTCGGTATCTTCATCAAGTTGTGGCAGCGGACGAGTTGCAGCTAGCTTGGCTTTTAAACACATATATAGGTGGTCACCACTTCACTGAGCCTAAACTGCAAATCGAGGAAGGGCCAACGTTTACGACGGAGCGATTAATATTTTCTGGCATCTGTTGAACACGCGACTAGTGAAGCAGCAGCCTTGTGCGCCTATTTGGCTTGTTTTCCAGCGCACAATGATTGCGTCACTATCCTGTGCTCACATGCCTAGCAGTGCTAGGCCACTGCGCTTCGCTCATTTTGACATCAAGTCTATGCTGCTTCATCGTTTTCTTGAAATACTTTTTTGCCCACACCTACAACGCCGGGTACTGAGAACAGAATTTTTTGTACACAACGCTTTGGGCCTTTTCTTTAAGATGACGCTCTTTCGGGCGAGCCAGGAGGCGTCCGGCGGTGGTAATTGACTTGAGTAGTGCTTGCACCCCTTCCTTTCTGAGAATACGAGCCGAGGTTGAGCTGGCACCTTTTACGCATGGACTGCATATGCGTGTATCACGCTGGCGTATGCTTGTGCTAGGCGTAGAATTTTTTTGCTTGCGTCTTTTTTGGTTTCAGGCACGTAATACATACAATGAACAAGCTGTAATATACTTTTCTTTGGAGGTCAGTAAAAAAATAGTCGCCATATTCGCTTTTACAACAACACGGAAAGCTGCGATCTACACTCATCGCAGCGCCGGATCCGCATCGGCAGCTTCTCCAGTCCTCAAAGTGTCGTCACGACCTCTCTTGACCAATCACGGGCGGCGGCGCGCCCCACGGTGTGCCTCGCTGCACAGGCCGCATATTTCTGCTAAAAAAGGGAATTCGCACTTGTTTTTGCTTTATTTGAATGTGATATTCCTGTATACAGCATGAAAAACTATAGGACGCCGCTGCCAGCCTGATTTTCAAAAAAAGTGCTTCAGTCTCCCTTTAAAGAGACTACATGTGCGGAAGCATGTGTTTTGCCGGATTGGCTCCTGGTTTCCATAGCAACCACTTGCCATAGGAACTGCTCATGCACAGATGTGGCTTGCATCCGACCCACGGCGAAATGCTCCGCAGCTAGCGGAGTGAAGCATGGAATACAAACACACAACTTCAGGGACACAAAAAAATTTGTTTAAGGGTCCCGACAACTATAAGCTAATACATTTGATGTAGACGACAGCAAAAAATAACGCAACTATTTAGCAGTAGGCATATTACAGCTGTAGGCACTGGACACTAGTGAAGACATCAAATAAACATGTTATTTTTAGACAAAAGTGCAAACCAAAGCCACTAAAGAATATAGAATAATTCAGTAGAAAATGTTTTGTTTTTCAAAGGCATGAAGAGTAGGTGAAATTTTATTTATTTATTTATTTGAAATACTGCGGACCATGCATGGTCCTAGCAGGAGGGGCACATTCAAACACTTTTCAATACAAAAAATGACAAGCATATGCATAGAGAAAAAAATAATAAGTCAGACAATCAATCAGAATTGAACATATAGACAGGCATCGCAACACAAAACAAACAAAACTCATGAAATAAAGAGATGACGTTCCAACTCTGCTACAAAATTGCTGGAC
Organism: Amblyomma mixtum; assembly: GCF_055824585.1. Taxonomy (NCBI): domain Eukaryota; kingdom Metazoa; phylum Arthropoda; class Arachnida; order Ixodida; family Ixodidae; genus Amblyomma; species Amblyomma mixtum. The sequence continues at coordinate 220,152,738 of NC_143014.1, forward strand.
AGAAAAATATGAGAAGGTAATGCATTCCATTCGGATACAGTTCTAGGGAAGTAACTATTTTTAAATGTGTTTGTGCGGGCGAAAATTGGTGCCAGTGAGTGTTCCTGCGTATGCCTGGTTCTTCTCGTAAAATGAGCTTTGACGCAATTAGGCAACTTCATTTTTATTTTTCCTTGCAGGCAGTGATGAAGCAAGATGAGGCGACTAACCTTCCTTCGGGATTCTAGGGTGTGAATGTTGTGTTGCTTCATAAGCGTAGATGGGGAATCGTGTCTTCTATATTTTCCAAATATAAATCGCACAGCTTTTCTTTGCACACGCTCGAGTTGTATGATGTCTTTTTTATTATGGGGGTCCCATACAACCGCCGCGTACTCAAGTTTAGCTCTTATGCAGTTGTTATAGGCAAGGCACTTAGTACTGGCAGGAGCATTCCTAAGTTTTCGCTTAAGAAACCACAGTTTGCGAAGTGCAGCAGCAGAAGTTTCTGATATGTGTTTTGCCCAAGTTAATTTATTTGTAAACGTAACCCCTAAGTATTTATATGAGTCCACCTCTAAGATATTATTGTTGTTAAGCTTATATGTAAAGGAACACGGGTGTATTTTCCTTGTTACTCTTAAAAGTACCGTTTTATCAGTGTTTAACTGCATACCCCAATTTGTACACCAGTGGGAAATAGCTTCTAAAGTATCCTGTAAAATTTCTTGATCCTTTGTGCACGTAATTTCTTTAAACACAACACAGTCGTCGGCAGATAATCGGGCAGAAACCTGCGCAGGAATAACATCTAACATCCGAGAAGAACAGTTCCTAATGGTGACGTATTGTTTCCTATCACTAAGGTAGGCCTTGATCCAGTGGACAACATTTTGAGGAATACCGATACATTCCAGTTTAAACAACAGTTTTGCATGTGAAACCAGGTCAAAAGCTCTAGAGAAGTCTAGGAACAATACATCGAGTTGACCGTTCCTGTCTAACACACATCCCAGTTCATGCACAGTCGATAGCAGTTGTGTAACAGTTGAGAGCCCTTTTCGAAAACCATGTTGGAATTCAGATAATACCTTGTTCCCTTCTAAGTGTTGCCTGAACATTATAATCATATATAATCTACATATAATATATATCTATAATATGTAATATATAATATATAATATATATATATAACATATAATATGAACATTATAATCAAGACTATTCCACGAATATTGCCACATGTTCGGGCATGCGCAGAACAGCAGATCGCGAGTTGGCGAATGTCTGGTCTGACAGCAGGGGAAGCGTGCACCCTTTTTTCATGACGCACCAGTGGTGCCACAGGCGAAATCCCGGTTCATGCCCGCTATCTCCGGCCTTTCCTATGCATGTATGAAGCTGATTTCTTCAATAATTTTCAAGTGCTAAACTTGACAAGCAAAAAAGAAAGAGTCGTGTGCATATTATAGTGTAGGGGATGCAGAGTTTGGAATATCTGACTCGTTCAGCTTGGCCGTGGTAGGTGCAGTATCCATTGCCCCCAGTACTGCGTTCTATAAGGCTCTGCTCGGGGCACAAGTTCAAACACCATATTGCGCAATTTTTTCTAGTTTCTTTTTGAAAATCTCTGCACAATCATTTAGCCGTATTTCATGAATTTTAAAGCAATGCATGCTGAATGCATTTACTGAGTGAGCGAATCTCGCGATTCGAAAATGATCGATAGAATATGAGCTTATATTTAAATAATACGCTCTAAGTGATGCGAATGAGTAAGCAAACAAAGTGAAGTAAATCACGGGCATGTAAAAGTGTTTATCAGCACTTCTGGTAAAACAATAAAGCAGGTTCGTAGCAATTCTTCCGAACTTTATGCAGAGCGAAAGCTGGTTTTCTGCAATTCTTTGCATATTTCTTTCTGCAGTCTTTACTTTTGTTTATGTTGTTTTTTATTTTTGTTTTAATTCATTTTTGTTTTGTTTTAATTGTTTTTACTTTTGTGTTTTTCTTTCTATGTTGTGTAATTTTTATTTTTATTTCATTTTGATATCGTTTTTGTTTCTATTTTATCATTTTTATTTTGCGCTCCGCTGCTTCCCAAGGTCGTTTACTCTCACACCTCACCTCACTGTCTTTTATTTGCTTTTAATCGCCTTGCTGCATCATTTGTTGACATTTTTCAAGCGATAAGACAACAAGGATGAAGAAGGAACAGACAAGGACGAGCGCTACTTCCAACTGGAAGTAGCGCTCGTCCTTGTCTGTTCCTTCTTCGTCCTTGTTGTCATAGCGCTTGAAAAATGTCAAACCTGCACCAACTAGCCCGATCCGCTACCCTTCTGAACATCATTTGTTGGCCTTATGCAGATCGTTTCTCCTCTGTCTTTTAAAGACTTTTAATGGTTTTTAACGTCTTAGTTGTTTGGCCGGTGGTGGTGCGTTTGTTTTTTTCTTTACTTCCTCTTTTATATGATTTTAACTTTTTGCCATGTTATTTGCTGGCATCAGTTTTTTTGTTTTCGCTTTTACCCTACTGACTGTGCCTATTGCTTAGCAAGTTTTCATTTTTTTTCGTACCCTGATTTTACACCCCTTTTCAACGCCATTTCATCCCTGTCATTGTCACACTTCATCTACTCGATACTGCCAATGGCACCGCCGATGCTAATGGGAGAGGCACATGTGCAATTCTCATGCATTTGCACCTACTCGCCTTCTCATGTGATTTATATTATATAGCCCAAGATTTCGTTTGCTTTGCCACACTCATTTTCTCGTTTTTCACAGCTGTAGTTGTCGAAGGCTGTAGCTTGGCCATATACACCTTTTATCTGGGGTCCATTTATCATTATTTTAGTAATGCTATTGCATGTTAGTGAATGTACTTGTCATGAGTTCATTTTTACTGTGTAATGATGGCAAAGCGTGTGAGGCGTTCCTTCGCTATGTCCACTGGCTGACAGTGTATCACGTGGTCCAGGAAAATGGTATAAATAGTGCTGGTTTTTACGACGGAATAAAGGGTTGGTAGTCAGCGCCCGTCCTGTGTTTCGTGTTTCTTCTATCTTGTCCTCGTTCCGTTGCACTGTGTTAATCTGTTTCTTAGAAGGTATTTAGGTTTCGGAGATTTGTGCTGATCTTGGCAAAAAAAGATTGCTTGTGCAGCTAAATTGTTCCTGCTTAAAATTTGGCACTGCAGACATACTTACGTGACTAAAAGAACTGCAATATAAATCTTATCAGGAACTGCATTTTGGTACTCTGGGATAGAGCAGAAGTAAGCGCAGTGCCTTAGAGCTCAGATGTGTCAGGCATTTTCTTTAGTGTGCTCTATTCTTTCAAAGGATAATAAGGAGGAATTTATGTTCCCGTGAAATTTTGTGCTCTACCTATGGCACAAGTCACGCACCATACAAAGCAATTATATGTTCGTAAAAGTTTCCCTACTCCCCTGTGCGGAGAATGAAGGCAAACTTCTTCACACTATACTAATTTCGGCTCCATAGAAATTGGGCAAAAATTTAATTGCAAATTGTGTGGGTTAAGGTCTCTCAGCGACACATGAGCTATTAGGAATGCCGTAATGGAGGACGCCGGATTAATTTTGAACACCTAGGGTTCTTTAGCGTGCACATGCAACGCCCAGCACATGGGCACTTCTGAATTTCCCCTCCACTGAAGTCCTGCCACCAAGGCTGGAAGCCGAACGGCAAGGCCGCTGGCACACCACGGCAGTTCAAATTAGAAAAGTGGTTAGAACAGCAGCAGAAAAAAAAAGATATGTTGAGAAAAGCACTCAAAGAGAAAACTTTGCAAAAGACACAGGTAGGAAAACACATTACATAGCCTTTTTTCGTTAATTCGTTAATATCCTAGAAGAATCTGCTCGAGCATTTCGAAAAGCAGAACCTAAAGCTACCTTCACCCTGACCAAGCATTTCACATCAGTGCATACATATCCTTATAAGCAACGATGATATGCATTTGGCCCAACGCACCATTTCCAACTGCGGTTATTACTTTACGAGGTAACAAATATTGACCTAATTGCTGCGCAAGTAGACAAATACAGTTCATAATTAAGGACATGCAAAGGATTAGTTAGAGACTGCCTTCGTTTGAGAAACAAAAGTTGGCGATAGATGAGCGCCTGTAGATTTATTGAAGGCCGCACTGCTGGAGAGTTTATATTCAAAAACTTCCGCAGATATATGCGCCTTGCTTTATGCGATAATACCAATGAAAGCCGGATAAACGGTCCAGCTTCAGAACACGTGAGGCCTTTCGTATTTGAAGGCATCACATAATCTTCATAACCTCCCAGAAAAACGATGCTAGAGGCACACACAAGGAACTTTCCATCGCTTTGACGAGCTTGAAGTGTCATAGTGCCGTGGAAGCCCTGTGGCCTTTGGAAATCACACTCCATGAAATTGCTATGTGCGTCCGAACCTTCCCAGATTCTGTGAGAAAAAAAATTTTTTGCTATTGTACAATGGAGAGCTCACCCAGTTGAGATAGTCCACTAGTTCCACTAGCCGTGTAAGGCAAAAAAGGATGATGATGACGACTATGGTCTTGCCCTATTAATGGGGTGGATGTTGTCGATAAGGTGCACAGCCAGAGTACACAAAAACACATGCACACAGCATACAAAACTAATCACCCCCTACACAGAATGCATGCACGCACATGAACACACACACTCATGTGTACAACTGGAACAGAAATGACGGGCAGTACATCATGAGCTTCGTGGGGACTCTAGTGGCTGCTGCCACGTTGCACCCCCAACCAGTGTTTTTAGGTGCTTCGAGAATCGTCGGCGCACAGCACCCTACCTCTCAGCCAGCCGCTTCTTGATGGTCTCCACTGGGGCATGGATATATGTTTGCTGCTGTGACTGGGATCCAATTCCTATGGCTGGGTGGGAAATGAAGACTCAAGCGACTGTAGAATGTGACATCCATGGTGGACTAGAGTTGCATCGGCAATAGAGCACCAAGCGTTCCGTAGTTTTGTCTGCTTCCCCAGCCTTTCAACATAGCGTACACTCCCCTAGCTGTCTGATGAAATCAGTGCCAGTACTGTAGGGTCTGCAGAGCCCCCGTTCTTTCCTCAAACAGGACACTGCTGCAACACTCATTGTAGAGCATTGTAGGCTGGGTGCCTATTTCTGGAGGCTATACAGGAAGAATCTGGTCTTAGCTCAACTGCAGCCCCCGACATCTCCTTATCTGAAGCCTCGACGCATCTGCAAAGCTCTGCTTTCCACTTTGCTGAGAAGTTGCGTTAAACACACTCCAGAAAGAAGCCGCACTTCTTTTCGAGATGGTAGATGCACTTTGTCCATTGGGTGCAAAGGCACACTGCGGCCATGGGGTTAAACACTCGGCACGCCCAACGAGTTCGAGGTATGCACTTGAGACGACCCTTGTATGTTAGCTTACTCAACGCTTCTCGAGCCACAAAGCCGGGCCAACCTAGGTCTCCCTGCACCTCCTCGTTTGATACTCGGCCACGACAGCCAAGGAAGGTTCGGCCAATCTTGTGCTGTTGTCTCTCGAGCCATTCTTCTCGTGTCCACTGGCAGGCACACTACAGCATTTGCAAGCATCAACACAGGGAGATGCTCAAACTTCCACAGGTCGCCAAACATCACGTAGAGATTACCCCTAGAGGCATCGGCGACGCAGGATAGACTGAACCCACAGGACAGCCTGTCGGATCTAGCCTCGTGAAGGCTGTACATGGGTTTCCAGCACGTACCTCCACTCCCAGACACCAAAACTCTGAATTCGGACAACCACCGTCTTCTTGAAGTTAAGCCTCAGGTTCAGACGCGTAATCTAAATCTGGCAGATGTTTTGCAAACACTGCAAATTCTGGGAGGATTTCACAAGTATTAGTAGATCGTCTGCGAAGGCTAAACTCGGCAGTGAGCGGTTGTCATCCATACCAGCTGTCTAATGTGTGGCCTAAGCAGCCCTCGCTAGATGCTACGAGTGGCGACGACGGGCACCCTTGGCGCAGACCTTTCTTCTCTGCAATGGGGCCTTAAAACTGATCGAGGACCCGAAGTGTCCGACGACCGTGTTTTCCTCAAACAGGCATTGAATGTTAGCCAGCATCTATAGCTCCGGAAGCCTCAGGTACGACAGGTAAGTAAAAACATGGGCCTGGCATGGGGTATGGTGTCGTACGCTTACTCGAGATCAAGAAAACAGCATTACAGTGTGCGTCCCTCACGTCTTGCTATCTCAGCGCAGTAACATAAATCTTTGTATGGGCGAACTCATCGCCTTCGAACCGATGCTCCAGACGAAATTCATTTTGTACATGGAGGAATCATTTTGTACTTCTGCAAGATAGCCACCTCCTGTCATGGCCACCTTGCCTCAACTTCGTAAAAAATTCAGCTAAGTAAAGGAACAAAACAAACAGCTGTATTTTTTGAGGCATGTATTTAAGCTAGAACTCGATATTTAAGCATTTAAGCTGATTTGATGCAGTTTTGCTTTTAGTTTGTTTATAATGACATCACTGCATGGCAGCAGCGAAGTAACCCCCCCCCCCCTTTACCGCGCTGATGACACGCGCGTGGCACCAGCCCTTGCACAAGATTAAGAGGACGCTGCAGCTTCGCCTTAAGAGTAGACGTGACAGAGCCTTTTTAATTCTTTTTCTCTCTTTTAGTTCAATTTCTTTCACATTGCTCACCGATTATCAGTCCACAATGACATTACTGATCACATTCATCGATCACAATATCTTTTTTGCATATATGTTGTTTGCCCACCTGGCACAAGGAGGACCTTGGCTCGAGTCCTGCTGCTGGCCAATGTCTTTTTTGTTTGAAAAAACTTCTGCGAGTTTTTTAGTGACGTTTCTGAGGCCAGTCAATACTGGGTCATGGCGGCGGCTTTTTGACCGAACGAGCTGTGTACGGTATCATGTAATATTCGCCAAGAACATTAGAACTCAATGCAGTAACATTTACTGCGGCAATTATCATACGTGTTAAGCACGGAACAGTCTCAGAACAAGGTCGAGCATCCATTCAACATTAATTAGGGGACTTGAATTCATAGAGGTCCTCTTAATAACGGTATCTGGGCTCATACATGGGACACGTAAAACTTCTGGGCCTTAAGTATACGAATGCCGTGGTTGACTTTTTTGCTTGCACTTTTCACGGATAAGCAAAATGCTGAGTACGAGTTGCAGTCAACCCACCTCTGTGAACAGTGTGTGCGCAAGTATAAATGAATGGAAGGGGGGTCACCGAATATCTGGAGGAGGAGGAAACTGCTTTATTCAAAAAGGATGAAAAAAAAACGCAAGAAGTATAAGGCCTCTTGGAAGGGCTCCTAACATCCAGGATCCCTCTGCTGGCAGCTTCGTTGAGCGCCCAATAACACATCATCGAGAATGTGGTATGGCGACCCCTGCAATCACGAAATCTGCGCCTAAAATAAAGGCTGTTTTAATAAACGTATCACACCACCACCACCACTGATCAGGAAGTTGAATATTTCAGAGCGTTTTGTCCTTTGTATCATTACTCAAGAACACGTGCCAAAAGTTGCCTAGGCCTCAACCACAATGATCTTGTTGGTATATACCACGAGACCTGCCACGCACCAATAGAATCCATAGTAGAAAAGAAGCTCATAAAGTCACAATTCTTTCAATATGACGAGCTCACAAGCCTTTACGTGATAATAGTGTAGCCACAATGGCCCAGCGATGCCCCAATGTTGGTATATGCACAATTCTACTGCAGGTAAACATCATCGGCTCCCCACAAAAGCACAAAAAAAAAAGCGCCGACCACCACCGGCATGAACGCGGCAGATGCCCCGAAACTAGCAGAACAGTAAGAGAAGGACAATGACAAAAGTCCTTCCATCACGCTTTCTACTATAAAGGCTGAAGAAATTGTGCCAATAAAACTGTGCGTCAATGGGAGAGACTTTAACATCCGCACCCTAAATTAAATTTTACAGATGGTTTAACTTGGTTAATTATGGAATATCGTCAGTAGCAATGTTTTCCATGGTTATGTTTGTTGTGTATCATTGAATAAATACTGGATAAACCAGCTGGGCCATGCAGGATTAACCTCCATGATAACCCGAGAAGCAGAGCTCTGGAAGAACGTGTTCAGACTTGCCTATAGTAGTTGTTAATACTGGGCCACGGTCTTAGGCATCCTGTATTACTCCGCTAGCCAATCACAGCAGTAAACGAAACCAGCTTTTTAACATTTGACTTTATTAAACAAGCCAGATATCAAAATTTTAGAGCTTATAATTTTTTTATTCTGATTAGCTTCCTGTTCAGGTAACAAAAAATTTTGAACGGACTACTTTTTGTCGTGAAGGAATTCTGTGTGGCGGCCCTGAATGTGTGTGGAGCTTCAATTCAGACTTAAGTTGTGTCCAACGATAGCTACGAATGCAAAGCGACGCAAGGTTCCCGTCAACCCCGCAGTGACAACTTATTGCGATAGTGATAATTTGTTAATGTACGTATGTGCAGAATTGGTCATTCTCTACTTGACATTGATAGACCCCGGGGAGTCTCCACACCACTCCTGGTGCAGTAGTGCAACGGTTAAGCGATGTGCCAGTGCCCAGCAATGACAGGTACAGGTGGGGCTTGAGACCTCTTGCGACCAATCATTAATTCAACTGACACATGCCATGTTGGGGAGGTTGCCATGTCTGTGTATAAGCAATCAATAATCTTTCAGTCATATTATTTTTACACTGTTGTTTTGCACTGATAAAGACAAATAAAAATGTTTCATAATGCTTGCCATGGCTTCAATGACTATTGGCTTCCTTCATTCGTATCCTATAATAGTATATATACCTGTGAAAGTTGCCCACAACTCGGTGGGCAGGTGGGCAGCCTGCCAAAAGGGTCAAAGCAGCTTCATATATCGTGTTTTTAAAATAATGCAGGCAGTAGACCTACTACACAGAAACAACTTGAGGGCGACGCTAGGTAATCGGATGTTGCTTCATGCTCATTGGTTCACTCGAGGGCCCGGTGTTGGACAGCCAAGTTCCAGCAGCACAGCCTACCAGTGCTCAAGTGTACTTGCAGCTCTGGTTTAGGGAGGTTAGAGGGGTAGCCCATAGCATGTGGGATAGATCGGAACTTTGACCGCAAAGGGTGCAGTCGGGGATTTAGCTACAGAGAAATTTCGGCACTGAGAGTAGGCCTCTTAATTCAGAAACCCAGCAGTGGGTGTGAAATTCCACGCGCGGCAGACAAGGAGAAAATATAGTGGTGGAGAAAGTGGATTGGTTGGTTTATGGGGTTTAACATCCCAAAGTGACTCAGGTTATAAGGGACGCTGTAGTGATATTGCCATGAGGCTGTTGGATGGGCGGTTCAGGGGGTGCTCGCACATTCTCATACGATGTTGTAGATGGTCGGGAGGCATGTGCAAATTTTTACATGCTGGGGGTGTGCCAGTGTAGTAGTGTTTGGGCGCACACTTTTCACACAGGTGAGTTTACTGGAACTCGTACTCGGAGTTTTGCTTATCCGTCAAAGTGCAAGCAAAAATGTCAACCACAGCATTCATACACTCGAGGCCCGCAAGTTTTAAGTCAGGACAGCAGCTTGGGCATGTTGGTTACTCATTTGTGACGGAACAGCGCAATACACTCGGACAAGAGACAGCGCTTGTCTCTTGTCCCAGTGTTTTGCGCTGTTCCGTCACAAGTTTTACGTGTACCATATTTCAGCCCACATACCGTTATTAATACCCCTGTCACACTAGCAAATTTGATGTCATTCTAATCGAATGACATTCGCCATCGAATGAGTTGGGGGAACTCATTCGCATTCGATCTCGAACTGAATGCGTACTCTGGGTGCCAGATACACAGCAGAAACAAGTGATGCGAAAAAATAATGTGCACACTGCCAAACTTAGAAAGTGTATTTATTTAGTTCTGCTAAAAAAAAGTTAATGTTGGCGTGAATCTGTTCGCACTAGAGGCTGTCGTGGATAGCTATTACTCTCGATCTCAGCAGCAGCCAACAGCAGCTGCCGAGTGTGAAGCAGTGTCTTTCCCGCAACCGTCAGTCATTTTGGGTTGCGTGTTTCTTGCTGGCTGGCGTGCTATTTTCGTTAAGCTCAAAAGTACTGAAAGACGTAACTGAGCAGTTCACCTTTTGAACGTCATTTCTATGCTACGCATGTGTCCGCGCACCCCCATGTCAGCCATTTTGTTTGTTTACATTTATCGGATTTGTGGTTGACTTTGTACTTGGCTTGGCTTTTGATGGCTAAAGTGGTGCAGAATGGCCGGGAAAAATATCAAATGTTCTCACCCGCTTTTAAAACACTGCACAACAATTTCAAACATCTTTTATGCACGCTGATGTCTTTCAGTTGAGCTATTTTTTTTTCACTGATCGTCAATGCCGTCATTTTTGATTTACATTATTTTTTTCCGTGTAGCACCGAACGAGACCAAATGACATTCGAATGCCATTAGGTTCGAATGACAATAAATTTGCTAGTGTGACAGAGGTATAAGAAGACCTCTATTATTTTCAAGGCCCCTGATTAAGTTTAATGGATGCTCATCTTGTTCCGAGTCTATTCCGTACTTAACACGTATGATAATTTCCGCCATAAAGGCTACTGTGTTGAGTTCAAATGCTCTTGGCGAATATTTGCGATACCATACACAGTTCGTTTGGTTGAAAAGACGTCACCGTGACCCAGGATTGACAGGCCTTAGAAAGGTCACTAAAAAATTCCGAGAAATTTCAAATGAAAGAAGAAATTGGCCAGCAGCAGGGTTCCAGCCTAGGTCCTCCATGTGCCAGGCAGGCACACAATGTATATGCCACAAAGAGGATTTTTTTTCAGCATGGCAGTCATAACAGGCATTTATATGCAGGAAAGAGCTATATACAATATTTACAAAGTAATCAGCCAGTAGCCTGAGCAAGTTTAATGAAAAGACAACAACACACATCTAAAACACACATCTTAACACCCCTTAACTAAAACAGTGGCAAGGAAACACAAGACATCATTAACGGGAACCAGTCCGGTTGATAGTCACTGTCTTCGTAAGGGTCTTTCAGTTGGCGCATCATTTGGCCAAAATGTGTGCTGGAGGAGATGACAGGCTCAGCATGTCGGTCCGACATGCGCGCTTTCTACAGGCTGCGCAGACCGAGCAGAAAAACCATGTCAATGAGTTTGTGGTCATGTTGGGCGGCCATTAGGTAGCATCATCATCATTATCAGCCTGACTACTCTCACTGCAGGGCAAAGGCCTCTCCCATGTCTCTGCAATTAACCCTGTCCTTTGCCAGTTGCAGCCGCCGTATTCCCACAAATTTCTTAATCTCATCTGCACATCTAACTTTCTGCTGCCCCCTGCTACGCTTGCCTTCTCTTGGAATCCATTCCGTTACCCTTAAGGACCAGCGGTTATCTTGCCTTCGCATTACATGCCCTGCTCAAGCCCACTTCTTCCTCTTGATTTCAACTTCTCCCTCTTGATTTCAACTAGGATATCATTAACCCGCGTTTGTTCTCTCACCCACTCCGCCCGCTTCCGGTCTCTTAACATTACACTTATCATTTTTCTTTCCATAGCTCGCTGCATTGTCCTTAACTTAAGCTGAACCCTCTTTGTTAGCCTCCCCGTTTCTGCCCCATAGGTGAGTACCGGTAAGCTACAGCTGTTGTATACTTTTCTCTTGAGGGATATTGGTAAACTGCCGTTCATGATCTGAGAGAACCTGCCAAATGCGCTCCACCCTATTCTTACACTGTGAGAATTCAAAACGAAGTATTTCTTCAGTGCCCTTTGTAGAATGTCCCAAAATAATATCGCGTGGTTTCAAGTGCATCACAGAGGCGACAATCAAGAGAAGAACCAGAATTTTTTTTTTTGTGAAGTACCAGTTAAAATATGCCACAGAGCAGATGGCTTTAAGAGTATCACAGGGGCACCAAGTGAACGCGTCATGGTGTGTATGACAGCAAAGTATGTTGGGGATGTGCTCTGATTTTATAGTAATTAAGCCCCAGAAATTGTGCAGAATGAAAAGGCATCGTTATGGCGCCTTATTGCAATGAAACAAATGGTGTGTGCAAGTATGTAGTGGCGTAGTATGTTGTTCGCTGTAACCTAATCGGCGATTGGTAATTGTGATCAATGAATGTGATCGGTAATGTCATTGTGGATGGGCAATCGGTGAGAAATCAGAAAGAAAAGGAGTAAAAAGAAAAAAAAGATGGAAAAGGCTCTACGTCTACTCTTAAGGCGAAGCTTAAGCGTCCTCTTAATTTTATTCACATTTGTACACACGGCTAACAATGGGCTGACTCATTCTGGTAGTCCATTCAGATAACAGTGAAAAATGACAAATGAAGGGCGCATGCATGCATCCTGCAGGTGTCAGAAGTAAACGGAGAGGGATATTCTAGCTTGCAACTCGTAACTGCCACATTGTTACGTCAGAAATTATCTGAAACATCAGTAAAAAATGCTAAACTTTGCCACGATGTGAAGCCCCAGCTAATGAAATAAAAAAAAGCAAAACACTGAGGCAGCGTATGAGCATTGAGCATTATCAAATGTCATTAGACATCTTCGCTATCCGGTACAAATTTTTCGTTACATCAGGGTATCTATTTTTTAGATGCCAACGTATACAGCACAAGTCGACAAATAGTTTGACACCACTTCGAATGTCCTACGTCATTAGTTTGGCCATAATGGACGTTTGAAGTCTCAAGAAGTCATGGTTTGGGGAACCAAAGGTCGTCGGTGCGAATCCCTACTATAAGGTATGCTTTGAATCGGCTAGTAATTTTAGGGTCTGCAATGCGCTGAATCATTTGATACTACTCTGAACATTCTATGCTAATTAGGTGGTGCACTATCTGTATACCAATGGTACCACCTATTGGTACCACTTGAATGACCTTGTGTTTCATAATAACACTACCTTGAGAAATGCGAGCATTAGAGCTAACTTAACGCTCTAAAACAAATTCGAGGTCTGTATTCGGTGCACGGCAACAGCTATGTACAGCTATCTTTGCGCTTTGCTGTTCCACTGCGTATTTCCATCTCATCAATGACATAACGCGCAAACTCATGATCTTGTCCCTTGGCTGGTCTGAAATATTTTGAAACGACAACTTTTGCTCCCAAGCCCTTCATTATGCAACGCATACACAAGATACCACACGCCACGACGGGGAATAGTATATTATTTGCATTGTGCGGTGATTGCTTGATCAAATAAAAAAAAAAAAGACGAGTAAAATTGGTTCGTACCGAGTGGCTAAAACAGCAATTTTTGCTCCTACCTCAGAATGCGACATATAAGGTAACACACCCACAGGGGAAAATGACAAACGGTTTGCGTGACGTGATTAATGAGAAAAAAAAGAAACCATTAAAGGTGTTCAAGTAAAAGTGGAATTTGAACTGCTATCATACGTGTTCTACAGTAGTGTTCAAATTCATTGCCAGACAGAAGCAATGGTGATCTGCGGTTTTAACTGTGCACTTCTCAGAAGTATTCTGCATTCCGATAGAATGGCCCAGCGGATTCGGTACGCTTAGGTGGATTGTACAGTTGACGGTTTGGAAACATGCCGTCTCACTGGACAGGCATGGCTTTATTTTTTCTTGTGGTGTGACACAATGTGCCTAATTCTTCGCGCATCTGTATCATGTTCATTTTCTGCACAGGAGGGTTCAGCAGTTGTGGGCTTAATTTGTACCTTCCCCATGCTCATGCTGCGCATTAGAACTTTCACGTTTTCCGAAGCATTTCCTGGTCATAAAGTTCATAAAGTTCTGAGGAGCCAGGCATTCAACACAATCTAAGTTTCAGACTTCCTTCTTTTGTGAGTTTTATTTTGTAGCACGCAAAACTTTCCGTTCAACCACATCAAACCAATGGAGGTCTTTAAACCACAGGACAGATACCAAACTTTTTATTATAACCGCGACATTTACTCCATGCCTCAAGGTTTATTGGCCATCTCTGGTTCGATGTCCACACTGTCTTACATGCTCTGCAGGCCTATAATGGACCGTTGGAAAGCGGAGACACTTCAGTCGACATTTCGGGTGTGCTCCAGCCGTATGTGCTGCTCGCGATCGCCATGCTGCATGAAGAGCTTCTGGCAGAAGCCGCACATGAAGTATTCGCTGGTCCTGTCAAAGTGTGTGTGTGCGGTGGCAGTGGCTGCAAAGGCAAATTCTGCTCCCCACTTCATGCAGAGGCGTTCCCCGAGGTGAGTGGCCTCGTGCAGTCTTTGGTTTATGGTCCATGGAGGTTTAACGTCCCAAAGCGACTCAGGCTATTAGGGACGCCGTAGTGAAGGGCTCCGCAAATATCGACCACCCAGAGTTCTTTAACGTGCACTGACATCGCACAGTACATGAGCCTCTAGAATTTCATCTCCACCCTACCTGCAGAGCAATTGTACCCTTGTTCTTTCATGGCACCTGGCACAAGCGGCATCGCGCTCTTCTTCCAGACGAGGGGGCTCTGTTAGGCTGATGCTGGTACACTTTGTGAGCAATAAATTTGCTTGCAAGAGGAAAGTTGATGTTGCAACATTTGCAGCAATGCACGGTAGCCTCCCCAGCAGGCCGCATGTGAGATTAGCCTTCGCTGGATGGATATTTCAAGTTTCAGCAAGGAGAGGAAAGGGGCTGATTGGTCAGTGCGGCATGGGCTGACATCCTCTTGTGGACACTAAACCCCACCCGCTGCAGTTGTTCGCCATGCAAGGACTACTCGTTTGTGATGCCGCAAAGCGGACTGAAGCAACTTGCTCTTGCCTACATCTGGTCAGAATAACAAAACTGTGTGCAAGTATACACTGATGAATCTGCGTCACCAAAGGCATCAACAGCAGCTTTGGTAATCCCCGCTCAGAAGATGACTCGGAGATTCATTTCAGGACACAATTCTACTTCAACCGCTGCAGAGCTCTCGGCCCATTGGGAAACGATTCGCCACATCTGCAGAGAACCGCTTCAGGAGTGGTGCATTTTCATACTCTAAACCTGCGCTACAAATTTTGGGATGCTTCCTACGCCACACCACCTACCAGGCTCTGGCTCTTGATATAACTATACTCCTTTCATCTGCTCAGGAAAGAGGCTACCATATAGTGTTCCAGTGGATCCCTGGTCACTGTGGACTCAATGGAAACGAGACCACCGATGCTGAAGCAAGGAGTGCCTTCAGCAGTGGCCTGTGCACAGCTGTGAGTCGTTCTCTCGACTGGACACCACTCGTCTCCTTTCAGGATCTATCAGGAGTGCGACGGCTAGATACTGGGCCCTGTTAGACACTCGACACATCCGCCTAAAACTGCTAGGTCCGGGTGGCCTTTTCTGTTGCTCGCAGAACACCATGCCATATTGCACACCTAATACATAGGTTACGTTTAAACGTCGCCTTCATGCGCAAGTACTTGTACTTAAATGGACAAGTGCACTCCCCAGACTGTTCCACATGTGGCGTGCTAGAGACTGTAAAGCATGTTTTAGTGGCATTCCCAGCATATGCACGAGAAAGACTCATACTAGCACTTATTTTGAAGTCTTTTGACACCAAGCCCCTCTCGGAGGATTTGATCCTCGGCGCTTCGCCAGAAGTTCGAAAACTCTACAGGCAACACGAGCGCTCTCATGCTTTTCAAGTGACTCGGGCCTTGACTCGCGTTTGTAATGTTAGCAAGTGTGCCTTGACTGTTTTCATATGCCTCCTCCTATTATCATCATCCCCCATGGTGACCCACTTTTTTCTCCTCTTCCCTTTTCCCAGTGCATAGTAGCAGGCCAGATATTCATTTTCCCGGCCAACCTCTCTGCCTTTCCCATTAATAAACCTCCTCTCTCTCTAAGCAACAGCTTGGTTGCCCAGTGGTGCAGCAGTCGGAAGAGTGGCCTTCACCACACACCTGGCATCTAGTCGCAGACTTTCAGGCTCTACCATTATGTCCGAATCACCAACAGTTGGTACATTACAGAGAACGAGGATGCAGTGGGCCCATGAGATAGACAAGTGGACAAATTTTCAACTCCAAGGGGCATGTGCGACCAGCAAAGTTATTATAACTGACTCTGTAGCAACACGCACTCCAGCCACCTCATGCGAGCAGCAGTATACAGAAATAACCCTCGCTCCGGCATCCTGGAATACCTCCAAAATTTCTTGGGCGGTAGATGACTGGTCCACTCCACGTACAATGCCTTTAGGCACGCAAGCTGTTCCAGAATGAAGGCTTTAACCGCAATAGAAGTGAATGTATTACACTAGAGCAGATCCAACACAAACTCAATGTTTGCCGACTTGCAAACAATACCATGCCTTCCGAAAGGTCGCACTTCAGAGATGTCTAGATAGTGATTCGTCAGACTCTTGAGTTGTTTCTGGATCGTTTTCGGATTCTTCATTTTCAGTATTCCATCACCTACAAGCGCCACCGGAATTGCATCGACAGCATTCTTTCCGAATGAAATCAGAGACGCTTTCGACCGGCAGGCTGGCGAACCAAGCTGCTGAGCCCCCTCCCGAGGAGGTGAAAGACATGCCTACAAACAGCGCGACGGCAACCTCCCATTACCCAAACCTGCAGAGCTACCCTGAAACCTGACCAAAAACCCCCGAAACGGGGAGCGGCGCCACCAAAAAGAAACACCCTGCACCAACAGGAAACGAAGCAGGCAGGACAGCCTGGACATTTTGCCACTTCCACAGCCGTGCCTCACCTGCTTCTTCTTCCTCTGTAGCTCCTACTTCTACCACTACCACCAAACCCTTTTCCTTTTCAATAAAAAATTTCATTATCATCTCTCAGAGCGAAGAGAATAGTAAATTGACAGAGCGCACACAATAAAATAAAATTTTAAACAAAGGGGCAAATTTTGAAAGACAAAAGGCCCGTCTCCCCAAATATTATAAACGAACAAAAAAAAATCACCATGTAGCCACAGTAAAGATTCTGCGAACTTCAGCGCTACCTGGTTTCTTGACCCGGCATCATGATGTAACTGATGAATCAAGCATGTGAGCGCATATAGAGCACTAGAATTCGCAGCATCTCTGAAAATATGCTGCAGAGAGAAAGCAAAAGCTGCGGCAACTCGGAAGACTGCTTCATCTAAATCGCTGGACCCTCAATGACTTCAATAAGGAAATGGCTTTGTGTACAACTACTTAAAATAATACATAGCAGCAGCTGGTCGGACAGAACAGACTGCGGTCACAAAATATATACCTATGTAACACGGGCACCATTAAGCGCAGCTCGCCCATGTTAAAATCAAACTAGAGACTGGTCCGCCTTGTACCAGCTCCAACAGCTAATAAGCATAATTACTGTGGGCAGCCAGTCTGACCTCTCCCTCCCCTCTCTCTCTTGTCCTTGCTGCAATGATGCTTGGGTGGTCCCTGCTGCTCCGGTAGCTCCAGCCCACACGGGAGAGAGGTCACATAGCACACGTAGAGTTACTGTATAGTACCTTGACTGGTTTGGCTTATGAAGGTCTAACGTTCCAAAGCGACTCAGGCTATGAGGGACGCTGTAGTGAAGGGCTCCAACAATTTTGACCACCTGGGGTTCTTTAACATGCACTGACATCGCACAGCACACGGGCCTCTGGAATTTCGCATCCATCAAAATTAGACCATCGCAGCCAGGATCATACCCGTCTTTTGGATTAGCAGCCGAGCGCCATAACCACTGAGCCACCGCAGTGGCGTATAGTACCTAGAGTTGCACGTTTGTTTTCGCTGCGCCGCTCGCGCCCCTACTGGCTAAATGCGATCACGTGGTTGAAAAGCATCCATGCACTGTGGAGAAGCCAACTCATTTGCATCGTTTAGCACTAGACTGTTGCTGACAGTCTATTCACGCACTTACTCTTCTCCTGTTTTGCGGCATTTTATTTTGTCTGAGTGCACATGTTCACTGAAAATGATGTTTTGCTATCAATAACCCACAATTTTATCAGAAATGTTGGCTGATTTTTAAACAGAAAACGTTTGTGATTTGTGGTGTTTACAACACCACAAATCCGGATCATGAGAGGGAAATAACTAGAAGAATAAGAATGGGGTGGAACGCGTATGACAGGTTCTCTCAGGTCATGAATGGTAGCTTACCAATATCCCTGAAGAGAAAAGTATATAACAGCTGTATCCTACCGGTACTCACCTATGGGGCAGAAACGTGGAGGCTAACAAAGAGGGTTCAGCTTAAGTTAAGAACAACGCAGCGAGCTATGGAAAGGAAAATGATAGGTGCAACGTTAAGAGATCGGAAGAGGGCGGAGTGGGTGAGGGAACAAACGCGGGTTAATGACATCCTAGTTGAAATCAAGAGGAAGAAGTGGGCTTGGGCAGGGCATGTAATGCGAAGGCAAGATAACCGCTGGTCCTTAAGGGTAACGGAGTGGATTCCAAGAGAAAGCAAACGTAGCAGGGGACGGCAGAAAGTTAGGTGGGCGGATGAGATTAAGAAGTTTGCGGGGATACAGTGGCGGCAACTAGCAAAGGACAGGGTTAATTGGAGAGACATGGGAGAGGCCTTTGCCCTGCAGTGGGTGTAGTCAGGCTGATGATGATGATGACAACAGATGGCGCATCCACGTGGCGAGTATTTTGTTCGTGACTCAATTAGATAGGACTCTGTGCAGCTGACGCATTACTAGCATGCTTTGTCATTTAATGCAACAGTAATCTGTTTAGAATAAAGCAAGTTTGGAAGCCAGAAGTAAGCGAATTGAGCCTGCAGTCGCTCTAACTACTGCACAGAGTCCGCCTCCTGCACGCAAGAGTTGCGGCTTTCCCTTATAATTTGGATGCTTGGGGAGCAGAATGGCGTACCTACGCGCAACGCTAGGTAGTCATACATTGACTCTAGCCACGCGTGGTATGGAGTGGCGTGGTATGGAGTGACGTGTAATGGTGGGCTTCGCTTTTTGCATGCAAAAGACGTGCGCTTTTTGAAAAGGGTGTGCGATGGTCAAATTTAGTTCAGCCACAGAGCCGACGGTAATTGCGTTTCAGCAATTCTGAAAGTGATATGGCTATAACCAGCGGCCAGCTGCAAATCTCTAACTGCAACGAGGTTCCTAACTACATTAGCTAAAAAGTTAGCTATAAGGAAATAGTTAAACACTTTACAATAGTAGAATACCTCTATTAGGGGCACTTGAGGTGTACAATAAATAAATACAACTTAAAAGAAAGAACAGCAGTTTGGTAACAATGGGCCATGGTCCGCGGCATCCTTTGTTACTCTGCTGACGAACTGCAACAGCAAACGAAATCAACTTTTTAATGTTTGGCTATATGAAACAACCCAGAGACATCAAGTCCCTGAGGTTATACCTTTGCCTGGTGATTAGTTTCTTGTTTAGGTGACAAGAGAAGCTTTAACATACTTTTGTTGCGGCAGAATTCCAAATGGTGGTCCTGAACGTGGGCAGAGCTTCACTGCTGACTTAAAGGGTCAGTCTACTCACCGAGATGAGTGTATAAATAATGGCATATTCTGGTAGTTGGCACCCTATAACATCAATAACGAGGGGTCTGCGCCCGGTTTAGGCAGGAATTTATATTTTATTTCGGCGTTAAAAGTCGCGTAAAAAAGCATGGTGGCGACCCCAAACGTTCATTTTGTTCAAGAAAGTGGTAGTCTTTTTTTGTAGAAGCATAAGTGAATATACTACGTACCATTTGTATGCCCCAATGTCAGAGAAACGCACGTTTTGTTCTAGTAAACTGTAGAAGGCGTACCGCTCACTTTTTCTGTAAATCACATGAATATTTATAGTTACACGTACGCAAAACGCAGGCACATTCCCACTTTTAGTTCAGCGTATGCTAGCAGAGACGCAAAAATAAACTCAGCCTATAGTGGCGCCATCTGGTCATCAGGACGGGAACCATTGCTGTAAACAAACCGACTCTCCATTTAAGCCTAGGAGCGGCAGAATCGTCACTCTAATTATTAAAATAAAGCAAATTTATCTCTTATATGTTTTCTTATAGGCGAGATGAGACGAAGCGAAAGACAGGCGCCCCATTTATGGCCAGTGAACGCACTGAAAAAGGCAACAACAACGAGAATTCAGTCCGAAGCGAGAGGTCCGGCTTCGACGGGCGCCGCCATGTTTGTCGCCGCGCGGCGGAAATCCAGATGGTTGCTCGATGAGACTACAATCTCATACAGATGTGTTCCCACATTAATAAATTCTATTTTAAAATGTTCTACCACACTCCTTGGCACCACAGCTGGCTAAACGGTAATTTGAGTAAAGAGCTATCGGTTGCCGCAAAGAAAATATGGTCGATAAAATTCAGTAGACTGACCCTTTAAAGGGACCTACTGCTGAATTTTAAGCACCCATTTTTTCCTTTTGCACAAGAGAAAGTTTGCTGTTTAAGGTGCTTGATTTCACAGCAGTTTTGTCACAAATGCTGTACAACAAGATTTTTACCAAGAATTTTTTTATCAGTACATGCACCCATTTTTATGCATCCCAGTGCTGGGAACGATGATCAGGAATCGCGATGGCAACTGCATGTTGGAAAAAGTGATGTACCGATAACTAATATAAATCTCACCCGCCAGACAGTATTAGACATGTTTAGCATAGGGTAACCCCCATTTTCAGTTTCTACAGCCAAACCTGTTATGGCACAGTGATGTACGCCACGTTGACGAAAGTTTTAGTAGACCATGGTTCCCGCTTCATCCAAGAAATGAAAACACACTGGCACCATCTAGTGACAAGAGCTACAAGCACATCATTAGCAATGCTAAAAAAGCACTGCTTTCATCGAAGGGCACTGACTATAGTAAAACATGACAAACACTCCTCAATAAAAAAAAAATAGCAGACAATTTAGCTTGGTTGGAGCAAATTCAAATTAGGTGCGCTAGCACTTCGGCTCCGGCTCAAGGCTGTTTTCAAGGTCAAGCAGGCTTCAGACAAAAACAGGCAAAGTCGGAGCCTTAGCACTAGCGCACTAAATCTAGAGCAGTCCATGATAGAGAGAGGTTGGTCAGATGCTTCTTCATAATCACAAAGTGAACAAGGGAGGGGAAAACCTCAAGGTGCTTGCAAATGTTTCGACAAAAGGACTTTTCCTCATCAAAGAACCGCCTTCCAGTCAATGGTGTCAGCCGATTCTCATGGCCCTGCTAGCATGACAATGCAGAGTGGCGCCACAATGGAGAGAGAGACCTACCCCTGATCATAGAGAGAATGGATTATCCCCTTTTCATCTATCACTCCCTGCTTTGTGACAATGCAGGGAGCTGCGCCACAATGGAGAGAGGCCTATCCCTGATCATAGAGAGAAGGGATTACCCCCTTTTCATCTATCACTCCCTGCTTTGTGACAATGCAGGGAGCTGAGTCACAATGGAGAAAGAGACCTATCCCTGACCATAGAGAGAAGGTATTACCCCTTTCCATCTATTACTCCATGCTTTGTGACAATGCAAGGAGCGGTGCCACAATGGAGAGAGACCTGTCCCTGACCATAGAAAGAAGGGAATACCTCTTTTCATCTATCACTGCCTGTTTTGTCACACTAGCAAGGTCATTAGAATCAGCAGATACCACTGGCTGGAAACGGGTCTTTTGATGGGTAAAAGCCGCTGCGTTCTTAATTGTATCCGACTATAGGAGTCCTTATACCACTCCTGACGCATTGGCACAACGGTTAAGCGATGCGCCACTGCCTTTCAATGCCAGCTGCTGACAAAGACCCAGGTGGCTCATCGCGAGCAACCTCTCGCAACCAATCATTAAACATGCACTAAAGAGGAATCTGAACTAGTCTTTTTACTGTGGGAACTCGATCTATACATTCCGAGTATTCCTAAAAACTTCGAATTATTGTCCTGTCCTGTGCGGCCGATTTTCCTAATTTAATTCAGATTAAACATCCTGGCTCCCGCCTTTTTTCGAACTTACCACTCAAAGTAGGAGGAGTCAACACATGGAGTGCCTTTAGGCAGTCGGGTTGCGGCTTCGCTTTCGCTTTTATTTTGTTTATTAGGCTTCCGTGAATAAATAGATCTAGTCGGAGACTACATAGCTGCAAATCAGGCCCACGGAAATAAAAATATGTGTGGACTCTTTGCTTTCGCTGATCGCTATGTATCACTCCGCCGATGGTAGAGTGGCAAGCCACCACGGGACTGGCTGAAAGGTTGGTTGACTCCTCCTACCGTTAGCAGCGAGTTCAAAAAAAAAAAAAGGTGGGAGCCGAGATGTTTAATACGATTTAAATTAAGGAGCTCGGCCACACAGGACAATAATTCGAAGTTTCTAAGAATGCTCGGAACATGTAGATCAACTTCCCGCGGTAAAAAGACGAGTTCAAATTCCTCTTTAATGCACCTTTAACAGCCACCTGCCACACTAGGCAGTTTTCCCAATCCGGTGAGCAGGTTGTGATGATGTCACAAGGTCACACGACCTACGTAGCCCACCTCAGTGGTTACGGCGCTCGGCTGCTGGCCCAAAATACGCGGGTTCGATCCCGGCCGCGGCGGCTGAATTTCGATGGAGGCGAAATTCTAGAGGCTCGTGTACTGTGCGATGTCAGTGCACGCTAAAGACCCCCAGGTGGATCCGGAGCTCTTCACTACGGCGTCCCTCACAGCCTGAGTCACTTTGGGACGTTAAACCCCAATAAACCAAACCAAACCAAACCACCTGCCACCTAGGTAACCGGATTACCCACAGGCCAGACAAACAGTGCAAAATTGGTGAGGGGGGGGGGGGGGGGGGTTATTTAGTGCTTGTGCACTTAAAACAAATCAGCTACATTTTACCGAGATGTGGCCACGTGCTAGGATGTATCAATATGGCAGGGTTTCACCCAAGATGACATTTCAGTTTGCTCAATGTAATTTATCAAAGCCAAATTAAAATTATAAATCCTTGTTATATCAGGTAAGATCACTTCATTTCCACCATAATCTAATACCACTTTTGATCAGTGGCCCGTCCCTTTAAGTTGTATTGAACTATAGTTTACATAATTCAGCTGTTTACCAATGGCTGCCAACAGTGATAACAAAAATGCCGCAGAAGCCATATCTATACTATAAAAAGGCTCCAGAAAATATCTGGGCCACCTTCACTGAAACAAACAGCCTTTGCATGCTGATCATCAAAAAATAAGATTACTAGGACTAGATTTTGTACATGCTGGAAAAACACAAACAGAAAGAGAATTAAAAACTCTGGCATGAGTGCCAGCTGTGACCAGCTTTTGAAGTTCAAACAATACAAAGGATTTCAGCATTTCTTCATTTCATTTGCCTTTTCAGCGAGTCCTTTTTATAACTGTTAAGCCAGCTCCACCGCAGCAGGATGTGTCCAGGATTTTGCAAAACAGACATTTTAGCATTGAAGTAAGACATATAGGTGTAATTTGTGTGCTCTACAATACAAAAGATGTAGCCAATTCCTGTGATGACAAAATGTGCACCTTAGAGCACTCGCATGACTGTCCCTAAGTTTGTCTGACTCATGGCCGGCAACACCATTAGCTGAGGAATGTGCAACGTGGCAACGCACACTTGTCAATTAAGAAAAGGGTCCCTTTCTCAAAAGGTACCATGAGTGCAGTCACCTTCCGGCCCAAAGCATGCGTCACTGAAATGATTCCGTTCGAGCATGGCACATGATTCGATCACCTCACGTCCAGCCATGAGCTGCGCCAATGCAGCCCTGGCTGCTTCGGTGGCTGCATGGCGGTCTCAACAATGCAACGTTAACACCAATATTTAGACCGCTGCATCATTTTAAAGCAAAACATTCTGCTTATCAGTGCCAGTAAGCTAGCCGGTAATGACGATTGCGAGTGTTTATGACTCAAGGGCATCTGGGGCCAAAAAACGCCACAAGGTGTTATCGTCTTCTCAAGGTGAGGTCAAAGACCCACTTCCCAAGCATTTCACCCTAAAGAAGCCGAGCGCCAGGCCAGGGGAAAGCTTGTACCCACTGTATCACCGGCGGGTACCCAGCAGTACTGGGGATCGAACCCCGCACTTCCCGCATCTGAGGTGGATGCTCAAACCACTAGACCACCGCAGTGGTACGTTAGCTAGCAGGCTACACAGGCTTAATACCGTACTTAATTGCATAATGAATGCACTTTTTTCCCCCATAAAAGCTCAAAAAATTTGAAGTGGCACAAAATAGGACAAAAAGCAGGCTGGTAGAATAAATACCTCGCCCAGTATTACTTGCCTTGAAATTATTTTTAACCCCGCACGTATAACTCATGTAGGTGCCCATGGCGCTACCCAAAGAGAGCACAAGATCACTCCAGCACAATTCGCAGCATTCAGGGCGAGACCAGCCGCAACAAGTTGCTACATTTCTTAATGTGGCATACTAACAGACAAACCCTTGGCGACCAGGCATGGTGTCTATTGGTTCTCGGATTCCTTGCACAACATTCTTTTCAGCCATTCATCGTGTAGGAAAGTTATAGTGCACTTGACATTCGACAGATGGGGCTTTATATTATTGCAGTTTTTTCTACTTTTAAAAAAAGGTTCCCTACAAGCGTTCACTATTGTTATAAGCAGATTGCAGGCTAAAATGCTAAGATGCACTCATTACGACACAGAAGAGAAAAAAAGAATTGCTTTTTGACAGCAAAAGTTGGAGGTGCATTTAATATGCAGGTGTGCTCATTACAAGAGTAAGTAAAGTAGGCAATAGAAGTAGTCCATGTTGCCAAATTTTAAGCTGCCTACAAAAATTTTTAGAGTTTCAGGCATGCAGCGCCACGCCTGTTACAAGTAACTGGATGACACTGAGTGGAAAAGCTGTGCACACATGCCTAAAAAGTAAAATGCAGCATGCGTCTGCAGAAAAATTGGGCTGCTTCACCTGTGCGCCCAATAAGGCGAACACCAAAAGTGTAGCACCAGCAAGCTGAATGTGCCACATGCATGCACCTGTCCTTTGATGATTGTGAATTTTTATCGCTCAAGGGCATCTGGGGCTAAAAAACACCATGGCACAACATGTTCTATCTTCTCAAGGTGGGGTCAAGCATCCACTTCCCAAGCATTTCACAGTAAAGAAGCCGAGCACCAAGC
Source organism: Amblyomma mixtum (assembly GCF_055824585.1). NCBI lineage: Eukaryota > Metazoa > Arthropoda > Arachnida > Ixodida > Ixodidae > Amblyomma > Amblyomma mixtum. The sequence goes on from NC_143014.1 coordinate 220,177,909, forward strand.
CAAGGGATAGGTTGTGCCCATTGTATCACCGATAGGTGCCCGGCAGCACTGGGGATCAAATCCCGCACCTCTCGCATGCGAGGCGGATGTTCAAATCACCAGGCCACTGCTGCGGTGCACCCACGCTGTATATGTGCGCAAGAGCTCATGGCGATTACTTCTCCTCCACTCTCAAGCTGTTTTATATTTGGAAATCTGTGTGCACCACATCATGCCCTTGCCACAACTGGTTTTGAACTCTGCTTAAACCTTCGAGACACCATGTACACAATAGCTCAACTTGCACACTTCCCCTTCCCCACCCCCCGAGCGTGTTACACCCGGGAGCGATTTCTTTGTTTCAGGGAAATTTAGCATCCTTCATAATGCAAATTAGATAGTCTTTTAGGCCACCTAGAGGATGCAGTAAATATTTCCCAAAACAGTGAGCTTGCTAGCCCAAGGTGATTTCGTGATCTCTCAGGTGTCTATTTCATGAATCCTGAGATTTCAATGTCAGAATTTTTCATTGTGACGCTATGTAGAAATTTCCTACATGAGTAACAATTACCTGCCACTGTTTTGCACTAGAAAACTAAGGAATTGGTTTTCTTGAAGTCTGCCTATACTATTTAGGCAGAAAAAAGCGCACTTTGAATCAATAACGAGCGGCATCTTAAAAAGGTGAACACAATAAGTATCATCCTCTCGCCTGCGGGCAACGACAAGTCGGAAAACAGCCTGACATTGCCATTTCAGTCCTTCGCATCCGCATATGCCTTTGCCATCCACTGCACACGGCGCAAGTCAGCATGGGCAAGTGGAGCTTCAAGGAAAACACCGCAGCACATCTTTTGCAGCACAGTTCTTTACTGTTTATTAAATTATCCAGACTTCTAATACCATGAGTTTCACAAAGAAACAATAATGTGTATAGATAATGTCAAACAACATCACCTCCCCAACACAATAAAACAATCAAGTGGAGGCTTTATTCTGCAACCGCCCTCTGGGTTGCATTGTAAAAATTGGGGCACTACCCAAAAGGAGACTAATACAACATAGCTATACAGCATTGATATCAATAAAAACAGGCCATGGCACAAAGAGTAAAACAATATTCGAACAAGACCAAGCCTTCAATTAGGAAAACTCTCCTAAGCATTTCTTTTCTCGGCAGCTCTTCTTTTAGCGAGGTGATCAAAATTAAATTTCTAGTACCCTACAATGCGTCGACATGAAAAATGCTCACATAGCCATATAAAGCACATTTTCATCGATTTAACTGTTGTATGGACTCAAGTGCAACAAGAAATGCACTGTACACAACACAAGTTGAGTCATTTAGTAAACAGAATTCCGGTAATCAGGCCTTCCAGAGTAGCCTTATCTCAACAACACAAAACGATGTCAGTTGTAAAAAAAAAGTACAAAATAAAAAATGCCATCTTCTGCATATATTTTAAAGGCTACTAGCAGCGTAGTAAATGAAACTGCAATAGCAAGCCCACTTCTCAAGCTACTCAAAAGCAGTGGTAAAAATCTTCCATTTTCAATCTTGAAACAGTGACACACTTCTCTTGAACTGTGTTCACTGATAGCTAGCATCTGCAATACTCTCATCCTCTGCAGCAGGTGTTCTCGCACCTTGGCTCAGAAAGATGACATCATCTGCAACAACTGTGCTGGTCACATGGGTGGCTCCTTTGGCATCCGTTACCTCACCATACACCAGACGTCCCTGGACCAGTACTCGGGAGCCCTTGCGCGTGTACTGATGCACTGAATTGCGAAGATATGGCTTGAACACGCTGATGCGGTGCCATTGGGTCTTCTGCTGTACTTCGCCAGTCTCATAGCGATAGTTGCTGTTCGTGGCCAATGTGAACACGACTACTGGATTTGCATCGCTACCACGTAGCTGGGGCTCTATTCCAACGCGGCCCAAGAGGGTCACCTGCGATAAAGCACAAAAAGCACGGCCGCCTCGCGTGTATCTGGTTGCATTGGTTCAGTGGCCGATATTGAAAGTAAACATGTAAGCATACATGGCTGTCAACATGTAACCTACACAAAAGACGTCATTCTCCGTTACAACAGATCATGTTCACGCAAGCGACCGCAGAAATGTAAAGTAAAAGTGCGCGCTCAAAAAATGATTAAACAATGGTCCAAGGCATGCTTAAAATGACTTTTTTTTTTCTTTTGCGCTGAACTAACCGGTTTATTTCCATGGTTTCAATACTTCTCACTGCCTAAACCAGCCGCAGTAATGCGATTCATCCTTTCACGAGCAGGGTCAAAAACTTCGAATGTGCAAGGCTCAACGTGGTCAATGGAGCTCACCTGGTTGACGCTCTTTTCTAAGGTAGCTGGCCTTTCCTCGCAGTACAATCGCCGCAACAGGGAACAGCCAGGTCGACTGCGCAGTAGCAGATCAGCAGAGCACCGAGAGATTCTTCCCGCTACAAAGCTCATCTTCGCTCACGTGGAGACGAGCACGATTGCGCACCCAAAAAGGAGTTGAGAACGTCAGAAAGCTTCGTACAGCAAGGTGCAAAGCAGGATTTTAGACGCGTGACAAACCCTGAGCACTTTCAGCGTGACAGTGAGCGAATACTAGATCTAAACAAAAAAGTGGATTTGCGCGACAAACGCACTAGAGCAGCGCGCCATTTCCTTTTGCAAGTCTGTGCTTGCTTGGCTTATGCTTGGCTTGCTCCCCTCTCGCGTCGCTTGAGTCACGTGCCTTGCTCCTCTATCTTCAACTACAAGAGCTACGCATAAAGTCGTCTACTAGACATATCAAACAGAAATAAAATTTGCTGAATTGGAATGGTATTTTATTATTACCAATGCTGCTGTGCTGTGGTATGCTTTGAAAATATATAATAAATTAATTAATTAATTGTTGAAATTGGTATGACGTACGTCGTTTACCGTTTACTTAAAAAATTTGTCACTTTTTTTATAATGAAACATTTAAAATTATTACTTTATGCTTTCGAGATGACGTCTATATTCTATTTACGTATATTTACTGGCCGGGATTAAAATGGGTCGTGTTTAACTACTTGAAAACACTTGCGGAAAACTTGGACGCCAGATGACTCACCGCTTAGATTGGGAAATGTAAACGCTTTAACCTCGGTCATGTCAGTGATTCGGATCTTTTTATTAAAACATTTCGATGGTTAGGCGTGTTTTCATACTTGCTGCTCGTGTGAATAGCGTGATACAGCATGGATAAGCGGCGATCGTCCATTTAGGAGATTCAAAATAGCTTAAAGGTTTCAGACAAGCCACACCATTCTGCAGGTAAGCGGCTGTAGCTGGCCAACTGGGCGCTGGGTGACATCTCGGTGTTTTTCCCACCGCCGCCTTCTCGTCATTTGTTTCGCTTTCTCATTCTTCAACGTTGTTTCAGCAACTCTCGCTAGACTGCCTGTTTGAATAGCATTCACTGCGAAAAGTCAGGCTCAGCAGCGAGGTTTACTATTCGCTGACCTCCTTTCTTGTTGTTGCATTGCAAAACAGCGTGACATGTCTCGAGTTCGCGGTATTTTTTTTCGTGCCGTGGAGTCGGTGCGCTTCCTGTTGTCCTGTCAGGTATTTCAATTAACGGCTGTCATGGCATACTTGGCCTATGTAATGCTTTCCTGGGCTTCGTGGAGAATCATCTACGCGTTCTCACGCTTGTTTGTCCCGAGGTCGCTGCTTGTGGTATTGCTGAACAGTCGTGCTGGCTCACTGCAGATGTTCACTGACGAATGTACCGCTACGAAACATGAGCATCGCAGTTCGCGGTTCACGAGTTGCACGGTTGTCATGAATAAACACTGCGGCCTTTATGAAGTATACCTGTACTAGTTCCTACTATGGAAACCTTGGCAAACATGAAGGCTCTGTGCTTGCAAGGGCCTGTTTTGCGTGGATATATTTATCAGTAGTCTACCTTCGCAATACATTAACTTTTAAGTGTTTCGTTGCTTTTTTTTATTAAATTTAGTACTTTCGCGTAAGTTCTCTTGAAAGCCATCAAGCCATTCTTGGTGCGCAAGTTTGTGGTGGGAAAGTATTGCTCTACTACTACAGATGAAATTCTCTCGTAAGTCATGTGGTAGAAGTGCAACGAAGTAGTTTGTCAGTGCTTTCATGCTGCGTGTTGCGCGAAGCTGAAGATGTTAAGTAACACAAAGTTTAAAACAAAGTGGTTTCATACGGCCTCTTTTGTATTAAAACAGTGGTGCAAGGGTGTTTGCACAGTGTCTGCATTATCTTGTTGGGCTCTGTTAATCATTTTTGTAATTTGATTTTTTAGCAGTAATGTACTAGCTAAATCTGAATGTGCATGGCTGCTTAGAACACTTTAAAGCAGGTGGAAAGTTGATACTGTCATGTGCTCGTGAACATAACTTTATGCACATATCTAGTGCACTGAATTAGTTGGCAGCCATGCTTGCATTTCTTATTTCTCACTGTGAACATTGGGTGAGCAGACAGTGTTTGTGCCTGCATCTAATCCTGCCACGCGTGCAGTAAGCACCCGTGGCAGGTTGCTTTCTAGTAGTACTTTCTTGCCACTGCTTCGCTTAAGGTGTTCAATTACATGCTCCTTAGTGCAAATTTGTATGTGCCGTCAGTGCATGCATTTGAGGGAACTTGCTGCCTTATTCTCCTTTATTGTCCTCCAATAGCTTTATTAAATGCTTAGCTGAGGAGGAAAGTGTGTGGCTCATCTAGCTTGTCATTCAGCAGGTACAGCCTTTGTCAAAAGTTTAGAGCCCAGGGGCTCTGCTTCTGGGCCATACTGCTTTGCTCGTAATGCGTCCTCCGCGTCCCAGATCTCCTGAAGGTAAGAAGATTTTTTGTCCTGCTCCCTCCGATGCGTAGGACTTCTATTAGTGCTACAGGAGCGTCACAATAGTGCTTAGAAGCAAACCCCCCGGGGCTCTAAACTTTTGACAAAGGCTGTACATACAATAACCAAGCTTGTCGTACTAGTTTTATGTGCTGAGGCTGTAAACCATGGCATTTAGTGATGGAACTTATTGGAAAAATTAGAAATGCTAATCTCTTAGCACAATGACAGCCAGAACCTGGCAAATCTTGTTTCAGGCGTTATACAAATCAGGCCTTCATGTTGTTTTTTTTTGTCACCTTTTTTAGTTCATTTATGTCTTTCACGTGGTCACCTTTTGAGATGTGAACAAAAAACCAAAGAACATTTACTCAATGTATTTCTTAACGTATTTGTGCAATTGCTGTTTCAGATTTCATGTTGGCTGCATGCCCATGCATAATGTTGGCCCAGAGCGTATTGCACTTGCAGTGGGCCACCATTGTGCATCCTGCACTGGTGATTGCCAGGTTGCTTGTGTGTGTGTGTGTGTGTGTGTGTGTGTGTGTGTGTGTGTGTGTGTGTGTGCGTGCGTGCGTGCGTGTGTGCGTGGGTGTCTACGCCAACTGCAGGGAAAAGGCCTCTGCCATGTCTCTCCAGTTAACCCTCTCCTTTGCCAGCTGCGCCCGCTGTGTCCCTGCAGACTTCTTAATCTCATCCACCTACCTAACTTTCTGCTGCACGCTTGCCTTCCTAAGTCTGCATACAAACCTGTAACAATGAAATGCATCATCATCAGTAGCAGCAGGAGCAGCAGCAGCCTGACTGCGCCCACTGCAGGACAAATTACTCTCCTATATCTCTCCAATTAACCCTGTCCTGTGTCAGCTGTGGCTTCCCTATCCCTGCAAACTTCTTGATCTCATCCGCCTCCCTTACTTTCTGCTGCCCCCTGCCACGCTTGCCTTCCTAAGTCTGCATACAAACCTGTAACAATGAAATGCATCATCATCAGTAGCAGCAGGAGCAGCAGCAGCCTGACTGCGCGCTCTGCAGGACAAAGTACTCTCCAATTAACCCTGTCCTGTGTCAGCTGTGGCTTCCCTATCCCTGCAAACTTCTTGATCTCATCCGCCCCCCTTACTTTCTGCTGCCCCCTGCCACGCTTGCCTTCCTAAGTCTGCATACAAACCTGTAACAATGAAATGCATCATCATCAGTAGCAGCAGGAGCAGCAGCAGCCTGACTGCGCCCTCTGCAGGACAAAGTACTCTCCTTTATCTCTCCAATTAACCCTGTCCTGTGTCAGCTGTGGCTTCCCTATCCCTGCAAACTTCTTGATCTCATCCGCCCCCTTTACTTTCTGCTGCCCCCTGCCACGCTTGCCTTCCTAAGTCTGCATACAAACCTGTAACAATGAAATGCATCATCATCAGTAGCAGCAGGAGCAGCAGCAGCCTGACTGTGCCCACTGCAGGATAAATTACTCTCCTATATCTCTCCAATTAACCCTGTCCTGTGTCAGCTGTGGCTTCCCTATCCCTGCAAACTTCTTAATCTCATCCGCCCACCTAACTTTTTGCCACCCTATGCTGCGCTTGCCTTCTCTTGGCATCCACTCCGCTACCCTTGAGGACCGGCGGTTATCTTGCCTTCGAATTACATGCCCTGCCCAAGCCCATTTCTACCTCTTGATATTGACTAGGATATCATTAACCCGTGTTTGATCCCTGAACTAAATGCAACATAGTTACTGTGTTGTTTTTGTGAAATAGTACCAAAGATATTGTCATGGTAGTGAGTGAACTGTTGCTAACACAATGAGATAATGTGGTACTAATTGGCTGGGGCGTCATCATTTCTGCAGGATGCCTTCGGCCAGCAGGGGCCTCGAAAAGTATGACCCCCACGCCAAAGTGAGAAACCTGAGTGAAGTGGGAAGTGGAGTCGTCATAGATGAGAGCATACCCTTGAAGCGGTACTTCAGGTCTGGTAAGGAGATGCTACGGATGGCTGAAGTTTACCGCAAAGAGGGGGACCTCGAAAGCGCCTTCATACTTTACACGAAATACATTACGTGAGTTTCTAGCACCTTATCTTTTTTCTATCTTTGTGGGATGGGAAATAATTAGTGTGTGTTCCAGTAATCTGTGGCTACTGCATTGAAATTACTACATTAGTGCATTGAAATTGAAGAGTTGCCACCACCTTGAGTGTGTGGTAACTCAGAAACACCATTTCGTGTGTTTCTGAATTGAAATTGGAACTATTTTCACTCGATGTTTGCTTAGGTTTGTGTCATCCAGAAATTAGTAGCCTCTGATTTTTTTTCTCTTGCGGCATTCACATCGTGATTGCTTTCAAGAATATGTTGGAAAGGTTCATTTGTTTGAAGCAGCGTGGTTGAGATTCAAAGCTCTGAGTTATTGCTTGCCATCCTTGATTCCTTGGAAGCTAAATATGCTGCACTTTCAGCTTGGCAGTTTTGCTTTGACTTTCTTATCTTCACTAGTGTAAATGTGACCTTATCATGCATGCCAGCTTATCAGTGAAAAGTTTTCCAGTTAAAAGTTAGGTTTTCAAATTTGCGTTAAAGCTCTTATAATCAGCTTTTAAATATACAGCTTAAAAGGCCTCATTCCGAGCATCTGTGTGTAGAACACTGTGTGTATGACACATCTAGTGATTAGTCCGGGCTTGAACCGTTGATCTGAATTCTTGCTCAACACAGCAGTGTTCTCATGTGCTCTTTGCTTATATTATGTAATTAGCTGGTATGCTTTCTTTCTTCTGCCTCTAGGCTGTTTGTAGAAAAAATAATGAAGCATCCAGACATGAAGGGGCCCTCTTTACCTGAGTGGGATCAGACAAAGAAGGTAAAAGCTGTGATTCGTGGAATTGGAATAATTACTACCATTTGAGTTCACTACTGTTCTCCTTAGTCCAGTTTACACATTGTTATTCTTTTCTACTATGCCTGTGATGGGGGAATATTCGCTTCAGGTAACTGAATAGCAGGAAGTTGGCTTCTGGTAGAACAAAGTAGTAAACCAAGTACCACAGCAGCATTTTGCACTTGTAGGTTGTAGAAAAATTACATTTGGTTGTAGGTCATTGATAAGAGACTATTGATTCACTGCAGCTTATTTTGCACTTTGTGCTGCAGGCTGAGAAATGATGGTCAGGGTTCAGTAACCTAGAGGTGTCGTTGCCATCCATACATGCCTCCAAATTGGTATTAAAAAGCCGTAAAATATTTCCAAGAAGCTGCTAAAAACCTAGCTATGTACATTTCAGCCTAAGTTAAGATTTGGTGAATTTTAACTTATAAACAATGTGATTATACTTGTAAGCATGTATGATCATACCAATGCTTCATGAATTCATTGCATTGTGTGTACCCTTAAGCATGTGTAGCTCGGAATAAATGAGAGAGTAAAATGATGGCTGCTGAAGCATTCATCACTTTGTGCTTTATATCCACATGTGGTCTTTATTAATCGGATACTGTCCTCTCGAACACAGTCATAATGTATTACATTGAACGTATGTTTTAGTGTGCCACAGCAGCAAGGAGAGGAGCTAGCCCGTATAATAGTTAATAAGTACAATAAGTGAGGTGCTTTTATGTGAACAGTGCTTGTGTCAGGACTCTTACTTATTGTATAAATGCATTCTTGATAAGAAAACTTTCTTTTCCTTGCAAGAGGAAAACTCGAATCAACATAACGAGGTTTGGTTGTTTACAGTGAAGAATATGGAGAAAAGTTAGTTTAGACAGGCCCACTGCTCTAGAGGTTTAGTTGGAAAGTTCAGGGGCTTCATGCTTACTGCTTGATTTTGTGACCATGCTTTCATTTTGGAGGTGTAAACATATTGAAAACTACCAATAGGGGACAGTGAAATTGTTGACCTAAACGATTCTTCTAGTGTTATGAATTAAGTGTCATGAGTGTGGTCATATTTTATAACAGTAATTTGCAATATTATGGTGTAGTTTGTAGTCTTGTCAAAAATGCACTCCTGCTATTTCTGTATTTAAGGTATGAGGCCAGTTTGTGGGAGAAAATTGATGTTTTTTTTTTTTTTTGCAGTTAAGTGCAGACTTGATCTGTGCAATGAACCGAAATAGTTATGGTAACATGAATTGGGATTGTATAATATTGGAATGACCAAAAACAGTGGTTTTCATATGTGTATCCCTTTAACATAAATACAGCAATGATAAAAATATTGCACAATTTCACTTATTGTGGTTCATTACACTGCTGGATACATAGTAAGTCTACAAAGTTTCATTAAAAATCTTTTTGAGGAATAAAGTAAGGCATGTTTGTGTAAGAATAAGAAGGAATAACAAAAAAGTGAATTTTGAGAAAAACTATGAAAAGGATTGGGAATGACTGCAGATGCCATAATTCAATGCCCAGGAGGGTTAAAATCCACCACATCTGTAGCTTAGCTCCTCCTCAGTCTTGCTTTTACATCCGTTTGGTCATGTGGCAGTTCACTTTTATTTTCTTTTAGTTTTTGCGGCATTAGTAGGCTGACAGGAGGACTTCCTGATATGCTATTGGTCGCCTGTCAGACAAGCTTTCTGTATGGGCAGACCAGGTTTGATCCCAGTATGCTTCAGGATGTCTAGCTTCCGTCTGTTGCTGTTGAAATGACACATGGCATCATACACAACAAAATCAAATGTTGGTAAGCTCGCGTAATCAACCAGTGTGTTCCAAATGTTGTGTTTAAGTTCTTAAACACAAACAAAAATGAACATAGGTGTTAAAAGGACAGCTATTATTAATGTAAATTGAAAAATTGACAAAAAAAGTCTAATGCTGCAAGAGTTAGGGATTTTATTTGGCTGAGAAAACCTTAGTTTCGGTTTCGCGAGATGCACAAGGGTTACAATTTTGGCTGTATCTTTGGAACAGTGTTAATTATAAACATAATTTTTGTTGCAATTTTTTCAAGAATGAATGGGTATTTTCATAAATTAAAATTTAATTTTTTTTTTTTAATATTGAGTTGTCAAAGCGGCCTCATACATTTATAAAATTGGTGTTCACTTATTCTAATATGATTAGTGCCAAACCCAGGGCAAAGATACTACCAAAAATGCTTACTGCTGCGTATGTTTCTGACCTTGTTTTGCAGAAATTAAAGGAAATTTTTCCCATTGCGGAAAAGTTGAAGTCTGAGCTTATAGAAAAGTACACCCAAGAATACAACATCATACTCAAAAACAAGGCAAGTTCCTTTTGCTAAGTGCGTAAACCAACTAGCCATCTTTATGCTGGTTCATTTTATTGTGAAAGCATTACTTGGTTCGTACGAAAACTCCGCCGTCATCAGAAACCCATGGCCCAATTGCAACTCTCTAATCTTGTAACCATCCCTTCCGTGGCAGTAGGCCACCAGTGTCCCCACCTCCACGTACCTCAGAGCTCGATTGAGGTGTCCACTGTCCCAGGGAGCCAGTTATGTGCCTTTCCTTTTCTCGAAATCATTGGAGTCGGAACCTTCTGCTGATTTTGAGAAGAGGAAAGGTGAATAGCTGCCTCAATTTGTAAGTGGACTCCACCGCTTACTCACAGTGCAATTGAGGTGTCCACTGACCCAGTGAGCCAGTTACACTTGCTCTCGAATTTATAATCATAAGAGTTGCCTAGGTACCACCATAACTTTTTTACATTTGCTTGCACGCAGGTGTGTTATAAATTAATGTTTTTCTTTTCAGCGTAAAAACGAAAGTAGCGGAAAGGGGTTTCTGACACAAAAAACAGCAGCTCATGAGAATAAATTTTGTGGACGTAGATTCATGCAGCAGATTCTCAATTTGCTCTACTACACGAAATGTTTCTTCCTTTTTTTTGCTAAACGCAATTTTTTGTGATATATAGGCAGAGGTATAGACAAGTCGTGTAGTTTTTATCCTTTGTTTGCATGGCAGTGCCACAGCCTGTAAGAATTCCAGAGATGTGGAAAACCTGGTCAGACAGGCGTCTGCTCAAGGTGTTTGCACTGTATTCATATTATCTTATTGTTATGTGAATCTGCTGCACAAATGCAAGTTTTGAGCTGACAGTCTCAGTACAAACTTAATAGAAACGGTCAAAGCAAAATGAAAAGGACTACAAGTCAAGGTTTGCAATTTGCCATTTTGCGTCTGTCTTGGATGTGAGCGTTGTTGTATGAACTGCTGCAGAAAAGCAGATTACAAGCCGTATGTGAGAAAAAAAAGAGAAAGAAATCGACTGAACGGGACCAGACAAACAATTGGGGGACAACCGTGTGTTTCTGTAGACAGGGGCAGATGTTGATGACATATGTGGTTTACGAGATGTGTGCTTTTGCTTTGAAAATTACTATCTACTCTGTGGCTCTTCCTTGTAAACGTAGGGGTCTTGATGTTTTTGGAATATGCAGCTATATGTCTTAAGTGTATTAGGTGGTGTCTTGTGCCTTTTGTCATTTGTGTGCCACGACAGCCTTCCTTGTCAGGCGTGGCATGCTTTCCATTCCCACTGTTCAGACTAAAAGTGACTCTTGGGTGGTCTGGCCACATCTGGGGGGAAAATGGAGCAAGTGCTGTCCGGAGCCGTGCCTTTTTGGTACTCTCACAGAGCGAAATCTCTGCAGCCATTGAGTGCAGTGTTGGTGGCAAAGGTGTGGAATAACGGGCACTGATAGTACATCTTGCCATAGATCACGTGGTTGTTTGAGGAGAGACAGCAATGGGGAGATAGCAGTAGTGGATTGCTGGCCATGTTAGTTTTTGCTGACAAACTGTGCCAGATTACACTAAGAAGGGGCACTTGTAGGTGCTGCTGTAAAAGATTCAAAAAGATTATGAGCATGGATTTGGGAGCCTTGTTGCATTAGAACTTGATTGGTGTGATCTGCCCACTGTGCCTGTATGCCTGAGCTTCCAAGCAACAATTCCATCAAAAGGGCAGCCACAGCGAGGGCTGTGGACTGCCCTGGCAAGGCCATCATGGTATGCAAGGTTCTGCTGTATATGTGGGAGTAGGGACTGCACTTATTGCATAGTGGCCATTGCTGCGACTGGGTGAGCTAAGTGAAGAAGCGAAAAAGCAGCTCTTGATCTGCTTGCATTTTGAATTCTTTATGGGGAATATGCCTCACTTGCACAGTGCTTTATATCTCTTTGGCACTGATTGCAGCCATGTTTGAGGAGCCCTTTAGTTAGTGTAGTAGTAGTTAGTGTAGTTAGTGTTAAAGATGAGCCACAGGACACCTTTTATAAACAGCATGTACTAATAGGCTTGATTATGTTAGAAGCACATTTCATTGTTTCTTGCTCTGGAAATCTCATATGGGAACAGTTTTTGAAGTCCCAGTAGTGCAGTAGTTTTCTTTCTTTGCTTATTTAATAAAGCTGGTGTGACTGCAATCAGCTGTAATGTCATCAGCTGTGACTGCGAGGTCTCCACAATGCAAGCTTTTTTTTTTCAATAAATATTTGCATAAAGCATGGTTGTCCTTTCACTGCTTCTGTAACCATATTGACAGTCAGCATTGTTTGCATCACAGCCGTCCCAGTGCTGCATGTGGTATGAAATATCAACTTAGCGCATTTTCTGTTTAAGCTGTTCGTATGCACACAGGGCAGCCTGGTGTGCACCCGTAGCATTGTGAGCTTTTCTTGTGCTCAGGAAAGGCAAGAGGCCGAGGAAGCACTCCAAGAAGAGCGCAGAAAGAAAGATGAGCTGGAGCGGCTCATGTACGAGCAGCAGAAGCTGTTTGCTTTGCAGCAGCGGCAGCACCAGGCGAAAATGGCGGTGCCCGAGAGACCAGAAACCCCGACACCTCCCAGTGGCATCTCCCCATCTGATGTATTCCCCATGCTGCTGGAGCTGGAGAACGGCATTGCTGGTTCTCCTCGGCCCAAGACTCCACCATTCCCAACGCTGAGTGACTTTCAAGTGCCGGACATTCCTTCCAGGGCCTCAAAACCTTCTGTCACTCCCACGGCACCTGTGGAGTGAGTCAGAATGCATTTTTGCATACCCTCTATCTCTGTGGCTTCCTGGTTCATGATAAAAGCTGGGCACTTTGTTGCACTTTTTTTTTTTAAATTAAGGCTTCAAAAAGGGGGTGCGCAAATTATGCGAAAAATTCCCGAACATGTCCTTAAAAACTGTACAAAGGTCATGACATGCAACATATACTGTATATTGCTGCCTTTTCATGGAAAAAAGAAAAACTGGCTCCGTATATCTATAAGACTCATACCCCTTCCCACCCTGCCCCATGTTATGTAGTTCCTCACAGGATTGCACGACTGCATGTGCACAACTCAAGCAATAAATGCGCAGCAAATAGCACGGCAAGTGGTTTGGTAGTTTCGGATTCTGGTGTGCATACAACTGTGCGTCCAGGAAAGTGGCCGCCAGCGCAAGCAAGCTGGGTATACGGCACGTATTTGTCCTCTTGATTCTTGGACCTTTCGCTGCCACATACAGTGACACGGCTGCGCACTTCCCAAGCCTTCTTTGCAAGCACCCGTGTGCTTGCTGGAGGTCTGGTGCAGCAGGGAGCATAAAATATGGGAGTAAAAGTTTTTTTTTTAAACCCAGGTAATAAGTTATGGGTTCACAAGTTACACGAGTAAATTCGGCTTCTGCATACCTGCCTTTAATTGGTGCGACGAGTGCCATGGTTAAGTATCAGCTGTGCTATTTTGTATGATGGCTAGTGCTTCTGGTACTTAAATGTGCACCAAAAGAGGTGCATTTAAGTGCTACTATAATTTTGTATTCTGTTGCACGAAGTCAGCACTGTTTTTTTCTTGTACCATCCGTTATCGAAAGCCATAGACAATGACTGGTAAGCCTAAGACCGTATTTTATCATTATGAGACTGAAGTGTGAACGGATCGGGACTGACAAAAGATGGAGACGCACTAGCACTTGAGCCTCCTCCTGTTCATGCTTTAATCATCTAGTAATGGATGCAGTCTAACATGTTGTTGCCAGAGTTGAGTGAGGTCGCATGGTGATGAAGCGATCAGTGCAACTTGCTCGTTTTGAGATTAAAGACTGGCAAGAAGGAATTCTGTAGTGACCCTTGAAGTCAAATGAATACAGTAGACTGGTGATAATTCAGACTCAGATAATTCCTACGTTCAGTTAATTCAAACTGATTTAAAAATTTTGGTTGTCTGACTATATTTTAATGCATTTTAAAGCTGCTTAATTCGTACCGCAATTTCTGTTAAATTCAGTTAATTCTAACTTTTTGGAGTAAAAAGCTCCACTTCTCGCTTGCAAAGCTGAAGGTCAAATGATGCTTGGATTTGACCTCTAACTGGGGGCTCGTCGCTGATGTGGCTGTGACTTCATACAACGTGACTTGTTGCAGCTGTTACTGCTCGTTCCGCCGCTGCGCTGACTGCCGCTCCGACCGCTCGCTCCCGCCAGTTGTGTCAAGTGACTAACCACTTGAAACGCTGTTACTGAATGAAGGCCAGTGCTCACCGCCTAGACACCGCAGAGACATGGAGCCAGAACCAGACACCGGGACGAGTTCTTCGACTGAGCAATGGAGGCGGAGGGCTGCTTCTATCAATACCTACGGCAGTGAGCGCCATGAAGCCGTGTTGGCTAGAGATAAGTCGCGAAAGCGGGCTCATCGAGTTGATAAAACCAATGAAGAACGGGATGTACATCTGGAGAAGCAGTGGCACAGGCAACAAGAGTATCTCGAGCGGAAAAGGGCAGCTTATTTCCGCGTCGACATCAGCCACTGGTTCGCTTGCCTTTCACTCCATATAACCTGGCTCAGCCGTGTTGAGCTACAGCCATTTTTTGTCTTGCTCTGATGCTCTCGGCGTGTGAAAGAGCAGTGACTGAGGTTGGATGAGTCAGGTTTGCAGCGCTGCGTGAACTGAAAATCTGGCCCCTCCATTCGGTTAGCTCCGACGTGGCCCGAAGGGGGGCTGTGTCGATCGGAGTTGCCCCTTTGCAGCCTAGTTTCATTTTCTGAGCTTCGGTATTAGCCCGCGATAATTGCGGCTACCGTACGCATGTCTGTGACCTAAGCCCAACTGTGCACCGGTTTGGATGCTGATTGGCGTGTCGCTGGTATTTTTTCCTTTTAGAAGACTTCTCGCCGTTCTGGCACAAATGCGCATTCCCCTTGCGTCCGTTCGCGTGGTCCTGTGCGCCAATAATGCGCTCTCATTACGAGCTGCTTGTTGTGTGGTGAAGCGTCCTTACATGGACACCACCGCGTGCGAGGAGGCTGCACTACTACTGCATCGCACCTGTGAAGGAGGCCGCGGAAAGCCTTTCTGTTTTGGAGCAGTTCTGCTTTGCTATTCCCAATGGGGGGCATGCACTTCAGAATGACAGAATTGCGAAAAACCGTCATTGCTGCGCAGTTTTTCACCTAGAAGCAGATGACCACTGCCTGTTTTTTCATCAGTTGAATTTGCTACAATGCATTTCAGGTAGTTTTTTTGTAGCCATTTGACTTTTCAAGCTTCGGATGATTCGGACCTCTTTTTTGTTCCTTGAGGTTCTTGCTCTATTGAGAAACCAGCACATTATTGATAACTTTTTTCAATCACAGTTGAGTAAACAAACTTATCACTGCCTTTCAACCATATTTTGTGTTGTGCTAAAGCATTTAGCTACGCTTGCAGAGAAATAGATCCACACTACTTTTTGTACGCATTGATATCGATACAGCAAATTGCATTCAGTCCTGGATCATCTTAAGGTGCAATAATTCAAACAAAAATCTCTGGTCCCTTGAAGTTTGAATTAACGGGAGTCTACTATACATTAAATTAGCTGTTTGCTCTAGATGCATCCTCGTGCTCCATCCAGGGGCACATTGGCCTGGGACCTTTTGCGACTGTTGGCACATCCGTGGTATAGTTGCAGAGGTTAGTGAAATGCAGTGTGGCATTTTAACTGTTATACAGCCATTGGTCAAATGTGTGCACAGGAAATTTGAGTTGCTTTCTTATGTAGGTTCCGTATCAACAACAATGGTGACATGGCAGCATACATTTGGAGAGGTGTGCTCAGCAACTGGCCTAGTTTTGCTTGCACTAAAGTAGGTTAAAGAAAAGCCAGCCAGGAGCCGAATTAAAGTTTTCCCGAACATTCTTGGATATCATTATTTCATTTGCTTAGTAGGGTACCCGTGGGGTTTGTGCACTGGTTTAACTGGCAGAAGCAGTTGTGGTACTACCATCACAGCAAATGCTTAAGTGCTTGAATGCACTCACCTGGAAGTAAGAAGAGCTGTGCACTTAGCTGCTCGCTCTTTGAGTGGTGCAGAGCATTCTAGAACAGCAGATGGGACATTTTTAACACTAGTTTTGTGAAGGGCTATTCGTTAGCAAAAAGAAAAACGCTTATTGCCTGCTGTTTTCTGCACCTTGGCAACAATGCTACTGTGGTGTCCTCTCAGGTTGTATAGTTATCTGTGGTGTATTAATATGAATAAGTGAAAGATTTTTTGTGTTGCTCGACACTTATGAATTATTCTTGTTGATACTTATATCGGCAATCATTTCACTGTGAGGGAGCCACTGCAGGTGCCTTAACCATTTGGAAGTTATTATGCAAATGAAGCCTTCTGGGGGCCAGAGTCAGAATATGGGCTTTGGTTTTGTCTTCTTGTCTAGTGTGGTTAGGAGGGCCATCCCTGCTGTGGACCGGAGCACAAAACCTTTGCCACTGCTCAGCCCAGAACCATACTTTCTTGGCACCCAGGGTCTGCGCACGGTAGTTGTGCCAGGTGGACTTTTCTCAAAGTTTCTTCACTTGTCTCGACAAAACACCGAGAAGAATATTGAGACATGTGCCATTTTGGCAGGAAAGTTTGTAAGTATGGTTTGAACGTTTACTAAGTGTGCATATTATATATTTGTTAACACGTTAGCTGCGTCGCGGGTCACCGGTGGGAATACTGAGTCATGTGATGAAAATTTTTCAAAGAGCCCGCGAAAAGCACATGGCCAAGTTCCCATTGCCATCTGTTGGTGGCTTCAAGAAGTTTGCTTCCCCAGTGGTGCACCGGTGAGCCACGATGCTCAGGTATTAGGGCTGCAAAAATCACTGTTGCAGTTAACGTGTTAATTTAGTTAATGAAGTACACTGAAAGATTGTATCTGTAGGACGTTCTCATTTTGAGAAATGTATGAAGTATTTTTTATCTTGACTGGTTGTCATGAAGATAAAGTGACTTGCATGGGCAATCTTGTTGACTCAACTTGCTGTAGCCCCGACTGTTAGGAACCCAAGGAGTTTTTTTTTTTTTTTTTTACCAGAGTTCTTGATCTAAGTCTTGGAACTGCTCTTTGTACAGTACGAACAAGTCCATTATCATTTTTCACAATTGTCCTGTGAAGACAGTGAAGTTTTGCCTTTTCGTATCCAGTGCACGTGGAGCTAAATTTATCCCAGTTTCTAACAAGCAGCAGTATTCATGAGTGCAACTTCAGCATTTATGACAAGTACTGCTGATTACTTGACAGGAGCTGAACTAGTCCACTTTTCTCAACAACGCACTTGTCTTCTGTGAAGTTGGTAGCTGTTGCATTATGCTGTGTATAGATTAAGTTCTCTCCGTGAATGTGAAGTTGGCTTTCTTTTTGTATGAAAAGATCTGTTGTCTTGTCAGGCCACAGCATTGCAGAAACGTGGAGTACATCATTGAATGCAGTGAAATTGCACCAGTTAAGGTGCCTCCAATATTATTGAGGCGTCAGGTGTAAATATGTGGGCTTTAAATTTTTGTGCTAATACATTGCACAGTGCTTTTGTACAAGAAGAGTGAACAAGAAGTATAAGGCATGAGTTGATGCTTAGAAGTTTCTAGCCAATACCACTTTCATGAGACCGGTTTAGGAGTATGCCAACATTGTTTGGTTTCCTCATTTAGTGACAGTATAACAAGACTAGAAAAAGTGCAGCCTAAAGCATTGTACATAGTAAATATAAGCACACTAATTCATTCACTAGTCTTGCGGCTGTTACAGGTCAAGTGACAGACACAACCCAAATTTTTTTTCCAGCTGCTTCCCTACTATTATGAGATAGATCTGTCAAAATACATACCTTATGGTGCAGTTATGATCAGGGATTGAAATCGCCTTGATCCTTTGATCATTAACTGCAAACTCTATCTCAGTTCACCTCACGGACGGAATTGATATCCACTAATCAATTGTTCAGTCTTTTTTGTGTTGCTCAGTGCCAACTACCTAAGCGTGGCTACTTCTGTGCGGTTACACTGTTTGTATTCTATCAATCGCCAGTCTGCGTGCTTCTTATTGTGTTAGTACATATTATTTATTTATTTACATATACTGTTGTCTTGCAAAGCGAGACATTATAGGAGTGGGTGCATACACAAACAATGATCAGTGTAGCAACAGGTGTACAAAGGAAAGCTAAGAAAATAAGCACGCTATCACATATGATTTTGTAGTTGATTGGCAAATTCGTCTTGTGGCAATGCACAAAATTCAGCAAATCTTGTAGCAAGCTGTACATGAAGCTCTTACCCAGGACACTGAAACAGTTTTGGCAGCAATATTTAAATGCATTGAATGCGTAAAGGAGATTGTCATGGCATTTTAAGTCAGTTTAGAAACTCTGTATAAAGCCTGTTCCTTTTTGTATAGTAAGTAGAGCCTTTCGTTTTCTAGTTTCATTTTTTGCAGAATTTGGGGGGGGGGGGGGGGTAGAAATCGGACAGTATTTTTTTTAGCTCAGATTCAAGTACAAATCAGGTTACACACCACAAATTTCTATAATTCAGTTTTTTTTCTTTTTTTTTTTTGCTGCAGAAGACAATTTAATATACGTGCTCATTTTTGTGTGGAGTACCAAATACCCTATTTTTTGTTCAGCATCTCATAAACAATCTGTAAATGACAGGTTACGCACAAAAGAAGAAAACTGTTCACCAAATTAGATTTTTTCTTATCTATTGCAAATATTTCATCGCGTAAAGTATCAGTCTCCTACACAGAATTTTTCGTGCATGCAAAACCCGCCTATCTTGTACGCTGTGAAAATAGTCATTAAACATCGCAGAGGCTATTTTGAATAGGGAAGAGCCCTGGAGCAGGACGCCGCTAGCGTAGCGCTTGATACATGATGCCGAATAAATACCTGGTCAGTACCATTGTTTTGCCGTTCTAAAAGTTACTTTGCGAACATGTCCTCAAATTAAGTCACATCATGACTAACAAGCGCTAAGAGAGGTTTAAGATTGCCAGTTGAATGAGCACTCCTCTGGAATACTAAGCACAGAATACCCGCCACTTTTCATGCGGTGTCAGAAAAATGTATGTTCATGCTGTTTCATATAATATAATGCATCATTTCCTTGCCCTTGTGCTCTAGAAAGGCAATTTTCGGGGGAAATTGGGTTTAACCCCATTTTTAAGAAATGTTTGGTGTGCAAGATTCGGTAAATGAAGGGCTCTATTTATATGCAAACTGTTTCACAATTAAACATGCGCTGTAGAATGCTTTTCTGAGCTAAACTGGTGGAATTGTTCGAGCTCATTTTGCTCAGAAATGGCATTTGGTTGGCAGAATTGTTTTATGCTACATTTGTTTGGAGTACTTGCTTGAATCGATCAAAAAAAGTCATTCACATCGTCTGCAGCGTTGGCTGAACAAAACAGTTGCCATTATCTCAGTGATTGTACTAGTTGCGCCATCTAGTTAGTCGGCCGTGGAAAAGGGGGGGGGGGGGGACGTTTTGAGGGTGGTTTGGAGACTCTTCTTCAACTGCTTTATCTATGATCACAAAAAACTGTTTGGCCATGACTACACTAAATTTCAAGTATTTTGTGAAAAAAGCGTCTTCAAACCTCTCGCAAGACGCCTCCCACCCTCCTCCTTCGCCGTATCTCCATAGCTAACAAATGAGATGGCGCCACTAGTGCATCCGCTGCAACAACTGCTTGTTTTGTTTCATCGCTGCCGTAGACGATGCGAATATCAGAATATTTTTTGATAGATTCAAGCAAGTACCTCAAACAAATTTAGCACAAAACAATTCTGCCTACAAAATGCCATTTCTGTGCGAAATCCGAGCTCGAACAATTCGCCAGTTTAGCTCAAAGCAGCATTCTATGCGCTTGTTTAATTGCGGAACAGAGTTAGTTAGGTAGGCCCCTTCCTAACTGATGCCAGGCAGGTGACGGACATCAGTTGTGAGTGCACTATCAAAGTGGCCACAAAATCTTATGCAGTTAGTAGCACTGTTTTCTTTCACAATGCGCCAATTTTATAAGAGTAAAATAGAAAGTGTTAACCATGCAGACTCATCTGTACAAAACAGCAGTGCACTTCAGCTAACTGTGTGTTTTCTATTTGCATTACCATGAGGTTTGTGCCTGGATGCAGTGTGTGTCGTTATAGATGTTTTTTGCAGTCTGTTTCCATGTTTGGGCTGCAAAGCAGCTAGTGACGAGTCTAGAGGGCTGCTAGACTGAAACATGATATGACTTGCATGATGAATATACCCACAGACAAGTTTATCAACAGCAATCAAACAGACCCTGCCATCGAAGTTGCTGGACAGGCGACTCTCTCGACAAGCCAGCCTATGGCTTTGCCACTCTGCAGCTTGTTGCCTTGCCCAAGCTTGCAAAAACAACAAAACACTGAAAAAAAAAGCAAGCATGAAGAATAATGTGGGAAGGAACTTGTCTTTTTGCTACTGGGCAGAGAACAGCCTTAGCGACCCAGAAAATCGGTAGAGTAGGTAGGTTGTTGCTGGAAGCGAGGCTAATCACCTGTGACCCTTTTGGAACTGAACTCTTGGAAAAAAATTATTGTGGAGAAAGTTTGTTTTAATAGTGCCCTCTGTCCCTGCATACTCCAGGTCTGCAAACACTGTTTCAGGTGCTCGCTATTGGCACTCTTTTATTTGGGGGTGCTGTTGACAGACCTACACCAGCGAAATGCACTGGAAAGCACTTGTATTGCCTGCAGTTGGGTATATGCTTTCGATGACTGAAGATTTTTTAGAGGAGTATAGGCGCCTAACTTTTGTGTGCATGTTTTCTTCTTTGTAATGGGCGTAAGGCATACATGGATTACCACATGGTATCCTCATGCGACCACTAAATAATTTGTAATTATATTTCTTTCTCGTGCTGTTTCAGTTTCAGCATCCGAACGAAGACTGTGATGTCAAAGAGAGGTCATAGGTCACATGAGACATCAAAAACTGCAGTATAAAAGGTGCTTCTACACACGTTGTCATTCCGGCTCTTGAGGAAGGCTGGCTTTAGCTCTGTAGCGAATTAAAACCATTAAGCAGTGATTAGATTGCAGTTTTTAGATGCCTCACGTGACCTATTACCTCTCTTTGACATCACAGCCATTGGTCAGCTGTTGAAACCGAAACCAAAACGGCATTTCAGAAAAATTCGATCATAAATTAATTAGTGGTCATAGGTGAATAGCACATGGTGATTCATGCATAGTAGTGTCTTCCGCATCATTATAGAGAAAATATGCCACCAAAATTAGGTGTCTATACTCCTTTAAGCCAGTGTTGGGCTGTCTGCAGGTTGTGAGTGGTGCGGTGGCTTTTTGCCTTGCAGTCCAGGAACCAGTTGAACATCAGCCATCTCCTGGTGCCGAAGCAGTCGGGCACAGCAGACTCTTGTTTCACGGAGAGTGAGGAGGAAGTGCTCGAGTACCAGGACCAATTGGGCCTCGACACAGTTGGCTGGGTGCATGTATGTTTGAGTTCCTATTTTTTAAATTTGTTTCATGCAGAAGAGTTGAACAGCTGTGCACATATGCCACTGCAGTGGCTTAGTGGTTATGGTGCTTTGCTGCTGACCCGAAAGATTTGAGTTCGATCCTGGCTGCGGCGGTTGCATTTCGATGGAGGTGAAATGCTAGAGGCCTGTGTACTGTGTGATATCAGTGCATGTTAAAGAACTCAAGGTCGCCGAAATTATATGGAGCCCTCCACTACAGTGTCCCTTATAGCCAGAGCCTCTTTGGGATGGTATACCCCATAAAACAAAACAAAAGTTTTGCACATAGGTTGCTACTTACTGAGTAACAATTGAAAGCAGTGATTTGCATTACAAATCATTGATTGGCTTTGAGTAATCTTATTCCTGTATTCTAGCTTATGTGGTATTCAGTGAAGTGTGTTGATGAATCTTCTGAGATTTATAAAGTGAATGATACAAAACCACAGGACAGTATTGCAAGAACACAAAATAGACCATGATGTTTTGGTGTCATCAAAGTGTTGTAGGGTGTTGGTATTACCATAGGTCAGCATGTGCCTTCAGAGGTCTACAAAG
Organism: Amblyomma mixtum; assembly: GCF_055824585.1. Taxonomy (NCBI): domain Eukaryota; kingdom Metazoa; phylum Arthropoda; class Arachnida; order Ixodida; family Ixodidae; genus Amblyomma; species Amblyomma mixtum. The sequence goes on from NC_143014.1 coordinate 220,200,072, forward strand.
AGGGCAGAAATGTGTACTGTGCAAGCAGGATAGCTGCAGAGCTTAAAGAATTAGCTTTTGTTGTTTTAATATGGCAGACACATTGCATTGTGTTGAAAGGTATAGAGTATCTAGAGCGTTTAGAGGGCTGGTATGTGTCCTGGTACAGGATTTCAGATATAACATACAGCAAAACCTCAGTAATTCAGAAATGCTTTATTTGGCATCCTGGTGAATTCTGCTGTTCTGAAATTCATAATGCATGTTAGAGCAGACAGACAGTGCCTGTCAGGTTCTGCCCAGACAATTTTTCAGCTTTTGTTGCAACCTTAGAGACTTTTGCTACAGGAGAACACGCACCGGAGAGGCCCATGTGCTGTTTTCTGTGTCAGACTAATGCTAGTTCTGCATTTTGGCAAACTAAGCTGGTATTTCCAGTTTCCTAGACTACACAGCACCCATCTGGAGGCATCTAACTTAGCTGCTGCGGTGCACTTTCTTCATTTATTTTTTAATTATCCACTCCAGGCTGCGGTGTAGGCACTCATGCATATGTGTGTTCAAAAGCAATGATGCTCACTCCGGCAGTAGTCAAAAGATAGCGGGCCCAACCCACGTTGGAAAGTTAAGTGGTTCGACTCCGTGCTTGGCTGCAGCCTTTTTTCCCAAAAGTTACGTGCACTGCACTCTGGCTTAGCAGGAATGTGGCGATTCTGGAAAAAGGAGTGAAATATGGGACAAGCGTGTACTACATTGAAAGGCTTTCCCAGTACTCTTTCCCTTCTAAGAGCATAGGCCTAACGCAACCAGGTGAACTGCGCTGCTACAACATAAAGTATTCCGCCGGTGCCCTAGCTGGGCGGCCCACATAGGTCACCGAACTCTCTCGTGGGTCGGCTCACTCGGGCTCACTCAAGCTCACATTCAGGTCACGATCTAAGTCATGAGTGTGTCTGGACTCACATTCAGATCAGGATATGAATCGTGAGTGAGTTTGGACTCACACTCAGATTATAATCGGAGTCTTGAGTGAGTCCAAACTCTCATTCAGTTCATGATCTGAGTTTTGAGTCCGAACTGTTTTGTTCCATGATCAGAGTTGGGAGTTCGGGCTTAGGCTAAGATCATGGTCTGTGTTTTCACACCAATGGTGCGTGCTAAGTTTTTCCCTCCTGGTTTGCGGACAGCAGAAGGGATGAAAGATTTACTGCCGCAACCAAGGAAGACGGCATTTTGTCCCCTCCTCTTTGCTAGTTTGCGCGGGTGTGGTAATGAGCCGCTTGGGGATGTGTCGGGAGCTTCTACCAAGTTCCATCATGTCGCTCACAGGCGGGGCAGATTCCTTTTCTCCATTGGCTCAGGAGTCCCTTGTCATGCGTCTCCGTTGGCTCGGTGGTGTGCCACTTGGGTGCTTCAGTGAGCCCATGTGTGTCTCGAGTCAAAACAAGTGAGTGGGCCCAAATGAGTCGTGAGTCGAGATGAGTGAGTGGGCCCAAATGAGTCATGAGCCAAAATGAGGGAGTCCAGATGAGTTATGAGTTGTAACTAGTGGCTGACCCTAGATAAGTCGTGTGTCAGAGCGAGTCCAAATGAGTTGTGAGCCTAAATGACATTGAGTGCAGGAGTTCAAGTGAGCCCAGGCTTCTGTGAGTCTGAATTTGAGTGAGCTCATAGGTTGACCAAACTTTTGTGAGTGAGCTTGCCTGAGTACTTGTGATTTTGCCGAGGTATGGCAGCCCAGCTTATCGCAGTGGTGCTCCCCATTCTAGCTTTTGCATGGCAAAAGATTTTTTGGATAATATTATGTTCAAGACAAGTCAGCGGCACTGAGGCATAGTGTGTTTGGGGTTGCAGACGGAGTCCAGTGCACGAGCCAATGTGTCCGTTGTCGCACCAAGTGTCGCAGGCAGTTGCCATCATCTATTAGCTGCCAACAGAACATACTGTGCAGGCGAAGTTATGCACACATGAAGCAGTTCTTTTACCTTACTTTTTTTTTTCGAATTATCGGCTGCCAAGTCAGTGAGCGCGGCCCTTACATGAGTATGTACAGAAGTTCTCTGCAAATAGAAAATTACAGGGGAGATAACAAATTTTTCCATATGCACATATTGTACTTGTTGTGATCATAACAACGTAGTGTTTGCTATATTTCTGCCATTTGGTTGTGCTGGTGGACTTCCTGGTTTATTGTGAGGTGGTGAGCCGTTGCAGTGGCTAAGTGGTTGTCACGCTTGGCTACTGACCCGAAAGACGCGGGTTCAATCCCGGCTGTGCCGGTCGCATTTCTATGGAGGTGAAATGCTAGAGTCCCATGTACTATGCAATCTCAGGGCACGTTAAAGAATCCGATGTGGTTGTAATTTCCAGAGCCCTTCACTACAGCGTCCCTCATAGCCTCAGTTGCTTTGGGACATTAAACGTTGTTATGCCAGGGATGTCCTCCAGCTTAAATGGATTAAAACACGGGCTCTCGTCCCGCGTAGCCACAGCAGTGGTGATAGCAAGCCTCCCCTGGAAGCAGCCACTGCAGTTCTGCCAGTGCACCCTCATCTGCATGATGAAGGTTGTTGCCAAGGCCAGCTGTAATGCACCTTCAAGAAAGGACTCAGGTGTCAGCTGGGTCCAGTCACCATGTTTTGCTGCGCCATCCGTTGTCAAAGGAGCAGTTTCCAGCGAACGGTTTCCCTACCCCGCTTGGCCTTGCGCATGGCCTTAGCCGTGAACTTGTGTTCTTGCACTGATGAAGAACAAGTGCGGGTTACTCATGCAACCACCTGCAGACCGTGCGGACACCACTTGTGGACTTCGGTATCTGCACGACGTAGATGGCATCCTCCTCACCCTCAAGCTCAACACGTGACGGAGGCGCATTCCCTAATGAGAGAGTGTGTGATGAGTGCCAAAGTGAAGTTTGCAGGACCGCCTTCCGCGGCAGGCCCAGCCTCCATCTAGGGATTTCAGGGAAGGAAAACCCTATAAGACTCAGCATTGAGTACAGCTGAGAAGCTCCCTCTCACTGAGTCTGCCTTCTGCTAAACGCTCCCTTTCACTGAGAGACACTCTCAGTTGCTCTTTACTTGTGTATAATGCTAAGTGTCTTCTTTGTAACCGCGTCTCCGATGTTACTCATCCCTTCTCCGGCCCGACCACGCTACCTACATCCCAACAATGCCCATAACAAAAAAAAAATTGTAAGGTGGTAAAAAGTTGGTTGGTTTATTGGGTTTTAACGTTTCAAAGCAACTCAGGCTATGAGGGATGCCATAGTGATGGGCTCCGGAAATTTCGACCACCTGGGGTTCTTTAACGTGCACTGACATCGCACGGGCCTCTAGAATTTTGGCTTCATCGAAATTCAGTCGCCGCGGCCGGGATCGAACCCGCATATTTCGAGCCAGCAGCCGAGCGCCGTAACCACTGAGCCACCGCGGCGGGGCATGTGAGAGGTGTTGCTTCTGTAGTATCTTCTGACACTTTGTAAGTGAATAGTACCAATCTATTAATTACGAAAAATACCTCGAAAACTGGTAAAATGTGTTCCCAGCTTAGTTTTTTGACTGACAGGGATGTAATTTTATTTGGTGATTCTCTGGTAGTCTGACAGTATAGCTGTGGATAACATTGTGCCAGGTGTAATGCCATTACCTTCTCTTATCCACATGAAAGGTGACATGATATGGCATGGAATTATTGCATTATGCTTCCGTAGATGGCAAATCATTTATTGAATAAATGTAATCCTGTCCTCCACTGCTTGTTAAGTGCAGTCGAGCCCACTTATAATGACTGCAGTTATCATAAATGCTTGCTTATTACGAATGAGTGTGGTGCTACTGTCAAATTATGTATTAGGGCAATGGCATTGAGTCTCGGATACAACGAACATATGTGTCTGCACAACTCTGTTTGCAGTGAATGAGGAAACGCTGTAAACTCATTCCCGCATTCAAAGAGCACCGATTCTTGCAGGAGCGGAGAGCGTCTCCTAGCCTCCGCGTCACCCCCTTCCTGCGAATATATTGTGCCGACCCCCGAAAAGCATAAAAACAAGAATAATAAATATGGGACGTATGGAATGCCTACAAAACTTTTCGCCTGGTGCGTTCATTAAAAATGCATGCCTTGAAAGGCAACACCTAGCTTTGTTGCAGTAAGCTTCGCGTTGGTGGCTGTCTGTGCATGAGTTTGAACAGCAGTGACCGGTAGTGCTGTTTGTGATCAGAAAGACTCACAAGGCATAGTGCTTTTGAAGCTACATTCTCGTACGCTACATGCACGAAACAATGACCTGAACGGTGCGCAACCTTTTTTTTTTTTTCTTATTTGACAAGTGTGCAACTAGGCTTAAGTTTAGAAGGGGCACGGGGATGACGGGCAGCTTGTTCACCGAATGGCTTGTTGAGTTCGACCATGACATGATGAAAAAAAAAAAAAATAGGAAGGTGCGTCTCTTGCTCGACAACTATGCACCGTACCACGTGCTGCCTTTCTTCACTGCGGTGACCACACTGTTTTGCCACTGAACACAATGAGCAAGGCCAGCCACCTGATCCATGTGCTCAAGATGTCCTGTCGACCACGCACATGATGGCAATTGACCTACCAGGTCCGTGGCGTCCCAGTTCGAATTTCTGTGCTCCCCGCCATGGAATGATAAGGTTCCGTGGATGGAAATGACTGCGGAGTGCACCAAGAACTGCTTCCGTGAGGCAGCGTTTACGGACCGAGGAACAATGGAGGATGCTGTTTAACACCACATTATCGGGCGCATGTGGATTTGTGGCAGCGCGTCGTCGATGCGCAGCTGGCCCAATCTGATGTTGCCCGGGATGACTTCGTTGGTGCGGGTGATAACGGCACCATAGGAAAGCCGTACACTGGCAAAAATAGTAGTGCGCGAAGTACGGGAACTCTGGCACTGCCAGAAATCTGATGGGAACGATGACAAGGAGGCTGACCTACCACCTGCTACCGTGAGCTCCTCCACTGCGATTAGTTATGTCGCGTTAAACCACCTCTTTGGTTGCAAGGCTATCAGCGAGGAGCATTTTACTGTGCTGGAGAGCTTGAAAAGTGCTGTAATAGGGTCATGTTTGAATAAGCAGACACGCATAAAGGACTTGTACTGTCTGACTTAGTATTTTTGGCTGTAACATGGGAAGTACACTTATTAAAAGCCTCTGATACAAGGACGTAGTCCGAGCAACCGTCGGGCTCGTTATAAGCGGGCTCTACTGTAGTTGCTGTATAAAAAGGCAGCACTGTAGTTCAGGTTCTCATGTGCAAAGACAGGTAAGAATTGCGTGGTTCCGAAAGTTCACCTCTACACTTCCTAAATTAAGATCTGTGTGTATGCTAGTACTTTTTGTACAGAGGAGCATATTCCAGTACAATATGACTGCCAAATTTAATTTACCCAGCTATGCTGGGATTGGTGATTGACGGAATGCCACATTGATACTGTGGAATTTTGTTGTTTAGTCACTGGCAGTTTACTGAACAGAGTTTTTATGGAGTAATTATGGCTTAAAAGTGTTTTCTACTATGTCAGCTGGCCGATTTTCATTGTAGTATGTGGTCATTCCTGCCTATGTTGAGCTCCGTATGTTTATTTCTTGTTTGAATTACTCTTATCAAAGTTTTTGTGGGAGTTTGTATGCAAGTGCGTACCATGTGTATGCGCAGAATCCTGTACTTACATTCCCATTTGCTATGTTTTCAAGAGCCAGTGCCGGCTGAGTTCTCGTTGAAACCCATGCAATACAGACTCGGTTGTTGCGTCGCAACTGTGGCAGCATTTCCGCATGCTACGTCGCAGATGTCGCTTCACGATAGTACCTTACCCCATGCTGGTATTTTGACAGCCTACGATTAGCGCACCCTGAACGGTGACAGCAGACCGGCCGAAATGGGACTCTAGACTCCATCGGTGCATGGCTGCCACCGTGTTCAGCGGCGTCTGGTGTGTTGCACGCAAGCCTATCTACCGATCACGCTTAGATGCGGTGCGCAAACAAACCAAAGACGTGATAACGAAACTGTGCCGCGGCATACACCGAATGGGCAGCACTGTACGAGATATAGTTGCTCGGGTTAGCTCTGAGGCATGTTTCTCTCATCCACGTTTTTCTGGTCGCCTGCATTTTAGAAGTGCAATTTTTAGGTTCCAATAGATGAGGATTGTGTGGGATTGAAGCAGCTGCCACAAAAACAGTGCAGAAATGAGCACGTGGGCCCAAACTTCACCCGGTCCGCACCCTCCCTCTTCGGTGCTGCCTCCCTTCTGCCAACAGCTGCCCAAGCAGTTCATCGCAGGGCATTCAGCACATTCTTCGCCTGCGAACAATTGCAAAGCCATAAGAAAAACATAACAGGAGGGTTCTTCTGCGAAGTCTTTATTTTTTTGCCAAAGCACTGCCAGTAATAATTTCGTGTGTTGACTTCAGTATTCAAATAACCAAAAAGTGTCTGACAACTGGTCATATTTGGATGTCACCTTCTTCTTGTCACTGAGAAGTGTGTAGCAGCTTTCATGAGGCACAAAGAAAGTGGGAGCGATGCTGCTTCTATGCATTACATACGTAGGTAATGAACAAAAATATGAATGAGGGAGGGTCTACTTACTCAAATTGCATTGCTTTTCTAGTCTTCATGCTACATGTAACCTTTAATGCTGGTAGACAGTTCATATGACAGTGAGTCAACGTGCATCTGTTACTGGGTCCGTTTGTCTTTACATCACGGCCTGCATGGTTTTTTGTGCCTCTGAAATATTAGTACTTGCCTTCTTTTAACGCGAGAACGTTATTTCCCTTATGCCGGAAAAAAATGACTGGCGGTTTAGCATTGCTAAGCATGAAATGTGCAAAAGCACGTTTTTTTGTCAACCGCCACGACGTCCACGTACCTCAAAGTGCGATTGAGGTGCTCACTAGCACTTACCCTGTGAGCTAGTTAAGTCCTTTTCCTTTCCTCAAAATCAACTGGGTCTAAACCTTCTGCTGGTTATGAGAAAAGGGAAGGCACATAGCTGCCTCAATTTGTAGGTGGACGCCACTGCCTAGTCACAGTGTGATAGAAGGGTCCACTGACCAAGTGAGCCAGTTAAGCTACCGAGAGGCTTCACACAGACGGACCCTGCTGAAACCCGGGGAGTGCGCTAGAAGTGCTTCTGCACTAAAAATTGTCCGTCGTTGGCATCGACGTTGGCATAGTTTGAAGCCTCACAGCTTGAGGGGCCGGAGAAACCGGCCTCTCTGCAACTTAGGTGGGCATCTAGGTCACGTGACCTGGTGGTGTCGTCACAACCTACCCACTGGATTGTGAGCAAACTGATCACTGTTTCAGGTGGCAGTTCAATTAATGATTGGTAGCAAGAAGTTGCTCGGTAAGAGCAACCTGGGTCTCAAAAGTCCCACCGGTGGCAGCACCTGCCATCGCAGGGCGTGGTGCATCGCTTAACCGCTGCACCACTGCCCTAGGAGTTGTATGAGGACTACCAGTGGTCTATGAATGATTAGTAGAGAAGGATCAATTCCGCATATGTGAGCATTAACGCTATTGCGTCATACCCTTAAGGCGGAGCTTAAGTGTCCCCTCCAGTATTTTGTTCTGGTTCTATGCATACCTAGCCTTTGACATAACATGAAGCGTTTCCTGCATCTTTTTTTTTTCCCCATGATGATCTTGTGAGTTAATATTGTTGTTCATGAGATTTGCTGTGGTGTTTGTCAGTGGTTTTTACACGTAATAGCACTTGTTTCACCGTTATAAAAAAGCAGACCTTTTTTCTGCTGTCAGCAATAACGCGTCTGGTTCAGTTATTCATTATCCACTGCTTTCTTTAGATTTCTTCTCAGAGAGGTGTGCCTTGCCTTGTTTCAGACCCATCCTACGCAGACTGCGTTCATGTCGAGTGTAGACCTCCACACGCATTGCAGTTACCAGCTCATGCTACCCGAAGCTGTGGCAATTGTGTGCTCCCCAAAGTATGATGAGTAAGTGTCATATTTTGTAGTTTTTTTTATTGCTCTATGTGTATTGTATTTCCCCGCCTTTCATGAGTGAGTCTGGAAATTTCAAATGCATCTAGGAGATACGATTCTCTTGTGGGCTGTACTCAACATATAGGCCTTGCAAATAGAGCAGACAGTGGCATCATGTCATTCATTTTGAGACTGCAATTGTTGATTACTTGGGGTAGGCATTCTCAAACTGGGTTTTGCGAAACCACTGGGTTCCTTGGGAGTCGTTTTGTGTTCCCTCATGAGGCCTAAATGCATGCACACATATACCCCCTTCTTTCCTCTTTCTGCTTTATTTTGAGACCAATGATAATCTAATTGCTTATAGCAGAATATTTTACTACAAAGCCAATCATTAATTGAATTTGATCACTGTAGACTCCCTTAAGATGAACTTGTTGGGACCAAAAAATTTGTTCCTCTTATCAGAAGTGCATCTTAGCAGAAGTGCCTTCAAAATAGATACGTGAGCATGTTATACATATGCATATATATGTTACGTGAATAAAATTACCTTGCAATGAGTGGATAATTGCAAATGGAACATATAAGTATATGGCGCTATGCAAAAAGTGAGCTTAATAGTGAACATGAAACAGTCACATTATCCTACTTGAAAACAGCATTGGTCTAGTTTTCCTCTCATCACCGTCTCTTTTTTGCTCTCTGTCTCCTGCAGCAACTGCTATATGTTTTTTTTATTATTCATTCATGACTACTTTTATGGCTTCAACTGCTCTGAAGGTGCCCAGCCTCTTTTATCTCGCTCCTTCTGTAGTGTAGCTGTTATCAACTCTACGAGCTGGTTCACCATGTGCCTTTCCGTCCGCCGCAGGCAGTGCCCATGCGGTGCCGATATCTGGCCATATCTACGCCGCGATAACGCGTATTGCGCTGCCGTTTCAGTTAGAAAATCTGCTCCCAGCTGTTTAAACCCTAAGTCAATAAGTGAGTGCACTCCTCACCTTTTAGTCTGCTGGTGGAAACGCGGTATCTGACGTGCGCACGATGCTGAAATCTAGCATCTCTGCACCGCACACAGGCAGGGGCAAAGGTGCCCTGCTGTTCCGCACCTGCAAGAAAGCTTCCCCGCAAGGAAGTGCACCCCTGCGAGACAGCTGCTGCGCACAGTGGCACGATGTTGCGCGAAAGCTTTCTTGTCGGGATGTGCTGTCTTGCGTGGAAGCATTTTATATATTTTTCCTTTGCTCTGCTGCACCGTGCAGATGCCCTGTGAGGGCTGTTGCGTGGGGTTGCGAAGGTTCACAGTCACTGCGAAAGTTCTTAACCGAATCACGTGCAGAACAGTTCTAATTTACTTTACATTGAATCCAGTGGGAAACCAACCAAAAGGTCTCGCATTGTTCATCGTATCGGAGAATTTGTCTGAACTGAGTTCATCTTAACAAGAGCCTCCTGTATTTTTGATGTCGCAAGGTGTCTGCCTGCAAGGTGTCTGCATGCTCTTCTTTTGCACGCATGTTGGGCAGGATGAGATGGAAGCCAAGGCACGTGGAGGTTTTAAAAGCATTTTGAAAATGGTGTGGGTTTCTTGAGGCTTAAAAGGTTAAGAACCCCAGACCTAGGGTTGTGGATGATGTGAAATTTTTAAGCTTTACAGTTTAACCTTTTGAGGCACTTTGTATGCATGCGTACATTGCGAAGTCACTGCCTTTTGTGGGTGTGTGCTACCCTAACGCTGATTTCTATGTTGTATACAAATCTAGAAGCATTCATATTGTAACTGCTGTGTATTTTAGATTGCGTAAGCAGCTCAGTAAATCATATTTCACAAAACTGTGAAATTAGCCACACGTGCATCAACATTCCTATGAAGACTGGTTTTGCCATTTTATTTTAGGTTTATTTTGTTAAGTGCAGCTTCACAAAATTTTTTACTTGGTTGCGAAGTCCTTGCATTGCCCATTTGAAAGGTGCTAGCGATTAACAGCGAGTGGTGACATTTCACGACCATAATTTGTGCATTTACACAAATATGCTCTAAGTGTCTTGGTGGAACTGAACTGTCTGTTCCTTCCCGCCAGTGGGCAGCTAGCCGTGCTCAGCAATGCATACATGTACTATTTGCTAGCCACTAGCGTTTTTGTCCAAAATATTTTCTTGCCCTCTTTTTATTTTACCCTCCAGAAAATGCAAGGTGTGACAAAAAAGTGTGCCCAAAACTCATTTTACACCAAATCGGGGACCATCCTTCTGACTTTTGCAAAACAGACAATAAATTAACAGAATGTGGCCATATTATGCTTCAGCTACCTTTTAACATGTGAGTGAAGAAGTGAAGGAGGAGATGTATTCAAGACAGTGCTGGTGCACCAGAAACTAAGGTGATGTTGAATGAATAGAAAACTCCATTAGTATCAACTCCATCAATTCGGGAAGCCACGTGTAGCGTAGCCTGTCGCTAATGCATGTTTCTAAACATAGGCTATTTGCTGTAGACTTCAAAACTTATGTGGGCAATTCGATCGGCTTTGGATGGAAGAATTAACCTCTCATCTCACTCTCTCATCATTGCTGAACCGATCGAAAGACTCATCGTTGTCGGTATCAAATGGCAGCTGCAACACATTGTCCTCCATGCTTTCTTGAGCTTAACACGTTCCCTGTGGCGTGGGTCGCCAGCAGGTCGCATCGCATCATTTATCCATCCTGTGCAGCCTGGAATACTAGGTCACACATTGAGGTCGTGGCTTGGATTTCGTAGTGAGGCCTCAGGTGGAGGACCTCACTAATCTGCCCCACAGCTTCATCATGGGACCAAGTATTCGTGGCCGAACGGTGACCCACAACGCAGTGAACGCGTTAAAACTTCCTTCCCCTTTCTAAGAAAGCCAATATACCCCCCAACTTACCACTTACATCGGACAAGTAGTAGGGGTGGTGGGATCTCTGTGGTCTGAAATAAGTCGCTGGTGATGTTCGCAGATGGGCTGTATGGGGCGATGCAGTTTTTTCACAGAGAGCTCCTGGGCTTTCGAAGGTTCCGAAGATAGTGCAATTTTGAAGGGGTGGGTGATGTTTTGGGTCTTCTAGCCAATTAGATATTTCGCCCCAAAAGGTGGGTGACCGATCTCTCAGGTGGGGGCGTTCTCTTAGAACTTTACGGTAACTTTTTCTGGCCCCTTTCCCTTGTCAAAAGCATGGCCAGAATAATTAGTGACCTTTTTCTGATTCTCTTTGCGGCTACTCATTAGCTATAACCCCTTGTTATAACCCAGGTTAGCCAGTTTGCACAAGGGGTGTTTAGAACGAAATGGAATCAAATAAATAGAGCTGTCATATTATAGTACTTGCCTGTGTCACAAATCTACGACCACTAAGGCACTTTATGCACAGTTGTGTGCATACCTGCAGAAAGTAAGTAGTGGAGGTTTCTCATTGCAAAACAAAACAAGCTAAGTAGCTTTCTTCAGACATGCATGAACTATTCGTGTGGGGAAAAAAAAGTTTTTCCAAGGAAATTGCAAGCAGCGCCTAAAAGAGGTGATTAGTGCAAATAAACATCAGCACAAGTTTGGTGCTTCTGTAGAAACAGCTGCAAACGGACTTCAAATGCAAAATCTTGAAAACAAATAACAAGATGTTTTGATGAAACATCTTGTTATTTGTTTTCAAGATAATTGCATTTGAAGTCCTTTTGCAGCTGTTTCTACAGAAGTACCAAAATGATGATGATGAAACGTTTTGTTATTTGTTTTCAAAATTTTGCATTTGAAGTCCTTTTGCAGCTGTTTCTACAGAGGCATCAAACTTGTGCTGAAAATTGTCTAGCTTAACCCATTGCAGTCCCTAGTCGGGCCCCTTCCGACAGTGCAACACAGCCGTTCTGATCTACTGTCAGGCACCACCTGAAAAGGTTTTCTGTGGTTGAATTTCATGCATTTTTCTCACAGCGCATGATTCACCATTTCTTAAACCACATGCTGCCCAAATATTAATAAAAGACTTGGGCACATAAAGAAACATCAAGTATAAACATTCCATGAGTTGTTTTTTGCACAGTGCCCAAAGCTCGCAGTGTCCAAAACTGGCGAAATAGCTTCGGATGGGAACGGCCACAAAGTGCGTAAAAGTTTCGGACCACAAAAGGTTAAAGATAACTTCAGAAAAGTTCATGAGGCTACACTGGTATAAAATTCAGTGCCGTGTTACAAAAGCACTTCGCATTCGTCTTGAGCAGTCACTTGACTCGTGAAATCCAGCTCACCTTCCAAACAATCCAATGCACTATTGCTCATTTCACAGTTCCTTCATATACCATTGCTGAGAACTAACCTGTATTTTTCTTTTTATGAGGGTACAGTAGAACCTCAATTACACAACTTTCAGGGGACCGCGTGAAACCATCTTATAATGCGGGCGTCTTATAATCGAAAATGTCGCACAAGTTACGCCTTTGCGTAATGAGCGCGTTCGCTACCTTGGCTTTCAAAACTAATTGAAGTTCTTTTCCCAATGCATTGTAAAAGCACGCGTTTTCGTTCTGCGAGAATTAGTTCTAAGACTGCACGCAGCCTGGCTTTAGACAAAGCGTGCGTGCGCACCCATCCCAGCACATTAGGTAGACGTCACAAGTGCCTCGAAAACGATGATTTGGACGACACACCAGAAATATGGCTACTCCGACTCTTGGAAGACGTTTTGTGGCACGCAGTACGATAATCTTTCTGTTCAGACTTCCTCTAGAACCACTGTCACCCCACGGCAGCAGGCAGCAGTGTTTGTAATATGCATTCGCATCATAAAGGAAGAAAGAAAATACAATGTTCACCTGCAACGTGACAGCACGCTGCTCGCTCCTGGCTCGCTCTGTGTCACTATGCCTAACGCTCCGCTCTAAAGCCGCAGCGGAAAGCCCTTAACTAGCCGCCGATTATCATAGAAATGTCTAATCTTGTTACCGCCTCTAAGTAAGTTCATGCTGGTACGAACACACAGTTGATTTCCTTAACCTCTCCGTCAGCGTCTTCGAAAAACGGGCCAGGCGAGTCGCCTTGCGCCGATGGTCGCGAGTTGCACATGCGGAGTGAGTCTATGTCAGAGCCATTGGCAGAACCGTCAATACAGGCCGTCGCTCGCTCGATTGCATCCTTGCACGCACGTCTCCGTTTTGATTTCAATCTGGAACCAACTTGGTTGACATCACTTCTGCCAATAAAGTGCTCTGCCAGCATCTCTCATCCGGAGTGGTTCCCGCTGGCTGTCGTACGAAGTAGGGCATATTTTTCCATCGTATAATCAAGGCTTTTAATGCATTATTCCTGTGGGAGATTTGCTGGGCCCACTCCAATTCTTCATAAAATGTGGGTGATCGTATGAATGGGGGTCGCATAATCGGGGTTCCACTGTACTACAATAACAAATATCTCAATGCCGAAGGGAACCAAATGCAACTGGAATGCATTGTGACATAATAACTTGAACACGAGCCTGAACATTTTCATTGTATCTCTGGTGGGGCATAAGCCTGTAAGAGAAATTCACTTTTTGAAATTTTATGCGAAATTTACTTTTGGACGATTTGTCCCTTTTCATTTATCGTCATTGGCTTATGCCTGCAATAACCTATGGTTCGGTGAGGGCTTTCTCTTACCTTTATTTTCGCCCTTATTTTTCGGGAATAAGAGTTTGACACCAAGAGCGTAGGCCAGAGGGAGCACATCGAACTTACACACCTCATAGGTCACTGTTTGGAGTGGGCAAGAAAGTGTGATGATTGGAAGAGTTTTTAGTACTGCCTACCATTAGTCACTTGTTAGCTAATGCTTTTCAGGATGCTTTTCAAGGTCTTTCTTGTGAAGGCATTCTTTTTCGTACGTACTTCATTTGAGCCCTCACAAACACCGTTACAATATGCAGGAACATTCCAGTGGGCCGCCGCGGTGGCTCAGTGGTTACGGTGCTCGGCTGCTGACCCGAAAGACGCGGGTTCGATCCCGGCCGCGGCGGCTGAATTTCTTTGGAGGAGAAATTCTAGAGGCCCGTGTACTGTGCGATGTCAGTGCACGTTAAAGAACCCCAGGTGGTCGAAATTTCCGGAGCCCTCCACTACGGCGTCTCTCATAGCCTTAGTCGCTTTGGGACGTTAAAACCCCATAAACCAAACCAAACCATTCCAGTGGTACATGTTTTTATTTTAAATTAAATTTTGCTAGTGTGTATTTTTAAATGGCTGCTGTGCATATGTATTTTGTTCACTAGTTCTCCCCACATTTGCTTTCAAGGAACAAGATCTTCAGCCTGACTGTTGACCATGGCCTGCCGTTTATCTCTGGATGCCGTGCTACTGGTTTTCACCCTCACCCGAATGAGCCACCTCTTTATGAAGTATGTTTGTCTTCTCTGCATGGTAGAGCCCCATAGATAGGCTCATATTTTTTACGTTTTCTTAGCTTTGCTAAATTGAGGTTATAGGCTATTTAATGCCCCCACCTCCACTTCTGTTGACCCATGCATGTTTTTAGAGTTGATATACGGCAACATCTTTGCTTTTGGCCGAAATTCTTGACTCTAAGCTTGTTCTGTGGCAATGTTAGGGGCAGCTCATGTACAGGCTTCATGGCATTTCAGCACGTAAATTAAAGCACCAGTTCCAAAGCCAGTGTATTGTGCCTTACACATGATGAGGTGAATCACATTTTGTTTTGTGGCGCTTGCAGGAATGCAGACACGTCAAGGTGGAAGACAAGGCACAAGTGATAGTGGTGGATCTTCGGGTATAGAAACGAATGCTTGCTTCACCCTTTACACAGTTTTGTGGTAAAGTGAAACTTAGACAGGCAACTGATGTGAATATGAAAAAACAAGAATTGAAAAGATTGTGCTTTTTTTTTGTATAGTATATTTGCTGCCCCTAGTGACAGGGCCTGGCTAGGACATCCAGTGCTGAGTTACTCTTAATGCTAGTCATAACTGAGTGCAGTCACCGACCGATCTTTCAACTCAAAGGGACCCTAAAAAACTTGTGGACTATGAAAAAAAATCAAGCACTTTGTTGGAATGAAGTTGGCCTAAAAAAGTCGCTGATTTTTCCCTGTTCCATGCTTCGTTTACAAGTGACAGGACTTAGCCTGTATTTGTGCTTATATCGTTGTGCTTATGTCACACATGCTGGACAGTAAGGCCACGGTGTTTGTGATTTCTGCTACCAATGGTTGCAGTAGGCCAACGAAGCTGTCGTCAGAATTCAACTTACTTTTCAGGTGAATTGTTTGGTGTGCAAGTTTGTTGTTTATGAGGTCTGCGCATATTTTAGAGCTCTTGTCCTCTTCAGCAGACTCGCGGAGCATGGTGTCGGGTGGATGACCATTCCATTCTCATTTAGGTGAGCAGTTAGGTCCTTAACTATGTCTACAGCAAAGTCATTGTAGGTGTGGTGGTCTGCCTCCAGATCATCAGTAGTGCATTCGTTGGTGCAAAAGCCATCATGCCTGAAGAAATGCCAGTTGTTGCAAGTTGGACTGCCTTTCATGCATCCACAAGCATGTTAACCGCCACAAACAGATCTGTGCTGTAGGTTTTTTCCATTGTCAAAGGACTGTGTCCTTTGGAAGACATTCAGTAATGGGCCTGGAGGTTTTAATGCAGAACTACATCCTTGGCCTTCACCTCGCACATTGCGAGTATAGCAAAATTCTGTCCATTTTGTGTTTCCCCATTGGTTAATCATCTTCTGCGCTTCCCTCACGCAGCTGGGGCTAGCGTGGGTGTACTCTCTCATAACACAGCCTCAGAACGGAGGAACGTGCTAAGCATGCCCATTTCACGCTTCGTCATCATCATTAGTTCTCAAAGTGCCCTGAAGAAGCCAGCTTGTGTCTGCACCCTTGTGACAGGGAAACATGTTGGATGTGCCCTTTTTCACTCATCTTCGTTGTTGCTTATTGGAATTCCTTAAAGGAATAGCAGTGCTATAATTCCTTTGTTAAATGCTTAGTTTTTATAAGGCCAACCTTAAGCATTTTCCTTGTGGCGCAGTGTAACCTCGATAGAATAGATTAAGGCGGCCTATTATGGCTCGCTCTCCGCTAATTTAGTACGAAAAATCATTCATTCCTAAGGGTTGAGTGATGATCCCTGAACAAAGTTTTAAATATCGTACTATTTTTTAATCGTCGGAGTGCGAAAAGTCGGTCGGCTACTGTACTGTGTTCCCTTGGTGTGACTAAACAGCATTGTTATTGACCTCAGCAACAGTTGCGTCTGAGAAAAGCTTTACACAGAAACTGTAGTCTAGAAAATAAGAACAGCTTTAGGAGCTGCCAGTGATATTCTCAGAACTGTTATGTGATCTGTTGGGCTTTTGTTTTAACGAAGTAAGGGAAGCCTCGGGAAAGATTACGTGACTCACTTGGTAAAATGGAAGTTTCCTCTAGAGTTAATATTTATTTAAACATTGCATGATTTGCACAAAACTATTTTTAATGATGCATAACTTGGAGCATGCACCAGTGGCCACAAAGTTGGCAGCCAACTATGTTACACAGAATAAATTGCCTTTTTTTAAGACAGTCTTTTTTATGCTTTTATACCACCTTCGGGCCTAAATGAGTTGTGCTGAGCATGTGTATTTGCAGAGTTATGTGAAATAAAGTTTCAAGAAGTCCTGTCTGTGGATTGTAACGATTAGGTTAGAGGAACTTCAAAACCATGAATGCAGGGATTGCATAGTTGCCCGCACACCTGTCCAGTGTGCTTGAATGGCGCGCTGGGTTGGGTATTAATGACAGTCGCCGCTGCCTGGCGAGCCCGATATAGCTTTTAAACTAACACGATCCAATGGAAATGTGCATGCACGATAAGGCCTTGCTTCGAGCCCTATGCCACTGGTAAATGACGCAAGTGTACTCTTTGGTGCGCCTTCGAGCGCTCTGGGCAGGTCTGTGGACGACTGTAGCACTGCTAGTTTTCTATGAAAGTTTAAAGTTGTTAAACTTGGAAAGCATTATAAACAGTACGGTACATTGTTAAGTCTTCTATGGTGCTGAAATCCTTCTTGTACCGTGGTATATAAGTAGTACTGTATTTTAAGTTGCGAATAAATCTGCATTTATGCCGATTTAAATGTTGACAGTATTGCATCGAAGCAATACTTCGTCTAGCAACAAAGAAAGTTCATTACTTTCAAACACAAGGTCTTCCATGGACTGCCGGGTTGCTCCCTTCTTTTATCTTGCTTGCAGGGTATATTTTTACTGTTGCATGTGGTTAATGTTTCCCCCTTTTGGTTTTAGTAGATTACATGAAGGATCTTGAGACTGTCAGTGGTAAGGCTTAGTTCACAACTGGTTAGCACAATACATATTATCAGTGTCTGAATTCAGATATCAAAAACAGGATATGGTTTGGTCAGTGTGTGTACTGTAGGTTTTTTTAGTTTTTTGTGGTCTGCTTGAAAAGGTTGTGAAAAAAATTGCACAGTCATGCTGTGCTGCATAAATCATGAAGCTCTGGGAGCTGAGGCTTCAGGGAATGGCATGAGCACCGTCAATTCATCCATCGGCATAAAAAGTGCACTGAATCTGCAGTGTGCTGCGCCTACAACCATTTATAGTTATCAAAGTCTAGCTACATGCACCAGCCGGCGAAGCTATCAAAGCTGTATTACCCGCCCCTCATAACCTCTGCCGTGCTTCACCTGTGTCATGTAGGTCCAGTCCCATTCCGCGTAGCTCTCCCCAGCTGCACAATTTGTAGCTCTCCCCAGCAGCACCATTCATTGGCGTGTTAAGTAGCTGTATTCACAGTGCCATGCTTCATCAACCACGGTTAGCCTCCCATCGATAACTCCCTGCTCTGTTGCTTAGATTATTATGGGGGCTTTGGGGTACTTCGAGGTCGTGTAAATAAGATGCAACACCTGCAATCATCGAGCTTGTACCAGAGAGAAATAAAAGCTTTAATAAATTTTTGTTCAGGTGATGAGCACACAGAACTTGGCATCCATAGACCAACACTGTGTTTACAAACAGGGGGCACTAGCACAATCCGGAGGTGGCCGGGGGTATCATCTGTGCCATTGACTGCTCCGGAGTGCGTTCATTTAGCATGCTGTGTGAAGATTCTTTTTCATGTGTCTAGGCTGTCTAGTTTTAACAAGTGTATTTGCGTGCAAGCATAGCGCATGTGGCAGAGCGTCGGGATACACGAGAACCTTGTCTGATTTAAAGAAACTCCAAGCTGATTGAGTGCCCAGGCATTTGGGTAGGTTGTCCGGCAATGCACATTTATCGTGAAGTTTTAAAAATGTATCTCCTTCAAATTGACGTCGCATACTTTCTCATGCTGTCCTTAAAGTACTTTCCAGTTGTTAACGAACGGCTACCTTTGTAGGTGCGCCGTGAAATGAGAAAAAATTCTTGAATTTTTGTTTACATCTGTTTCTACAGACAGTGGTCACACTTGACACCCCAAGGCCCGCATTTATTGTGCTGTCTTAAAAATGCATTGGCTCTGAAATGATGTTTGCCCTACTTTCATATTTTGATCTACTCTGGTTTTGTTAATGAAGGGATAGCCTCATAGCTCCACTGTGAAAATCATAAAACTGCTTTGAATAGTTCTGTTTACATGCATTGCTGCGGTCCTTGGACACAAATGTGGAGAAGTGAAAGTGCTTCGCTGAATCCACTTGTGTGCTGTGCTGCCTAGGGCATCAACAACCTTACATTCTGAGCAGCTTTCAAAGCAAAACGTGTATTGCAAAGAAATAATGGCAAAGTTGTGAAACACTTGTAGGCATGTTTTCTACGACAAAGTTTACTTGTGAAAGCAGCGACTTAACAGTGCTTTATTTTGTTCTGTTTCACCATGTGCTTATGGCTACACCTGTATCTTAATGAGGACTTTATTATGCATTCATGTAAGGTGTGGTCAAGTATGACTGGGAGACATAGCTCAAGCATTATGTCAGTCATCCTCTTTCTCCGTGTTCAGTGGTCATTCCGATTAAAAAAAAGAACAAGCTGAAGTTTCTTTACTGCAATGCCTAGGTGAACAGATGTCGAGGCACTTATTATTTACTGGAACACTACTCAGATTCACTGATAAGCAATAAAAAGTTAAGGTACTACCGTATGCTGCCGCATATAGTTCAGCATTTTTTTGTTGATGTTTTTTCTCAGAATTGTTCATTGGAAATCGAGGGGTTGACTTATATGCAGAGTCTACTTATTGGCAAGGTCTAAGGTAGCTTCAGGTTAGCCATGCCTCGTGCCGGTTCCCCTTTCCCGGCAGGATGCATAGAGCCCCACGTTAAAAAAAAAAAAAAAGTTATTTGCGGTCTCTTTAATTTGGCTGCACTTTCTGCACCATTTCAAGGAGTGCAGCAATTTCGCATTCATTTTGCAAGTACAGCACGCACACCCACTGCAGTTCCTTAGTACTTTTGCAGACGTGCTCGCCGAAAGTAGGGTACGACTTAAAAAGAAAATACCTGTTGTTAACCGTGGGCCATGGCACTCTGTACTACTCAGTGGACCAATCTCAATTAGTAAATAAAATCGGCATTTATGTTTCATTATAATAAACAAGCAAAATGCATGTAAATATTTAAGCTTATAATTTCGTCTCGTGGTTAGCTTTCTGTTTAAGCAACAATGGAAAGATTTAACATCTGACCACATTTTTGTCACGGAGGAATTCTGTGTGGCAGTTTTGATGTGGGCGCAGCTTCACTGCTGTGTTAAGTTGTATCTGACTCTAGTGCAGCACTGGTATCTTGGCTGTCTTGCACTCCGAAGTGGAAGTGCAACTGTAGTGTGGCGCTTATGTGTAGGTGAGAGAAGATATGACCATTGTCTCAATGAAATGAGTTATTTCTGAAAGAAGGAGGTGGGTAGCTGTTCGTGCGTCAGAACTGTTAACCTAAGTGGTCAAGTCGAGCCCTGTAAACAGCATTTTAGCACATGTTCGTAAATCGTTTGTGCAATACATCGTTATCGTCATCAGCAGCCTATGTCCACTGCAGGGCAAAGGCCTCTCCCATGTCTCTCCAATTAACCCTGGCCTTTGCCAGCTGGAGCCACCGTATCCCCTCTTAACTTTCTGCCACCCCCTGCTACGCTTGCCTTCTCTTGGAATCCACTCCGTTACCCTTAAGGATTAGCTGTTATCTTGCCTTCGCATTACATGCCCTGCCCAAGCCCATTTCTCCCTCTAGAATGTCATTAACCTGCATTTGATCCGTCACCCACTCTGCCCCGATCTCTTAACGTTACACCTATCATTTTTCTTTCCATAGCTCGCTGCGTTGTCCTTAACTTAAGCTGAACCCTCTTCGTTAGCCTCCACGTTTCTGCACCATAGGTGAGTACCGGTAAGATAAGCTGTTGTATACTTTTCTCTTGAGGGATGCTGGTAAACCGCCATTCATGATCGGAGAGAACCTGCCATATGCGGTCCACCCCACCCTCCTTCTAGTTATTTCCCTTCAGTGATTCAGATCAGCGGTCACTACCTGCCCTAAGTAGACATATTCCCTTACTGCTTCCAGCACGTCGCTGCCCATTGCGAACTGCTGTTCCCTTGCTACTGTTGAAGATTGCTTTGGTTTTCTGCATGTTAATTCTTAGACCCACCGTTCGGCTCTGCCTGTTTAACTCATTGATCATGTTCTCACTTCATATCCTGAGTGACTTAGAAGGCAATGTTATCAGCGAATTGCTGATTGCTTAGGTTAAATTGCTTCTCCATTAACTTCTATCCCCAACTGTTCCCAATTCAGGCCTCTGAATACCACCCGTAAACAGGCGGTGAATAGCATTGGCGAGATCGTGTATCCTTGCCTGACACCCTTCCTTATTGGAATTTTATTGCTGATGTTATGAAGGACTGCAGTAGTTGTGCAGTTATAGATATCTTCCAGTATTTTCATATAAGACTTCTGCACCCTGATTCCGCAATACCTTCATGACTGCTGAGGTTTCCATAGAGTCAAATGCTTTCTCGTAATCAGTGAACGCTAATTTAGGTAGTGGTTGGTTATATTCTGGGCATTTCTTTATCACCTGATTGATAATGTGAATATGGTTTATTGTTGAGTATCCTTTATGAAAGCCTGCCTGATCATTTGATTGACTGAAGTCTAAGGTTGTCTTGGTTCTATTTTCGATTACCTTAGTAAATACCTTGTAGGCAGCGGACAGTAAGCTGATCGGTTTGTAATTTTTCAAGTCCTTGACGCCTCCTTTCATATCAATTAAGATAACATTAGCGTTCTTCCAATCTTCTGGTACGCTCGAGGTCACAAGGCATTGCGTATACAGGGTGGCTGGTTTTTCTGGCACAATCTCCCCTCCGTCCTTCTTTTCCTGCTTCGCTCCTGCTGTTACCTGATCCTCACCAGCTGCTTTCCCCCTTTGCATTGCTCCTATGGCTTTCTTCCTCTTTTTTACTGGCGGGCTGTCCCATTGCTGTGTGCTACTTCCCTATCATTAACGTTCTGATTACATTGGGTGTTGTATAGTATCTTATTCAAATTGCTAATGACATTGCCCTCTTTGTCCCTTAGCGCATATATCTGGTTTTTACCTATGCCTTGTTTCCTCTTCATTGATTTTAAGCTGCCTTCGTTCTTTAAAGCGTGCTCGATTTTCTTCATATTAAACTCCCTTATGTGGGCTACCTTGCCCTTAATAATTATTAACTTTGATAGCTCTGCAGTTCTGTTCTGTCTGTAGGGTTAGACGCATTTAGGCTTTGGCAGTTTTAATCAGATTTTTCGTCACCTGCAATACATGCCTTGACTTGTTTTCCAGTGAACCGAGGATTTCCTGGGGCTGGTTCTTGGCAACACTACATTGCAGTTTGCCGCTTGAAAATTCATGTGTTTTGGGATTCTGCGGGTCGTTGAGGCCGGTGGTATGCAGCTCGATTTATTAATGGTGGCGATGCCAAGGCTAGGAGATAATCAGGTCTGCACCAGCTGCACTCCCCCTTTCATTTTAGAAGCAGTGAAACAAGTGCAACCAAATCGAAGACACCTTGAATGTGCAAACCAGTCCCGCTATTAAAATTCGAATTGCGCGCCGTTTACCTGGCTCGCTCACTTTGGCCGTCGTGTTCCCTGACTAGCGATAGACATCGCGGGAGAAAACTAACACACTAACTTCTGAAGTGCACGTTGCACTGGAATCCGAAACTACCAGACCGTTGGCAATTAGGTTATTTCGGTTTGCCGCTAGATTGCCAATAGAGTTTCTTAATGATGAGAAGCTCTATAGATGTCAGCCGGCCACACGCAAGTATGCAAGGCAGGATGAAGCACAGTTATAGTATTTGGTCTCCATTTGCCTCCGACTGCTGGCCTTGCGTTTGCATCGTTAAGGATGTTTCACGTGGTGCGATTCACACGATAATATATTGCCCAGTTGCCTTGTGATGCCAATTGCAGCCGCTATTTCTTAATTGGCAAGAAATGCCTCGGCAAATATAAATGTCAAACATCTTATGCGTTGACGTTATAATGACGATAATTCTATTTAGCTGTCGTGTATTTATCTGTTCGATAAAACATTTTATAGTTTTTCGTTTTTGCGAGATGCTCCTATTGATTGTGATT
Source organism: Amblyomma mixtum (assembly GCF_055824585.1). Classification (NCBI taxonomy): domain Eukaryota; kingdom Metazoa; phylum Arthropoda; class Arachnida; order Ixodida; family Ixodidae; genus Amblyomma; species Amblyomma mixtum. Next base: position 220,222,659 of record NC_143014.1, read on the forward strand.
TTCACAGCGATCGCACCAACTGTCCGGCAGTACGACCAACTTGGAAGTCTGTCGCAGAACGTCTGAAATGGCGGACCGCAGCGGTGGCCTAGTGGTTGGAGCATCCGCCTCGTATGCGGGAGGTGCGAGTTTTAATCCCGAGTGCCAGCAGGTACTCACTGGTGATGCAATGAGTACAAGCTTTCCCCTGCCTAGTGCATGGCTTATTTAGGGTGAAATGCTTGGGAAATGGGTCTTCGACCCCACCTTGAGTAGAAGAAACCTTGTGCCATGGCGCTCTTTGGCCACAGAGGCCCTTACGCGATAAAAATTTATAATCATCATCAGTTTCACTAGTAGGTTATAAGAAAATACTGTCATCTTAAATCGCGCTGTGCTGTGGCAACAATCGCATCATGTTTTTTTTTTTTTTTGCTGTAAGCTGCGTGCGCCGCTATATATGCCTTCCCGCGGAATTATTGTCTGAACGTTGTACATTCCCTTTGATATAGGACAGCACCATGTATGCATTCTGTTTAGCAGCAGTTGCCAGCTCTCCTCAGTGCTGAATTTTGTGCTTCCTGTTCCTTTTCGGTATATTTATTTACAACTGATGTAGATCCCCTTTACTCTGTGTACTGGACGTGAATCTATAGCAGGGGTTGGACTTTTCGGTTTGAACCGTAAAAACACCAAAATGCTAAACTTTAATCAAAATCCTTTTTTTTTTCAAAATTCGGTTTTAACCGGAATTAAGGTCAGTATTCTTCAGAAGTTTTTCGATTACTTGCTGGCTATTGAGTTCCAGCTACAATTGGCAAGAATAAAAGCGCAACAAGACGACACAAAGAAGGAGGAAAAACGACAGGACAGGCGCTAACTTGCAACACTTTACTGTCTTCATAAACCGCCGCGTATATATCAAACAAAAGGGGGGGGGGGGGTAAAGACAGATAGGGGAGAACACAGTTGAAAGCACGTGTGTAGAAACTCGAATGTGGCAAAACAAGAACAGGTGATTCCGTAGATACTATGCCATATCTAAAAACTGACATTCTTTTTTATATATCATGATCGACGGGGTGCTAACACATGCACTCCCACTTTTACATATTCGGTGCGCTTCTATCAATTCGTGTGCGATCGTGTCTTTACTTTTGCAGATTTCACTTGTTTCAAGAAATTTTGCTCCACATGCATTCTTTTTTCCTTCTTCTTTTCAGCAATCATACTTCTTTGTGTCGTCTTGTTGCGCTTCTATTCTTGCCAGCTATGAACCAACATGCCCCGAAGAGTGTTTTACTGAAGTTCCAGCTACAAGAGTTGCAATCACTGGAATAAGTAATCCATTTGTACGTTTTGAGAGTTTGCTCCGCTACTTGAAACAAGTGCAGAGTGCAGACCAAGAAGATCCACTGCTTCGTCAGGCTTCATCTAATGTAGCACCTTCTGCTGGGGCCGTCATTGCCTGATTAGAGCCGTTACTTAGGTAAGGAGTTTTCGCACGGCATGTAAGGACGCTAACAACATTTGCAGCCACGTCACAAAGAAGTGTCATGTTCCGGCTTCCACGATGGTTCAGCGGCACCTCCATTGCTGCCGTCATTATATGGACTACGTGATGGGAAGTTTTCTGGATTTTGGCCGCGGTCACATTTTATTTCTTCTGGATACCACTGATAAGAGCCAGCGCAGCAAGATATCTGCGAGTGCTAGACACAAATGAAATTTTAGCGTCGTGGTCTACCCCTGCAAACAAAAATAACGCAGGGACAGAACAGGGACAAGCAAAGGCACACACAAGTGCTCGTGTGTGTCCTTGCTTGTCCCTGTTCTGCCCCTGAGCTATTTTTGTTTGACATGTGTTACCAACAAGCTCAAACTGCCGCCTTTATACCCCTGCAAACTTGACATGCCGTTCGCACCACCTCAAGCCCTTAACGTAATTCAACTCAATCCTCCATCCGGCCTCTTCCGCTGCGATGCTGCGCTCTTGTGTTGCCTGTGGCTGGGAGTTGCATTTACAAATGCCTAATTGCAATGGCAGACTCTCCTGTGTGTGAACTGCGGGTTCATTGAGACAATATAGTCGAGCACCTACTTTGTGAGTGCCCCTGGTTTGAACGTGAGTGTGCCTTCCTGGCTGCAACACTCCACTGCTTAGGTCCTCGTCCATTTACAGACGCCAGAATTCTGGGTCCTTGGACCTTCATTGCAGAGGACCGCTGTGACAGCACTTTTCAGGTTCTTGAAGGACTCGGAATTGAGTTCAAGGTTGTAAATTTTCATTGTGTACACTGTCAGTAATGGCCGATGGACATGTGGAAAAGTTATCATTTCCTCTCCGCTTTCTATCTTTCCCTCCGTACCCCTTCCCACATGTAGGGTAGCGTATTAGGCGTCAACTTGTGCCATTTTATTTGAGGCCAACCAACTAACCAAGGGTGTGTTGCAGTTTAGTTTTTTCCTGTTTGGGCCCGCACTAAACCCTGGCCAATCTCCCACCGTGGGTATGTCCCATCGTTTTTGAGGCAACAACAATAACCCCACCGCGGTGGCTCAGTGGTTACGGCGCTCGGCTGCTGGCCCGAAAGATGCGGGTTCGATCCCGGCCGCGGTGGCCGAATTTCGATGAAGGCGAAATTCTAGAGGCCCGTGTGCTGTGCGATGTACCCCAGGTGGCCGAAATTTCCGGAGCCCTTCACTACGGCGTCCCTCATAGCCTCAGTTGCTTTGGGACGTTAAACCCCAATAAACCAAACCAACAACAACACAAGGCGTGATCGGCTGCTGCGATAGCACAGTGCTCTCGTGCCAGCGAAGCTGATCCGTTCGCGCCGCCGGGGGTTCGAAATTTCCAGTCGCGGCAATATTTATTTTATTTCTTCACCCTTAAATTTTGGGTCGCCACAGGATTCTAGGTTGGGTTTGACCCCGTGAAGTAGCTAGCGCTTTCGCACCAAAAGCCGTAAGCACATTGAAGAGTACACCTGTCTGAAATGCAACATCGTCACAGATTTGTGCTCAAGTACGCTGGTAGGCCTTCGAATATCCGTGGGACGGCGCCGGGCCTGAGTTTCAACTTCTCGCGTTGCGGCGACACTGCTTCTCCGTTGATCACAAACTCGTGAGGCCGAATTAAATCCGCGGGGCAAAATGCCTCTCGCAGACACGGATATGCTTGGAGTCGAAGCTAAATCCACCGCTTTCCTGTCGGAGTATCGTCCGCTTCCATATTTTACACTGCGCGGCGTCGCACGGCAGACAGAACAGCGAGTCCTTTTCCTGCGTACTTCCGTAGCCGGAGCGGCAACCCGTCACGCAGCAAGTATTCGGCATCGCAGGCTTGCGCGTCACGGGCACTGTACTTGTTTTGGAAACGAAGGCAAAGTGAGAAGAGAAAATAGTTGCTGCCCCACCACCGGCGTCCCATTCCGCCCGTAGACTCGCGGCCGCAGAGGCGCTCACTTGCTCGCGTCGTTGCCCCCAAATTAGTCGCAGCACTGGAGATTTCGCCCAGTCAGAACCCTCTCTCTTTTTCATTCGCCCTTCCCCCCCTTCTCAAGCATGCTCCTTGGCAAGAGATATTTTATTTTACTCTCAGGATACAGAGTACATTACAGAGGGAAACGGCAATTCACGGCAATATAAAAGATTAAAAAAAAGGTAAGGAGGCCAATTACTGATCCTCGAGGAACCCCAGAACCAAGTGGTACAGTAGAGGAACCAGATTCAACCGAATTCAACACGAGAAGAAGGAAATCCACGGATCTATACACCTTTCCAACCTGGGCGCTGCCATATTGTTCCCTGGACTGTTGTGAGCACCCCTCGCTAGCACGGTGGAAGCGGCGGTGGAACCGGTTTCCAGCAGTCCAGAGAGGAGGCGTTTCGCCGCTTCCACCATGCTAGCGCGAGGTGCCCACTGCAGTCCAGGGAACAATATGACAGCGCCCAGGGAGCCCTTTTTAGAAAGGATTTAGCAAAGTCAAGAAAGATGCAGTCAGATGAAAAAGCGGAGTCCGAATAGAAGTGCAAGTCATAAGTGAAGGAAAGTAGTTGAATGTCACAAGAGGAAAACATTCGGAAGTCATGCTCTGTTAGAAGAAATTGATATCCTCCGGAAAATTAACAAGATGCGCAAATATATGTACCATTATTTTGCATGCCATTTATATCAAATATACGGGTCAATGGATTCTGTTTATCTCCCGCTTTATGTACTGGTATTACCACAGCAGCCTTGTAGTAGTACGTACTACGTGATACGATTGTGAGAATATGCATTTCATGATGATAGAGCTGTATACTCTTTAGCATTCCGTATAAACTTGTCATTTATACCATCAATTACACTACAAGGCGTTAGTTTCAAATCGATAATTGGTATGATGTCTTGCAAGTCGAACATGATAGGCTTCATCGCGAAATGGTAGCACAGTTAGAAATCGGGACGTTTGATAACATTGGATGAAGGAGGAAACGACTTAACGAAAGTATCATTTAGTGCAGCAGCACAGAGAGGGTCGGGAGCAGGTTCACCAGTGGGTGCAATAGCGACACTTTATTGGTGTTTCCAGGTTTAATTATGTTCAAGAAGCGTTTTATATTAGACTTCAGAATGATCAGGAGGGAATACTTTAAAGAAGGTGGATTTAGTAGACTTCAGTGCTCATTAATATGCTCAAGCAGCTAGCTGTCTTGTATGCTGTCAAATGGGCAGGTTTTAATGAATACTTAGCAGTTTGAAAAAGTCATTTCTTTTTATTAGAAAATCGTTAAACATCTGTTATACCATGGAGCATGGCTATTGGAGTTCACACGCCGAAGAGGGTACATGCCCCAGTTTGTTTCTACTGAGCGCTCGAGATAACCTGGTAACGAAATATCTAAAAAAGGCCAGTTATTAACGGTTACAAAGCGAGCTTCGTTACAGTCACTAATGGTCTTGGAGAGTTTTGACTATGGTGCATGCGATAAATCGAAAGTGAAATGCAAGATATCGTGATCGCTCTGGTCGGGCATATATATTGTGTATGACATTGTATATTAACATGATGTTAATGCCGGATGTAGACAGGCGGAGAGGCTATATATTAAAGGCCCTGCCTTCTAAAAAAACAGGTCCGCGAGTCATGGTCTCGCCCGACGAGTGACATATCCTGTCTTCTAAAACCATCGATTTTTTCCGGGTACACAAAAACCACTTTGCAAGGACACAGCATTGGACGACTACATTACAGTTTCAGTATCAGCATATTTTAAACTCTTCGTGTCTAAGAAACAATGGACCATACAGACATTCTCACAACAAGCTAACAATTTAAAATTTAAAGAATAAATATGAACTCCATGCATCTTTCAAAAATATAAACGAAGAGACAAACAGGAGTCAAAGAGCACAAGTTGTAATGGCGAAGCGGCAACAAAGGGAACTGAGGGCCGATTTTATGGGAGGGACTAATTTGAGGGTCGGTCAAAAGTTCCCAGGCCACTGGGTCTGCTTTTGAGCAGTAGTCGGGCAGCTACGACATCCGCGAAGCTCAAAATACATTTCGAGGGTAAAAGAAGCAACGTTCTAACCTCTTACAACCTTGAAAGCTTTATTGGTATCTAATGTGCCAGGATATGCTGAAGAAAAGCAGACCCTGTGGCCTGGGAACTTTTGACCAAATCTGTACTTCCTGCCGCAAGGTAAAGGGATGAAATAAAGGACACCCGATGCTCATATGTTACGAACAGATCCCGATGCTTAGTTGTGCATTCTGTAATTTTTTCACCAGATCTATTGACCCGCCTGCACAGTCTAGAGAGACGGTGAGTAGAGAAAATAACGTCTACCCCTACCCTATTATTTCAATATTATGTGACACTTGGTGGACGTGGGATATTACAGATGTCTTTTTATTGCGAACCCACCCATTCCTTGAGGTTTGGTTCTTTCCTTCTCAGCCACTGAAGACAGCATTAAGGCCGGATACCCAGAGTAACGTGGTCACAGCGCGAAAACGATATCAAGAAAGGAAGAACAGGACATACACAGCGCTGACCATCAACTATCAGCTGTGTGTGTTCTGTTCACCCTTTCGTGATGCCGTTTCGCACTGTGACCACGTTACACTGAACGACCAACTCGCCCGTACTTCCACCCTCGGGTATACCCAGAATTCAATAGTCTCTGCGCTTGGTTTAAGAAACTCCTGTCAATAATGTGCTCGCAGGACTTGAGCAACGCATTGTTGAAGATGGCCTGGACTATATTTCTTTTTAATAATTTTGAATGCGCTGACTCGTACAGTCAATATTGGCTCTTGGCCCGACTATTTAGCAGACGTGATAGGGTGAAAAGAACGGCTTAAGTGCGGCTTAAGGCTCATTTATCCTTTCAAACTTCGCATGTGGCCCCACGTGGCACAGGACAGGGCTAATTGGAGGGACATAGGGAGGCCTTTCTCCTGCCGCGGACGTAGTTAGGCTGACGATGAGGAAGGGCCACTCTCCCTGTACTTAGCAGCCAATAAATTGGAAAAAGAAGGCAAAGAACACATTAAGTTTTCCATATGTATTATTTTATTTGCGCACCGCATTCCTCATGGAGCTACCAGACGGGAACGGCTTCTTGCGACACGCGTACACCTGTACACCGACGACGCGAATTGTTCCCTTCAGGCTCGCGCTAGCACACGGAGGTATCGCCACTGTGCAATTGTGCCCCAGCGCTGCTGAAGTCGTCCTAGGTGAAATGCATTCGCACCAGAAATAGCCATAACGTCATCGCTGCGTTGGCACGTTCGCCCGCTACGCAAAAGTCAGGGCGAAGTGCACCCACGCTAGCGGTAGTCTTCGCTGCATCTACGCGCCGCTTGTTGGCGTCGACATAGGCCTAGTGTGCTCCGCACGTATCGAAGCCGCTGAGGGAATTCTGCTTTGGAGCTACCCGCCACTTCTCACAAAAAGTATCTTCTTGTTTCCACTTTACCATCACCACAATAAGCGCACATTAAAATTAAGGCGCAACTAATTTCCGCAAAGCTTTCGCCAGCGAAGCGAGCGGGAAAGCATGCAGACCTATCGAAAGCCACATATCGCAACGAAGGCCGCGGGTTGCACGCGCGCAGCGCCGTTCCGAACCAATGGTAGAATACGGGGGAGTCGAGTTCCGCCTTATTTCTTATTGCGAACGATTGGGGTAACCAGCCTGCTTTATTCCGGGCGGTTCCCGCCGGTCGTTGTAACATTTACGCCTTCAATGCGTTTTCTTAGCGAATGGCTTGCCGCGTCGCTTGTTAATATGTCTTAAATAATGGATTATCACAAAAACGGGACGTGTAATCTGGGTTTCACTGTAGGCAGAAAAAATTGGGCGGAGAAACGCTGCCTTCATGTAAGGGTCGCACCTCGTAAACCTCGCGAAAAGAAAAATTAAACGTGCAGCCCTGACACGAATGAGTACGGTACAACCGCTTGCAATCGATCTCTCTGGCCTTGTGTTGTTCAGTGCTATAACTTTTGTCGGTTGGATTTCCTCCGCAAGGTGTAAAATATGCACACATATTTTGCACGCGCATCGGGGATCTGCTGCTGATCAAGCGCGGGATCGCATCCCGGTCGCGGGGGCCGCATTCTGATGGAGGCGAAATGCGAGCAGGCCTTGTGCTGTGCGATGTCAGTGCACTTTAAAGAACCCTCTAGCCTGTGGTGACGGCACCTGAGGAAGAGGAGGCAGTACCCAGCTCGGCTGCGTCTGTACACAGTGGCACTGCGCATTTCAACACTTCACAGGTAGGCACTGCTGAGTTTGACACTGCACAGTTCGGCACTCCACACGTTAGCAATTCACGCGTCGGCACTCCATGCATCGGTCCGGCAAACTTCGATAGTGTAAACTTCGATAGTGCAAACTTGGGTACTGCACATTTCGGCACTTTACATGTCGGCAATGCACAAGTCAGCACTGCTGAGTTTCAGGTGCCTGCTGAAGTGCAACAGCCCGCTTCTCTCTGACAATGACGGTACCGAGCTAATTGAATACCCACCAAGCAGAGCCTGTTCTCAGGCGTCAACAGCCTCCCTGCGTGTGCCAGCATTCGCAGTCAGTGGGGAACAACATGCCGCTGAGGAAGAAGAAGAACCTGTTAATGAGCAGCACGCAATCATCGTAAATGTTTCTGAAGCCTCAGGAAGCGAAAAGGAAGAAGAGGAGGAGGACGATGTGATTTTGTCAGATACCTCCTCAGAAGCGCTCTTGAACTGCAGCCCACTCGCATGGAAAGCCCAGAGGCCACCTGGTCGAGGAGCTCTGGCACGAGCACCAGGGAGACTGAGGCACCACTGGCCGAGCTGAGTGACACGCAGCCGTCGTCGTCCGTGGAACTACTCGAAGTGGCGCGCGAGCCCTCAGCAGGCTTGATGACGTCGGCAGCTGTAGAGAACCTGCAGGTTGAGCAGCCTCTTCCACACGATGCTCTCTGCCCTGTAGAAGAGGGAGACCTGTCCCCAAGATCTGACGGTATCCACCCAGCAGGTATGCTGATGACACCTGCAAAAGAAACTCACTTGGAAGACAAATCTGTGCCATTCAACGAGACTTTTGGCTTTGCTCCAATTCTGGACAGTTCTCTTTTTGAAGCTGGGGGAGGAGCCCTCGTCGCGGCAGAAAAGGAGCCTCCTGGTGCTGCCGGTTTTTCTCTTCCTGTGATTCCGATCACCCCTTTGGATCGCTCCACATCGCCGGCTGGTGCCAGAAGGATGCAAGAGATGCCTGCAAAGCTATCTCCGCCAACAGCAAGCTCAGGAAATTCATCGCCAAAACGCAATGCACCTGAAGTTAAACGTGAAGAAAGTGGCGCGGAAATAGCTGTAAAGACCCCTGAGCGTTCAGGTGAACCGCTCTGGTGTTATAAAGTTGTGACCCCTTCCTACTACCGTAGGGAAAGGCGGAAAGCTGCTTCGAATGAGGAGGAACGCGGTTTGGCAACAGTGACACTACGTGTGTCACGTAGGATAAGTGGTTCTGTGCCGCCATCTCACAGGTTGCAAGCTATTCTGAACAAGGCTGGGCACAGCAGGGAATCGAAAGGGAGCCCCACAAGCAAGGCATCACCAGTGAGCAAGAGAAGGGCTGCCAGCAAGGAACCAGTGTCAGCACAAAGCTACACCAAAAGGAGGCCATCGCAGGGCTCTGCTAGAAGCACTTGGGCAAACAGTAAGCGCGCAGGTACACCCAGCACCAAACATACAACACCAAGTCCAAGGCGAAAGTCAGAGGCGCCCAGTCTTATTAGAGGAAGAAGCAACGTGAAAGCCACCGTAGCCTATCCACGGACAGTAGGCAACAGGCTGGCTACTCCCAGCCCTCGCAGGCAATCAAAGACACCCAGTCCGAGAAGGGCAGGAGTAGCCAGGAAGCAGCCTGCAACGTTCAGCCCCAAACGACAGCCACAAACCAGCCTCATAAAAGCACCTGAAGAGCCTGCCACTTCAAGCCCTGGAAGGCAGGAGCCAGCACAAGACGTTAGGGGGCAGTCCAGAGCAGGCAGAACCAGGAAGAAGGTGCCAGCGACGCACAGTCCTCGAAAGCCGACTGCTCAGGCACCGAGCCCTCAAAGGGAGCCACATCTGCGCATTCCTGCCAGGGACAAAACTCCGAGCTCTCCAAAGACTACGAGAGTCAGGCGGCGTTCTTCCGCAAGCATAGTACAGGAACGACTGCCAGTGCCAAGCCCCATTAACTACAAAACGCTGTTAGACAGGATAACGAACAGGCCTGCAAGAACTTCCACTTCTGCTGATGCTATAAGAGAGCCTGCACCGACCACACCTCATCATGGATCCCGTCTGGCTCCAGGCAAGCAGAAAACTCCCAAAGAACATGCGTCATTATCACTTGAGCAGAGCCCCCGCAGACGAACTGCTCGGACGCTGAGTCCCACACGGTGTTCTCCCATGCCTAATCCTGCTGAGGACAAAGCACTAAGTCCTTCAAAGAAAATCACAAGGTTGCAGCAGCGTTCCTCTTCTGTGGACGTCCGGGAACGCTTACCAGAGCCAGGTTTCGGCGAAAGCAAAGCGCCCAGCAAGAACGCAGGCGGCAAAACACCAACGCATTCCTCTGCCACAGGTGCTGCGAAGGAGCTGCTTCCTGCTTCAGCCCGATGCAGTTCCCATCTGACACCTGACAGACAGCAGAGTCCTCAAGGCCGCACTGCAACACCATCGTCCTGGCTAAGTGGTTTTCGACGCAGGTATTCCTCTGCACCTTTGCTCTTGATAGCATTGCTGAAGGTGATAACACTGGAAGTGACGCAGAGACAAGTCTTCACACGAGAAATTGAAGCCACTCAGGCAAGCCCGACCAGACTACGCAGCCAAAAAGGCCGCCTTTGGCTCGCCGCAGCCGTCGGCTCTCTAGCAGCGCAGCGCTGGACACAATTGCTGAAGCGCCTGACGCCGAAGCAGGGCAGGAGCCGGAGACAACCTCCACGGCACCCCGCAGCCATGGCTCCGTCAAGCGCTAGGCCAGTGAAGGGACGGAGTCTCCGGTTGGAGATGCGAAGCCACCGCCGCCTGAAAGGCAGCCATCTGCGAAAAAACGGGCCAAGAGATGAGCTGATGCTGAAGATCTTGTCCAGCCTGCAGAGCCTGCTGATAAAGGCTCCAAGACAAAGCCACCCCTTCTTCGAGCAAAGAGGACGCCTGGAAAACGAAGCAGCGGAGGCGCGTCGTAATAGTGCCCATGCTCTCAGAATACCTGAGCCCAGCAGAAGGGCAGCTGATAGAAGCACAAAATTCCAGAAGACACCCAGGCAGCCAGTGGTTCGTTACAAGCTCAAGCTGTGACAGCCAACAGTTCCAGTGTACCGAACGACCCTATCGCCATCCACCAGGACCCCCAGCACTAAGAGCACGAAATTTGATGAATAGTGACGATAGAAATTATGTGCGTATTTACAGGCCAATTTATATTTGCCTATATTTTCAAAGGGCCTGGAAAAATTGTGAGTTGATCAAATATTTGTAATGAACTGAATATTGTGAGCCCGTCGAAGCATGGCTTTCTGTATGGCAAACCCACAGAAACTGCATTGCTGACAGAGAAAGAAATTATTCTCAAAGCTTTTGAACTTACAATTGTGCATAGGAATTTACGTTGACTTTTCAAAGCCCTTTGACCGCCTCAATCAGCAAACCCTCTTTAAAAAGCTGGAGCTCTACAGAGTTCGTGGGGCAGCTCTACATTTCCTCCGGTCTTATCTGCAGCACCGTGTTCAGTGCGTGAGCATATAAAACCCTGTATCCTCCTTTGGAGGCATAATTTCGATTAGCAGAAAACCTAACTACGTTGCCTACGCTGATGATACTTATTCTTTTAGGGCAGCGATATGCAGTCGCTTTTACGCACTTGTAATGACGCCGTGTGAGAATTAAATAAATGAAATGAATTGAACTCGCTGCTTATTTATTCCGCAAAAACAACAGCCGTCCTTTTTCATCTACGACAGCGTGTGACGCCAGTAAACTACGAGTTATTTCGTGGTAATTACCGAATAGAATTTGTTAACGCAATAAGAACTCTCGGTTTCTTCTTCAACGCAAACATGTCATGGGATGCCCACTTTGAGTATATTCAAACACAGATCTCAAAAAACGCTGCAATACTCACCAGATCTAGATCTCTTCTTCCTGTTTCCATGTATGAACAATCGCTATTCCTGTTTCCATAAAGCTTTTGATTTAAAATGTTCTCTTTCTTTTTCATCTTAATTACGGCTTTTTGGTATGGGGGAATTCTACACACAAAAATGTGAACAAATTACACCTTTTGCAAAAAAGGGCGGTTGTATTGAAAATGGGAGTTTATACGCTCACATTTAACGATTATTCAAACGTTTTAACATTGCCCCATTACATAACTTACATGACTACTGTGTAAGTGTCAAGTATAAAAAGTCCATTAAACATAATCGGAATGTGCTTTTGCAGTTAGCAGAAAGTCCATTAAGAATAATCGGAATGTGCTTTTGCAGTTAGCAGATTTAGAAGCTAATATTCCCACTTACCCACTTCGACAGCAATAATTCTGATTCCAAGTTGTAAAACTCAACTCTGGCGCCAGATATGTTATACATGCCACGACTTTATTCATGCGTTATGTACCAGCAACGTACAGGCAGAAAAATTTAGCCTGCGTTCCATCAAAGCTAGGCTCCTGTATTGACTGTTCAAATTTGAACGGCGCTAAGGTGATACTATACCATATGTATTGTTTTCATTCACTTGTGGTTTGTTTAAAATTCTCAGAGCCTTAATTGAAATGTAAGCAATCTTATATGATGTATGTTCGCTATACGCCATATACAAGAGGGCTTGGGTTCAGTTCAAGCGAAAATAGTTGGCTTTTTGCCTGAGCCTGCCTGGATCTTCATGGTGCAAAATAAAAGTGAAAAGAGAACAAAGGGGTCTTACATACTGCTGCCATTAGTTGAGAACCATATGGGGCTACAGCAGGTGTGCAGTGTAGGCATGCAGCCTGCACACGGCCTTGAAAGCACTCTTATAAAAAGTTTTAACTGCGAACGAGGTTTAATGTGTACTTACATCTTTTGCTTGCATAAAAACAACTTATAAGCACTAGTTACTCCCCCATCACAAAAGCAAATCTGAGTAATCGATGCACTGTATTTCTGAGCGAACTGCGTCTTTCATGTTGCAGCTTCGGCAACAGTGCCTCATCGGAATGTGTCAGGCTCAGGGACAGCTGGGTTATAGACATCGGCTGCAGGACTAAAATGGTGCTGAATACAGCGTAGGGCGACAAACATTCCCATGTTTCAGTTGCATCCCACCTTCTACAGCTGGTGACTGAGCAGTGGAAAATTCTCCCTTGGATGGAAAGTAGGCGGCTTGCAGCGTAGAGTTGGGGCCATCAATTTCGGGGGGGGGGGCGTGGCGTGGCGTGGCGTGGCAATGAAAAGTCATGGCAACAGGTGCCAAAGAAGCTGCGCACAGGTTTAGCAGTCTGGGCCAGTTGGTTCATTTTTCTTTGAAAGGAAGAGCAGCCCAACAAACAAGGACAAGTGCATGTCTTGTTTCTTACACCGTCCTTTGGCCCGCTTTTCCCTTCAAAGTGGTTTGCTTTTGTCTGCCACTGATGCTTGCCTGCTGTACTTGTGAACAGTGGTGGGGCCAAAATCATGCTCTTGCATATTTTTATTTGCTATCAGTGCTTGTCGCATCACCACTGCATTTTGTGAAGCTTTCTGCATGCCACGAAATCGTGATGATGCTCGGAGTTTTGCTCTTTTTGTGAGCTGAACAGGCTTGTTGCAATGATCGCACTGGTCATAAATGCATTCTGACAAGAAAGGGGTGGTGTGGTTGATGCTGGGCTTAGATTTTTTAGAGATGCAAGATTTCTTCAGGCCCGGTGCTCGGCTTTCCTGGGGTGAAGTGCGCGGGAATAGGGTCCAGGCCCAAGCCGCTGCGTTGACGGGTCAGTTACTCATTCCACCGTCACACAACTTAAATCCGCCTTGTGCAGTACATCCCTCTTGTGGCCCTTTTCTGATAGCCTTAATCGCTTTTGTGCCCATGAACACAATCTCCGTAACTATAGTTCCTTTATTTATTCATTTTACTCTAAAACGTAGTCATGTTTCTTGCTGTTGTGGCGGACTGATTGACTTGAAGTGCGAGAAGGAAACAGCTGACAAGGAGCATTAAACCACTGTGGAACCTTAGAGTGTAGGCTTCAGAGATCCTTCGGCTTTTTCAGGATTGCTGATGAGGTAGTGCTTTCGCAATAAAAAAAGGGTAGTAAAAAGGTTTGGTTTATTGGGGTTTAACGTCCCAAAGCGACTCACGCTATGAGGGACGCCGTAGTGAAGGGCTCCGGAATTTCGACCACCTGGGGTTCTTTAACGTGCACGGATATCGCACAGCACACGGGCCTCTAGAATTTCGCCTCCATCGAAATTCGGCCGCCGCGGCCGGGATCGAACCTGCGTCTTTCGGGTCAGCAGCCGAGCGCCATAACCACTGAGGTTGTAAAAAGATAGCAAGTGCGACAGTTACTGACTCTTGCTGCATTTTACTACGCTTTTACTAAATATTTACTACCCTCTTCAAGGTAGTTAGTAAAAGTCGGCCCTTACTACCTTTCTACAACCAATGGCTGCTAGTTAGTGCCTGGATAGTAACCATTCCTTCAACCCTAAAATAATGTCGTAGAAGATGATTGACACAGACTGTTGCGTGCATAAAACGATTTTGTAATTAAATATTTTTGCAGCATCATGCGGGTAGGTAGACTAACTCTTTCTACAAACGCCATTTCGTAATTAAGGCTGGTATTTTAGTTCAACGGGTAAGAGCCCCTAGCCCGTTACTGAGAGGCAGATGTACGAAGTGTATAAGACGGAGAAAGATCTACCCTTACAAGGCGCAGCGCGCGGGTCGTGCTTGTGCGACTCTTTCTGATATGTGCTTTTCTTGCATTCTAAACCTTTGTGTGGGCCCGGTAGGGTTGTCTGATGCCATCGCATGCTTTGTACGCGTAATGCCCACTGTGTCCAAGCCAGAATGTGTGAATTACGACCAGCAAGCCCTGCTATCACTAAAGTAACCTAAATCTCTTTATTTTTTCAGTGTGCACACGTACAAATTTAGCAAGCCAACACAATATATCGTTCTAAAACCTAGCAACATTGGAAAAGGGTTGCTACCCATTTTCTTAATAAATACTTCTCCCTTTTTGTTCGTGACTGCAGTGCTCTTCACTAGCTTCTTATCAAGGCAGTAACTTTCACTAGTTCTACTTTTACTACCTCTAGTTACTAAGAAGGTACTGATCTGTGTGACGAGTATGCGGTTATTGTTACTTAGTGAATTCTCCGACCTTTTTGTTAAGAGTGTACACTTTCTTTATTCGGAAAAGGTTACATTGAAGGCATGATGGAAGGAGTACCAGTGTGCGGTTATACCACCCTCAAAGGAGCTGGGTAGAATCGCAGTGATCCGCAGTCCGCCCAACAGCAAAAGGCGGAGCATTACAAAGATCTAAACGTCTAGAGTTTTTCCGGAAGTTTCTTGCAAAGTCTCTGAAAGTTTCTACGCCTTCAGATACCGAAGTGCGCAAGGAAATTATACTTTTATTGGCAGGTGCTTAAAACATAGCTGTTCGCCTGTGCTCCTGACGAGGTGACTCTGTGTCCCAAGCAGCACGCCAATAATGGACCATCGATGACGTAACAGTAGCGAAAATTGGCGCCAAAATAGTCATCTTTGGCATTTGGGCATATTGCTACATTTCCCAAGCATGGCCCATCGTTCACGCCAGAAATGAGCCGATGTTCAGCCACTCTGACTGCCAACAATGGCCCTAAGGTACCTGCCAGTGCACGGCCCAATATGCGCTAATAGTGGCTTTTCATATGCCTGGTTCTATGGTGCTTTAATTGCCCATATCCTTCTCCTCGTCATTATTACCACAACCAGCCAGGCTACGTCTACTGCAGATCAATTAGCTTTTTTCACAGAAATTTTATTAGCCCATCATCAGCCTGAATGCGCCCACTGCAGGGCAAAGGCCTCTCCCATGTCTCTCCAATTCATCTTGACATTTGCCAGCTGCGGCCACCGTATCCCCGCAAACTTAATAATCTCATCCGCACACCTAACTTTCTGCCGCCTCCTGCCACGCTTGCCTTCTTTTGGAATCCACTCCGTTACCCTTAAGGACCAGAGGTTATCCTGCCTTCGCATTACATGCCATGCCCAAGACCGTTTCTTTCTCTTGGTTTCGGCTAAGATGTCATTAACCCGCGTTTGTTCCCTCACCCACTCTGGCCGCTTCCGGTCTCTTAACGTTACACCTACCATTTTTCTTTCCATAGCTCGCTGCGTTGTCGTTAACTTAAGCTGAACCTTTTTCGTTAGCCTCCAAGTTTCTGCCCCATAGGTGAGTACCGGTAAGATACAGCTGTTGAGTACTTTTCGCTTGAAGGATATTGGTAAACTGCCATTCATGATATAAGAGAATCTGCCGTATGCGCTCCTCCTCATTCTTATTCTTCTAGTTATTTCCCTCTCATGATCCGGATCTGCGGCCACTGCCTGCCCAAAGTAGACGTACTCCTCTGCCACTTCCAGAGCCTCGCTGCCAATTGTGAAGTGCTGTTGCATTGCGAGACTGTTAATAATTACTTTGGTTTTCTGCATGTTAATTTTATGACCTATGTTTCTGCTCAGCCCGTCTAAGTCATTGCTCGTGCTTTGCAGTACATTTTCTGAGTGACTTATCAAAACAATGTCACCAGCGAATCCCAAATTACTTCGGATTCTCCATTAACTCTTATCCCCAACTGTCCCAAGGCCGCGGAACACCTCTTGGAAACAGGCAGTGGATAGCATTGGCGAGATCGTGTCTCCCTGCCTGAAACCCATCCTTATTGGAATTTTATTGCTGGCTTTGTGAAGGACTGTGGTAACTGCATGTGCAGTCGTTATGCGTAAATATGTTCCAGTATTTTCATATAAGACTCTTCTACACCCTGATTCCGCCATGTCTGCATGACTGCTGATGTTTCCAGTGAATCAAATGCTTTCTCGTAATCAGTGAATGCTATATATGGGTAGGGGTTGGTTATATTCTTTATATTCTGCGCATTTCTCTTTCACCTGATTGGCAGCGTGAATATGGTCTATTGTCGAGTATCCTTTTTGAAAGCCTGCCTGATCATTTGATTGACTGAAGTCTAAGGTTTTCTTGGTTCTATTTTCGATTACCTTAGTAAATACCTTGTAGGCAGCGGATAGTAAGCTGATCGGTTTGTAATTTTTCAAGTCCTTGACGTCTCTTTCATATCGATTAAGATAATATTAGCGTTCTTCCAATCTTCTGGTACGCTCGAGATCATAAGGGATTGCGTATACAGCGTGGCTAGTTTTCCTAGCACAATCTCCTCTGCATCATTGAAGAGATCTGCTGTTACCTGATCCTCACCAGCTGCTTTCCCCCTTTGCATTGCTCCTTAGGCTTTATTTACTTCCTCTTTCGTTACTGGCGGGATGTCCCATTGCTGTGCTCTACTCACTCTATAATTACCGTTCTGATTGCATTGGCTACTGTATAGATTAGCTTATCCATATTGCTAATGCCATTGCCCTCTTCGTCTGTTAGTCGCGGGCGCCTCAACCCAATTTATTTTCCATGCCTCACATGTCCCCAATTGACTGTCTGCCAGCCCCGGCTATATTTTGCTTCCCTTGGAATCCACTGGGGTGCACCCTAAGAGGACATCGGTTATCTCTTGAACCTCCGAATTACATGCTGTGTCCAAGTTCATTTCCTCTGCTTAATTTCCGTTGGTACACTATTAAGTTCAATTTGTTATCTAATCCCACGTTGCCCTCTTTCTGTCTCTTAACGTCATCCCCGTCGCTTTTCTTATATCTTGCTTCGCTGTCCTCCTCAGCTGGCGCGGTGGCTCAGTGGTTATGGTGCTCGGCTGCTGACCTGAAAGACGCGGGCTTAAGTAATGCCGCGGCGGTCGCATTGCGATGGAGTAGTGGCGATGAAAACTTTTATTGTACAAAGGGGTGTTTGGGACAAGCAGGTCCCTGGGCCCCCGCGCAGTCCAACTGCACTCAAACGTTCGTGTCCCGAAAGCTCGTGACTCTGGCAGCCCAGCTTTTGGCGATGGCCTCCTTTTTCGGGTTCTCGGAGCGTAGCAGGGTCTTCCAAGCCTCCCGAGTAGGTGCACCAGGCCCCGCGAGGGAAGGTCCGCCGGGCAGAGGAAAATATATGGTCGAGGGTAGCTCTGGGTAATAGCGCGAGAGTATGTAGGGGGAGGGTAGGGTGCGCGTTTGGAGGCGCCTCCAAAGTGTCTGATGATAATTGTCGACGGAGGGGTGAGGTGGGTGTAGAGCCGACGCTCGGCCTTGTTGGCCTGCGCCAGCTCACTGAACCAGTGCACGCGCTCCCGCGAGAACATCATATAAGGCAAAATGCTAAAACCCCATGTACTGTGCGATGTGAGCGCACGTTAAAGAATCCCAGGCGGTAGGAATTATCCGGAGCCCTCCATTACAGTCTCCCTCGTGGCCTCAGTCTATTCAGATCGTTAAGCCCCCTAAAAACAAAACCTTTTCTTTCTTCAGCGGCACAATGGTGACGGAATGACTTCACGACCATGCAGACCAATGAGGAATTGTGTATAGTTTCATCACAACTGTTGTATAGAGAGAGAGACGACTTTATTCACACCGACATGGGCCTCGGGGCAGGGGCTAAGCCAGAGGGATGGTCTCCCCCTTGCCGGCGCTCCCGCTCAGTGACCGCAGAGAAGGTCTTGGAGTAAGCCTCCTCCGCCAGGCGTAGGACAATCTTCTGTACATCCGCATTTGGGCTGCGGATGTAGGACTCCCAGGCAACTTGATCAAGGGGATCAGTCTGTTTAGCTCCCGGAGATTCGGGGCATTGCCAGAGTAAAGTTTCACAGGTTCTTTCGTCTTCCTATTGCACCAGCGGTGCCCCGCAGTAAAGTTCCACAGGTTCTTTCGTCTTCCTTATTGCACCAGCGGTGCCCCGTCAGCGACGGTCTTGTGATCAGTTGACACGCAGGGATAAAAAAAGGCAATAACTGAGGTTTATGTACAGATATTTACAGCGTACAGAAGTTTAGACACTCGAGACAAATTAAACGGCAAAAGGACAAAACAAGAAAAGGGTGGAACTGGCTAATACTAGGGGAGGCCCCTACTCGGCGTTGCCGAAGATGCGTTGCATCTCACCTTACTGCGCCAGGAAATTTCACAGGTCCAGCAGAGAACGGCAACGTCAGTGTTTGCCCGAGCAGGAACGGGGCAAATGGCTCTAAGCGAGGCGAAGTGCCAGGACGCAGGTGCGCAGCTTTCATGTTGAAAGTCGGTTCGTGGAACATTACGTTCCGTGCTGCAGGTCGCCAAATCAAGTGTAGCGAGACCGGCTGCATTGGTATGGTTAGACGCGGGAAGAGCTATGTTCCTTACGCAGCACGCGGTTCGTACCAGCGCGCCAGAGAGAGCGGGCCCTCAGGTGCGTCGTGTAGTCAGGGGTTTGGACCCATCAAGTGACCGCGAGGGACCTCATGGAGCCTCGGAGTTAGACAATGCCACGAAGCTGTAAGGTATCGGTAGCGTTCGCGGGGGTCATTGGAACGCGGCTGGGGGCACTCAAAACGGAGCGTCTCCTTTCTTGGAACGCGGCCGCTCGCGAACGCGCCGGGAAGTACGGGTGTCCACCCGCCCCGCGGAACCGATTAGAGCACGTTCTGGCACGAATGTATATTTGTGTTTTTGTTTTATTTTGTGGTGGAGAGAGCGCTCTACCTTACGGAAGCTGGAGGGCTGGCCATGCCCTGGATGAACCAACCATGTTAAGAGCGCAACATGATTGGAAGCTACCGAATGTGGGCCGGGCCTTTAGGGCTTTAAAACCGGGCCCCGGAGCTGGAAGCGGGGTTCTGGGCTAAGGTGAGATGCTACGCATCTTCGGCCACGCCGAGATAGGGGCCTCCCCTAGTATTAGCCAGTTCCGCCCTTTTTGTTGTTTGTCCTTGTGCCGTTAATTTGTCTCGAGTGTCTAAACTTCTGTACGCTGTAAATATCTGTACATAAACCTCAGTTATTGCCTTTTTTTATCCCTGCGTGTCAACTGATCACAAGAGCGTCTCTGACAGGGCACCGCTGGTGCGAGGAGCTTCAGTCTTCGAGTTACCAACCGTCTCTGGCGGGGCACCGCTGGTGCAATAGGAAGACGAAAGAACCTGTGAAACTTTACTGGCGCAGCCGACAGGATCCTGCGGCCATCGGAAGACGGCGCAGGAAGAAGACAAGGCAGGGAGAAAGGTGACGACAAGGCGACAGGTCAGCGTTCGTGAACGGACCTGCGGAGACACGGCGGCAAGGACGCAAGGACCACGGCAGTAGTCCAGCGACGCGGGACTGCGTCCGGTCAAGGAAGCAGCGCGTCGGGAACTCGACGATCACCGGCGGCGGAGCAGCGGCGTGCGACAGCTCATCGCAGCGTCCGGGGAAAGTGGCGGTGGACTCCGACGCCAAGGAGCTGGCAATGCGGATCGACGCATCGAAACCGTGAGTTTCCTTGGTCGCATTGTTCACGTCCCTGTGTTCGAGCCGGTAGGACAGCTGAGGGGTACGGAAGGCGGTATGGAAAGCTATCCAAGCCGGCCCTCGCTCGATGTGAGGTACCAAGTTGAGTTAGCGAAGGCGCGCTTGGCGGACCTTCAAGCTCAACTTGCGAAAGTAAATGGCGGAAAGGCGCTTCTTCGCGAGGAAGAACCTCAGGATGTTAAGTATGTCTTGGGGGTATTAGAAGCGAGACGCCAGCAGGTAGAGCTCGAGATTTCTAAGATCAAGGAGTCTAGGAGAGCTAGCCAACTAGCCAGGGAGAACTGCTCCGAGTCACGAGCAGAGAGGTCGCCAGTGCGGGAAGGCAACGGCATATGCCTGCCGGGCGCAGGTCAAGAGGACAGCCGGGCAGAGGTAAAGGGTGAGCCAGATTTCTGCGAAGCTGGAGTCGCAGTTCAAGAAAGCAGCCTGACGGAACGCAGCGTCGCGGTATCAGAGGCGGTGAACGCGCACGCCGACGACACGGCCGCCCAGGTTAGCTCAATCCCAAATGACACCAGGGACGCGGACGCGTGCTCAGGATTGTTTGAAGTGAGTCTCACAATTCCAAAAACGCAGTCTCAAGCAAGCTGCGGAAAAGAGCATTTAGCTCAGCAGGGAACGGCCAGCGACGACAGATGTCAGATCGCGGACCTAGTGACAGGAGAAAGTCTAGCGTTGCTGGAACCGCACACTGTGTCGGTCATAGGGCATGAAGGGCCCCGTAGCGTCATTGATGAAAAGAGCGTTCCATGCGAGCCAGGGAACGGAGGCGGGCTTGCTGGGCCGACCGGGCAGAGCGCCACACAGTTGTGGAACGCACCCGATGTGTGTCTGGCCAGGTCATTTGAGTACCCGGAAATGAGTGGCGACTTGCCGCAAGGCAAGCTCGGGTCAAGCGACGGCGAGTCAGCTCGTGCAGCAGACGATGCCACGAAGCCGGCCAGCGTCTATCAAGCAGGGAGCGGCGATTTAAATGTTTGCCCGTGCAGGAACGGTGCGAATAGCTCCAAACGCTCCAAAGTACCAGGGGACAGGCGCATAGCCTTCACAGTGAATGTCGGCGCGTGGAACAGTACGTTCCGTGCTGCGGTACGCCAAATTATGTTCAGCAAAGCCGGCCGCACTGTTACAGCTGAACTCGGCAAGAGAGATGTTCCTTACGCAGCACGCGGTTCGTACCGGCGCGCCAGAGAGAGCGGGCCCTCAGGTGCGTCGTGTAGTGAGGGGTTTGGACCCATCAAAACCCGGGACGTTTTTGATCCTGGAGGGCACCATCTTTTCAGTTCGCGCCCCGTTGTGGCGCCAGCCTAATGAGTGAGTTACCGTTTAGGCGTTAATTGTGTTACTGACACGACGTGGTGGCTCGAATGTACACAGGGACGCTCGGTGCGACTAAGGAGGCTCACGTGGGCATTGGGCGAGTGCTGTGAACGCTCCAGTCGCGAGTGTCTGTGTCTGTGTGCTCATTCGCGAGCAGGACGACGGCGTGCATGCATGCAGCGAACTGGGTGGAACGCACCAACTTGGACGCTGTGTTACGGCGCACGGCAGGCATGCCACTGTGTGTATTTAAGTGTGCATTTTGCGTGATGTTGTGTTGGTGCCCGTGTGCATTTTGTTGTTTTTGGTTTTGTTCGTGCAACTGGTCGCAGCGCGACAGCTTGGACTTCGGTGAATGCGCTGGTTTTACAGGTGTGAAACGCGCATTTGAATGTGTACGTTTTGTTTATGTTATGTCACCCGAAGGGTAGTTTCGTGTCAGACACCGATCCCTTTTGTTTGTAATTCTAAAAGTGGCATTTGAGCCCTTTGTATAATCTTGGGAAGGGCGTGTAAGGTATCGGTAGCGTTCGCGGGGGTCATTGGAACGCGGCTGGGGGCACTCAAAACGGAGCGTCTC
This sequence comes from Amblyomma mixtum, assembly GCF_055824585.1. Lineage (NCBI taxonomy): Eukaryota > Metazoa > Arthropoda > Arachnida > Ixodida > Ixodidae > Amblyomma > Amblyomma mixtum. Next base: position 220,244,710 of record NC_143014.1, read on the forward strand.
CTTTCTTGGAACGCGGCCGCTCGCGAACGCGCCGGGAAGTACGGGTGTCCACCCGCCCCGCGGAACCGATTAGAGCACGTTCTGGCACGAATGTATATTTGTGTTTTTGTTTTATTTTGTGGTGGAGAGAGCGCTCTACCTTACGGAAGCTAGAGGGCTGGCCATGCCCTGGATGAACCAACCATGTTAAGAGCGCAACATGATTGGAAGTTACCGAATGTGGGCCGGGCCTTTAGGGCTTTAAAACCGGGCCCCGGAGCTGGAAGCGGGGTTCTGGGCTAAGGTGAGATGCTACGCATCTTCGGCCACGCCGAGATAGGGGCCTCCCCTAGTATTAGCCAGTTCCGCCCTTTTTGTTGTTTATCCTTGTGCCGTTAATTTGTCTCGGGTGTCTAAACTTCTGTACGCTGTAAATATCTGTACATAAACCTCAGTTATTGCCTTTTTTTATCCCTGCGTGTCAACACATCTTGAGACCGTCTCTGACGGGGCACCGCTGGTGCGAGGAGCTTCAGTCTTCGAGTTACCAACCGTCTCTGGCGGGGCACCGCTGGTGCAATAGGAAGACGAAAGAACCTGTGAAACTTTACTGCCAGATTAGATGATTTTGACTCAGAGGTACGTTGCAGAGATTGCAAGCCTCCGGGTCGCCTGTAAGATCATTACGCAGAATAACATAAGGGAAGAAGTGATTGGCCTGAATTTTTCGCCAGGCCCTACATTCTGAGGGTGTTAGGAATCTATCTGGTGATGGATAGATCCTTCGGCCTAGTCTGGTAGTCTCAGAGAGCTCCTTATAGGTGATGAGGGGGTCTTTGTCTCGGTAGCGGGGATTCTACGGCCGCTCGGGTATATATATATCGAGCGAGGCGATGGGCAGCCTCATTGCTTGGTAGACCCTCATGGGCTGGAACCCAGATGACTGAAACCTCCCGGTTTAGCGGGTGCTTCCTCAGTATACTGGCCGCCTGCGTGGAAATTGGGCCTTTGCCGAAGTTGCTAACAGCCACCTTTTTATCGGAGAATAGTTTTGGCACCGGTACCTGTACATGCTAGCGCTATTGCAGCCTCTTCAGCTATTAAAGCGTTACGCGACTGCTGTATTGCGCGATCGTTGTGGGGTGTTTTCATGTGTTGTGTCATGTCATGTGGTTGTGACGTCACAACCATCTCGACCAAACCCGAGTTTCTCACGCGCCGCAGCGGCGCCAGCTCTTCCGCTGAACGGGACCTTGAACAGTATCGCATTAAAAAAAAGAAGCTCAATATCTGAACCTTGAGTGATGTCAGAGTGAAGTGAAGTGAGAAGGAGCTTCACCCTAAGCTCGAAGGTTGTCCAACTAGATCCCGACTGTACGGCCAGGTGGTTGAAAAGAAACCCGATTGCAAAGCAACCGGGCACGGGAATACGCAGTAGGCGCCATTCGTATTCTCTTGCTACTTTCTTATTGGCCTAATAAAAAGCAGGCTTTTCGAGACCGAATGCTTAGGGGGGCAGCTTGGCAACTGCTGACAAAGGAAATGACAAAAAAGGGCTATCTTGATCTTTTAATCACACGTTCATCGGTTATGCTCGAGCTGTTTTAACAAAGCCGTCGGACGTATCCAGCGTGGTCTCCTGCATCGCGGAGAAGGTGCCAAGAAGACGAGGAGGATAGAAACTTGATTTCAGGAAAGAAATAAGGCTTTGGGAAAGACAACGAGGAAGCAGAAACTCTCTAAATGTGATAAGCCGTGGGTATGTCCCATTAAGCCTGAGGACATCATCATCATCATACGCGGCAGCACTGTCAGCATTTTGGCATGTGCGGACGATGAAGAAACGCAGCGGGTGACTGCAATGTCACAAGGAAAGGACGCAACAAGCTCAGCAAAGACCGACCCATCGGACAAGCGATGCACCTGTCCGGGGGACGTCCGTGCTACCACTACACGCAAGGGAAAGCAGCGTAAGCCCGCCAACACGGCCGACCAGGAGGGCTTCCTCATCCGCCTCGTGCCGTCCCCAGGCCATGACCTTAGCGCGCTCAGGCATCCTCCTGCCCCGCGGCGCGTCTTGCCGCAGCCCACCGCGCAGCCGCCGCCGGCCGTGCTGCTGGTGAACCAGCCGCCCATGGCCCTGGTGCCGCCGTTTGCAGGGGCCCCCTACCTGACCTCGCCATCCTACTTGCCGCTGGCGCCCGGATGCCAGCCGCTTTCGGTGACGGCAGTGGCCAACGCGCCGCATTCCGTCGTCGGCAACGACTGCGGCGGCTGCCACAACCGCTGCTCCCACCGCCACTGCTGCTCGGCGGGCTCACGCGGTGATTACTCGGCGCAGAACACGCTCACCATTCCGCCGTACGCGATGCCCTTCTTCGGCGAGGTCTACCGGAGCGCGGCGGCGGCGCAGGCGCCTCAGGCCGGAGGCGGCAACGTCAACGTGGTCACAAAAGTCATCTCGGACGACCAGAAGCGCAAGAGGCGCGGAAAGAAGCAGCGCCGCGACAGTTCGAGCGACTCGTCGGACAATTACTCCAGGAAAAGGCGCAAGAGCGGACCCACGACCAGGAGGGACGAGCCGCAGCAGCCGCAGATAGTTGTGGTGCCATCCGCGGCTTCCCCGGCGTCGCCACCGCCTGCGCGGGAGGAGCCCGCACCAGCTTCTCCCCCAACGGTGACGAGTCCGCCTCCCGAGACGCACATGCCCTTCGTGGCCTCACCGGGCCCCATGATGTACCCGCAGAGCCCCGAAGATCAGCATACGTACGACAACATGCCGTCGAGGCAAGGGGACGATGAGAACGCAGAGAACGCGGAGGAGGAAGAAGAGAAGGGCCCCAACCCAATGGCATGCTTCTTCGTGGTCGTAGTGGTCGGAGTGTGTGTCATCATCGCCGTCGTGCTTGCACTGTATCCGAGCATTCTCTTCGGCAAAAAGGACAATGGGGACGAGACCACAACGGGAGCGGCGCGTGGTTTGCTCGGGCGGGCAGCCACGGTTTCGGACAACCTCAAGGGTCGTGTCAGGAACCGTGGCGGCACGGTCAAGTATACGGCCCTGCATTCCTCGGAGAAGCCGGCCACTACATCGGACGCAGAGGTCGAAAATCTGGCCGGCACCTTGTGGAGGAGGACGTAGCTGCGATGCTCCCGAAGATGCCTGCATGCAGTGCTCCAGCGTCGTAAAAATGTGCACTTCTGACCGAGTTTGCTTGAAATAAAAAAAGGAAAACGTTGATTCGCACTGCGCAAAGGTTACGGCCCCTTCTGGGCTCCCTAGTGAGGTAAAGGCACCAAGTTCTTGACAGTTCATTGCCAGGGCCGTAAAGCTGCTTTCTTGTTTGTTGTTCAGCAGTTGTGATGTGATCCTTCTGTACCGCTCTTGCTTCACAAGCGGCTGCACTAGGCACTTAACGAACGCATTGTTCGTAAACGTCTGGTGGAATGTGCTGGTAGACCCAATGTGTTCTTGGTGTGGTCGCTTCTGGCCGCTTTGGTTACGGTTCGACAGGCGTTCATTGGACTCCGTCGTTCTTCTTCGTCTCGACAAGTTCGCTGCCCTTCGCGTTTTAAGCTATGCGGCGCTGCTGTTTCTCTTCGTACCCAACATTCTCAAGCTGGCTGAAGGACATAAAGAGCATGTTATAACGCGGTATAGCTTTAAAGGGGCTCTGAAACACCTTCCGAGGAGAGCACATCAACTCGCTCAGTCAAGCTGCATTGTGTTGTCACGAACACCTGAGCCAGATAATACATTTCTACACGCAGCAGAGAACCCACAACCGCGCGAAAGTTGGCGAGCCCTTTCCGGCGACGTTTTCTTGCTCATGCCCTCCTCCGTCGCACCGCTCCTGCGTACACCGGTTCAGAGATGGCTATTGGTTAGATTCTTTCAGTCGTCAGCAGCTACCATGGCCGCAACCAATATGCGGCGTATCTCCGGCGGGTCAGGAAGCTCCGCCTCCGGCAATGGGGCCGGCTGAGAAGCGCCGACCTTTGAGCGTGCAAAAAGTGACCAAAAGGAGAGGGAAAGGCGCGAAGGCGTTGAAATTCAAATTTTGTCTACAGATAACTCAGCTTCTACAAAGCGCATCACAAAAATTCTTGCTGCAGAATATTCGTGAAGCGACGTCCTTTAACACCACTGACATAGCGCAACTCTGTTAGAGCCCCTTTCAGAGCCCCTTTAAGGGTCTCGTTCAGCGGAAAACGCGGCTTCTTAGTTGGCGTTGGCTTGTCGAGAAAATCGGGATTGGTCGAGAGGGTCGTGACGTCACAACCTTATGACCTCGTGCAGGTAATTCAAACCGCCCGCAACGACTGAAAGAAAAATGGTCTATCAGAGACTCGAACCGCTGCCACTTGGATCGTGAGCCGGACGCGCTACCCAAGATTACTCGGGAATGTCCGTTCTCTTCAATTAAAGGGGCGCATTTTGCGTCTTGTAGTAAATATAAAAATAAAATGAAATGAAAAATCAAATCAAATGAAATAATGAACAGCGTCCGTGAATGGTAATAAGTGCTATGCAAAGAGGACCCCAGGCCGCTGAACGGTAAAGGCAGTGCCTAAATGTCTACCGAGTTAATTTCGTAGTTTCTTTTCAAGAAGCTCAAACTAAAATTTAACAGTAAAAGTAGTGTAGACGTTCAGAGTACGTGTGAAAGAATTTCCGCCCCAAGGAAGCACAACGAGGCACCATCACGTGGCAACCGTTGTTTGCGGGCTTTGTAATTGCTGACAGAGCGCGTTTAGGAGATTTTTGCTTGGTGCAGCGAAGTTTTCTCTCACTGAAAGTCCAATGCCGCTATACAAATCTTTTAATGCTAGACATTGCGGTCAACAAGGGAGCAGTGCTTTTGTGCTGAGGTTCTGATAGCATTTCTCGGCAAAGACCGGTAACTTTCCGTGGTCCTCTGAACCCGAGAGAGGATGTGGTTCTGGAAGGAAAGAAGGTTTGGCCTAGTGGTATCACCGCAACTGCGCCAGCCTGGGGTCTTGGATATGGGGACTAAAAGAAGAGAGAGGAGAAGCGAAGAGGATGGAGACGCGGAGCGTCGCAGTGCGTGGTCGACAGGGCGGAAAAGGTAGGGGGAGGGGAGGGAGAAGAGAGTGAGAGCACAGCTCTACTAAGGAAAATGGGAGAGAGAGAAGGAAGAAATAGAGAAAGTAAACTGATAAAGAAGCGGTACACTGGCCCTTAGAGGACTAGGTGGGAACCCATTGACGAGTACAGGTAGCTCCAACATGAAAGGGAACACAGCATCCGCGCTGAATCGATTATTACTCCTAAGTATTAGTAAAAAACAATTTTTCTTTAGTTCTAAGCAGTTTCTCTCTGGCCGGGTAATGCACAATTTTCAATTTGAGTGCCGATGTGACAACATAATTCATTCTTCTATACACCGGGCTCCGGGGACACCATGGACGAGCCGGCCGACTGTGCACGCAGTCAGGGCTGTTCACACATATACGAAGATAACAGAACGCTGTCTTACACAGTGTCACACAGCCTTCCAGTCCGTCGCCTATCCCTTCACCCCCCTCGTGGCCCATCTGGCTCTCCTCCCAGGGCCTGAACCTGCAACGCGCCTTGACAAAGGCTGTTTGAATAAACGTGTCACACCACTATGCAAACTGCCCGTTCCCTTTCACATTGAAGGTATCTGCACATCACCAAGATGAAACAGAAATGGCATGTCCACAAATGCCTGGCTCAGCATCAGGAGATTTTTACGCGGAGGTGCTTCGCCCCATGTATACCTGTGCTGTACCTTGCATAATGGAGATGAAAAGTCCAAATAAGGAGGCTAACCCAGAACAGAAAAAAAAAGCTCCTGGGCATCCGCGAAAGAAGACAATCTCGACAACCTATCCTTCCTTCACCAACTAATCCATGGAAAACTAGGCATCTCTCCAACCCCCTACGTGCAGTTTTCTGAAACGCGTAGAACTCGTCGTCATCACAATCACACTTTAGCACCATACTTCGCGCATACTAACGCTTTTAAATTTTCTTTTTTCCCGAGAACTATTGACGAATGGAACGCCCTGCCTCTACAAGTGATATCGGCTGTTGATTTTGACAATGCACTTTGTAAGCTATTTTAGATTGTATATGTGCTACAGTGTTGTGTGAATGTGTTTTTCTGCCCTCCCTGCCTGGATCCAAATGAGGGTCTGCAGTATTATGAAAATAAATAAAATAAATAAACCTCGCCTCGATTCCCGTGCATTGATGCACCGGCTCTATTCCGCCTGTTTTCAAAGTCCCTCTTCTAAAACCTCCTCGCCCCTTTCCCATTGCATTTAACGCCACTTGATTACGTTGCTTGCTTGAATGTTTAGGTCTCTGTTACACAAATTTTTTATGGCTCTTTTGGATGGCATGCCCCCGTCTCCTCTTATCCAGTTCTTCTCCTCCGATTTCTCCCTTTTCATTGTTTTTTTTTACTTTGCAATTGAGTCAGCAGGCGTTCGCGCTTCTGTACCTTTATTGCGGGCCTTTTCACCCTTTCTCAACTATGACACCCCCAATCCTCCATTCCTTCCACTCCTGGCGACCGTCTCCTTCACAAGATTCTTTCCCTGTCTTCCCGCCACCCATGGTGCCGCCCTCTTCTCGCCTCTATCACCTCTTTAAATCCTCATCTTCCCTCCCACAGCCTGGCGCAGTTGCGCTGATGCCACTTCGTTCACTAAACAGCTACATGTGTGAAGCAACTTTTCTTCCTTCCAGAACGACATTAGAGTTACAGCTTTTAGCACAGCGGAAACGCATAGTTATGGACAAATGTTTGCTGGATGCAAGTTCGGGGAAAAAAGTTTCTGTGCAGGTGGGCAAACCAGTTGGGTTTCCAGCTCTTCCCACGACTGGAACCAATCAGTGAAACCAAGGAGCATAGGAGATGTTTTTTGTTTTTTAACGTGTAGTTTTCATCAATGAGAGATCAATAAAAGCAGCATGCCGCCGGTGGAATCCAAAACCACGACTTCCGAATTTCGCGTTCAGTGCTCTAGCGACGAAGCCATGACGACGCTGTCCAATATTATGCTTCCTTTTTTTTGGGGAGGGAGGGAGGGAGGGAGGGAGGGAGGGAGGGAGGATTATTTATGTGTAGTGTAACCGAACCTTGAGAGTGTTCACCAGCGCCACCTTCGTCCACAGCGGCGGACGTGGTACGACCTGTATTACCGCGAGTGCCACGTAGGAACGTGGTCGAACGGTGAGAGCGGAAGCTGCTGAGCACTCCCAAGGTTCGGTTGCACTACACTTAAATACCCCCAAAAGAATAGCATCGGACTGCCGTCGCCGTAGCTCAGTTGGTACAGCACCGGACGCGCGATTCGGAGGTTGTGAGTTTGGATCCCACCAGTGGCATGTGGTTTTTCTTGTTTTTTTCTGCTTTTATTAATCTCCCGTAGATGTAAACTAAAAATTAAAAAAGCATCCCCTATGCTCCTTGGCTACGCTGACTGTTTGCTTCCGTCATGTACGAGGGTCATCCTAAAATTAACGTCTCCAGTTCTTTTATAAATCGAAAGAAACGTTTATTTTGAGGGATTTACAAATCACTTAAAAGGCATACCATTCTTCTACTTTTCCACATAAGAGTTCTCTTAGCTTTGGAAACAAGTGGTAGTCACTTGGTGCCAAGTCCGGATTGTAGGGTGGGTGGCTGATGACGTCCCATCCAAACTGTTGCAGGAGAGCGACGGTTTGGCAGGCAACGTGGGGGCGAGCGTTGTCGTGGAGAAGACTCACGCCCCTGCTCAGCATTCCTCTTCTGCGATAGTGAATCGCCCACCTGAGTTTCTTAAGGGTCTCACAATATCTGTCCGCGTTTACTGTGGTGCCCGAGCCATGAAGTCTACCACCAATACCCATTTTCGATCCCAAAACCCAGCTGCCATGACTTTGTCGGCAGACTTTGTTCGCTTGAATTTTCGCGGCTTGGTCGAAGAGGAATGCCGCCACTCACGTGATTCTTGTTTGGTCTCAGGTGTGAAGTGGAATGCCCAGGTTTCGTCACCCGTAACAATGGAATCTAAAAAGTTCTCCTTTTCATCTCCATAACGCCGAAGAAATTCGTGGGAGGAGCCAACGCGTTGCCGTTGACGGTCGTGTGTGAGCATTAGCGGGACCCACCTTGCCCACACCTACCGATATTTCAACACTTGCGGACGTTTTTAACATGCACGACTCCGTACACTTCTGTCACATGGCGATGAACTTCTTTCGAGCTTTCGATTGGTTGAATGCCTTTTGAGTTCAAAAATCGAATAACTGCGCGAACTTCGCGCCTGGCGGTAGCGACAAACAGTAGCTCCATTTGAGACTGACAGTCCCTTTCGCGTTGAGTCATGGCTTGTTCGGAATACGGGGAACAATGAACACAGCAGTATGGCGAGCAGCCGCGCAAATAGTTTCCCTGCGGCCGCAGCCCTTTGGAGACCTTACTTTTTGGACTACCCTCGTATGTCATAACGAGCACCTTTTTCCATTCCCTTGTATACTTAATAGTTTAACGAGGGCCTCAAATCTGGCAGCCTTGATGCCATAGGTAGCACAAGAGGGTTCTCGCACAGCTTCCGCCCTCACCGTTCGACCACGTTCCTACGTGGCACTCGCTGTAATAGAGTACCTGCTACGTCCGCCGCTGTGGACGAGGGTGGCGCTGGTGAAGGCTCTCAAGGTTCGCTTACACTGCACATGAATACCCCCGAAAGCAGAAGATTGGGCAGCCGTCGCCATAGCTCAGCTGGTAGAGCACCGGACGCGAAATTCGGAGGTTGTGGGTTTGGATCCCATCGGCGGCGTATGGTTGTTTTTTTTTATTAGGTATACTTTATTATAGGTATACTTCATTCAAATTACTCACACGCTCCTTTACATTGGAGCATTGTGTGAGTGGGGCAGTACATAGAAGTTAAAGAACAGCGGAAAAAAAAACAACAACGACTGAAGAGAAACGTTATACAATAGTTAGCAAGAGGCACTGAGTAGAATACAAATAAAGTAATACAATACACAAGAATTAGATAAGTTTCAAAATGTGGCAACATGGAAATGGAACACGATTTGACAGTGAGGCTAAAAAGTGCACAAGTTAGTTCACACTAAGCAGCAATAAAAAAGATTTTTCGCAAGAACATAGAGAACTGAGACACTAGACGAGGATTGCGGTTATCTTTTCACGAAACGTAGCAGGATTTCTGGTATTAGTAGCATCGTCAGGAAGGCTGTTCCAATGGTTTATGGCACGTGGGAGAGCAGACATGTTGAATGCTTTTGTATGACCAAAAGTACGCGTAAAGCTGTTATGATTATGGAGGCGATAAGATGTGCGACAGGGCCGTGACAAAGGTAATGTGTGACTGTGAAGACTGAAAACCATTTTATGAAATAAGCAAAGAAGTGCTACTGTACGAAGTGATTCTAAAGACTCAAGTGATAGCGATAACTTGATCTTCGTGACGCTGGAATGCCGGTTATAATCGCGAGCGATGAAGTGTGCAGTACGGGTCTGTATAGATTCGAGATTACGTGTTAGATACGCTTAGTGAGGTGACCAGATGGGTGATGCAAATTCTAGTTGTGGGCGGACAAACGTCTGGTAGGCTAGTTTTCGAGTGTCAGATGGTGCACCATGAAGATTACGCTTTAAGTATCCACAGGTTCGTGAAGCCTTAGCTGTAATTTTATTAATGTGTGTCGACCAGGAAGGGAAGGTTCTGCTTTTATTAATCTCCCGTTCATGAAAACTAAAAATTCAAAAAAAACAACATCCCCGATGCTCCTTGGTTTCGCTGACTGTTGGCTAAACTCATGTAATAATAATCGATTACTCATCTCGGCTACTGACCCGGAAGACGCGTGTGCGATCCGGCCGCGGCGGTCGCATTTAGATGGAGGCGAAATGCTAGAGGCCCGTGTACTGTGCGATGTCGATGCGCGTTGAAGAGCCACAGGAGGTTGAAATTATCCGGAGGCCTCCTCTACAGGTTCCCTCATAGCCTGATTCTCTTTGGGATGTTAACCCCATAAACCAAACCAAACTTGTCTGTAATTGTTGAGTTACTCCTCATTGGCATTACTGTAATAGACCACTTAAATTTCAGATGAGCGCAGTTCACGAGCGCACGGGCGCTCGTGAACGTCTTATGTGTCCTCTCTTCTGTCCCTCGTGCGTCAATGCACCTGCATTCTGTCTTGTGTTTCATCTTCATGGCCACTTTAAAGCGCTTATCTGTTTCACTTTACCTTTCGCTGTGATGTGTTTCGCGAGTTTTAGTTGGTTTACCCCTTGTTTATCTCTTTAGCGTTTAACCGCGTTACGTGTTGGAGAAAAGAAGTAGTATTAGCTTTTATCTGTTTTTAGAACGTGACACGGCTTTTGCTTCGCTGTTTTTAGTGCTTGTTGCACGCTCGCCTACCTCATGATCAAGGTCGTTCTTGTTTTTTTTTTTTTTTTACTGTTTAACCACGTTACTTGTTGGCTTCCCTAGTTTTGTAAATCTTTATCTGTTTTTATTATGTTACTCCGCTTTTGCTTTGATGTTTTAGTGCTTTCTTGATTGCCTGCTGTAACTTTTCTTTTGGACGTTGCCCTTTGGCAGTGTGGATGAAAGAACCGTTTCGATCATTGACTATCACGTTATTTATTGTGGCTTTATAATGTACGGGGTGCCTTCACAATAAACAGTTGGTAGTAGTCAGCGCCCGTCCTGTGCTTCCGTGTTTCTGCTGTGTTCTGTGCCGTGTTTTTGCGCTGCACTCTAATGTTTCTCGGACAAAAATTTTGAAAATTGGAAAATTTTGCGATACTGTAATGGAAAGATTGAAGGCAACGGTTCATTCTTCTGATTAGCAGCAAAAGCTTTCTTTTAAAGCGTTTCCATGCGAATCGCATCGAACAGTTAAGACTCCCATAGAAAACCAGTGGGGAATGCTTTTAACGATAGCGAAAACGTTAATAGAAAAAAATGCAAAACTGCCGTCGTGTGATCTGCGGATATATTCAATGTTATAGTGAAATCTGATATATACAAAAAAGGCCTTCATCAACGGTTTCCCGCTCAAAGACGCTTTTGTCCAGAATTTTTGGGTATGATTCGACAGGAGGAAGTGTCCGTGGCTCTGACCTCATCTGTTCGTCACCGGTGGCGAGAAAATATCTGCCAGCAACTGACAGGTTGCTCCCTCACTGTCGCGCTGCACCGGACATTTGTGATGTTGTGCACTTGTTGTAGACGCGCCCAGAAACAGCTCCTGTTAAAAAACGGTTCCTCAGGGGGTGGGCCTGCGGTGGAACCGCGAATGTGATTATGAGAAGTGGACAATGGACAATCACTCCATCGGCAACTTCTGCGACTACCTCAGCGAAACTGGACTTCACTCCTTCTTATAACATTCTGTCTTCAGCATTCCATTCCCCCTTTCTCAACTTATGCCCCCCGGCACACTTCAAGAATAAAAAAATTACTGGTTCGTTCCTCAATTGTACCCGACTATAGTTCATTATCTAGAGGTTTGGTTTGGTTTGGTTTGGTTTGGTTTATTGGGGTTTAACGTCCCGAAGCAACTCAGGCTATGAGGGACGCCGCAGTGAAGGGCTCCGGAAATTTCGACCACCTGGGGTTCTTTAACGTGGCATCTCCTTCGTCGTATCGGAGAAGAGACGGCTGACGTTGTCACGGAAGAGTCCACTTGAAATGCATCATGTAGAGCTTTTAGAATGCAATATTCCGTACTATCCTGAGGAAATGTCTGCGATGAAGTACTAATGGAACAAGCCATAGCCACGGTACACATGAAATATAAATGACTTCTTGGACGTCGGCGAAGAAAACCTATACCATCCTCAGAGCATTTTACCCATTTGCCGCCAAACACAGCAGTTCCAGAGCAGCTAAATAATACAAGCGTGTACGCAGAGCAATTTCCGTTTTCATTTTCAGTTAAATGATCACTTCGGAACTAAATTCTCCGTTATTGGCATTTTGATTTTACACTCGCCACCGATTTAGTTTTATATTCGTCAACGAGCCATTTTTCTATTAGCGTTAGTAATAAGAACCTGGCGATGTTTCCATGAATTCTCTCGCACTGCAACGAGATTACCTCAGCAGTTTAGCAACCAGTCTTTTTTTATTTTTCTTCATTTCGTGAGTGGGGTTGGGGGCGTCATCTGACAAGAAATAATTTAAACTCTGAGCTTTGTAATAATCTTATACAGAACTGCAGGCCTTGTAAGCGCGGCAGGAATTCTTGAAAAGATTCCAACCCAGGCGCTGGCAGAATAAGAAATGCCGCGGCATCGGAAGTGGCCCCGCGCACACGCGGGGTTACAGGGGGGCACAGCCGCATCGGCAGCGCCAGTGGGCCGCGTTCGTATGGTGAACAAGAGGCCGTCGGCCAGGCTTCGTGTTTGAGACTTCTGGCTGATTCCTTGCTGGGTATCGAGTACAATGCAGCCATCTGCTCGGGCGGAGGATATGCAGGCGCTGCTGGTGGACCTGCGGCCGGCACCCGACAACCTTGTGGCCGGTCAGCAGCAGCAGCAGCCGCAGCAGCAGCCAGCCGCCGCACCTGAGGCGAGTCCCGCGCCACCGCTGACGGCCAACGCACTGCTGGGTCGCTACATGGGCGCGCCGCTTCCGGGACCGATGCTGGCGCGCATCATGCCGCCGGGGGGCCCGTCTGCCCTTACGGGCATCCAGGCTGGCGGGCAGAGCTCTTCCATTCAGATACAACCGGGAGGTGCCAACGTGGTACGCCTGTCGCTCTCCAACAAGGTCTTCTTGAAGGACCACCGCAAAGAGAAGAAGAAAAAGAAGCGACCGCCGCCCCCGGAGCCCGTGGTGCTGCCGGCTCCGGTCGTCCAGGCTGCGCCAGAGACCCCGCAGCCTCCGACGCCGTTGCCTGTCGAGCCCGAAGAGCCTCCCCCACAAACGATGGTGTACGAGTCGGCGGTGGCAGCCGGCGAGCCGATGGTCCCCACGGAGCCGTCGCCCGAAGAGGAGGAGCCGGACGAAGAAGCCTCCAGGATTTGGCTCTGGATCGTCATCTTTCTGCTGGTCGCCACGGTGGTGGCTCTCGCCGTCATCCTCCTCTTGAAGCCCGAGTACCTGGACGCGCTGCTGCCCGAAAATCCGAACACCGTGCAAGGCTTCCGCGGCAGAGCCGGGGTGACTGATCCGCTCACCGTTCAGTCCTGACTCTTGCCCACGTTGAATAAATGGTATGTGTTGTGGCGTCTTAGAGTGTCCACTGTCGTCAAGGCCTGCGGGCTCGCTGTCGTCGTGAGCACTCGCGTGTGGCCGTCAAGTAGCACTGAGTTGCGTGGTGCGTGCGTGTCTACGCGTGCCTCCAAGAGCCGTTGTTGCCTGTACTTTCTGTAATACCGCCACATAAGTGCGAAGTGCGTGTGCAGCCAAGGAATATGTGCCTATGTGACAACCTTCTCAAACCAAGTAAAAATTCTTATGCAACCGCGGAGTTTATTCTGCTGTAACCAAGCCTGTTGTTATTTAACCTGTTTGTAAAACTTGTTGTGTGTCGTGTTCCATAAGGTGTTTACCGAGTTCGGGAGTAAAAGCGGTTTGGGGCGTGCCTTCCTGTCGTTTTGCCTCGTGTGTTGATGCTAAGCTCTACCTGTTTCATAATGTACATCACTGTCTTTTCTGTCGTTCGCGCTCTTTTTTCTATTCACTGCCCTTCAGCTTTTGCAACGTCTTACCAAACGGTCGTCAGAGGTAGGGCAGCGCCATCTCTCAGCTGTCGTCGAGTGGTCTGTGTAGTAGTACATTACTTCGCAAGCTTCACGCGTCACTGAGAATCCGCGTATAGTCGAATATAAGGAGGGTTTGGGCTACCGCCCAAGGCAATCATCTGATAAAACAAGAGGTAAAGAAGAGCATGTAAGCACATGCGCAAAGAGGAAAAGCAGGCGGCTGTTCGCGCAAATTTAATCGTCAGCATGGGCGTCCGGAAGGGGGTGCAAGGGGAGGCGGTTGCCCCCCCCCCTCCTGGAATTACGGGTATTATTTATGCACTAGTTCCTTTTTGGTGCTCACCTACCGCCGCCCCCATCCCCAAACATCGGGTGCCCCCCCCCCCCCCCCCTCTGGAAAAAGCTCTGCGGACGCCCTTAATCGTCAGTAGCGCCGACCACACTTTTTTAACGTCAAGAACGTGTAACACAAACAAAGAGGGACCGTATGACGATTGGGTCTGTCATACATACTCTGCGCACATGATGGAGAAGGAGGCAAACACATGTGACGTGTCAGTCCAACGCCTCATGAGCCAAATTACCTCAGCCAAAGAAAAGAAAATGAACTTCAGGACAAATATCACGGCAGTTGTTGCGATATAAAACGTTTTCGCAACCTTGCGGTGTGAGTGTCTACGCTCGCCACACGCTACGCTCGCCACAAGAAATAAAAACTATCGAATTTTGAAAGCGCAGATAAACACAAAAGACGACAGAACTGAACAGAATAATACGCTTCTCGCAACTTGTTTTACTCAAACTTTTTTTCAGTGAAGAGCCCACCTGATAAATCCAATCTGCTAATGTCCTTACCCTGCTAAACAACTAACTGGAAGAATTACGACCCTTCAGGAAATTCTACTTGACGTGGTATCGAGGATCTGAATAAAGTGCGCCACAGAAGTCGGATCCGGACAATAGCTCCTTCGCATTTTCACGAAGGCAGCCATGGTGGTCTCGAACGAGGTATTTATTTCAGTGATGTGAAAACCGCCTTCTGTAAGTTTCGTCTAAAGTATATGGCCGTGGCTAGCTGAGCTGGCCCCAGTGGGGTCGCCACATTTCTAAGCCCTGCCACTCTTTCGTCAAAGCGCCGCCGCGGTGGCTCAGTGGCTATGGTGCTCGGCTGCTGTCCCAAAAGACGCGGGTTCGATCCCGGCCGCGGTGGCTGGAATTTCTTTGGAGGAGAAATTCTAGAGGCCCGTGTACTGTGCGATGTCAGTGCACGTTAAAGAACCCCAGGTGGTCGAAATTTCCGGAGCCCTTCACTACGGCGTCTCTCATGGCCTCAGTCGCTTTGGGACGTTAAACCCCATAAACCAAACCATCTTTCGTCAAAGCCCGCTTTCGTGGATGGGAAACTGCAACAAATTTCCTCCAGTTTTTACCAGCCGTTTAAGCACGACGCATGCCGACATTCAACCTGTCGAGCAAACCAAAGTTAGTATCTCTAAGGATATCCTGCGAACGATTGTCAATGCCTCTGCTGATGAAATGCCACTGCAGTGCTGACATTGCAAACGCTGCGCTCTAATGTTGATGTGAGTTCAGTGTTCGAATATTGTATGGCCGTCCCTGTTGGCACTTTGTAGGGAAAGTAAAATGAAAAGTGCAATTTGCGTGGCAGTGTGTTCGGAAGTGAAGATGCTAGATTAACCAGTTGGTTCGGACTATTAATTTCGCTTATTTCTTCATTTCAGTTTTTACAGTAATGCAAATTACTGAGAACGGCAAGAAAGAAGCAGTGTTGCACTACTGCTTGGAGGGCCTCGGCGCCCCTATGTATTGACAGTAAGCAATGCGATACATAAAAGATTTGAACGATGACTCGGGTACAAGCAATCAGGAGTGAAAATTAAATCCTACAATCAGTACAAGAACCGGCATGACAGAACATCAAGACGAATGTCTCATGAAATACCTGTTTCTACAGCAGAGAGAAAGGAAAAAAAAACTGAGTGCACCCTCGTACCGCGATAATGAGCAATTCAGGCGTGGTGCTTCTCCACAAAAGGAGAATAATATTTGAGTAAACATCGCATTTATATAGAGAGGTTACGAATAGAACGCAGTGATAAAGTACTAAGTTCATCAGACAAACGTGTTTAGAAACCGAGGCGAGACATATCTGAGCATCATGAACTCATAGTTAGCCCTGATTTGTGGGGTTACGTAAGAGACAGATCTTCTAACCTCATAAAGGGATCAGCGATGTGTAAACGTTAGAACATTAGAAAAGTAGGTTTCATCTTTGGCTATTGTCCGTTTATAAAAAAACATGCAAACCTATATAGTCAGACAATTGCCTCACGGACACATTCCTGCTCTCATAGAATATTGGTGTATTTGGTAAATCATTGGAAAAACAGCGCAATCAAAGACGAGACACAAGAGAAGGACAAAACACCAGCGCTGACTAACAACCAACAACATTCTTTTTTGCCGACGAGAAAACTTGTTAATATTTGTCACAGTCGTACTTCCCCACACAAAAAAAAAACGCGAGTAGAAAAACGCATAACCTAAATTCATCCTCACTAGCAATGGTAGAACATTTTTATGACGGTACCAATAGATCGAGAAAGGAAAAAGGGAGACTGCTTCTACGTGGGCATGCATGTCGTTGTCGACACAACGCGAAACAGAGCACAAAAACGATGCGAACCACGATAAAATCACTGGGCGAGCGCCGAAAGAATTACTGGCCCGCTGCACAGATGCGAGTAAAAAAAAAAAAAAAAAAGATTAGCACAATGACGTCGCCAGAGTGGTGAAAATCGCACCGCGTTGCTGGCGCGGCGCCGTGCTTTGTGAACACACCTGGCACTTTCGTTATGGACGTGTTCGTGACCGCTGCGCCGAGCGTTGCTATCTGCCGCTCCTGTGGCACGTCACTAGGTCTAATCTTTTTTACTCGCGACTGTGCGCTTGTCATGAAATTCTTGCACCAGCACTGCTCGCGCACGGGTTTTTCGTTCGGTACGTAAGTCGCTGGCTTCACTGATGACTTATACTGATGAGTTTAAGCGGGCTTTCAGGTTGACGCAATATTCTTCCACGTTTGTAATACATTCGGCCGGGTTCCTCCCCACCGCAGGCTTCTACAGAAACACAGATTTATATTCGCCCTGATGTTCTCGCATGGATTTAAAACTTCTCGTCTCCAGTTCACCTCAACTCCTCTATATATCACGTCTGGTGTACTCCAAGGTGGCGCACGCTGTCCATTAGCTTTTCTAATCTATATTAATAATCTACCTAGTTGTATAACGTCTCAAGTTTTATTATATGTTGACGCTTGCGTAATATACCTTAAGATTACTTTACGCTCACCGACTATACGTTAAATCTGGCCCGGAAGCAGTAAGTTCAGCTGTAAGGTCAATAAGATGCAGTAAGGTCAATGATATTGGGCGCGGCGGCACGGCAGAGGCAATGCGTATAAACCTACTGCTGTTGTTTCTCGAGCAGGTGCAGCTGGTCTGTGTTCGGAGCCAATACACATGAAACAAGTGCCTCGTTGACCCGGCTTCAAACGTAATCAAAGCATCGTCACGAATCATCGACACTATCGCACATGGCCACCACGTGGGATCAAGCACAGCCTCGGCTGGGCTTATAAACAACGACCCACCGGCAGCCAGCTTCAGTGGGCGCGGCGGCACGGCAGAGGCAATGCGTATAAACCTGCGGAAAAATTTAAACTCCAGGAAGCGGCGATCATTTGCTTGCATAAAACTCAGCGAACCACAAAGAAACTATGCGGATGTTTCAAAACTGCTGACTCAGCACGCGAGCAAATATGCTTATCACGTTGCTTTTCTACCTAGGGGCACAATTTCACGGTGCTGCAGCTGTTGCTTCTCGAGCAGGTTGGTTGTTACTGCTATTATTGTTATGGCTACAAGAATGACAATCGTTTTGTAGTAGTGCTGCCGTGCCCCAAAGTGATTTTTGCTGCTTTTGCATCAATGTCTCTTTTGTTGTCTGGAGATGCGCAGCTGAATCCTGGCCCTTATACCAGGGCAATTTTGAAAGAGTTATGTGATGGCCAAAAGGCAATTTAGGCCGAACTAGCGGATTTGGGCAAACAACTTATAGAGGTTGAAAACAACTTAAAGGCTATCAAAGACCATGCTCGTAGTATTGAACAGCTGACAAAGACAGTGAATTACCTTGATGACACCCTCCAGAAACAAAATGCAAAAATAATTGCTTTAGAAGACAGAAGCAGAAGAAATATTCTAATGGTGTTTGGAATTAAAGAAAGCGAAGAAGGAACTATTGAAGAGCTCAAAACCAAAGTTATTACAGAAGTCTTTTTAGATAAATTAGGCGTCACAGTGGAAACCGTAGAAAGAATCCACAGAATCGGAGGGGAACAAACGAAGAAGCCCCGACCGGTTATTCTAAAGCTCTACGACTACCAGGAAAAGCAAGAGCTCTACAGGGACTGTAAGAAACTAAAAGGAACTGGTATTTCTATTGGCGACAATTTTTGCAAAGAAACGCAACATAAACGCAAACATCTGTGGGATTCTGCCAAGAAAGATCGACTATTGCCTCTTACCATCGCTGATATGCATGCAGAGCAGCGGTAAGACCTGAGGTTTGCGTGCCTCATCGATTTCGTGTGCACATCATCAAACGTTGCGCCTTCTCGAACTCTACGCCGTCAAGCAACGCATCTTGCCCTCCCGGACGGCCTCCTTTACCGTCATACCTACATGCCTGATGATCGGCGGTGGCTTCTCATGGTTCCCCGCCATTTACGACCTGAAATTTGCGCCTCTTTCCACGCCGACCCTCAGCGCGCCCACACTCGCGTAACCTTTAAAAGAATTTCTCCGCGTATACTGGCGCGGCATGACCGCCTATATTCGCAAATACGTTCGATCCTGCGTCGCCAATCATCAGGGCAATTCCGGCATTCCAACTGAGTCCAAATGGAGCTTCCAAGTGGTTCCAAAAACAAAACTGAAAATTTTCAAATGGGAACATTGAGCCTTTTTTTTTTTTTTGCCTGGGTAGAGCCATACGTTCCATCCCCATACGAAAGTTGAACGTTAGGGATATCGGCCTTGAGTCTTGTAATGTCCGACACGGCTTGCCAGATTTTAGAACAGGTATCACCGCTGATTTTTTTCCTGGTAGAGGGAAGGTAACCGGCGGTCCAGTATCCATTACTCTCTTTCTGCAATGCAAGTTTGTGTGACTTTGGGAAGCTGGGAAATGTCGACTAGCGTACACCATCTTGTCCCAGGGCACTACTGCAGTTCATGCAATTCTCTCTCTAGCTCACCCATTCCGAACAGACGTCGTATTTCTTTGATGCATATCCGAAGGGGGTCCGCAGGCAAGGCGTCCACATTTTCAGATTGAGGAATTAAAGTAGACCATTCCTACTACATAGCTTTCAGCCGGATAGACGTTCAATTACAGGGCCATGTTTGGGGACGGGGAATTTGGCCGCTGCGTTCAAGCAATGTACCACGCCCTCGAAGTATGACGTGTTCCTTTGAACGAGTGGCACAGAAGCTGCCAGTCCCGGAGAGTGTACTCAACCTCTTCGTAGAGCATAATGTACTGCTGAACGTATTTAGTAATGCGAGGGAGTGCGCACCTACGACGGGCCGTGCGACCAGATCGACGATACGCCTTGAGGGCACGAAGGCTGCGATTGCACAAACTCAGAAGGCGGGAGGCCGACTTTAGGGCATCAGATTTTACAGAAAGATTCGTTGTAGCGTTTTTCTCGACAGCGTTGACCTGACTCAAGAGCTCGTCTAATTGCGTGGGGACATCGAATTTACCTAGCGTCCGACGAATTTCGTCCCATGCTACACGATCCTCAGTTCGTTGGCGTTATTGCAGTTGCCGAGGTTGTCGCCCTCGAGTGGCCCATGACCCCATCACTGGGTAGTGATCACTGCGCATGACGCCCTCAGTACGTGTGAACTGAACTTCATTGGGATGAGAGACAATTGTCAGATCCGGATAAGTGTCGTGCTGGCCTCTGTGCAGGCTAATGCGATTCGCTAGCGTTAGTTGGTTGTCATTGATGAGTTTAGCTTTTCCGATGTGTTGCCACGAGTGTTGTCTGTGAGAATATCTCCCATAATACCCCCTCCCTCCCCATAGCGCGATCCTGGGGATACAGATTTGAGAATTGTGCTACAAAGGATGTATCCACTGCACATGTCGGAGGGCCCAGGGATCTGGCATATAAACCGAAATAAATCAAGGCTTGTTCTTTACCATCTAAAATAGGGCACACTCCACTACCTCCTGCCTCTGCGTGCATCACGCAGAGGTGCAAAGCTCGGCATAGGCCACTCGCAAGAGAACAAGGACGCTTACCTACCTACTGCCCACTTTATTAGGCAGTAGATTGCGATGCTGGGCCAGGATATCAGTGCTCTAAGGAAGGTGTGCCGTAAAGTATGCACCCCAACGTTACTAGAACAAACTTTGCTGTACCCTGTCAAGTTAGGCCTATTAGTGTCAGTATCCTAGAGCAAGATAAGTAGGGGCAGCGTGAGCGTGGTGGACAGTCTTGTCTGGAGTTCTGCTTGTTTGTGTCCGATTCCTCGGCAATTCCACCTCGAGAACTAGACAGGGGAATCCGGAGCAAAGATCCCATGAGGTGTCACGCTAGGATTTGCCATTTTTACGACTGTGAATTGCGCGAGGTTGGCGTTGATGTGCGTGCAAGTCCGAGCTCCCGTCTCGGATAAACTGTTGCGTGCCTAAGAGGGGAAGTATGCGCTTAGTCACCTGGGCAGTAACCTGTTCGACGATCTACTTGAGTTGATCTTCACCTAAGAACACCATGCGCGAATGATCTGTCGCAAAATGCGTGTATATGCCCGGTCGCGTAGCGCGGTGGGTACAATTGAGGAATGGCTATGGCGTAGCATAGGCTTGATGTACTTGAAGTCAAGAGTTTGACGGAAGCCCGTACGCTTGTACGCTTGCCTGCTTAGGTCCCGTCGTAGGAGGGGGAAGATGTGTTGGTGGCGCAGATGAAGTAAAAGCATTCCTTCCACTAGTCCTCACAGGTTTCGTGGAACGTGTAAGCGCACCTCGGCTTTAAATTTGCGTTCACAGTTCACTTTACTGAGTAATAACTGACGTTGCATTGCAGGGAAGTCCTCAGGAGCAAGGGCTATCAAAGACAATAGTATAACTCACCCCCCCCCCCCCTCCACAGTGCGCCGTTATCGACATCAGGAGTGCATCGTCAGGTAGCGCCCGCATGCAGTGCGACATTAGTGCGCCATGGTTCGGAACTTGGAGGTGTGTGTGGAGGGGGAAGGTCAGTTACTTATGCCCCCGATTGTAAAAGCAGCTTCAATAGTGACGGCGGTGTACTGGCAGGGCACAATTCCATCTCCTCGTGCAACGGTAACGCTGAACAACCTCATGTCGTGTCTTTTCTGTTTGCCTTGCGTAGGCTATATGAACCAACTAGCTCAGATGCAGGTCCTTTTTCTGCATCTCCTGGTCCCGGTTAAGAACTACGAGGACCAGAGCCGCTATGTTATAAGAAGGCTTTATTTCTTCTTTTGCATGTGCGCCTTTTTAGACCAGCGTTGCCTTGGCAGATACTTCGTTTACCGACTACCGTGCGGTTAACGGCAGCAAAAGAATAAAAAAAGCGCTTTCTTATAGTCAGGTTTTAGAGTTCACAAAGACATTAATTGCGCTGGTGTAATACGTTCTGGGCAAGAAAACCTCGCGTCTCGAATGGCCACGCTTTCATCGTCTGGGCAAACACGCGGTTGTGGCTTTGTGCTCACAGAGTATGGGGAACGTGACTAACTGCAAAGGCTCTCATTAGCGGCGAGTGTCTTCACACTGAACCACAGACTTGTCATCACTACGCCTATACCTTAACGGTCCCCAACAGCAGGCTCTGACATCGCCGCGATAAGATCACGTTACTGACGTCGTGGGCGCGCGGTCGGAGCGACTTCCCCGCCAGATTTCGTCACGTTGCTGTTTGAAGACTGAGCAGGTCGTGTCGATAACGAGCAGTGGCGCTGTATGACAGTTCCGCCAAAGCTGCTTCACCTTGAACCCGCGGGGGGGGCAATATCGCAACTGAGAGTGCGCATTGTCCGACGTCGCCGAACCCGGCCCACGCTGGCTGCCTGCGGCGGGCGCGTCGCTCGCAACTACAACCCGTCGTCGACGCGACCTTGAAATGAGGTCCCGCGCAAGCGCCATTGCAAGGCATGAGGCAGCTTTGGATTCAATCGGATTCTGCAATCGTGGCGAGTCGGAAAAGGGACGCCAATTACAGCGGGGCTCCCCTTGGCCGGACCTCGATGGCGTTGCGCTCGGCCGCACAAAGACTCGGACACGGCGTCACAAAGCGCAGCTCGGCCGGTTGACTTTGCGCGCCGAGACAGCGCATGATACGGGGCCTTGAAGGCGATCCTTGCCTTTGCAGGACGCCCCCCGTAGAGCCCAACGCTAGCGCAGGACCTAGTGGAGGCAGACGGAGTGGTTTACAGCAGCCACTGTCAGCCTGCACATATATCAGATGCTAAAAATGCGGTTGTAAACAACCGCCCTATTTACTCAGCCTCCCACAAGAGATGCAACGGATAGTAGCACTGTTCTTTTTATTTCTCGCAAACGGGAAAGATTATTTATAATGGCTGGTTCAGATGACCACACTGACACTGGGTTTTTAGCATTGTCTTCTGTGAACACTGTTGAGACAATGCCGCCATTCATAAATTTAATATTCCAAAGGTCAGCAAATATCAAGGATAATAAAACACATTACAGTCAATAGGACCGTGAATCACATGTATGTTTTACCCCCTGAGATTTATATCATTTCGCCACCTTTCACATTCTTCCTCGACCTTAATACTAAGGTCTCTCCAGTAATGCTTCACGAACCTAGCAGTTATCGGCTGCTAATAAAGTCATAGCGTGCCGATACCTCGAGTAAATTTTGGTCTTCATTATTTGTATTCTGCCTTACTTCTGTCATGCGTCCGTCCGCTGCTGTTCGTATGTAGCAATTTTTCGGGAGCAACTTCGGAAAGCAACGCTCCTATTGTATAGTTATTCCATCTCCAAGCAGTTAGGAACAGGTAGCAAATATTCACCACTTATTTACCGCCTCAAATTATTAACCAGTATACCTTGCAAACTCATGGAACACGTCATTTACTCTTTACCAAAAGCTGTTTCTGGACTCAAGTAATTTCTTTCATTCATCGCGAGACGGATTTCGTCAATTAACCATTTTCTTCATGATCTGCACGCCAACCTTGATGCTAAGCTCCAAACTGGTGCAAATTTCCTCGACGTTGATAAGGCATTTGACAAGGTAGCTGATAACCACTTATTTCTGAAACTACCGTAGCCGCGGTGGCTCAGTGGTTATGGTGCTCGGCTGCTGTCCCGAAAGACGCGGGTTCGATCCCGGCCGCGGCGGTTGAATTTCTTTGGAGGAGAAATTCTAGAGGCCCGTGTACTGTGCGATGTCAGTGCACGTTAAAGAACCCCAGGTGGTCGAAATTTCTGGAGTCCTCCACTACGGCGTCTCTCATAGTTTTAGTCGCTTTGGGACGTTAAACCCCATAAACCAACCAATCATTATTTCTGAAACTTTCCCGCTAAGACTTGCATCCTACCATACTGAAATGGATACAAGAATTCTTGAATGGCAATCAGTAATCATTAATAAAGAAATGTCCAACATTTTAACAATTTCCCTGAGCATCATTCCAGGAATTCGGGACAGCGCCCAGCGAGTGCTGCTAAGCCTAGCGGCCTATCACATGATGTTCTGCAGCTACCCGGTGATTCTGTTTTCTTTCTGGCGTCACGGACGATGTCAACCCACCATTTTTAAATGTTCAGAGTCATGCGTCACGTGGTGACAGCCAAGGAAACTAGAAGCGCTTGTCCCGAATTCCTGGTAATGACGCCTTTCGTTTTTTTTTACATTAATGTCCAACCTCAGAATTCAGACTGGCATATTCGGATGTTTGCTGATGACTGTGTTATTTACAAAACAGCGACTAACTCTTCTAACCAACGGTCCCTACATTATTACCTAATAATGTATAAAACTGGTTCAACGACTGCCTAATGACACTTATCGTGAACGGAGAAAATGCATTTCTAACGTTGCTGTAATCCTCTCCTATTCCACGGCGCCACCTCTATAGTTCCTATTGACCTCGCCCAATCATATAAATATATTCGTAGTCATCTCTGTAAAGATCTTAGGTGGAGTACGCATATTAAGAAGATAACATCTTCAGCCAATAAAACGCTAGGCTTTAGAGCACGCGAAGCTTTCGCGGAGAAATCACTAGTTAGGCCAACTTTACTGTACGGATCTCCAATCTGGTCCCTGAAGCAAGCATACCTCGCTAACACACTTGAAGAAGTCCAAAACACAACAGCTAGATTCATTCATTCTTCGCACTCTTGATATTAGCATATCGTCTTTAAAATCGCGGTCCAACCTACCAGTCCGTGCATATCGTCGCCGAATTTCTAGTTCATGTTTGTTTCTTTTATACTGAGCTACGAAGAAACTTTATTTAACGCACCCCTTCCACGTATCTCTCTCCACACTAGCTATCAGCAGCAAGTATCGACCACACGCCCGCACAAGTGCCTTTTCTACGTCATTCGTTCCCCTTCGGTCTGGTAGCAACTGGGATGGCCTTCCGCGAGAACTGACTGCTATCAGTTGCCCACCAACTTTTCTTGACCGCATAACACGCGTTCTTTCACAATCAAAACCTTCTGCGATATGTACTGCAACGCGCTTAAAATCGATTCTGTTTAACCCGTTTTGATGCGTTAGCATCAGAAGCCCCACCGTGAAGAAAAAGTGTCCCGTGTCCGGCGGCGTAGTGTTGTGTGCACCACCTGCCACCAGCCAATCACATGCCATCTGCCGCGATTAGCAGGTGGCAGAGTGGGGAGGGGAAAATCCCCCCTCCACTTGTAGGAGAGAGGCCAGAAGGTGGCGGCCATGGGAATAACTTGAAAACAAAAATGGATAAGAATTACCCAGAAAAAAATGACCTGCCACGGTTGGAAGGTGAAGCGGGAAGAGAGAAATTCCCCTCTTGTTTTGTAGGGGAGAGGATGGAGAGGCTGGATGGAGGAGATTCTGACGCGGGCGGAGGAATGCGCAACCTGAGGGTGGTTGCTTCGGCAACAGCCCGGCGGGTGGCTACTGTGGAATGGAAGGTGGAGGGCTAATCAGCCAATACCAATCAGCTTTCGCTGATTAATGCACTAAGCCGGCAACCTCAGCTCTTCAAGCAAGAAGTCCTAATTCATATTGTCATCGCATAATGATAATTAAGCGTCTGCGGAATTTTACCGCGTTAGCGCTAAGGAGCTCGTGTCGCAGAAAATCCGGCGTCCTCATCGGCGTCGACGTCATTGACCGTGAGCAAAAAAATCCCCGAAAAATTCCCCGATAAGAAACCTAGGAGGAAGGTTGTCCACCCATATAGGTCACGTGACTGCGGCGGCATCATAACCTGCCCACCGGATTGCGAGCAAACTGCCCACCGTAGAAGGTGGCAGCTAAATTAATGATTGGCCGCTCGGGAAGAGCAACTTGGGTCTCGCAAAAGGCCCACCGACGGCACCACTTGCCATCCCCGGGGCAGTGGCGCATCGCTTGACCGCTGCACCCCAGCGCAAGAGAGAGAGAGAAAAACTTTATCATGGCAAGTGTGTTTAGACCCCCCTTGCAAAGTGGTATGAGCACTCCCAGGGATCTCTGAATGTAATGTAGAGAATGACCAATTCTGCATACATGGGCATTAACCGACTACGCTATCGCGTCATATACCCTTAAGGTGGAGCTTAAGTGTCCCCTCCAGTTTTTTCATTCGTTTTTATGTATTCCACCCCTTACGTACCCTATGACGAAGGTCTCAAAGGTAACAACCTGATGTGAAGTGAAGTGAAATGAAGGTGCTTTCCTGGTCACTGTCTGATTTCTGCTCATAGATATTGTTGTTACGGGCTACTTCAACTTACATCATAATATAATGGCATCGTCGGCGCTTCTTAGCGGTGATAGCTTCGGAAAGACACAAAATCCAGGGCACAGAAGGCTGCAAGAGTCGTCCTGACTGATGCTTTTACTATCTACCCACCACCTGCTCGCGGTACGCAGCCCTTAATAGCTTAGTGAGTTGTTTTTAAGCAGTGACGACTGGCTGAAATATAAAATCCAAAGCGGCATTCATTTTCTTGCAAAACGGGGTCCCACTTCCCAAATTCACAGTATCGACTAGCTGATTGGCGAATGGCTGTGGCTTGGCTATGGCTATGGTCTTGAGCTATGGCTGAGAGAAACTGAATATGTAACTGGCAGGAACAACTATAGCAGTTATAATCACTCTGTTTCTTGACAACGTCAAACACTGTTGTCTACGACGAAAAACTGCTCCCTACATTCTGTCCTAGAACGCTGCTCTAGAAGAACGGCATGTTAATGCCGGCAATGCTGTCCGGGTTAAACTGTTTTCCTCGGAAGCTTTTCGGTGGTACTAGTGAGCATTAATTCTTCGTGCCAGCACCATGACATATACGCAAGCTTGGACTTGTGCCACGCTCGATCGCCCTTGTGTCCAGGAGAATATTGTTCAGCTGGTCGCGCGTGGCACGGCGGAAGCCCCCTATTTCGATAACGGTTTGAGCAGAAAATTCAAGGCTCGAAACCGAGTCGTTTCTATAAAGTATTTATCTCTCAACAGAGGTAGTCCTCCCTAAAGTAGAATAGACATTTGAGCTAGTTGCTATATAGCATCATGGAAAAAATATAGCGCACTCAGGACAAAGGACAAGTAAGACTGAACAACACAGGTGCTTACTCGCAACTGGGCGTTTATTCAAAAACGCAGAAAAAATAGAGAAAGAAGGAAAAAACCACGAACAGAAACAAAGGCCATCACGCAGGCGCATCAGGATGAGTCACGCAGGCGCGTCAAGATAAGAAAACTCCTTTTCTTGCAGGGCCACCATTGGATCAGCAACACATGGCCTTTGTTTCTGTTTGCGGTTTTTTCTTTTTTTTTCTCTTTTTTTCTGCGTTTTTTTAATAAACTCCCAGTTGTTGTTCTTGTTGCCTTAGTGGCATGAAATACCCACGACGGGAGATAGGTCAGGGTTCAGTGAGGAGAGACAAAGGAAGATAAATTGATGCCAAGATAATAATTTAAGTTTGATTGCCAAGATAATGGTTTAACTTTGGGTAAGAATTCTGAGGAATCAAAGTGGAAATTACAAATTAAAGTTGCGAATAAGCGCCTGTGTTGTTCAGTCTTCCTTTGAGAGTGCTATGTTTTTTCTATGATGTAGTCCTCCCTCTCGGAAACACCCATTCATCGAACTAGTCGTGTCTTTAAGCCCCTACGGCTTACATATAAAATAAAAAATTGAGGGGACACTTAAGCTCCGCCTTAAGGGTGTGACGCGATAGCGTTAATGGGGCCCTTTGGCGGCCTGAGGTCACCTCTGCGGATCGCTTCGAAGACACGGACATTGTTGTTTCTTTTACCATGACATAACGCTTAACCTACCCTTAATTTTTCTGATGCGAGGGATCTCTGATGCGATAATGTCAGAAATCCCTCGCCTAGGTTCTGCCTACATGCCTAAATGTGCGGAATTGGTCATTCTCTGCTTTACTTTCCTAGATCGAGAGGGAGTCCTCATACCACTCCTGGCGCCATGGAGCAGCGGTTAAGCGATGCGGCACTGGCCCCGCAAGTGTCTGTTTCAAACACAGCCACCAGCCAGGCTTGTGAGACCCAGATTGCTCTTCCCGAGCAACTTCGAGAATTTTATCACGGCGCTATCGTAAACGACCACATCATGCTCGTCCAGCGGTTACCAGGCCAAACCAGCATCATTATTAGGAAAGAGCCCACCCGGTATGTCCACAAAGATAGTTCGTGCGTAAGCATCCCGTTCTATAGAATAGGGGCAGCAAGAAGCAGCTTCCCTATCCGGACCTTACGTGAAAGTTCAGACTGACATCGTGAAACTCATGCAATATCACGAACGCACGTTTGCATTCCCCAGATCCAAACGTCAGCTCCCTCTTCAGTCTGGTCACCCGCGGCGTGAGGCAGTTCTGCGCGCAGAAGCGTTGTATTTTTAGCGAGTTGGTACTTCATGTTTTTTGGAAATATTTTGCACACACACAAGATAGGACCTATCCCCTTTCATGTCCTGTCTTGTGTGCGCGCAAATATTTCCAAAAAACATGAAGTGCCGTCTATGGCTCTGTACTGCATTTACGAACATGCATTCATTCACCAGGATAGGCGACAATGCTCCTTGTGAATTTTGCCGATGGAACGAGTCGATCAAGCGTATGTCTTCATTGGCTCTCAATTAGCAGAGACAAGCGTAATGTTCTGCATTCGACCGCTTTGACAAGTAGCCGCTCTTTGGGCAAGGGATAATTGCGCGATAGCCCCAGCGGTTGACAGCCCTGGCGACCTTTCATGCTTTGCTCTGGTTAAGGTCGTCCGGCTTCTTCATAGGTCGTGACAGCGCCTATGACAGGTTGTGACAGCGCCTATGTGTGCATTACATCCTATTTCCCCTCCGCACTGCTTTCTCTTCTTATTTCGCTTCCGAGCCGCCGCGGTGTCTCTGTGGTTGTGGTGCTCGGCTGCTGACCCGAAAGACGCGGGTTCGATCCCGACCACGGCGGTCGAATTTCTATGGAGGTGAAATTCTAAAGGCCAGTGTACTGTGCGATGTCAGTGCACGGTAAAGAACCCCAGGTGGTCGAAATTTCCGGAGCCCTTCACTACGGCGTCTTTCATAGCCTGAGTCGCTTTGGGACGTTAAACCCCATAAACTAAACTAAACCTTATTTCGCTTCCTCATTCCCCAAGAGCTGAATACCTAACCTGACCCTTTTCTATTTAACCCCTTACTTTTCATTTTCCTTCGGTGCGGTATTGCCATGAACCTGCTTTGTCCAGTTCCACAATGTACACAATCTGCTTACTCATAGGAGCCTGCGCGGCTTACTTTAAGCTATCAGCCGCAGTTTGGTGCTTTCCTTAATCGGGCCATTGCCGAGACCATGCATGTTGACAGTCCCGCGATAGTGCAGAAAAGATTCGCAGCACAGATAAAACCCACACAGAAGACCAAGAACAAACAAGATAGGACAGTGCGTTTTGCGTGCGTGTGTGTGTGTGTGTGTGTGTGTGTGTGTGTGTGTGTGTGTGTGTGTGTGTGTGTGTGTGTGTGTGTGTGTGTGTGTGTGTGTGTGTGTGTGTGTGTGTGTGTGTGTGTGTGTGTGTGTGTGTGTGTGTGCGTGCGTGTGCGTGTGTGTGTGTGTGTGTGTGTGTGTGTGCGCGCGCGCGCGCGTGCGTGCGTGCGTGCGTGCGTGCGTGCGTGCGTGCTTGCGTGCTACGAATATTTTCTGCATTATGGATAGCAACCAATTGGCCCTAATCACCGCGCTACTGCAATAGTGGGTCGCATATAGCCTATTAGCCACGGCACTACATCGGCCTTTTTCTTTACAACAGCCTCAGCTTACTCCTAAAAGCAAGCTTTCCATATTTCAGGATATCCAGCTTTATTGCCTCGCAAGACACCAATAAAGCTGTCGTCGAAGGAGTTTTCTCAGGTAGCAATGGAACGGTTATTCCTTTTTCCAGTCTCTATAGGGCTGCCCAAGACCGGACTGCGCTCGATGCAGTGACTATCCTGAGTGGAGAGACAAAGCTCTCCCCTTCCTTGGTTGATGCGATTTTAATATTTCCGCATGCCAACAAAGAAAGTGTACTTGATTTCTTTTGGAAATCTAGCCAGAATGGGGCGCCACAAGAATTGCGCAGGCGGTGACAACGTGCACAAATGTGAAGTTGGCTTCGACGCATAGCTACAATTTGTGCACACTGGCGGAGCAGTGCCACAACGGAGATTCGGCGCGCCAGTCGCGTTTACAGCCTTCTTCCAGTGAGTCTAATAGGGGCAGGAGTTAGACCTTGCGAGTACTGCGTCGAATCCCTGCTTCAAAATTTCGACGGTCCGCCATTCGATATGAATTCAGGCTACGCTGTGAAGCCCGCTTGACGCGTATGCAGGTAGTCAGCAAATTATAAGGGCCCTACTTTTGTGCTGTGCCCTCGAGAACACGCCCACAAAGATGCACTCACGTACACAGATGGAAATTCGTTTTCTTTCAGTAGCAGCGGAATGAGGTGAACATGGTTTGAGGTCTTGCGAAGTTGCATTACAGAAGGGGAGACAATACCATTCGTTGTGATAATCAACTGCCTATCAGCACATCACAATAGCTAGCAGTGACAAAGGAATTTTTCGAAAGAATTTCGGAGGTCATGCCCGGATGTACGAATAATGAGCCAGTTCCATAAACAGAGTCGTCCCTTCGGCCATACTCTCTAGAGGCGGGCTGCCTCACCGCTTGTTCCTGTCGTGACCAGCCGCGCATGCGCGGCCGAAACGTAATTCAAGCATGCGCTGCTTAAATAAAGCTGCAGCTGTCTGTGGTCAGCGACAATGCCACAAAATGTTGTCACTTTGTGTGCGGCTGCTGGTTGTTCTGGATTTTCACTGTTTTGCTTTCTGCACATCTTAAATCATGAATGACTAAAAAGGGCACAGCGCTTAACCCTTGAGGCCTAACTATGCTCACAGATCATTCTTCATCAAAAGACCAACATTACTCCCTCAGGGACTAATTGCAGTCACAGTTACTCCCTCAGTCACAGTTACGGACTAACCTTCGTCCCAAGGACTAAGTGAGTAGTAAGTTAGACCCCTTCCACCAACTTAGGCATGAGTGTGCCTTTATGATAGCCGGTTTAAGGACTCTCCAGCAGCCTCAGTTTTCGTCTCCTGTGCAGCGCATTGGCTCCCGGTGTTCAGACGTGGTACATGCCAGGCTCCTACGCCGCCAGGCGGTCCGAGAACAGGGTTGCCAGCGTCGCCATTTCAAAACTTCTCAAAGCATCGTTCGACACAGGTGAGAAAAGGAAAAAGAAAGCCATATTTACGGGCGCGGTCACTACAGTAAATGGAATCGCTTCAAGAGTACTTTCGACCAACTATAGCATAGGGCTTCCCGTTTATGGCAAGGACAAAGAACGCAACTAACGGCACTGGGGCACTGACAAGACCAAGCAAGTATTTCACAGTGCCCGAACTACACGACATTTACTTCAGTAGCGCATGCCCTGGGCTCATTTATACTTATCCTCCAGCTTTATGGCAGCTCTTTATTAAATATTTTGGAGAAGGAAACGCACGCCACTGCGACACTCTAAAAACGTCGCAAGGGGCCCAAAGCAATAGAAGTGACCTTGAAAATTTGTAGCTCTGTAACAGTTTCTTCACTAAGGCCTACGAGCATTTCATTGACACAAAGAAGCAATTTACTAAATCAGGAGATAGATTACATTCGTTAACACGGTCGCTTTTGTAACGAGCTTAACTTATATTCTTACTTATACTTACATGTAATACGCTGCAGCGTTGTGAAAGCCATAGCTCGCATCAGCACCGTATTTTGAAACCGATCGCCAGTCAGGACGGCTGTGCTTGGCCGGTACCGCGGCTGTGCTGCGCTGGGCTACCGTGAATACGCGCACAGGTGCAAAAAATCAAATTAAACGATGCCCTGGGGCAGCGGGTCAGAGAAGAAGTTCTTCCACAGATTCTGCACATATGTAGTTTCAGGAAATCTTATAGGCAGTCGCCCGTCGTTGGTAATGCTGTTATGCTGTGACTCCCTGCGTGCGCGCTACGCACCAGCGGTCGCGTCACTATTGAAACTAAAAAACGACGCTAGCTTGAACAACCAAACACCAAGTTACTGGGTCTCAAAACGGTGTTACACACGTATGCGTGAGATGTGCACGGCTTGCCGACGCAGCGCACCTTGATACTCGAGAGGTTCGGCTAAGCTGAGCGTGTAAAACAATGGTCTCGTCGTCGCGCGTGCTCTGCGGCATACCGGGCTCGCCCTTTGCTGCGCCGACCACATGTGGTGTGGAAAAGAAGCAAACAAAACCCGAGAGGAACCTGCGCGTTAATTTCGCGGGAGCGCCCTCCGACGCTGAGTGGCCGCGCCGCCCTCGGCGTTTTGAGTGACCGCTGACAATTAGCACGACAGTCACGCGCGGTCGGTCACGGCGGCTGTCTGGCCCTTGCCCGCACGGAGAAAGCTCGCGCCGCAGCCAAGGTTGCGCAATGACCAAGTGTATTGAACTCGTCGGTGGACAAACAACGGGTCGCTTAGTTAGTATTCCGGGCAAGTATGGAGCAGACGGGTCGCAAGGGTCACGGAGTCAGCGCGCGCTACAATGGAGTCCGATGCGTGCGCCGCGTACGCCTGGGCAAGGTCGGAGTGCTCGCATGTCCCCGGTGCGGCTTGCTCCTGCTCAACAATCCAAACTACGGTTAGGCGCGCTCGCGCGCCTACTTGTACGCGCTGACGCGATTTTAAGGTAATCCCTTCAGCTTGACTATGCTCGGCTTAAAAGTGCTCTAACGCACTTTGTTTTGGAGAAAAGGCTGAAAGGCATATATGAGTTTTGCTAGCTGAACAATCCTTTATCCTGCACCGTTATTTTTATTGCAGCGACCGTCACCCTGCAATAAGAAGCGACCGTCACCGGAACGAACGCAATAATCTTCAAATCGCGCTACGTTAGTATGGGTCAAGAAAGACTCATTTTCCCCGGAAGTCTAAGTTCTTTACCTTCCCTGTCCTGATTTTCGTGTCAGGAGCATTATATGCTAAATGCTTCGTCGCATCTGCTGCGACAGGGAGGTTCCGAAAACAATGGCAGGCTAATGGGTATCACACCGGTGTCAGGGGTATCAGTCTGGCACGCGCTTGTAGCTCCGTCGCGGCTGCTAGCTTGGAAAAGTCGGACTGGAATGACGTACGTGTCTCTTCCGCTCCTCACTTTTCAACTAGCTGTCTTCCTAATTCCTACGCGTGCTGCTGCGTTGCAACATGACATGACAAAGGGGGCGAGTGGTGGAAGGACATCTTTGATGAGCAATTGAGTACACATACTATACAAATTGGGAAGAGAACAAACGTTCACAACAGGCAGCGAGGCATCGGACGTAGTGAGACAGTAGAGCTAGCTATCTAAGCCAAGTAGTGACCGCAGATTAGAGAGAGAGAGAGAGAAAGAAATGGACGGAAAGGCAGGGAGGTTAACCAGGTGATGCCCAGTTGGCTACCCTACACTTGGGGAGGGGAACAAAGGGAAAAAAGGATAAAGAGCGGCAATGAAATAGCTAAAACGATAGGAATGGGCCGGGGCTCATTCGACAGGTGAACTGCAGCTGTCACTTTACCACTGCAGCAGCTTACCAATATCCCCCATCAGATTAGAGATCGAAACGAGTTAACGACATCCAAGCTGAAGTGGAGGGGAGGAAATGGCCATGGGAAGGGCATGCAATGCTGGGAACTGATAACCATCCGTCCGTGTGGTCAGCAGAATGCATATTACAAGGGCAGCGGAGCGTTGCAGGGAGTAATAGAAAGTCAGTGATGCAGTGGTGGAGATTAAATCTGCGAAGATAGTGTGTCCGCAGCTGGCGCAGGCAGGGCTTGTTGGAGATCAGTGGACATCTGAGGAGAGGCTTTTGTCGTTCAGTGGACATAACAGAGCTGGTTATGATGGTGACATATTCTGCTTTTTTTCTCAAGCTTTTTCACTCTTCTCTGTCATTTTTGAGATTGAGTGGTTATGGTGCTCGGCTGCTGACCCTAAAGACGCGGATTCGATCCCGGCCGCTGCGGTCGCATTTTGATGGAGGCGAAATGCTAGAGGCACGTGTACTGTTCGATAGCACTGCATGTTAAAGAACCCCAGGTGGTCGAAATTATCCGGAGCCCTCCATGGACTACGGCATCCCTCATAGCTCGAGTCACTTTGGAACGTTAAACTCCGTAAGACCAAAACCTGTTATATCATTGGGTTACTTACTTTGCTTCGAATGTTTATGCGCGGTTGTGCGAGTGTTTGTGACAGTAAAATAGCGTGGCAGCAACTGTTGTGTTGGGCTGAGCAGCGTACCGTATTTTACTGCATAAGCAGTAAGAGTGCCTTGAAGCGAAAACGGCTGCGTGTGTCTCTGCGTGGCCGCTGAATGAAGCCTCCGGTGCCTGCAGCTAGCCGAGCGCGATGACCCCCCCCCCTCCCCACCCCGCCCTCCGAGAGGAAAATCTGCGTCGGTGGAGGCCACTATTTTCACCGTGGGAGAGGCGGACAGGCGGACGTACCAAAGCCTCCAAGCATGAGGCGCGTGCGGAGAGGGGAGAAGCGGCGCCGAAACCGGGCGCGCGTGAGCGGCTGATCCAACAGCAAGTAAAGCGAGATGTGTATAATGCAACAGATCCTAAAGCATAAAGAAAATATTGCCGAGAAAAAGAGCCAGCCAAAGTAAAGCGAAATTAATTTGCGCAACTTTCAGGCAACGGGATGCGGCAATAGGAAAAAAACATCAAATGGAAAACCATCATCCTAAAAGCGAATTGTGTTCATGATCGCATCAGACACCTGAGCGTCTGTCAATTTTTTTCTCGCGAAATCTACCTCCGCCTCACGTAACCATGCTGGTGCGAAGCGCGGCCACAGGTTATCATCACCCAAAGCTAGCAGCGCTCTTATCACAGTCCACATTGACTCCTTCCACCGCGACCAACTTAATCCTAAATACAGGCCGCTCTATAGCTTTATACAGAACGATGCTTCACCATGTCGTTCTTTTTATACTGTGCCAAAGACTATTATTTCTCCTTGGACGATGTTAGAGTGCAGCCTCAAGTCTCGATGTCCGGCACTCAAACTAGACTTCCCTGGCTTGGTTTGAGACACACCTTCGAGCAGTGAACGGAGTAGGGCACGCCTGAGAACGAAGGGCTTTCCTCAGAACACTGCAGATATAGCTCGGAAAGCACTCCTCAGACCCCCGAAATCCTTCCCGCCAAAGCACTCTGCGCTCCTGGAGCAGACACAAACACTCGTTGTCTAATGAGCTTAAGTCACATAAAATACAAATGGGCCCCAGTACGCCCCATCACCAATTGTGCGGCTCCATACCCGCACTCATGTGCACGCAGAGAGCTCTCCCAGGCACAGCACACCACTTACTTCCCTGCAGCCACAAAACCAGATGGAAAGACTGGGTTGCCCTCCTGAGCAACCCGGTCCATGCACTCCTCCTCTCCACCCGAACCTTACACAAAGAACGCGGTGTCGGACATGGGTCTCACGTATAAATATTTATTATCTCACCTAACCATGGTTCTTGTGTATGTGTGTGTGTGTGTCTCGAGTGCTAAGAAGTAAGAAAAAGTTTGAAGGACAAGTTCTGGACGCTCGAGATTAACGGCGATTCCCTGAGAACGTTTTCCTGACGCGTGCGTGTTGAGCCCCTGCATTTTTCGAGAGCTAACCGTGTGACCTAAATCAAAGCGGTTCGTCACCGTATCCAGTTTCAACGCAAAGCCCTCAGCGTTTCTCGGCCAGTATCGCCGGGCAAAGCAGCGGCTGAAAGATATTCTCACGCGACAGCGGTAATGGCTGTGGCCTAGTTAATCGTCACGCCGACCCTGCTCGTAGCCAAGGCTGCCCGGCGAAGGACAAAACCGCGCCGCCGCGGCTTACTTGCGGTTCTGTGGGAAGGCCCGCCGCGCCTTTTGTCTCAGACGCGGAGAGCGGCGTCTGGACACTCGGCCCGCCCATTGTGCGCGCGCCGGGAGAAAGTGCTCGGCCTGTTCGCGAGCGGCGCGCGCTCGAGACACCAGGAAGCCCGAGAGGAATGAAAAACCCGCGGGTTCTGTCGAGGCGACGGCAGCCGTGACCGGTGCGGGCCGAGGTCGGGATTCGTGCAGGAGCAAGCGCTGGGCGTCAAAAGATTCCGACATTCTTTCCAGGGAGCCTCGTGGACGTGCCGTGCCGTCTCGCTTAACATAAGCTGCTTCGATCATCATCAACCACAGCAATATATTAACTTTATGCCACTATATACGGAACGAAAATGTCTCCCAGTGATATTCAATGCCGCTGCCTGCACCAGGCGATACAAACAACCCCACTGAACTTCTTAACCTCATCCCTCGGCTTGATTCTCTGCCATCCCTGGCGTCATTTTTTCTACCCCTGTGAGCCGCTCTGTCACCTCAGTCGATGACCGGTTATGTTTGTTATAGGCATTGAACGTCTTTACGATGTCCGTTTATTTCTCCTAATTTCAGCTAGGATATCATCAGCTGATATTTGTTCTTTAATATATGCCGTCCTCTCCGTCAATGTTTTACGCTTCTTTTTTTTTCCATTGTCGTCGTCTTCTTCTTGGACAACACTACGCAGCGGAAATACACCAAGTGTGTGGCACTGAGGCCTGCTCTTCCAGCGTTTCTCGACGAACTTCCGACAAGTGTCATCTCATTGTGTCTAGTTCGAGAAAGTACGCTTGCAGTGATTCGAAGCTCATGTATACGGAAGACTGAAAAGCCACACTGACACGATGGGCGTCTCCAGCAGGGAGATAGTTCGTATGGACTGCCATGATCCTGCCCTGAGAGTTCTGAAACGCGGTATGTGGAGTTTTGCTATGGCACTTAAATTAAAGTCATACTGTTAAGGA
Source organism: Amblyomma mixtum (assembly GCF_055824585.1). NCBI lineage: Eukaryota > Metazoa > Arthropoda > Arachnida > Ixodida > Ixodidae > Amblyomma > Amblyomma mixtum. Next base: position 220,281,165 of record NC_143014.1, read on the forward strand.
GAAAAGTGGCATGAATGAAATGTGTGCCCATAGGTGACTACTACTGAACACGCGCAGCCTACGCGACTTCGAACATGACCAGGCTATCTATTCGTCTATCGTATCAAATCCGGAAGCTGCTCTGGGTGGCTCGGGAATACTTAGTTTAGACAACAAGAAAGCAAACTCACAAACCGCCTAAAACGTACAAAGTTCTGAACTCCCTTTTCTTTGGGTGACGTCCTCCAACTATCAAAGGCTCACGTTAGCGCTGCGCTCGCACCGATAGCACTGAATAATCGCATGCCGACGCTGCCTCGACGTAGTATTCCATTCCAACAATTGGGAAACGATGTTGAGCAAAACGAATTGGCTTTCTCAGAGTTGCGCTCTCTTTAGGCGGCCTTCTCCATATGAAAGGTATTCGTAGGATGACACACGCGCTCTAATTAATGTAAGAGACCACTCTTTATAGAGATACGGGCGTCTCGTTTCTTTTGGGCCTGAAAACATTCGTGAGGAATGCTCAGCCTCAGAAATGCTCGGCGTGTGCATGGACCTCCTACTGTACGGACTCTTTGCTCTCGCTATAGTCGCGGGTCGTATACTGAGCTGCGGTAGACATGCGCTGCAGGGCGACTGAAGCGGAGTTGCTGCGAGGCATTTCTAAATGGGCGTTTTTGGTCTCTCTCGCTCGCGAACAATGCTATCGCTCACAGCTGAAACGCGAAGGTACACCAGCATCCCCTGCGCAGTGGGTAGTGGGTGCCCGTCCTTAGTTAAGCAGCAGCGTGCGGCCTGCTCGTATGCGCGGCGTCGACACCTCTTAAGTGGTGGCCGCTGCGGCGCCCCCTGAGGTCATGCCACACGTGCTTCGTGGGACGCGTTTTTACAACTTCGCGGGAGTGTGCGCACAGCGTTATCAAACGAAGGCCGCTGCCAGCAGCGACTCGCGCTGTGCAGCCGAGGCTATGTGGAAAATCCCGTCCACCGATTGTCTCCTCCTTTTCTCGGAAGCTGCCCACCACAACTTTGCACGGACTGTTGACGAAAATAGTTGATGGCGTCCTTGGAGCGCACTTTCGTCGCATCACAGCTGGACAACGACAGACTCGCGATGCGCGCTGCGGCCGCACCGAGTCAACGCTCGCCGGCGAGATGTTTTGTGCAGTGGCGATGCGACTCTGCTCAGCCTTCATTGTCGCTTTCAGATAACAGGCTCTTCTGCGAGTCGGATGCATTCGGCGTGGAGCCAACGTAGGTGGAACAATAGACGCAGATGTCTGTCTGTCCACAACCATAGGTTTCCAAGCCGAAAAACCGCATGCCGTAGACTAATATACTTCAGTTCGCGCACCGGCAGCGGCAAGGGCGGCATGCCAAACCACCCAAGGCGTTGTTTGTACATGTTTGAAGGTCGCGTGGTGCAGCCGCTTTCTCGCGAGCTCAACAGTCGGGGTTTGGCCGTTCGGAGTAAACAAGTGGCACCGATAACGGTACCACACTGTTACCGACATTGGCGTCTAAGTTCGAGATTATATTCGTCCACCTAAGAAGACGTTGAAATGCTACGATATATAATGTATGCTATGTGGGGTTTAACGTCCCAAAGCGACTCAGGCTATGAGGGACGCCGTAGTGAAGGGCTCCGGATCAATACCACCTGCGGTTCTTTAAAGTGGCGGGCGCCTCGCGTTTTGCCTCCATCGGAACGCGAACGCAGCGGCCAGGACAAAACTCGCGTCCTCGGGTTCAGCAGTCGAGCGTCCTAACCAGTGAGTCACCGCGGTGGTGCGCAACGATATATAAATATAGGATCACAAAATACTGCTGGCGGGCATAATTCGCATGTGACGTTCTATGTTGGCGGTACGAGTATAGCGTTCCACGACGATGGTCGAAGTACTGGAAAGTGAGGGGTGGCTGCCAGGTGTACCGTAGGCCGTCCGTTCGATGCTGCTCGGCAACGCGACTCGGTACGCTTTTCTCTTCTCCGTTTGCAGGTTTCCGTGAATTCCAAATAGCCAGGTGGCGTCTCCGATGAACGCGTTCTTTGCACCATAGACATTGTAGAACTGCTTATTATTCACGCACAGATTCATGCACGTTTGTTTGAATTAGTAACTTTCATCACACCGTCCATGCTTCATTAAAAATTGATGCTATATTTATTGATTTCGCGAGAGCATTTGACAAGGGTACCTCATGCTCGTTTAGTAATGAAACTGAAAAGTCTAAACAATAACAAGAACATTAAAAATTGTGTTACTAACTTTCTAGCCAAGCATTATCAATACATCCACGTAAATGGACGTGCTTCTCCCCCAATCCTGGCAAAATCTGGCGTGCTACGAGGCTGTTTGCTTGAACCGATTTTCCTCTTGATTTATAGTAATGCTACAAGTAACAACCTTACTTCTAGGAATGTATGAATATTCGAAAATTCAGAATACTGACTCAAATATCCTCCTATTCTATTTGATTCGTTGAACGAATCGATTCGTTGAGCGAATCGAATACTGCATATTCAAAATTATTCGAAACGATTGGAATATTTATTCAAGTTTTCGAATACTTTTCGAATAATTGGCACGAAGTTTGAATAAGGCCCGCAGTATTTTTCTTCGACTGTTCCCAAAGCAGGGCCAACACCGACGCCGAATACCATGCTGCTGCGATTTGCTTGCGCAGGAGGAGGGTTCAGCACCGCGACGCGGTCCATTCGTGTGGAGGCGTTCATAATGCTCATGCATGGCCTCAAAGATTAAACGACGCAGCAAGGCTTAGGCAGATTCAGTAAACCCTGCCTTCAGAGAAATCTCGGAGGCACTGGTTCATACATGGCCTCAAAGATTAAATGATGCAGCAAGGCTCAAGCAGGTTCAGCTAACCCTGCCTTCTTGACCGATCTCGGAGGTAATGGCTCATATATGGCTCTCACCCGCCTCACGTACTCAGGTGCTTTGCATGTTTATCCTCTTCCGTGATCAGTAGCAAAACGATAATTTTTCTGTATGTATAACTCGGCGATCATAGAGTTAATACACTGACTTCGTGCTGTGCCCCGCGAGTTGATAAAAATGTTCAGCCTTTTAACAGCTATAGCTATAGCTCCTTAAGTTATAGCACCCTGCCGCAGCGACGCCGCTAGCGCCCCGCTATTTCGCACAATGGCTCGTTTTGTAGAAATACTCGCACTAGTAGCGAATAATCGCGAAAAATATTCGATTCGTATTCGTTTCGGTAGCAAAGCTACACTATTTGTATTCGATTCTGCTACGAAACAGTATTGTTCTCACACCGCTACTTACTAACACAACTCGATTATTCGCTGACGACTGTGATATTTTAGACCGATTAGCAACTCTGGCGACACTGATGTTTTGCAGCTGTACCTTGACAGTATCGCCATTTCGTATGAACAATGGCAAATACAAATTGACGTTTCTAAGACAAACACTGTGACATTTACCACAGGTAATCAATCTTGAAATTGTTTTTATTCCATTAATAGCGTGCCAATTGAGGACGTTTCTTCAATTAAATACCGCGGCGTTTGTCACGCGCCGAAAGATGCTCCGCTTTGCGTGCGCGCGAATGAAGAGAATACGTCTTCGGAACCCCTACCTGGACACCCCCACCCTCCGTAATCCCCGAAAGGGGCCTTTAGGGGATGGGATTAAATATATCTGCTGACCCCACTTCGTAAGCAAAAAACAATTTGGCTGAAAAGCTGGCCCATGCAGATGTTTTGTGCCATTCGTGGACCTCAAGCCAGACCCTCCTGGACCGAATCAACAGTTCCGTTCAAAACCTGTTGTCTTATCTTTATTTTTTATTTACCATGGAGATTAGCCATAAGCATGTGCTTGGGACACCTGTACAGTACGGGTAGTAAAGGAGGATATTCATTCAACATGCCGTTTGCACTCCGTGCACTCATTACTAAATAGAGCTTGCACACAAAGTTTTATGTCGACATTTTCTCAGTAGCCAGCACTTAACGATTAAAAATTTTTGTCGTCACTGTTAGAAAGCTTTGGCAAGAAAAGGGGGGCGCGAATGTGGGGCTTTTAGCCAGCGTTCAACTACTCGTCGTTGTGACAACATGTGCGGAGAAAATGGAAAGAAATTTTTACGACAAAAAATTGGAGGGGATACTTAGCGCTATGGGTTAATTCCCATATATGCAGAAGGGCATTCTCTACATTCATAGATCCCTGGGAGTCCTCATTCGCCCCTCCTGGCGCAGCAGTGCAGCGGTTAAGCGATGCGCCACTGCCCTGCGATGGCAGGTGCTCCCAGGTGGTGGGCCTTGTGCGACGCAGGTTGCTCTTCCCGAGCGACCAATCATTAATTTAACTGCCACCTGCCAGGGTGCGCTGTTTGCTCATTATGCGGTGCGCAGGTTGGGATGTCGTCGCGAGGTTACGAGACCTATAGATTGCCCACCTGCCTTCTGGGTTGCTCTCTGGGGACAGCCTGTCAGAGCCATGCTCGGGATTTGTCGCTCACAACGCCGACACCGGAGTTTGTGGAAAATTGGAGCATTTAACGCTATCACTTAAAACTTCTCTTCTGTCTCTGGGCCTTCGAGTTGGTTCGAGGCCTTCAAGTTGGTCTCTCAAATGACTCGGACTAGCTGCAAAAATAGAACAAATGCCCATTGTTTCGAATTCGCGATATATATATCGACTCCTCGCACTTTAGCGGAGCGATCAAATTTTTCCTAGTGGCTTTTGAATATGGGTACATTAGCTAGCATAATATGTAGGAAATCGTTCTGTGTTTTTCTTTTGTAATTTCAGCATGCTAAAGAAAGTAAAGCACTGCTTTCACATCTCTCCTTTTACGAACCATCCACATCCAGTATCCACATCGCAGAAAAAATAAGCTCTCTATCTGAAAGCCTGAATCCCTCGTAACGACAGTAATGAAAGAAATGAATGGCTGACTTGAGCGCAACAAGGGCATTTGAAAAGCTGGACGCAAGTCGTGACACATCTTCAAATATACATTAGTGATGTTAATTTTGCTAACGGCATGTTAATTTTGAGACCTACCGTTCTGCTCTACCTGTCTAACTCATTGATCATGCTTTGCAGTTCGTGTCCTGGGTGACTTTGCAAGGCAATGTCATCAGCGATTCGCAGATTTCTTAGGTAATCTCCATTAATTTTTACCCCCAACTGTTCCCAATCCAGGCCTCGGAAAGCCACCTCTAAACAGGCGGTGAATAGCATTGGCGAGATCGTGTCTCCTTGCCTGACACCATTCCATATTGGAATTTTATTGCTGAATTTATGGAGAACTATGGTAGCTGTGCAGTCGTTATAGATATCTTCCAGTATTTTCACATAAGGCTCTTCTACACTCTGATTCCGCAATGCCTGCATGGCTGCTGAGGTATAATATTAGTCTCTATGTCATATTCACGCCGCTTGGTTCATGCAGAGTACACCAGTGGCTGTGCGCACGCCTATGGAAACTCTTTCACGCCTTCCATTTAAAGGTATGACGTCAGTGTGGCGCAGAGACCTGTTTGCACGCTCATTGGTGCGCAGAGCGCTAGCGCATGCGTTGTTCATATGTACCATTCCTTCCCCTCCACACCAGTCTTCGCGATGCAAATGCACTACCCTCCTCACCTGTGCTCACCTCCTCACTCTCTCTTTACTCCACCCGCCTTGCAATGTTTGCGTTAAGGACAGCGGTTCAATCCCGACCGCGACATCCGCATTTCGATGGAGGCGAAACGCAAAAGGTACCCGTGTGGTCTGTGATGTCAAACCCCAGGTGGCCGAAATTATTTCAAGGCCCTCCTCTACGGTGTCTCTATCTCTCTTCCTTCTTTCACACCTTCCTTCACGGCGCGGTCGAAGTGTCGAGCCCCTCATTCCCCTTTCCTCGTCTGCTTAATTGCTTAACGAGGGCCTCGGTTCTGGCAGCCTTGATGCCTTAGGAAGCATAAGAGGGTTTTCACACAGCTTCCACCCTCGCTGTTCGATGACGTTCTACGTTACATCAGCGGTAACTCAGGACGTGCTACGTCCGCCGCTTAAGAACGTGGGTGGCGCTGGTGAACACTCCCAAGGTTAGGTTATTTGTAAACATAAATACCCCCGAAAGCAGAAGGTTTGACAGCCGTCGCCGTAGCTCAGCGGTAGAGCACCGGACGCGTCATTCGGAGGTCGTGGGTTCGGATCCCACCGGCGGCATGTGGTTGTTTTTTCTTCGGCTTTTCTAATCAATTTCCTTTAAGCGATAACATATTCAGTAATAAAAATTGATCAACACCACAAAATAAATAAATAAAATTAAAATCCCCTGTGTCCCTTGGTTTCTGTGGCTGTTGGCTTCTGTCATGTCCACTGAGAAGTAAGACAGTTACTGCCTCTTTCCTTTTCTCAAAACCAAAACCATCGCTGTCACCGTTATGTACTCTCCCCCTCCACCAAACCCTTCTTTCTCCCTTCTCTAAAACTGGGGCATCGGCGTTCTTCCAATTCCCTCCCTTTCCTCGCCCTCCCCTGCCCCTATTTTCCGCCCGGTCGACCACGCGCTGCGATGCTCCGCGTTTCCATCCTGTTCACCTCGCCTCTCTCTCTTCTTTTTATCCCCACCTCCAGGACCTCAGCCTGGTGCAGTTGCGGTGGTACCACTTAGAACGGTGAACAGTTGCATGCTCCAGGCGAATTTCCTTTCCTTCCCGAACCACCTTCTCTCTCGTGCGCCCCTCCTCACTCTCGCGCTCACTCCAATTGCACTTCGCCGTCCCAGACACGAGCGGCCACAGCACCATCCCATGGTGGCGCCCTTAACAGCGTGAAAGGAGTCACGCGTGGCTTCTTAGCTGGAAGTCTCTCATAAACAGCTTTTGCTGTACATTGCGCTGAACTGGGCGGGAAGAACACATAATACCGCACCAGTGGATATCATGTCACACGTTTCTTAACGTGACCTAATGCTGCGGAGTTGAAAAGAGGCATGTAGATGAAAGTACTATCTGTAGAATGCGAACTGAACAAATATCGGCTTCTTTTTCAGATGCTTTTGTCTTTGACTTTTCGCCCCCGGTGGCACGCGTCGCGCAGTCTTGTCCGGCGCTTCGCAACTGACAGTAAAGACAACATGCTGATAGTTCCTCCCAGAGTAATCGTTGTTACTGTGGCCATAACTTCCGTGACTGCTTGAGAGCTTCCATGCACGCGAAATCAGACGCACAGGCCATGGTCTGGACAAAAGAAGTAGTACTTGCGAGAACATAGGTGATGCTTCCAGTGATGTATCCATATCTGTTTGATTCTCATTCTAGCATCTACTGTAATGAACCGCAAACTAATCTGCGTGAAAATACGGACACCAGAATGCAGTTTCAAGTACTTCGATCAGACTAAGCAACAAGAGACGCCTTACTATTCACAGCGCTCATATGACGAATTGACAGATGTAACTAAACAATGTGCTGCTGCCCATCTTTTTCTTAGCACTGTAAAAACTACGCAATTCAACCAACTAGCCCACATCGCAACCCTTGAAAAAGAAAGCTCTGTCCTCTTTGATAAAATCGACGCCATATGGCACGCAAAACGCCCTCATCGTATGTAACCGGTTACCGCGTCTTCACAACGGCCTCCACGATTGACAACGGGCTTAGTTATCTGCAAACTGACTTTCTCCCACATGGCCTCCAGCACCGTGGCCTCAGGAAACTGCCCATTGGTGTTTGCATTAGCATTTAGCTTTCCTGGTCCAAAATGCATTGAGAAAGAGTCATGCGAGTATGCATGCCAGCCGGGAAATATACAGCCCTCAAGCTGGCGTAACCGCACTCTCCATTACTCCGAACCGCTATCCACGGTCTTTCCTCTTTTCTAATTGTCACCACCGAGCAGCTGTGTGCATGTATGGCGCAGTGCTCCATGCTGTCTTTGGCGAAGCCCGCACTTGATGGACAGCTGCCAAGAAAGGCAAAAAAAGAGAGAGAAAAGCCTCACGACAGGCCGAAGACTGAATGAGATGCATTGCGCGGAACATCAAGGAAACCGCACAGAGGAATGAGTGAAGTGAATGATTGTGGACACAAAGCGAGCCACGAACACGACGTCAGAGGCCCGCTTTCCTCTCTGCCGCAATAGAAAGCCTGCGTTGCAGGTTGGTTTCGGTTAATGAAGTGTTGAGAACTTTTCTATGCCTCTGTTGAAAATTGTCCATATTGCTGACTAGCAATTCCCGCAAATGCTCCAAGTGCGCTTACAAATCAGTTACGATGATCAGCGCATCCGTGGCGTGTAGGGCGCCTCTACAGGCTTTGGGCACCTCTGTGTGCGCAGGGGAACCGATGGCAGCCGCGTGTCCGTGAAATGGCGCACAGGCACTGCTGGAAGCCATGCCGGGACACGATGCACACTTTTCTGCGGCGGTTTAATGCTCACCGTATGACGCATACCGTAGATGAATGCGATGTGTAATTGAGAGTCTAGCAGGCTGAGTCGGAGACATCACTCTTCCACTCTACAGATCCTGAACAAGACGACCCCGTAAACAACTGCTTCGCGCTGCTTCGAGTTTCTTCCTGCTTGTCGGAGATATTCGTTAGAGAGGTGGCAGACAGCAGCGCCGTGCTACTTCGACATAAGCCTTGTGAAGGAGCACTCCAAGTGAAAACACGTCCTTGAGTCGCATTGTCACTGTCTAGACCTTTCGTCACGAAGTGAGTCGCCTGGCTGTTCTCATTTCTTTAATGTCACTGTGGCCTATATGCGTTCGTCCTTGACCCTGATACAAATAGGTGGTCACTTAGAGTAACGGAGAGGACGTGTCAGGGGACGATAGTCAGGTGGGCGGATGGGATGGGATGGGATGTGTTCGTGGAGATATGATTGCCATGGCTGGCGCAGGATAGGGTTATTGGGAGACCAATGGGAGGTCAGTCGGAGGCCAGTCTGCGAGTCTTTTGGCATGCAGTAGAAGTAGTTAGGATGATGATCATGATGAGAACGACGACGATAATACAAAAAGCAACATGCCATCGGCTGCGATTCTTTAAATAACTGCTGGGGCTCAAATGAACCACAGAAAATTAAGCAGAAACCCACACCTCAGTTGACGGCTACTGTTCACATTAGGTCGCGTTGTATAGTATCGTCAATGGGCCTCTACATACGCCCTCTCGTTGCAAGTTCGTGATGTGCCCCGTAACGGACAAGGCCCCGAGTACCGCCTTTAGCAGCTAAAGTTTTCCACGACGAAAGAACTGCATGAAATCAAGAAGGCAGTTTTCCATGCAATCCAGCAGACAGCTAGAAGATGGGTCACATTCAGTGAATCTAAAGAAGCGTTGAGGAATCTCTAAGACAGACAGAACATCCAGATGCAGGACATAGAACCACCAATTCTACGCCCGTAATAACGAATCCTTGCTTGGTCAGCGAAGGTCACCCGGTATTCCAAAGCATCTCAAGACACTATGGCAGTTATGGCAATGAAAAGGCAGATGAAACGTCTCTGGAGGGTATTTACTAATGCAATTTCATGGAAACATTTTTCGCACCTGGCGTATCATTAGCAGAGAACTACACCCACGAAAAAAAAAAAAGGAGCACGTATGAAGCTTTAGAGTCTCATTAGCAGTTTCCTAGCTTTGACTGACCCGTTCTGGAGATCAAGGCTTCTGCATCTTCTGCCACGCCACTTGGAAATATTTTACCCCCTATTCCGCCCTCTTATTTAAGCGCTATGCTTAGGAACAACCATTTCTGACCTTTAGGACAGGTTACTAATCCATACTCTGACATCTGGTTCTTTAGAAACAGTAGAACATGTCTTATAATAGCAGCTTAAAAGCTACAAGATGGAAAGCATACTGGGTCCTATCCTTCACCATTTGCAGCAGCGCAAAGATATAAACATTTTTTTTTTCTTCAAGACTTTGGCCCCTTGCAAAACTACAGCATCCCTATTATAATCTGGGACGTTTTCTTCCGATCTGCATGACAACCGTATACTATTGTTTACTCTGCGACTGTTCCTCTCCACCCTTTTTGTAGGGGCCTTTCTGTCCTCTACATCTTCCCATGAGCACCGTAGCAAGTCGGCGGTTTAAACATGACGGCTGCAATCCATGCTCTTCAATGACAAGTCCTCTCCATCGCCCCTTTTTCGTGACACAGACCTCTGATCTTTGCTTTTCATTACACTAGACATAAACCCCAAGGTAGTATCAGGTCACCGTGCCACATTTCATTTGGCATGAATGCGAACGTGCTGATCTCATCTTCTGTTATCACAACTGCTTCCATGGGTTAATCTGGGTCGTAGACGCCTCCTATAGTCATGCCATTTTTCGCTTTCTCCTTTCTTTTGTGCGCGCGCGTGACGCGCCCGTATTTCTCGAGCAAATTTCAAACGCGAATAGAGCTGCTCACTATCGCCTTGCGAATGGCTCCATGCGCCGCCTGCAACAATGTCTTGAACATCGCTCATCACGAAACCGTTTCATCGGGAAGACGTTTAACGCGGAGTCGCTCAGTCCGGCAGGTTCGTATCTTCACTTCGGTATTTCCAGATGACTCAAGCTACTTGTGACGGTATAGCGTCGCGCAACAGCGCAATCACGACCGCTGATCGAGCATCATCACGCTTGCCCGCCACAGGGCACGTGCGCGCCCGTCAGGCGCCGGAGACAACCCGTTCACGGGCTTGTGGTCGCGCGTCTCGCCTTCCAGCCTCCAGTAGCCCATCCGCTCCTCGTTTCCCCGCCGGTAGCATCCGTGGTCGCCGGAGGCGCCTGTTTGCGCGCGGCGGCCATTAGCGATGGAGCGTGACGCAGCCGGCGCGAATGGCTCGCGTCAACAAGCGCGGCGTGGCCGGCCGTCACGGGAGGCGTTCATGGAGGCGCCCGGGAGCGGCGCGCGTCTTGGAAGCGCCCTTTTGCCGCCTCGGGCGCGCGAAACAAAGGAGAACCAGTTGGTGGTGACGACGCCGCGCGACCGTCGAGCGAGGGGCCCGCTTGCCCCCTCTCCGTCCCCCGCGCCGTGCGGCGATGAATAGCGCCGGAAAGCGGCCGCAGCTCTCGGCGCGCTCATGCCCGACACGGGGCCAGGACGGACCACAGACGCTCCCCGGACATGCTGGCGGCACGTGCGACGACGACCTGGCTGCTGCTCGCGGCGCTGCTCGGCACGCGCGGCGCGGCAGCGCTCAACGCCACCGGCATCGAGGTTCGCGGCGCCCTGCACGCGGTGAGTCTGGTTGGCCAGCGGGCGGTTCTCGCACGACCGGCGTTGGTGGAGCCCTTGCTGCTGGTGCACGGGCGCGGGTGCCATGCCTGCGGCCACCGGGCGCACGCAGTGGCACCCGCAACCTGCACCTCTTCGACGCGTACGCGGAGCCGATAAGCGACGGTGCTTGAGGTTCTCGAGTCCCAGTGGTAGACGTCCCCGTGAGTCGCACGTGCCCTTGCGGCTGCCCAGGAGCGTAGCTATAACATGCAGGACGGTTGGAACCGAACTTCTGCTGCTTATCGAACTCTTGGAGGAAGATCAGCGATAAAACGAAAATGGAACTTTACGTTGGGATTGCTACTCATGACAGGTTTTTGTTCCCAAACGTTCAGCAGCCTATAAAACATGTCGCAGTGTCACCTCTCCTGGTCCAGGACAGCTTGCCGCAATGCTGCAGGAGGAATCTGCATGGGTATTCGAAGCATTCTGTAACCCTGTTAAAAGCTACCCTTTAGGTAGCTCCTACACTCGATACTACGGAGCTTCAGTTCCAGTAATTGACAGGGCCAAACATTCGAAACGATTGACCCATGAGGCAATTCTCACCAAGTGTGATGTGGTGAAACTCACCTTACGAGTGCTGTCCTGTGAAACTCAATCCTGCATAAAAGAATGACTACGCGCTACAAATTTCACCAGCGAGCAACATTTGTAGCGCATAGTCTAAACATTCCGCTCAGCAAAATGTGAGCACCTGCTTTAAGAATGTGTTTTGTGTGTGTGTGTGTTTGGAACTAGCTAAGTAACACAAGATTATAACCATAGCCGCCCGGTACATTCATCTGAAGGTGAACAATGCAAGCAGCTTCCTCTTGTGCCGTAAAGCGCATCTGGGGAGTTCGTTTATGAAGAAGGCATTTAAGACTTGACGACTTTGCTAACGGAATAGTTTTACGATGGAAACCCCGAGACGTGGTCTGACATCGCGGCTTAAAAAAAAATACCCTCCACTTTGTACCTGCGCGCTTGCTATGGTCTTCTCTCATCAGTGCTTCCGTATCGGTGATGTGCCACGGACAGTGAAACAGAGAAGAGTTCCAATGACTGCAAAAGTAGTCCACCTCTCATAACCTGATAGGCAAAGCAAGACAGCAGTTATGCTATGGCCATTTAAAACACGGGTTTACTGCCTTGAGACGTCATCTGAGCGATTTCGTTGCGCAGCTTTTCAACTCTATGTGTCTTGCTTAGAAGCCAGACAGTGTGCGCAAGCGCATCACAAATAATTATCTTTGATTGCTGGCCAGAGGCTTCCAGAATACAACTCCTGTTTAATAGAAAGACAAAGGAAAATTCAGAAAGAATGCTAGAAGGGACAGTTACATGTAAACGAAGTTTTCAAACTGGCACGTCTTGTAATAGAGCAGTGTGTAGGCGTTACTACTATTCTAAATTTGATGTATTTGTCGCTATTATTTGTTTATCCGGAAAGGCTAATGAAAATAGAAAAATAAATGGGCACCCTTACATAAAGCAACATTTAGCCAGATCTAAGGAAGTGCGGTGCTTGCCGATAACCGTACCCCTGGGTGCTCGAAAAACTAATCCCGCTTTGGCGGGCCTGTTCGAATTTCCTCTGAACAGGCTTAGTTTGTCAGTATTGTTCTTGTGGTCTCGTGCGTACTTTTTCTTTTTTTTTAATTTTTGAGGCCAACCATTTACTTGACCACGAACCAACCGATTCCAACCGTCTCGTTGATCAGAACACTGGTCTGCTGGCTGCATTTGTCCTTACATGTACTTTTTGGGAGTGTCGAGTTTTCGAGTTCATAGCTCATGAGCTAGAAGACACGGCTGATGGAAGGGCAAAGGTACAAGCCCTCGCTGACTACTGAGGTCCGTGCACATTCGCTGCATACTGAACAGAACATTCAGTTGGCTGTACAAAAATTGTGCCAACCTTCTTTTGCGACTCTGTTGAATTGACTCAATGACAGCTATCGTGCTTTTGTTGATACACACAGAATGGCTGTTGAAGAAGAATTGAGGCTTTGTTGGGCTTTATGGAAAGTTGCTGTTGAGTTTTTCTCAACAGCCTATTGAATTCCCGTTGCATCTGATGATTATCTATTGAAAACACATAAGAAACAATACATATAATATTCACTCCACTTTCTGCTGCGCTATTGGATGGAAAAATCTTACTGCATGCAAAATACATATTGCAGCATACTTGTAGCTGATGCAAATTTCAATCCAAAAGTTATTCGTATTGTTACGCTTAAACGCCATAGTCAGACTTCTTAAATTTCCACGAAACCAATAGCGTATGCTCAACCTTCGCATGAGCGTTTAAATAACAACTCATTAACCAAATGAGAAAGAAAATACCCTTAATCACGCTAGAACAGCAAGTAACAAGTTCTCGAAGAGGGCACAAGGATACGATACAATGACACAGCTCGCTTAAACTTAGTGCGTTCATGCTTATATACCGGCTATGAAGAAGTAACCAGTCTTGGTGGTAAGTTGCCATTAGGCACAGGCTTTTAAAAGAATTTTGGCGCCATGAACGCAATTTATGGTCGGCGCAAGCCAAAAGGTTTAACTGGAAAATTCTGTTAGTTGAAGCGCATCTTTACTGTATGAACAATAAAAAAATTATAACATGCAGTCCTTGAAGACGATGTTTGAGCAGACTTCTGCTTGTCTGGAAAGTTTTTTTTCCTTGTTTAATGTTTTATGCTGACATAAACATTGCCTAAACATACTAGCTTCAAAAGTAATAATCAGCTTTGTCTTGAGTGCCCCGGTGGCAAAGCGTTTCGAATAACAGTGATGCGTTTGCCGTACGGCAATATGCATTCACAGCGCCATCTACTCAATTTGCAATGTTTTGATCATGAAGTATAATTTATTCTATTGCATTAGTACTGAATGCTTTTAATGTATTTGCGGTTCTATTGAATTCCTATCGATTCAGCAAGAAAGCAGTATGGTGTCAACAAACACGAAAATGATTTTTATAAGGGCTTTGTCATTGTCCATTCAATCTCCTTTCGCGCGCCTCTAGTTATGAATGCACATCAGAACTTATATTTCTGATCCACTGGGGCTCTGAAGCTCGAGGGTGAGCCATCAGCGCATCGACACTTGCATTGCGCCTTTCGTGTGCGTGAAATAGCTGGACGTAGCCTATAGCCTGGCACATGTTTGCTCCAGTTGTAATCTACGGCAGTGGCAACGACAGACTGTGTTTTGATTTTTTCGTTGATAATACAACGTTCAGCAGCTATGAGCGAAGCACTTGGTGAGGTAACACAGCTTTGCAATGTTGTTTAACAGAGGACACGATGAAAATCATGGCTAATGGAACGTCAGCTGTTTCAGAGCATTAAATAGTTACGTTTGAACGGAATCGAGCGATTGAACGAAAATTGCTTAGAAAGAGCTTTAGCTTTGCAAGAGAAACCAGTACTTGCAGTATCCATGTAAATTACCAGTGTTCTCAAGTATAACAGCAAAAGTACGCCGCGTCACAATGATGTTAGGACTTCGGCTACCGATAATTGCCCCAAGCGTATCCATCTATACAAATGGGGCTTGCCGGCTGGGCCTCCGTAACTAGACAAAAACGAGGCCACTCCTTTAATCGCCGAAGGCTCTACGCCGCACTGTTTCCGCGTAAATGTCGGCGCGAAATCTACGCACAAGTGAACGTTACGCAATGAACTTTATTATACGTGCAGAGCAAAGTGACACACGCTGACGAAAGAAAAAAAAACGGTGAGCTGCTGGAAACGAGGAGCATTTCCTTCCATGGAAAAATATTCGTGCTGTTAGACAAAGAATAAACTCAGGTGAAAAAATTACAAAAGTAATGCGTCACAAACGTCTGCCTGTACTTCTTGGCTTTATCACTGCACACGCTACACTTACTATAGCAATAAATTCCGTCTGTGAGCACAAGCGAAACGCAGTGCAACCCGCCACCTCTAACGGCCAAGAACGCTTTTCAGCAGCAATGAGCAAAGCACTAAACATGGCACCGGAGTAGGGCAGCTAAATGTACGAAATCTTTCGAACGCTTGTGTAAAAGCATTTCGAGCAGCTGCTAAACGATCGAGTACTAACTTCAAAAATGTCACAGAACAAACGCAGAACTAGCGAACCCGGGGTGATTATGTGGCCCTGGCAGTTGGATGGGGAAATATATCGGAGCTTTCGGCACTGCATAGCAGACCGTCCTCAAGTAATACTCAGGGCATGAAATTTGGCTATCATCTTTCTAGAGCTCGCTTCTCCCAGCTTTCTTTCAACGGCAACAAATAAGCGAAGTGCGCTATCGCTGTTATGTGTTTTCCAGGCCTCCGAAGCTGGGATTCTAACCGCAACAGCCGGGGCGGCAGCCTATCAAGCTCGAAGGATCAAAAGGGTAACTTAAGCGAAACCTGGAACAAGCCGGCCACCGTGATCGAGTTAATCACCGCTCGTTTGCCGCTGACTCGAAGTGCCCCGGATTAATGTCTATTCGAATTTCGACACTCTTATGTGAGTGCGTAGGTGCAAGTTGCGGCTGTTTAGCGAGGCATCCCCTCCTCTGTGCCTTTTTTTTTCTGTTTTATCTTCATCCAAACTTCACCTTCCAAACCAGACAGCAAAGAACGGCCATGTACACGACATAATGCTATGTAATTAGGAGGCGCAAAATAGTGGAGGCATCATGGTCGTATCTTTAATCTGCATAAACGATTCCATTCACTCACTTAATGCACGCCGGCCGTAAGACGGACCTGAGAGCTACGCTAAGGGCGCTTGACATGGAAGCTGAAATTTTGTAGCAGAAGACAAATGAGTCGAACGCAGTGTGTCTCTTCCAGTGGCGAAATCAAGTGCTTCATTATAACTTTTCTTTTTTTGTTTCCTGCTTCTTTGCTGGAAGTATTGAATCAAACCATCGAGAATAAGCCCATCCTATTTTGTTGAGCATACAAGAGGACGAGCGTCGAATGCACGTCGCAGTTCATAATTTCATATCATTGTCATCGGAGCGGTCTAGTTTTGTTGAGGTTGCAACGGAATCTGTGGTAACCAGTCGCTTCAGCGATTAAAGCATCGAGCTATGCTACGGGCAGGGGCCTTAACACCCGTCCAAAGTACAGAGCCAGATTATAGACGTGTTCAAAGGGCTACTATAACGTCCATGACAGCTACTGCACTCGCTTTTTACCAAGGCATGGACAACCAAACGCTCACGTACATGAGCTTTCCAGGGATTCTGGTCAACGTCACTACGGCACTCTACTCAGACCCGTCTCTTGACAGGCTGTAGGGCAGGCGTGTGGCCAGGATTTGTTAACGGGTGAACCAGGCAAAAGTAGGGATCCTCCTAGGCTTACGTAGCTGGCATACGGCATGTTTCGTGGCGATTTGCGGACGTTAAACGGGTGAGCAGATCCTGTCCAGTGTACTACATTGCTCTTGAGAGAGTACTTCTGAGCCTATACCACTGGGGTCCCTGTGAGAAATGCAAGGGGCACACCGAGGCTGGCACTTCCGCGATGCCTCACAAGTGGCGATGCGGGCCCGTGGCGCGAGACGAAGGTGCGTGCTGTCCGCGCGCCGTTCCACACGTCCGCGCACACCGACCTTGGGCCACTGAGACCCCTGGGCGTGTTGTCTGCGGAAAAAGAGGCGCGCGCGCGCGCGGCCGATTTCGCAAAACGCCGTCGTCGTGTGGTACGCGCACTTTCTTTGCCCACTTTCTCGAGGAAAAGTGCGGCGGCGCCGCGAGAAGGGCGCGACTACGGGTGCAGCCGTGGGCATCGAGACGTCGTCCGCCGCCGCACAGTCATGGGTCATTCTTTCTCGTGCAGGCTGCCGGGGACCTTGACAGGTACAAGACAGGTGAGTGGCGACCTTTTCTCTGTTCTGCCCCTCTCCTCTCTCTTCCTCCCCCTTCCCCCCTCTCTCGCTCTCTCTCTCTCTCTGACTTTCTCGCGGACAGCGGTACAGCTTGGCGTACCACACTGGCCGGTGGCGGTCGCCCGCGGATCCCGGCCGTAATGTCGGAAGTTTGCGAGGCTAACAAAGAAAGGAAAAGCAAGCACACACTTGCTAAATTTAACCTCCAGGGCGTACTAGCTTTCGCGAATGTCACACGTGCCACAGGTTCAACGAAGTCATCGCTCTTCGCAGGAAGGTGTTGAGAAAGCAGATGTGCTTGCTAATTGGCCATTGAAAGACGATGCGAGGGTTAGGCGGCAGGAAAGTGCAAGTAAAATGCAAATGAGGGATACGCTTGCTGCAACGAAACCTTCATTGTTTGGCTTCCGCGCGCCGAAAGCACGTCGCATTTTCTGACTTCTAAAATTTGGCATGTACTCATTCAGCAAGTGCGCGAAAATTAGGCGGAATAGTAGGTAGCGCAGTACGCAGCCAATTTTAGTTTCGTTCGAAAAGTTCAGCCATCTTGGGCACTCAGGGCAAAAGTGTCACTGTGCCGCGCAACCCACAGTGTTGAGATCAAGCTTTCTGTTGATTAACGCCCTGGCGGGTTCACTGGATAAGCTTTAACGTCTTTAATTTGCGCGGGGAAGTGGAACGATGGAAGATAACTCTTCTGTCGACCGCTTAGAAGTTCCAGAACACCCATATTCATAAGTCAATCGAATGAAAAAGTCTGTTCATGCAAGAATCGTATGGTCTGGTTTAGGTTTGTGTGGGTTTAATTCCCGAAGCAACTCAGGCTATGAGGGACGCCGTAGTGAAGGGCTCCGGAAATTTCGAGTGCTTGGGGTTGTTTAACGTGCACTGACACCGCACTGTACATGGGCCCCTAGAATCTCGCCTCCACTGAAATTCGACCGCCGCGACCGGGATCGAACCCGCGTCTTTCGAATCAGCAGCCGAGCGCCATTACCACTGAGCAACCGCGGCGGCGCAAGAATCGTATGGAGTACATGGGTTCGGGCAGTTATTGGTCCATATAACCGTGCAAGACGGCATAGTCGTCATATCATAGGAAGCAGAAAACCCGAACTGATGCTGTTCCGCTAGGCCGCGCTGCAAGGAAGACAGAGTAAACTCTACTGAAGCTCCGATCCCAGCGCCTACGCGGCTCTTTGCTTTCCCAGTAAATCTCAGATGTGCTGAACCAGAGTGGCCGCCTCAGGATTGTTCTGATGATTTGCGCTTTGCAAAGCTAGAGGCGAATCGCTGAGATTACGCCACCCAGTTGAGTGATTCGGATTTGAAACGCAAAAAAACAAAACAAAACAACTTATGTATAGTACATCCTTACTTTCAGCACTTCTATTTTTTGTTTTGTGACAGTACAAGTCTGGCTAGTTACGCGCTCGTATTGGCGGTCTTCCTTTAACAAAGGTACGAAACGTAATCAGGCATTTTATTCGCCAGCGTTTATTGCAAGTGGAATCACAACTTGCTACCGCAGACGCCTTACCACGATACCGCTCGTCCTGTCCTCTTCTCGCTCTTCAGTCCTGTCAAGTTTGCGGTTATTCCTCCTCTCCAACATGCGCTGCAGTTTTCTTAGAGCGAAAAAGAACGATACGAAAAATTTAGCACTAGAACTGTGCGTCATGGCTTATACCTCCTTTCACTGCAAGCTCAGTGACTGGGGTGGTAAAAGTGTTCCGAGAACCTTATCTCGGTGGACACCTAAACCTCGCCGGAAGGAAAGGGAGGAGGATGGGAGTGAGCGAAGACACCGTATTCACTAGACGCGCCTTTTTTCATTCCAAACCATCGAACTAAGCTCCATTAACCATTAACCAAGCTCAGTCGCACTTACTTGAAGCATCACTATACGATCCCTTCAATTGGTTGCATGGTTACTAGCCTAAGTACAATTGGCCCTGTTTGAAATTCGCGCACTGTGACGTTACGACCGTTTCGACCAATTGAAAAGCGTGACATTTCTGTCGACAACTGCTGCTTACAACGATGAGACATTAAAGGCTTCCGCCTTCAAATGCAAGTCTGCGTTCTAGAGTTGCCAAAGCTATGCAGCGGCACTCTATAGTGTCTGAAATACCAAACCCGAATGTCTGGAGGCGCCTTCAGGCGCTTGAAAAAAGCATCGTTTGAACAACAGAATGGTAGAAGTAAGCGCTTACGCAAAGTTTCAAAGCTGAGCTTCTCCACACACCCCCTCTCTAGGCGGCCCACTCCGCTTTCAAGACATAAGCTCTGGAGGCTTGCGACAGCGCTACGCTGTCTCCTTTCCGCTCCTGGCGTTCAGCCTGTCGCCGGCATCTCAGTTCGGCCGAAAACTTGAACTTACAGGAGCAGCACCTCTGCATGCGATGAAGCCCGCTTGCGGAACGTCGCACATCGGCTGTTGCTCTCCGAGTGCGTACATAATGTTATGCTTCGCCTCTAGTCTAGAACTTCCCGGCTCATGGAACTGATCTGATCTTCGAACACGCCGAACGACGAGACTATAAAGTCATTAAGATCAGACGTTCGGTCAAGTCGGTTAGGATTGACGGTAGCGGGCTCGTGGCAGACAGAAGACGCGTTGATCTACACACCAGTCATACCGGAAAGTCCCTGTCATTTCCCGACTAGCTGTAGTCACGTGTGCCCCATAGTCTAGCAAAGGCGGCGATGAGTATACATTGGCGGGACCGCAGCTTGAATGTGAGCTGCGTAAGAGCGTGCCTAGCCGGCCGCTAGAGTCAGCCCTGTCCGCCGTCATCGCGCAGCGGGCGCGTGCGACGCGACGGTGGACAGCGCCGAGGGCTGGATCCTGAGCCCCAACTACCCGAGCGACTACGCCAACTTCGGTTCGTGCACGTTCACGGTGCGCAAGCTGGCCAGTGACGTGTGCACGCTGCGGCTGACGCTGGACGACTTCGACCTGGAGGAGAGCGCCGGCTGCTTCAACGACTACCTGCTGCTGCCCGACGGCCAGAAGCTGTGCGGATCCCTGCCGCCGGACACCGTCAGTACGTGCGGGGTGTGGTGGGAACTTTACCTAGTCGCTCTGGGAGTCTGCTTTACGCCACGAAGACTTGTCGAGCACTAATTAGGCACTCGTTCTGTACACGGTAGCGGTTTAAGCTATAGTTGGCGAAACAGAGTAAGGGGTATCACAGCGCAGGAGGATCAACACACAAGAACAGGAACATGGGACGATCTGTGCTGTGTGCCCCTTATATCGTTCAGCTGTTTCAACTCTTTAGAATTTTGCTTTGCATGTGAAAACGTTCCCTAACATCCGCTTCACATGACACCAAATTGTAAGCTTATACTTCAATTGTTCGTTCAGTACTAGAATATAGCATCATTTGTTGGTTTCCGTTGAGTAACCACTGCATTTAGCGTTCAGAGAAAAGCCATTATATTCATTTATAATAAGCACCGCCGTAGCGATTCCCCAACAACACTTTTGCGCGAAGCTGGTCTTTCAACAATACAAAATAGGGCCGAATTCTTGTGACTAAAGTTTCTTTTTCTACGTTTATACGATGCATTCAAGATAGACAAAAATAAGTACTTGCCATTTTCTGACTCGGTAAACTCGAGAAGAAAGCACACCAAGCATGTTAGCGAGTACAGATTTTATAGGGACACATTCAAATTTTCGTTTTTTCCGCAAGCCATCCGAGATTGGAATACGTTGCCGAATGATGTCACTTGTAATTCTTTAGACGCTTTTTTGAAAGGATTGTCAAATCTAGAATGGAAATAAGTGCACTGTTTTGGAATTGTTTCTCTTTATTTTGTTTTCTGTGTGCGTGATTTATCGCATTGCATTGCATTGCCTTTTTCTTCTCCGAAGGTATTTTGCAACCAAGATTTTTATTTTTTTCTCTCTCTTTTATCATTCCTGCAGTAACCTGACTGTACACATGTATTTTTTTTTTGTACATAATATGTCCCTGTCCTGCAAAGGCCTCCAGGGTTAGGCTAGCGGTATGTTGTAAATAAATAAAATAAATAATAACGGGAGATAAATAGTTCTAGTATGTGGATTTATATTGAACCTCTATGAATGTGATAATATCCTCGCATTTTAAAGCCCTAAAAAAGGGAAATGCGGCGCTTTATAAGCGCCGGTGGTCTTCGTCAGTGAAGTAATTTTAAAAAAATGATTATAT
Source organism: Amblyomma mixtum (assembly GCF_055824585.1). Lineage (NCBI taxonomy): Eukaryota > Metazoa > Arthropoda > Arachnida > Ixodida > Ixodidae > Amblyomma > Amblyomma mixtum. The sequence continues at coordinate 220,302,499 of NC_143014.1, forward strand.
CTGAGTGGCCCTGAATTTTCAGCACTACTCCAGTTTGGAGGAGACTAGCCCCGCTGAACAAAATGCGGCAGAGGCAGACAAGCGGATTATTTCGTGAGACGTACAAATGTGAAGGTGACGGCTTTTGTTCGGCAAAATCGTATGGGCCCATTCTCTTCCTGGCATCCAGCTTCTTCGCATTTTCAGTGTGCAATGCAGTGAACATGCATTATGTGCGGCTTCTATACAGGTTCATCACGATCGCCTCGTATCTTAGATCACTGCATTAGCGTTAAGCATTTTTCGCGCTCTTTCAAGCGAAAATATGTACCAGCTAAGCTCATTTTTACTACTACTGTTATTTTCAGCAAAGTAATCAATCACCACGTTATCGCAAATTTTATGTGTTACTACGTTATGTAACTATCGATGGTTTCAGTCGAAAAACGTTGTGTTGGTATACAGCTACCAACTCACCGCAGTAAAGCTCTGCTCAGTTGTCAGTCTCCTAGCCTTGTTAAGGAGCTATGAATATAATAAGAACTCACGTGCTCGTTAGTGCGTCTAATGGCATGTTCCAAACGGCGATCTGGAGCAGCTCTCCGAATCCGCGAAGGAGCGTCGCGGTGCAATCAGAACGGAGGATCTGAATACAAATCGCCCATAGAAACACACCATTCAGTTTTGCGGAACAAGAAAACTTTCCCCGGAACACCAATTGGCATACGCCGTCAGGAGTAGGCTTCCTTGACAGTCTACAGATAGTCTCTCACGTCCCTACCCTTGCCTGCTAAGGATAGCAGTTTTTATTTCGAGCAGCTTCATATGTGCTGGATTATACCGCGTTTTCTGGGCTATAGTGCGCACCTGGTGTATAGTCCGCTGGGGAAAATTTCGGCCTAAATTAAGTTTTTGCTTAGATAGTCCGCACCCAGTGTATTTAGTCCGCGAGGACGAATTTCGGCTGAAATTAAGTTTCTTAGATTATCCGCTGATGCTTCAGGGAAGCAGCCCATATTTTGTTTAGGTGTTTCAGGGAAGCAGCCGACATCCGTACACTAATATTGTTTCTCTCCTGCTCGGTTCGACTGGACTGCTTGCGCACGCTCCACTCCACTGTGTGCGAATGCTGCCAGGAAAGCTCATCGTATTTTCATAGCTAACGCAACCGTTCTTCAATAAGGACTACGACGCCTCTTGTGTTATTCTTTAAGGTCTTTCGCTTGTGCTCACAAATCCAAGCTCTGAAAAGCAGCCACTCTAAGTACTGCCGGCAGCGTTTACTTGTGTATCGAAGCTTACTGCATGTCGCAGCTGATTTCGCTATGTCGCAGCCGCAGTCAGGTCCTGTTTCTTTTATTTTTACTTCTACAACCACGATAGCCTTCTTCGGATATGATAAACGATCTCAGAAAATTAAATCATGTATAGTCCGCACTCAGAAATAGCCCGCACCACGCGAAATATCAGCTTTTAAACATGCATAGTATGCGGACTGTAGGCCGCAAAATACGGTAGCACTATTTCTCGGGCTTTAGACAAGTAGGCTGAATCTGTAAGTAGTAAACATTGATATTCAGAAAGGGTACGGAAGCTGTTAAACGAACCATTGGTACCATTATTGTGCTGGTCCCATTATTATCTTACCAGCGCAATAGGATAAATTGCGAATTTGTCCGCCTTCAACCTTGGTAGCTCCTCAGCAGGCTTCGCTTATTTACCTGCGCCCTTGAAGCAACCTTGTATAGGATATGTGAAACTTTAGCGTCAAAGCACATGATTATTGTAACTAAAACGACGTCACCTTCAGGAACCCTTTGCCATGCTGCCAGTGCCTATTTTTTTACATCAGATGACCGACTCAAAAGCGCTGTAAAAGCAACAGAAAAAGAAAAGAAAAAGAGAAGGGGAGGGCGAGGGGATAGTAGGCACGCAACAACGCTCACGCCGTGCAGGTAGGTAGAGTCGCCAGCGGAAGTTTACAGGACGTGTGCTCTCGGGAAGAAAATTATTGTACTGCGTCGCGACCCAGTCGCCTGGTATTGACACCAGCGAGGGGAGCATGCACTTTTCTGGTACCTGCATGCATATCAGGGGGTTTATTTTGCTTGCCTGACTGCGCAAAAATGTATTTTTTTTTTATCGCACATTCACATACCGAAAACTTTTGCTGGTACATGTGCAGTCTTGGTCAAAAGTCCTAAAGCCACAGCGTTCCTCTGGAGCGAAATGAATGTCCCTAGAATGCTCCGTGTAGCGGATAATTAAAAACATAGCTCACGCAAGAAGCTTCTCTACATCCAGAAGAATCCCTCTGCTAGCATTTCAAGGTCCTTCGGTCTTTAATAGTGCCGTAATGGCTTTGTTATGCGGCTGAAGTGAAAAGCCTTTGGCCTTGAGACTTTTGACCAAGACTGTACATAACCAGCTAGGACTATTCGAATCCGGCTTGAGTTTTCTGACGATGTCGCCCCCGTGGCTGAGTGGTGAATCTCGCTCTGGCAGTTTCTACTAAGAGCGTTCGTATCGCCGTCCGTGAGCACCGGGAAGAATTGTACCTCGTTTCTTGACCACGCAGAGACGGTGAGCATATCGCGACGCCACAGCAGCTTCACGTTCATCTTCTCGAGCAACGAGGCCAAGACGGCGCGGGGCTTCATGATCCGGGTGGAGCAGGTGCGCGACTCGTGCTCGGACGACCTGCCGGACAGCCCGCTCTTCCCCACCGACTCGCAGTCGGACGACTTCCCGCCGCCGCTGGGGAGGCCGCAGCCGCAGTTCGGAAGCGGTGAGAGGCCCGCCGACCGGGGCGCGCCATGAATCTCTGACGCTGTTTATGATATACGCATACAGTGCTTGTCTAAAAAAAGAAAGAGAAAAATACGCAGACTGGTCTCGGTGCCGAGGCGTTGCTGTTCGCGCTGTGTGAAGGAGATGGTGAACTGCCCCACGCACGCTGTCGCCCTGTCTTCCCTTCACATTCGTGGCGACGGCATTTTTGTTGCGTTCACGTAGAGCTTAGTGCGGTAACACTGATTTTGTTAAAAGATGTGCACTCGTGAGCAACAGTGTACGGGAGCCGCCGAAATAGAAACGCTGTATATTTCCTCGCGGCTTGCGAGGGATTATGCAGCCTCGTCGTCCTCTCTTTTGTGTGTTGTTCATGTAGCGCGTTGTTGTAAAACTTAATTATCACGGGCGCGTGTATACCTCGAAATTGAGAGGGATGCTGAGTGAATGGCAGTGACAAGCGCGCGCGGTCTGTACCATTCGACACCTTGCTGGCAGCCATGCAGAAGCCGCAAGAATTTCTTTTTTTTTTTACTTTCTTTTACTCCAGCAGTATACAATGTTTTGACCGTGACAAAGCGAGAAAAACAAATGTACGGAAAGGCAGGAAGGTTAACTAGGCGACGCCCAGTATTCTACCCTACACGTGGGAAGGGGAACACAGGGAGAGAAAGAAAGGAAAAAGCGGAAGGGGAGATCAGTTACGCAGGTTTAACAGGGAACAAAAGGTACGCAGGGCGCACATTCAAAGTTTATAAGCTGGAACTCAACCCTGAGTCCTTTAACAATTTTAATAGCGCCTTCACAACTTTCCTCTGAGATGAAGGTTCAGATCAAGGCCCCACAATCTTGGCTTCTGTTCAGAAACAAGCGGCGGAGCGTTGCAGCCTGGAGGACACGCTAAAACCGAGGACAGTCGCAAAGTATAGGTGCCCAATCGTCTCATCCCACCCGAAGTTCTGCCATTGCAATTAGGTGGAAGTACGCATTCGTAAGCGCCACTCCCAGCCACAGACGACACAATAGTGCGGCACCGCAGCGGGAGAGGCCGGATGGTATATATAGTCTGTTGAAGTAAAGGGTCGAAGTGGTGCAAACGGCGCGCCGAGCATTCGGGGGTATGGCTATGACGCTGTAAAGTCACGCCTAGGATTTTGAATCTCCCATTAAGAGCCACGGTATTAACGAATTAACGAAAGGCTCCGAGCTCTTCTTCCTTGAGCGTAATGGCAACCAACACAGTTTGTTTTTTCAGCCATCGGTCAAAAAGCCAGAGTTTTTTACCATCGGCCCCGACTTTCTCCTGTTCCCGTATTACCGCCGCACCGTCGGTGAGATAAGGCAACTGCGGCGCCCGTGCGTTTCTTTCGCCATGAACAGCCGTTGGGATCAAAGCCACTGGGGCTCCTGTATGTTTACCTACACGTTTAAAACTCACCTCGCAATTGACTGAAGACCCGGCTGACGTAATTTTATCGCTCTTTGCTCACGACTTGGCACACAGCCAAAAAAACAAGGTTGTAATACCGGAGCCTAGATTCGTAGTAAAACTACAAGCACCTGACTTTAAGCTCTTTAATAACATCCTTCCGCTGACAACCCTCCGCCCCCCCCCCCCCCCCCTTGCCTCCCCCCACTTAATCCAAACTGCCTCGTCGTTATGCCTTCCTACACAAAGGATGAATAAGGAGTGTTAGTGGAGTAATATGCCTCACATACTAGGCGTTTTTCCTTTTTTCGTGCTGCTCTTACTGAAACTTTGTTTTCCCCGCGCATATCTTCGCTACGGGCTCCCTTCTGTACGCGAGCACAATAAAGCAACAAGAAGTGCACGTTTCGTCCCGTTTTCATAGCTTGGCTGGCGGGCATGAGAACTGTGCCATTAGGAGATAAAAAAAAAAGCACGGGACAGGTTATTGCCCGCATTCTGGCACGCGCTGACCTGCCCAGACGCGCCTGGCGGCCAATGGCAGCGCTATGACAGAGATTGAGCGCGTAGATGAGATCGAGCGCCCTAAGGCACAACTAAGGAAGGCATCATTCAGTCAAGCATTCTTTACCCCGCAAAAAGCCATCCGCTGAAGCCTACACTTGTCGAGTTCGCCCGTTGTTGATGCATCAAAAGCGCAGCACACGCACATTTGTCCGCATTCAGTGCCAGCACAAACCCTCCTAGCCAATCTAGTGTGCATATGCTTTCTTCAGTGCATGCTTCATTGAGACTACCGCCGCATTGTGCACTGCGCTCACGTATGGCGCCCTAACACGCAAGTTCTCCACGTGTTTCAAGCCGTCGAGGCAGTTGATAACGACGTTTCAATGCTGATACAGCGGTCGCGATGCTGGTCGCTGGGTCCTCACGGAAGCATTTCGACGGCGGGTGAAATACAAAGATGCCCATGTGTACTGGTGAATCGATGCACGGTAAAAAACCCAGGTTGTCCAGCTAACCCGACCAGGAGCCCGTCGGCGACCACACTCTCGTGGTCAGCAGCGGCCTCGAAAAACACGTGAATTCGCGTGCTGGTGCCTCAGTTCTGTTCTTTGCCGTTACTCGGCACTGCTTTTTTTCTGTACCTGCTCGCCGGTATCAGTCTAGCGCCACAGCAGCGGGCGAAAAGAGCGCGTTGTAACGATAAGCCGGGCCTCGGGTGGGCATCGAGCGAAGGCTGACCGTGATTGGGTGTTCCATTCGATGCACGCTAAAGATGCACTGGCGGCTGCCACTGGCGCACCTTCGGCAGGTGAGTGCGACCGGGACGTGCTCAGCTACTCGCACGTGCTGTCGTCGCCGGGCTACCCGTACGGCTACCCGCCCCTCCAGAACTGCCTGTACCGGGTGTGGCGCGCCGACAGCTCCGTCTGCCTGCTTGAGCTCGACGTGCGAGACTTCCAGCTGAACCAGCGCGACTGCTTCAGGGACTATCTCGGCCTGCCGGACGGGACGCAGTTCTGCGGCCAGGTGTCGGGAACCAGTGAGAGCGCCATCCCCCCCGCGCCTTCCGCGCAGCTGCGAGCCTCAGGGAAAGCGCCACGCCGCGAACGCGGAAATGGACAGAGGGTCTCGCTTCAGCCAACACGTGACCGTCGCAGTACAGCAAATGTCGTGAGATGAATCGAAATGTCGCGGTTTTCCGGAAACTTGCGAGAAAGCCTTCGCGACAGAGGCAGCTGATCAGAAGGTAGTAACCCGCAGCCAAATATTTTTATTATTTTCGCTCCCATAGGTGTCGAACGTACTCTACGCTTGGCGGCAGGTCCGTTGTCCGTCAGTCGCAAAACGTGGCGACGCTCCCAGGAGCATTTTCCGGGCTCGTATCACCCAGGTCATTTATCGGCACATAAACAGCGAGATGCGCAGCTCTGTACCAAGGTGCAACAGGCACCAGAGCACAATACAACGCCTCCACCGTGTCTTCTGGACATGTTATGAGCAATGTGGATACAGAGCATGACAGCGGCGCCGACTACGCTGTTACAGATTGTACGCAGTAATGGTGTACAGCCTCCCTGATTTTTAATAATATAGCGCGAGCGTCGACCGAACTGCTGGTCAGCGCCTTATAACGGCGATAAGCGTGCAACAAGGCGAGAGTTCGCGCACGCGCACGAAGGCAGAGTGTCGTCTGCTATGCTGTTCCGAGCACGAGGGCACACGCCCTGCCACAATATCAGTTCGCTAGATCCCGCCAAGCCGTAGAGCGCATGCGCATGATTAATATGTGAGACTGCATGAGACATGATTTCTTTCCCTCTTTTTTTTTTTGCCTACTACGGGAGGCCAGCCTGGCGATGCAAAGTTACGATAAGAAAAAATAAAAGGAAAGGAAGTATCACATATTAATCATGCGCATGCGCTCTACGACGTGGCGGGATTTAGCGAACTGATATTGTGGCAGGGCGTGTGTCCTCGTGCTCGGAACAGCGTAGCAGACGACGCTCTGCCTTCGTGCGCGTGCGCGAACTCTCGCCTTGTTGCACGCTTATCGCCGTTATAAGGCGCTGACCAGCAGTTTGGTCGACGCTCGCGCTATATTATTAAAAATCAGGGAGGCTGTACATGTACCATTTCTTGTAGTTTGACTCTAAAACGCGTGTCGCAACCAATAGTAGCTGATACAATGATGAAAATTTTGCTTGGCTCGCTCAAAATGTTCACAAGACCTGCATTGTTGCCGCGAAGGGTTAAAATAGACGAACGACCTTTTCTGTCAAAGAACTCCGAGCTAGCCTCTTAGCTTGTGGAGAGCGCTTCTGACGGTCAGTCGGGTATATGTAGGCTTGAACTGCAAAAGTATCGATTGACGACTAATATCATTAAAGCTTTCCAATTGTAAGCGGAAGGGCCCGGCGAACGAACGTAAAAACCGGCGCCGTTAGCGCGACGAAAAGTGCGCGCACGTCGTTACTGAAGATTGCGTGCCGCGCACCTTGTACTGTCGTGAGCGCTGCGTCCTTAAATCACTCTGTCCATTTCCACCTTCGGTGGCACTGCATGCTTGTGGCGCAGATTACAACGAATAACTCAGGATTAATACCCTTCGTCGTACATTTAACTTTTCACGAATTCTTGCTTCAGGCAATCTTCCTCAGTCGCATATTATCAGTGTCATATTATCACAGCATCTTAACATAGCGTCGGGAGACTGTCAGAGGGAAAGACAAAAGGAAGTATAGAGCAGGCCAGTATGTCAATTATATAGTTATAAATGAATAATTAAAGTGGACAGCTAGCAAGGTAACAGCAGAGGGCCTGTTTTGAGTTAACGTGCCCTGACCAGCTGCTCTTGCTGGTGAAAGAGGGAAGCATAGAGAGAGAGAAAAAAAAAGACAAATGACAGTGCAGCCAGTGGCAACATGCACCTCCGGAGAAGTTAGGCATAGCGTACAGGATCCGCATGTCACTAGGAGTAGAAGTCAGGTCGAGAGCCGCTCCAACCCAACGGTCCACGCGCGCCAACTTCCTTTCCACCACTGCCCTCCAGAGCTGCTGGAATTCACCCCCGGCTCCGACACGCTGCAGCTCAAGTTCGTCAGCGACGCGTACGGCTCTGGCAAGGGCTTCAACATACTCTTGCGCCAGAGGCCCAACTCCTGCCGGGGACCGGCGCTGCTCGGTGCGTTGGGCGCCTTTCCCCATAGCGCCGCGCTAAGCGCGCGTGCGAAGCGTCGCGGTCCGCCCTCCCGACATCTCTCGAAGCATCCGTGGCGACCGCGCCGAGGCTAGGAGCATTCCGCGCGCGTACCCCCTCGCGGCCTTCTCCTACGCGTCGGTCGCCACGGATCTTCAAACTGTCGCGGGCTGACGGCGATTCTCTGAAATAGTTTTCCTCCGAGCTGCCACGTTGTCTGAAGTGTACGCGCCTGCACAGCCGAGAAATAACACGCATGACAGCGTCCGTGACCGCCTCGGGCGCTGGACTCGTGCACCGCGAAGGGCCGTGCTGCCAACGCCCACCCGCCTGAAGCCCACTCCGACCGCCCCTACTCACTACTTGCCTCATCCCGCCCTCAGCGCTCGTTCGCGTCCACCGCAACTGGCGTGGCAGCGTTGGAACACATGCACCCGGTGAGGTTACGCCTTGTCCTAAATAACCGTGAGAAAACTAAAAACAGCGCAAAAACTGGACCAAAATATGCTTTCAATTCTCTTTCCTTTTTAAATAAACACGTTCACTGTTTGGTGAGCACTTCTCTGTTTCCACCGCTTCTTTTTCTCCCGTTTTTCTCTCGCTGTTTCTAGTTTTCTTTCAAGGAGTGTAAACAACCAGTCCGCATGTTCACTCTGATCCTCAATCACCACGGCACTGCTCCCACACGCAGCCAGCCGAGTGCACCGCTTGATGCTATACTGTGCATTCCGGATACCTGCCTGCGTACATCCACTTTCCTTGATGTGTTTGTTCCTGCGCGCATTTTATCCCAAGTTGCACCATTGAAATGTTGCATAGTTGTACTAAGGCATTCATACAAACGCAGCGAATGATATTAGCTACCTTTTCTGTTTTAGTTTCGTTTTTTACGCATTGTTAATAGTCTAAACGCGACATGTCTTCAAAAGGTCTGGGTGACCCAGTAGAGAAGGCGCACAACTCTAAAAGGTGTCACGGAACGCTGAACATCTGGAAATAGGGCCTGCCTGGTGCTGCTCTGCAAAGACGCGGGGATGTGCGGCAACCGCCGGGTCTTCCACTTTCTATGTCGCTTCGCTGCATGGCGAGCTTCTGGTCGAGCGGCGGGCGCAAGCTGGCATTTGCCTTCCTCTGCATTAGCTCTCTGCTGAGCCCAGCGTATTCGCCGCTCATTTAAATGACCCCCGTCTACACTGCAGAAACACAGGCACAATAAGGAGAGGCTCGTCCTTTTCTGCGCAAAAGTGAGCGCGGCTGCTATGACGCAGAGCCCCCATGGCACTAGCCGATTCGCTCCATGACATCATTCGATTTCGGATTCATTGAGCAGTGACTGCGATTCGTATATGGAGTCCTGGGGCCGTATTCTGTAAGCTGTAAGGTCATTTTCCTTTCTATTCCATTTCGACCTTTGTCATTGGTAGCGTCTCCTACTGCCGTAAGGCGTTAAAGCAGACGTCACGCTGGTCGCGGCAGAAACATGCCCATGATGCCACCTCCCTGCATACACGCGTCTCGAGCCCACGTCGCACTGGCCGACTGGCGCCAACATCCACCAGTAATGGACCAAGACGATGCGCTCGGCACGCCTGGCGAGCGTTATCGCAGCCAATTTCAGTCGTTTGTGCCACGAATTGGTGCAGCGTAGTCCGCATGACTCAGCCGGACTGGATGCGGCGGCGGGACCCTGGCTAGTGCCGGCGCCGTGACTAGACCGGCTGTGTCTGCGATTAGCTGTTAGGTTTCCTACCTGCTGTTGCTTTCGTCACATTAACGCCACGGCCAAATGAAGTCGATCGTTACAGAATACGGCCCCTGTTTAAATTCCTACTTAGAAAGTATGCTACTGAGAAAATTTTAGTGTATATAGCTGCGCATAGAACATGCTCTGGGATAAGCTTAGCCGGTGTCGTGGTGTGTTATAACCGAAAACTCCCGCCTTAACCTCCCGGCCAGCGGGGATGTCATCCTGCTGAGCCGTGATCTTCACGGGGCAGGGGGCGGGGATACAGCTGTCCCTGCCACGTATACCGTCTTTGCCAAAATAACCAGGCAACGCGGCTGGCTTGTCAGCCGTGTAATGGAGTCCTTAGGGCACCCCTAAAGGTCGAAAGGATTCGAAAGTTGAGGAAAAGGGTTCTCCTTACGCTACAGAGATTTAGAGCTTAAGGGTTGCCAAAAGTTATCCGCTACGAGGCTAAGAAACAACCCCGTTGCCTGGTTACTTTTGTCAAAGACGGTGCTTTTTCGCCCGGCTGAACGATGAAAGGCAGCGGGTTCTTTTTTTTTTTACATCAAAAGCTGTTAAGCGCCCGTTCTTGGGTGGTTTCGTGTCGTCGTTATCGTAGCAGCAGTAGTAGTATGTTGTAGTCGTCGGAGTAACCGGTAGGTGTGTTGCCATGGGAACCACTCGGAGGGTGGTTACCATGGCAAGAGGAGGGTATGAATTGAGTGGAGGAATCCGTAACCGGCGGGTGGTTAGTCCCGGAACCATCCAGAGGGTGGTTACCGCGGAAGGAGGAGGTTATCAGGAGAGCGGAGAGATCCCCAACCGGAGGATGGTTACCGTGGAAGGGAGAGGGTATGGCGAGAGCGTAAGAAGGTGCGACCGGTGGGTGGTTGTCATGGGAACCATGCGGAGGATAGTTAACCTGGAAGGAGCAGGAGAGTTACCGTAAAAGGAGCAGGGTATGGCTAGAGTGTAGGAAAGCGTAACTGTAAGGTCGTTACCATGAACACCGTCCGGAAGGTGGTTACCGTGGAAGGAGGAAGGTATGGCGAGAGCGTAAGGCTCAAGCGGATGGACCCTGAGGGCAGTTACCCTGGAAGGAGGAGGGTACGACTAGAGCATACAAATGCATAACCAGAGCGTGGTTACAACGGCAACCATACGGAAGGTGGTTACCATAGAAGGAGGAGGAAGAGTGTGGCGAGAGTGAAGGAATATAGCACGGCGTATCTGCGGCAGCTGCTGCGAAATTAGCCACCCAAGGAGAGGTTCATATATTGCACCGCGCGCCTACAGCGGCGGACTGTATAGGAGAGCTAGCCGAAAAGCGAGTATCCGGGGAAAGCTAAAAAGAGTGCTCTAGAACTACATACGTATGAAGTCGCGCTCATATTCTCTCCCTCAACGTATCGTAAAATATAAATACCTCAACAGCTGTCGCTGAATCTCGCGTTACGCAGTGATAACCGCCCTGTCAATTTTTGGCATTCTACTAACTTGTGCAGCCTTCCTACAGGAAACTGCTCAAAATTACAGCGCAACTTTTTGTTAGGGGACACATAGCTCTAGCCGACTTTCGGCGAAGTTAGCCCGAAATTCCTATATTTTGTAGAATGCTGCGAAAATCTTGGGGACGTATATGTTGTACGAAAGATCGAAGACATGTTCCCGAAAGTCAACCACAGAGTTCCAAGTTGTAGAAAGGCGCAATAAAAAAAAATACAGACGAAAAGCATTGTCAAGTGGAACGGAATCGAGTCAGGCTGCTTCTGAGGGCGTACGTGTGTGCACAGGAAAAAGCGGTGAGGGGGAAGGGGGAGGAGAGTTCTCAGCAGCGCTCAGCAAACATAGCTTGCTAGCTGGCTAAGCGCCGCGATTCGGCATTGCCAGCAGAGAGCGATTCCAGCAGTGCCAGCAATCGCGCTGGCATTGCTGGAATCGGGCATGGGTAGCGCTAGGCGGCACCATTCCCCACTGTAGCTCTAGTTTTGCTGTCATTGCTGCGTCATTATGGAATTGTAGGACACATCCTTATATGTCGAGGAGGATGGGGGGGAAACGACTTTGAAACGAGCTACCGGGTAGATACAAAGCGCAGTCTGTTCTGTCACTACGGCGTTGACCATAACTTTGGGTGCTGTCAAAGTAGTAGCCGTCATCACGCCCTCATCATCATCATCATCAAAATGCGGGACAGCCGCAGTCCCGTGCTTATGGAATCGAACTGTTTCAAAGAACACCAAAAAATAGAGCCATATATTGTCCATGTGCTCCCAAAAAGTGGAGCTAAGAGTGACTGCATATAGACTACGTTCGCTGTGTTTCGAAAACGTTAGGACGCACTAAGATCGTTTATATTTTCTACGCTATTAAATAGAATAATGACATGATCCATGATGTTGTGTGAAAGCGTGTTGGGCGATCTTACGCAGCTACCTACTGCGTGGCAGAAGGCCTTTCCTCTCCTCCTACTCGAGACCTCCAATGAGGAGTTGTCTCTGTTCGTGCATTTCGTCAACATACGAAAGGTCTGGACAATCGTCGAGAGTTCTCACTGCGCTTCATACAGCTTTCCCCGTAACGTATACAGCTATGATGAAAGTTTACTTTCCTCTACCTTTTGAACAGTAACCTTCGGCTGCAGGTATATTGCACGTTGCAACAAGCTTTTAAATGGTAAACTGCCTGACTGGAACGGGTGTGCGAACAGGCGTGCGGCTGAATCAAAATGCCATCTTTTACCGCTTGAACTCGGGGTCAGAACCCGCAACAGCGCCTAGTCGGAGCGGGAGCGCCCCAGCAGTTGCGCCGAGAAGGCCCTGATCGTTCGCGTACTATGTTATTACAGTTTTGCATTCCGTGTTCTTACTTTGAATGGTTTGAATGGTTTCACCAGTTGCAAACGGCTCATTTTGTGCAGGTTTTAGTGCACTCTTCGCGGTCACAAAAGTATTCAGTGCGGAGAAGGCTTTAACGACCACTACCGATCGAATGCGCACTGTTTGTTAATTCCGCCAGTCATGGCGTTTGTACGCGGTGTTCAGTTTGAGCGTCCTTCATTTTACTTTACCGTAAATCAAACTTAAAATGCTAAAATTGCGCTGCCTTATTTCGGGAACTCGCTGTTCGAAGCGGGTCGTGATGATTGATTTCAGGATTATAGCCACCACTTACCACAATGACTAGTGCAGTGAAGCTTGTTATTCCGAGCGTTTTCTAAATTCTAAAAGCTGAAATGGCTATTACTAACAATCAGCTACAAATCTTTAGTCACAAACATTCACCTAACAGTAATATCGTTTCAGTAATGGAAAGCTGGACGAGTTGGTTTTGCTTGTGAAACATGGCGCATAAAAACGAGTACTAGTACAGAGAATTTAGTTCACCAGCTTGCTAGCTAACATGATACTCCTGTTTTCTAATATTTGCTAACACTGATATACTATAACGCAAAATTAATTTTTATACTCCAGATACCTGCTTTTAAAAATTGCTGGCGAGCTTCATTGAAACACAGACCGTCGCTTCATGTAGTGAGGCACTAATCGTTCCATCGCCACCCGCAGCCCTGCTTTCAGCGGTAAAAAGGGATCACCCTGCTGTCCTCTTGGCGAGTTACAGCGCCAGGGTTGAGACATACTCGTCAGAGCAGCAGAGACGAGTCGACTACGCAGGCTCAACGTCATTCGCTTGCTCCCTCCCCCTGCTCTCCGCTGCTGCTGCCGACGTCTGATTATCGCCGCTGAGAGGCACCGCTATAGTTGCACAGCCGCTTGCTTGGCTGCTTCGCACCCTAACGAAGCACTCGCCATTTGCTCTCGCTTGAAAACATACCGTGTTTCGTTCAAATCGCATACATGTACTACCTTCCGTGAGCAAACGCGTGAGACCGCTGCGAGCGCGTTGCTGAATTACATCTCCGCGTTGCACAACAGCGTTTCGTTTCGAGAACGGCGCAGTGCGCACGTGCTTCATTATTTTTTGTTGTTGTTTAAAGGTACGTACTTGCGCAAGCAAGACGGGCAAACGAAGTAATACAAACCGCATGCGACCCTTTAGAACACGTGACCCACATGTGCTTCATGCACGGCCCGATGGTGACTTATTCCTTCCGGCGAACTTGTTGCACTCTCAGACATCTTTATTTGAGCGAGCCGCCCCTAGCGCTATAGCCAGCCCCGAATGTGGATCGATGGTGTTGCAAGATGGCGTGGTGGCATCACTTGAGTGATCTAAAGTGCACCGCTGTTTCTTTCCCCGGTTTGACGCGGACCATGGAAGTGCTCGGCTCGCTCTCCACGAACCCAAGCGACGGGTCACGCGGGCACACTGCGCCGGTCTCGACACAAGGCGTTTTTCCTTTAGGTGGAGCGCCGATGCAGTTCGGCAAACGCTCGCAGGGATCTCTAGCTTTTACTCATGATAGTACCTACGTGCAGCCATCACGGGCAAGGTAAGTGTCGCGACTTCTACAGTACACTACATGCTTACATTTATGACGACGCAAGCCTTAGACGCGCGCACGGTGCGTGATAAGACGCACATGGTGCGTAGCTAAGTGTACAAACGCTAGGGGTTAAGGGCATTGAGAAGTCAAAGCAAATTATTGTGCCGATGGGAAATTGGTTCAGGACATAAAACGCAGAGAAGCTGAAACGCTATAGAAAATTCGTGACCACTCAAGTCACCTGCAAAAGTTCGCATGCCACATGCACTAAACTCGTATACTCTTGGTCTCTGCAGATGTGTTGCACAGTCTGCATTACTCTTGAGTAGAGCACTCGAGTGACGAACTGCCCTGTAAACAAGGTGGCACCTTACCGAAAACCACGGGCTGCTTTCTAATTTCAGTTTCTATTTTTTGGAGCGGAGTGCTCGAGCGCACTGCTCGAAGGTAGTGCACGCTGTACGCCGCAGTCACACGCCCTGAATTTGTCGGCAAGCAACTTTTTTTTTTTAATTGTTGCCCCACTGTCTACTGCGGCACGCACCGCAACACGACAGCCTGTGCCAACTGCCGCCAACTCTCGTGGCAGGCGTGTGCGACCAGAGGCTGGCGGCCGCATCGTCGTTGATCCGCTCGCCGGGCTACCCGCGCGGCTACGGGCCCAACCTGCGCTGCCGCTACACGGTGCTGCGGCTGAACCGCAACGTGTGCCGTCTCCAGGTGCTCTTCAGGCGCTTCAGCCTCGAGAACAGCTTCGGCTGCAGGAAAGACTACCTCGAGATGCCCGACAGGAGCAGGGTCTGCGGCCGCTACGCCGGCAGCCGTGAGTACGCCGCTCGGCGCGCCCTTCGAGAATGCGTGCAGAGTGGCATACGCGTTGTGTTGCCGCAACGTTCCGGCTTTGCGCGTCCACGGCGGGCCGACTAGCTCGCCACGCGTGAAAGTGCGGCTTTCACGGACGACGGAGCAGTAATACCTACTCGGTTCGTCCGGCGCTGTTCGCTCTCACATTTTTCACCTGTCCATGTGCCCGTGACCTCGCTTCGCACTTCGTTCGTTAGCGCCTTGTTGGCAGCACGGTACATGTGGTTGCGCAATGGCTTTCTGTGCTGCGCGGCCAAGACGGACGCCACCAAGCACTCCTTGAGTGTGCCCCTCCCTTTTCGATTCGGCAGTCAAGCATGTCAGTGTGCTCATTGCGTCACGTTCCATTACGTGACTTACATTAGCAACCTCTTCTAGTCTCTAAGGCTTTCTATAAAGTTACGCGAAATACCTTCCCTCATGCACTTCGTCTTCCCGACGTTCCCCGCCCGTGGTTCAGCCACCGCCTGCCTGCGCGTTGTGCAACCAAGGCGCTTCTGACTTTCCTTACTGCCACAGAAATAAATTAGACTGCATTAATATCTTGAGTTTGCATGCTTGTGTGCATTTTACTGCGAGAGCAATGCCACTATACCCCCCTCCCCGGATCGAAGTCTGCTGAAGTGAAGCCTCTACCCTCCAGAAGCAGCACCCACCACCCTTCAACCCCCCCCCCCTCCCTCCTGGTTAGGGGGCTGCCCACCCACTCTCTGCCACCCTAGAAACATTTCCGCCCACTTCACCCTCCTGAAAAATTCTGTCGCATGTGTGAAGCCTCGGCTTTGAGTAAAAGAAGAGTCCTTAGGAGTATTGGAGGCCTCTGGCAAAAGCATCCAATAGAGTACAAACATAGAAGTCATCTAGGGCAAATCCAACTGCTCTCGCAGAAGTGTTGCATCAGATGTCTGATCGTCCCGTAATTGTTTGTACTGACGCGGCCGTGCGGTGAAACTGACTGATATCGGTACAGACGTGTGACTGAAAGTACAGTTCATTCGGCTTGCCAAATCCAGCAGCAGGCTTTGCGAGTATATGTTCTAT